>NC_134849.1:40689738-41937114 GCF_965363235.1 Mytilus galloprovincialis | reverse complement strand
GAGCTATTTGAGAAACAATTATTTTAATAAAAATATAAAACTTTGTAAGATCTAGTTCAAATATTTATAGTTTTTCACTTGATTTCCATCACGATATAATTACGTTTTTTTCAAACACAACCAAATCACCCACCATGACAGCATTTTGTCCAATCACAGAAAGGATTTTATAGCATGCGTATTCTGTTGCCATAGTTAAGCGTCCTTAAGTTCAAAGGTCACAAACCGAAACTATACCGACTACGTCGGAAAAACGCATAAACTGTAGGATACAATTCAAGAAAATCGAAGCGAGATATGGAGAAATAAAACTTTAACGCAAGAATAAACTTTGGTGCAAGAAAAAAAAAAAAAAAATTATTATCAGAACGAATACAATCGGTCTCTCAACAGAATAGTGGAAAGACCTAATTTTTAGGTAAACAGAAACATTTAATATTGACCACATACACATGTAAGCCATTGTTGAAAGTACTACAGACATGTCTATTCAAATTGAAACTAATCTATGTTTACCAGCATATTTGCACTCTACTAAGTCGAAATCAGCAACAACAAAGAAGGTATTCTAATAACAATATTTTAAGTATAATTGGCTGGTATCCATGTGAAGAAAAATACCCAATTCAAAAAGCTTACAAACTAAGAAGGTAGCGACTAAAGTAAACACCTTGTATTGACTTTGCATGCTTGCATTGTTTCAATTAGATCCATGTGAAGAAAAATACCCAATTCAAAAAGCTTACCCTTCCGAAGGACCTGAGATCATCCCAAGTTTTTGGTGGGGTTCGTGTTGCTTAGTCTTTAGTTTTTATGTGTTGTGTCTTCTGTACTATTATTTGTCTGTTTGTCTTTTTATTTTTAGCCATGGCGTTGTCAGTTTATTTTCAATGATTTTGAGTTTGATTATTTTACATTTGTCATTTCGTGACCTTTTATAGCTATCTTTGCAGTATGTATTTTGCTTATTGTTGAAGGCCATACGGTGACCAATAATTGCTTAATTTCTACATCATGTGGTCTCTGTTGAGGTTTTATTTCATAGGCAATTATACCACGTCTTATTATATTTATATAACGACTTCTGCTTCAATTGATTTCAAGTATGGTTGCTAGTTAGTATTCTCAAACTGTTTCTACAATTTATTTTGTAGAGTTTGTATATATTAAAGTCGTGGCATGATTGTCAGCGATGGTTTACGATTCTTCAGTGTTGATTGTTGATTATCATTTATGCAAACTTGCAAATGCCATCTATTTAAAGGCTTAAAAAGGTCGTTCATTCTATCATTCTCTATGGTGCAACCAAATTCGTTCTGTCTCGTTTTGCTTAGTCGAATGGTACATGTATAAAAAGTTGTTATGATTGGAAAAAAGTGTATAAATGTATTAATACAAACGAATGAGTGTCAGTTTAGTCATTCGAATACATTATGGGTGTATACAGAAAAGGATACAGTAGATCTTACCTTGGTGGCGTGTCCCTTTGCCACAATAATCTCAAATTAGAAACAATGTCGGAAATGAGAAAATGGACTTTTAACATGTTTAAAACGATGCGAAACCCGTATACTTGATTGAATAGTGTTAGTAACAAGTCAAGGATCGATATGGCAGTCAATCATTACTTAAAATTGGTAAGTACTATGAGGATCGCATTATCGGCAAACAAATATGTAGTACTTACGGCTTACAGTTCCGTTCATAGAGAATGGACACAACACCAGCATACATATTATTACTTGTTTTACTACCACTATATATGATGTTTAATATTTTATGAATTTTGCATTGTGTATATATTTGTATTGTATTGTTTTATATGCCTTCAACCCCTCGGGGTATAAATGTGCATTTCATTAATAAATAAACATAAACATGGCCATTCCCTAAACTGTGTCCAACCCCCAAAACGTGTTCATATGTCATTACTCTACGCCCAATAATGCCTAGCTGCAATGTGTAAGACAACCGAAATGTGTCCTTTTCATAATTGACTATCATCTCCTTAATTTGTAAATAACCAATATGTCCACTTTTACTTATGATTTATGAACGTGATTCGTTACATGTATGACTTGAAAGTAGCCTGGAATGTCATATAGGGGACTACCATTTAAAGGGGGAGGATGGCAAATTTAATGAAGTCAGAATATTTATTTCCACTTAAAAGCGACCATATTATTTATTTTTGTATTTAGACCAGGGCCAGAGTTTTTATTTTTTGCTTTTCTTCAAAAAGTGACCCAAAAACTACCCCCCTCACCCGCCCCCGAATCAAATGGTCGGCCCCTAAACAAATTCAGTGTTTATGATACAGATCACTTCTTGGTAGGATATACATTGCATTGTCATGATTGTGATATGACAATATAATATCATCACAATCATGGCGGATCAAGGGTGCTATGAAAGGGTAATTCAACATGGTAAAATGTTTTTTAATCAATTTTACACAAACAATATAAATGTTTTCTATTTAAAAGGTAATCTATGCTCCATTGCATTTTCACTACCAATATGTTATTAACTATTTTATACATTGGTAATTTTTTACGAGTAGGGTTGTATTACTGGTGACGTTTTGATTTAAGTCTGGCGACAAATAATTTGTGCATATTCAGGACCCGAGCAAATTTACAGTTTATACAATTTAAATGTGTTTTATAAATATCACTGAAGGTTTTTTCTATTATCCTTTATGTGACTTTTCGGGCCATCTCTGCAATTGTACGACTGCTTCGTTTTTGACTTTTTATCTTGTTGAAATGAAAATAATGCATTTAATATCAACACATTACAAGGAGATTACTTCAGTACACTGTATGTGTACTTAGCATGGTTAGTTATGTATGTGCTCAGTACCTACGTTATAAGATGAGACAAGAACTTTCAACCTGATTTATTCTTATGTGCGTTATGTTATTGCACCACTTTATCCGGCTAGGTGGGTGTTCAGTGCTCCCAAAACAGTCACATTCTGTTCCTCCTGTCCACAGTCAAGACTAACTAATTCAAGTACAGTCCTATGAGTTATCTACCATAATGATTCAATATTAATCCGCCAGAAAGGTGTTTTATTCTTTTGAGTTGTCCATTATAGCTTCATGCCACTGAGTGAACAATATAGTATTTAAATCTAAGTTTATGATCTACTATTTCTATGAAATCAATATTCCACAGCTTAATAGTGCATGTACACGTACTGACAGAATTGTGTATTAAAATCAGTATAATAATGGTCAAATTTTTTCAATAATGTAATGCATTTAAAAAAAAACTCATGTAACAAATGTTGCTTATGATAATATAGTTTGTTCTGTTAACATATAATCCCAACATTTTCGTTTCACATGTTCCGGGTTAGAGCTTAAACACAGCAATAAAACAATACGGATCCTACGTAAACTCAATCTTATCATAATACATTATTACATACACCTTGTAATATTTCCTAAATTATTACAAATTTAAAAAGCTGTATCTCCAATGGAGTCCTCGTATTTTGCAATTGTTGTAACTTTTGTCAAGTTACTAGGAATTTGTGCATCATGCTTCCTACCAAAACATAACTCCATTAATGACATTCTCAGATCCCTATTTCCTATCCCGTAAATCATCGGATTAACTGTAGAATTGAAATAAGCAAGAAACACAACAGGATACCAGTATGACGGATATCTGGAAGAAATACATTGTTCAAAAACAGCAACAGTGAAAGGTGTCCATGATATTATGAAATACCCGACAGTTACTATTAATACACCGACAATTTTCAACTCTCGTTTGTTGTTAGTGCTTTTCTGTTTACAGGTTTGAACATTTATACACCGAATTTCCATGGCATGACGACAAGCTATTTTTAATATTATTCCATATAAGACAGTCATTAGTATACAAGTAGTGCCAATTACTGTGAAAACAAATGCAATATAAGGACAGGAAAGTAGATCAAGCGTAGAGCATGATTGGTCGGAAGCGTTTCCGGTAGAAAACAAGTCCGAACTTGTAAAGGGTACTACAGACACACAAAGTGGAAAAGTCCAAGCAAGGACAATCAATACGGCAACTCTATTTTTTGTTATAATATTAACATAACGAAGCGAGTACACAATTTTCACAAATCGTTCCAATGCAACAACCAGCAAATGAAGTATGGATACAAGTGGTATGTATATCATCATGACCTGATGTGCTAAGCAACCATACCCAACAATAGTAAAGGTTGTCTGTAGAGTGTGGGCTACTTCTACAGGTGCTATTGTCGCTCCTAATAAGAAATCGCTGATTGATAGACTGGCAATGATAATGTTACTATTCGTGCGAAGACGCCGTTTCCGAAATATAATCCAAACAAGCAGTCCGTTAGTTGAACAAGACGATAACGCAAGTACGACGTATGCAACATGCATATAGGGAATCGTACTGTAAACCATGGCTGTTTTCTATTTTATAACAGTTAACTTTTGTTTCATGCGATTATGAAGTCTGCAATATTTATTGAAAATTGCTTGTATGGTAACTGTACAGATATTCCAGTCGTTAAATCACTGAGATCTGAATATTCAAATATGAATTTCAAATTAACTGTTTTGATATTTAATAAACTACATGTACTAGTATCTATTTAATTTGTTCCCTTTGTGTTCGGAGTATTGAAAATAGCTCGCTCTTCATTCTTAGACTACCAATGATACAGATATTATATCTATTGTTAAGTATAAAATTCACTGTTGGTTTTGTAAAGACGAACCATAATTTATCGCGTTCCAGACAACGATTCCTCATCTACGTTGCAAAATAACATTTAATTCTGACACATGCTCTTGGAAGAATGTTCATCAGGATGCATTTCAAAAATAACATCCAATTAATTCCTTTTAAAAGTATCCTGTTACTTTGAAGCATTTACGTAAGCAAAGCGTTTCAATTGAGGTTCCTGAAGGCATTATTGCTTTTTCTTATTTCTTTATAATGTCTAATATCATGTTCATGAATTCATTGAAAATGATTAAATTAATGTTAAAATGGACATTAACAATATAATCTATAAATCTTTAATTGAAAATGCCTATGTTTGGAAATGTTATGTTTCTTTTGCTTCATATATTCGTGTAAATCAAATGTGTATTGACAGTATTTTACCACTTAATAAATAACATAATTTTATATTTTGTAATAATAAAATGTTTTGGAGTTATCACACGTTTTTCATACGTTGATAGGAATCCTAAATCCAAGCATGTTGCTACGGTGATTTTGTCTTTATTTTCATAAAAATTATTTGTGTCCTAAAATATTATTATAAAAAAGAATTGTTTTCGTTTTGATTTATCTAATACATTTTCTTAGTGGTTTCAAAGAAAATAATTCCAATCGCACCAACATTTTCCCCCCTAAATTTGAGTTCGGAATGATATTTCTATTGCTCTACCAATAAAGTGACTATTTAGGGGGGGGAATAGGAAGATAAGAACTGTGCAATCTAAATTACTTAATTGAATTACAGACGACATAATGGCTAAAACGAAAATGTTGATAGGGCAAAGAATGGAACCAAAACATGGGCAGAAAAAAACATGAGTACTAAACGATATGATTCTAGCTCTGAATACGGAGATGATTTCTTGTGCTCTGGTCGAATAAGGAATTATTATTCTACGAGCGTCACCAACCGTATCATTCGGCAATCCTCGGTAGAATCCGCTACTCTCCTTCTATGGTATGGAATCGGCCGAGTTGAGACAAATGACCATATACAACATGCAATGCAAATGACTGGTTTTTTACATCTGCTCACTCGAGATACGGCTGTTGTATGTTTACATTTTAACTAACACACACAGACACAAACATTTCCACACAGATATATATTTATTTTCCATAAAGGGAATACCATAATCTTGCCATTGTGACAGAAACGGCACGCTAAAATCTGAAAACAAAACATATGAGATTAACAAACGGTCTTAAAAAAAGACATATGTCCAAACCCAAGGCCAATTATTTTTTTCATTTTATTGACGTATACTATCCAAAATCTCCCATTACATCCTCATTTAAAACTTATTTTCAAGCAAGCGATATCAATAATGAACGGAAATTTGTGAACAGAGAGATAATGAAACCTTTATACCTTTGTATGCTGGTATTCATGTTCATCACGTACGCAGCATCTTAAACTCATTAGCTATCATACCATATAAATGGTAATTGAATATTTTTTTATGTTGCAGCCTCGATAAGAACGAACAATAGATATACAACACGCCAAGGAATTAATTACCTATATAAGATAGACGAAATTCATAAAAGTTAGCTACACTGGGTGTTGATATATTTATTTTATTTACTCTGTCTGCTTATAGTATGATTTATAAGATGTAGAACCAAAATTAGGTTTTGACTTTGAAAGATGGGTTTCCTTGAAAACAAGTAAAGCATAGATTTTCAATTGCAAAATTGGTTGTTTGAATATAAAGTAACAAATAGACTAATTCATCGGCATATATTCCCAAACGTCCGTTTCCATGTATGCATCACTTTTCCTTGTGTCCATCCCTACGTGTCCTTAAAATAACAAATTGCACAAACGTGTCTAATTTCACTTTCCTCAAAAAGTGCTCATTAATAATTTCCGCTGAAACGTGCCCAACAACTTTTATCTACTAAGAGGTGTTCACTTTGTTACAACCAATACACTCACAACTTTAAGCGTTAATATGACCTGCGACATCAAGCATTGCCACGGCAGCCATACATCAATTGAAATCATCGGGTTTTTTCCTGGAGTTCAAAGAAAAAAAATCAAAACCGCTATTCAAGGATATCAATGCATTAGTAGTTTGGGTACTCGTAGTTAAGGTGGTACCCAACACCTTCACTAAATTATTTTGGCTCGTTTAATTTTCATAAAATTTTGACAAAGTATTTACTTTGACCCTTTGACAAAAATATAAAAATTTCAAATAATTTAAACCAACCATTTTATCAGAAAAATTACACTGGTTACATAGCAGTTTGACAAAGACTAGTTTTGATCATTGAGAAGCTTAGTATTCCCTTAATCTCCCTGTAGTGTTAGGTACCACCTTAATCAATCAGGATTTAATGGTTAATGAATGGCAGTGTAAGAGAGGCTAGAGATACCAAATTGACATTCAAACGCATTAGTCGAAAACAATCTAACACTGCCAATGCAAAAAACAAACAACAAACATCAAAACACATTTACCAGATACTATATATAAAGAAGATGAATATAAGGACCTTATGGTCACCAACCGTACGGCCTTTATCAATAATGTAAACCCATACCTTAAAGTATAGGCTAAAAACACAATTATCAATCCATACCGATTTTATTATTGCTTGATATAATGTTTCCCTCATCTTCGATCGTGTCCTGCTTCGCCGTAATGACCTTCACGCAATGTCGTCTTGTTGATTCTCACGTCAAAATATTTGTTCAAAAGGACACAGATTTGAAAAGAAAAAGGACATAAATTTTGGACGTATATGATACAATATAAAAAGGACACATATTTGAGTGAGGGACATTTGAGACCGGGCATAGATTTGAGGCTAACATATCTACGTAAGTCCTATTCCGTTTACTGTAAACCAACTAATTTTCGCGAGCGATTTATTTTCGCGACATTCGCGAGTAGAAACATCACGCGAATTTAAATCATCGCGAATATGTATAACGTGGATCTTTCCTTATTTACCTACATCAAATTAACAAGAAAATCGCGAAATTAAATCGTCGCGAAGTGGTCTCGAAAGGGCTAAACGCGAAATAAAGTATCCGCGAAAATAAGTTGGTTTACAGTAAACGTACGTTTAAATATTTTAAAAGTGCTTATCTGCTTATCTAAATGAACATTATTTGTATCAATAATACAATTAGTTCCAAAAGGTTAGACAGTCTGTGTGAATTTATACACTGAATATTTCTGACAGACAGGCTTCTTAACATGATTAAATAGTAATATTGCCATACTTCACAAGTGATATTTTCATTAAAGACGGCGGAATTTTCCGAAAAAGTGACAAAACTTTTCCAAAATTAACATACATTAGGTAATGTTAGATTTAAAAAAATTATATGCGTTTCCACAATCTTTCAGGCCAATATTTGAAACTGATATATCCGAAGCATTCATCCTTTTTGTTTTATGAAAAAAATTATCGCTTAATCACTTTGAGAGGTTTGCAAGAACCACTGCCCTTTCCTCGATCTTGATATCTATATCATTAAAGAGAAGCTTGATACAAAAAAATTATGATAAAGGAAATGATTTTTCATTTCCTATCGTTAATTATCCATTTTTAGATGGTGACGTTCCCTTGTCACCATCCTATGGTGTTTATATATCTCAACTTGTACGATTCGCTCATGTATGTAACAACGTATTAGATTTTAGCGAGAGAAACTTATGTATTACTGAAAAATTATTATACCAGGGTTTTCGATATCACAAACTGGTAAAAACATTTACTAAATTGTATCACCGGTATAAGGAAATAATTCGTAAATATAACTCAACATTCAGACATCTTATACGTTCAGGTATTTCACATCCAATCTTTTATGGTAATACTCTTTACAAAGCACAAAAATGTCAGTATTCACCTCAGAAGCTTACAAAACCTTTAAACAGACTTATTAAAAAGGGATAGAGTTACGATACTGTTGTCAGGTCATTAAAGATTGCATAATTTGGCTTTAATATTAATTCAGTTATAGGGTCTTTGCATCGGAACTAAACACATTTATTAAAAAAAAAACATTTATTGGCATGACACGGGTTATGTTCTTCAAATATATGTTATGATGGTATGATACTAATTCCCTAACGGGAAGGATTGTGTCTGATTTTCATATGATAAAATCATAATCTTTCAATCAGTTTCATTAAAGTCTGGAGCTGGCATGTCAGTTAACTGCTAGTATTTGTTATTTATGTATTATTGTCATTCTTTTATTTTCTTTTGTCACATCTTTTGACATCGGACTAGGACTTCTCTTGAACTGAATTTTAATGTGCGTATTGTTATGCGTTTACTTTTCTACATTGGCTTGAGGTATAGGGTGAGGGTTGAGATATCATAAACATGTTTAACCCCTCCGCAATTTTGCGCCTGTCCCATGTCAGGAGCATCTGGCCTTTGTTAGTCTTGTATGATTTTTAATTTTAATTCCTGTGTATAATTCGGAGTTTAGTATGACGTCCATTATCACTTTTTGTACTAGTATACATATTTTTAGGGGCCAGTTGAAGGACACCTACGGATGCGGGAATTCTCGCCATTGGTGGCCTTCGGCTGTTGTCTGCTCTATGGTCGGGATGTTGTCGCTTTGACACATTCCCCATTTCCTTTCTCAATTTCATTTAATTAAAATAACTTATTTAAAAAGTGGTTCGTATCAAGTCAGGATGAATTTTATGATAGCATTTCACTAAGATTTTCCCTCTCGCATATAGCATGTGAAGATGTATGTTAGCTTCTAAAATTGAGTGCATGTTAATTGGTTTTGTTTAAAACGATAAGGCACATGCAAAGCATTGAAAGTTCAAAATATGAAAATTTTAGAAGATCAGCTGATGATCTTTATCATTATTATTAAAAACTAGAACGAGCAGAACTATGTTTCGACCTAACTTATAACCTATAATTTTAAATTTGTTAACATGAAAGCCCTTTGACTTCGTCCCAAATTCGTAATCGATCGACTGCATATCAGACAAAGGTCTGATAAGAAATTTACAATATCCGGAATTTCAGGTCTTTTGAACGCCATGTTAGCTACCTGGATATCTTTACTTAGTATTTGTTCCTCAGGTAATACATATATTTAGGGTTTTTCATTGAACCAAAATGATGCATCCACAAATAACTAGTTAGAAATCAAGCAGTAACTATTCGGTCAAATTTAAGTTATTGGCAAAAGTGCGCCTTTTCAATTGTCAAATTAGCCAGTTACAGTGTACCAATGAATATATAATTTAGTTGTGTGATGTTTCACCATGTAACAATTAACAGAAGATTGACATGATCTAATTACTTTTACGTGTTTACGTCGTCTATAATTAAACTCAAATTGAAAGTACAGGTCATTCATGTCGGTTTGAAAAACATATGTTGTCATCATCAAATATCAGTTCACAAGATATTTATTTTAAGTCATGCTCGATGCTCGTTTTAACAAAGGAAGAACTTACACATGTCAATATCTCTATGCAGAGCGTAAGCAATATATAATTTTAATTATTTTCCTACCACTTTCTGTTAAACACAATGTAAAATTAAGAAGATGTGGCATGCTGCACTTATTACATCTTTTATAGAACATATTATGGAATACAACAATGAGCAAATCACATTCCACATAGTAAGCTATAAAAGCTCCCGGAATGAAAAAAAATATGTGAAACTATTAAGGATGTTCGCTACTCTGTTTTAAAATAACAAGCCTATTTGAAAGACTGTTATAAATTGAAAGTATATACATAAATCATGTAAAAAAAACCAAAAAAAATTAAGGGTTTGTGTGCTTGTTTCTGAGATATAAGACATCGAAAATTTGGCGGGAAAAATTTCTCTCGATTTTTCTTACAATTAACATTGGCACCTTTTTTCTTTAAAAAAATAAAAAAAATAACAGAGATTTTATAAGATTTTCAATTATGGGCTTTTAAGAATGTTTGCTCTTCCACTTTTTGACTTTTTGCCAGATTTTCAGAATCCTCTGGTTTTATCCATGTATTGTCAATAAAAAAAAATTGCCCACTAACCCCTACTTTTCTTTTTATAATTGTATTACATAAAGTTAAAAAAAGCCATATTTCAAAATTTTACAAAATTCTTGTTATTTTTTCATAGTGTTTAAAACAAATAAGGTGCCAATGTTACATATATGAAAGATCTAGAGAGAATAATTTCCCGCCAAATTTCCAATGGCTTATATCTCGAAAACGAGCACACGGACCCTCCATTTTTTTTCTACTTTTTTAGTTTCTTTATTTATATACTATTAATTTATAATAGTTTTTTAAAAAGCTTGTTATTTTTTAACAGAGTAGCGAACATCCTTAAGCAACATGTAAAAAAATATGAAAAGAAAAGTAGGGGTTTGTTGGCAATTTTTTTTAATATCAATTAACGGATGAAACCAGTTTCAGTTTGAAATACAGTTTCAGTGGTTTGGAAAAATTAAACGAGCCAAATTAATTTTAGTGAAGGTGTTGGGTACCACCTTAACAAATGATTTATCTTAACCAGTGTTTGCTGGAACATGGAGTAATCCTAACTGTGCTCCTGGAAGGCACACCATTGTTTATCTGTTTGAATGGAAATGGTCGGATATTGCAGCAGAATGCGAGAGATTTCTTGGACCTTACGGTTATTGTGGCGTACAGGTACAGTTAAAATGTACAAAGCAATTAAAACAAAAAAAAACAGCAAAAGATCAATGCAGACAAATCTTGATATGTTTTAGGAGTCTTAAATTTAAGAACATTCATTTTAAAAGAAATATTAAGTTTAAAGCAGTTGCAATTGATAATAGCTAATTTAAGAAAAAAAGACAACTAAGATTAAACGAACAACATTTTCAGTACGTATCAGACAAACGATATGTTTCGAAACTTTGTTTTTGTGAATAAACCAATATGTGTTATTGCCTGTTTTTGCGATTGGTTTCTTATTGATTTTTTTTTTATATTATCCTCTATATATTTACAAACATATTCGGCTTTGAAGGGTGGTTTTATTTGGTTTGTTAGTTTGTATTAATTATGTTTATGTATTGACATTTTCTACTGAGTCTGGATTGGTATGACAAAAGAATTTGACTCAATTTCGGTCAATTTTGAGTTCGTGTAATTCCTAATTGATAATAATAATAATGATCATTATAATACTAATAATGCTACAACTAGTACTAGTACTAGTACTACTACTACTACTACTACTAAAACTATTACTACTACTACTACTACTACTACTACTACTACTACTACTACTACTACTACTACTACTACTACTACTACTACTACTACTACTACTACTACTAATAATAATAATAATAATAATAATAATAATAATAATAATAATAATAATAATAATAATAACCATAATGATAATTTGAATAATATTGATTTACTAATAACTAATTAACATAATAATAAAGTTAATACAAAAAGATAGCTATTTTATTTCATGTTTATTATAGTGACAAAATAAAGGACACTATATGTCGGTAGATTCACATTTTTTTCCGTTTCTGTCAGTGATCATGTAAAGATAAGTCTGTCTGTAAGAAATATCCAGTGTATTAATTCACACATACTTTCTAACCTTTTGCAACTAATTTTAGTGTTGATATCATTAAAGTTCATTCAGATAAGCACTATCTAGTACATAAGTTTACCATTTTTATCAAATTCAATTCATCTTTAAATTATAATGTTATGATTAGAAATAAATGTAAACGTTGCATTACGATCGAATTAAGAATGACGGGCTACATCACTTAAATAAATTGAATTATAAAGTTATCAGGCAGATTTGACAAATGATCAACTAGTATGTGATATGTACCGATTGGTGAGTTATATAGGAAAACATGATTTATTTATAAATTGATGTTAACCTAACTTTCATTAAAAAAAGAGGCGAGAGATACATGAGGGATATTCTAATTGATAAATAAAGGCAACAGTAGTATACCGCTGTTCAAAACTCATAAATCCATGGACAAAAAACAAAATCGGGGTAACAAACTAAAAGTCGAAAAAAAAATGACAATGTCATAACAAAAAAACAAAAAAAAAAGACAAACAACAGTACACAAAAAACAACATATAAAACTAACGACTGAGCAAAAAGGGACTCCAAATACAGGGGGTTATCTCGGGTGATCCAGAACTGTAATCAGATCTTTCTCTTCATTTATCACCCGTCGTGTTGCTCATGGAAGTACAAACCCGATTTTAAGCCGAATTCGTTAAGTCACATTGATTTCGTGAAAAAGAGGACGGAATAGTGGTTTAGACAATTGAAACATATTCGTCGTAATCTGAGAAACAAATAGTCCATAAAGGTCAACCAACTTGTGATGGCGCACATAAAAATTTTCGAATTAATTATTTCAACTACTTGTTCTCTTTACACCAGTTCGTAGTGTCTTTTGTTCTTTTTGACGTTTTATCTGCTTTGTTTAGGTCTGATGTGTCAAACCCTTTGAATTTAAAATAATTTTTAGTTTGTTCTTATGTTGTGCTGTTACACTACTTTCCCCGGTTAGGACAGGATTGAAAACGTTTAATATACAACCACCTTTTTCAGAAGCCAGGCCAAAGTAAGGAGTCTTTTATTCATTGATGTCGTTGGTGAATGTCTTTCAGATTTTGTTGTCGATTATTTTTCAAGCATAAATTGGGCCATTGTTATGCCGGGGTTTAGTATACCTAATAATGTACGGTATTTGACACATTGTTGTATGCAGTACGAAAACCTAAGCTGACTTACATTCAGTTGTGTGGTCTCTGTTGAATTGGTATCTCATTTGATGTTGATACCATATTTCAATTTTATACATGTATCAGTACTTTAATTTTTACGACATCTTCTCTCAACGTATTGTGTCACTAGCCTGTAAACACTGAAGTTGTGAGTTCGAATTTGCACGACTCGTATCTTAGTTTACTAGGATTATCAATTTTCCTACCGATGGTCGAGTTTCTTTCCGGGCACTCCGGTTTCCTTCGCCTATACAAAAAAAAACTGACCGCCACAAAATAGCACAGTAGTGGTGAAAATTGCGTTGATCATCAATATATTAATCAATTAATCAACCATTCAATCTATCTTTGAGTATTGTTATATTTTTATGATGTATTTAGGTTTCTCCGCCAAACGAGAACCGTGTTGTGACATCACCAAATCGACCATGGTGGGAAAGATATCAACCTGTCAGTTATAAATTAGTCACAAGAAGTGGTAACGAGGCTCAATTCACTGAGATGGTACAAAGATGTAATAAAGCTAATGTGAGGTGAGAAAATTATCAAGTTAATTGTAATCTTCTTTCATTCATACGCATTAGTAAGCCTAAAGAGCTTGTCGTTTGCAATTGGCCGTTTCAGAATCTAAAGCATCATGGGTAATTTCATTGTTCGTACCCCAAAGTGAAAATAACGTTACGTCATTGGTTGAATTGCCATTGTTTATAACGTTTTAAACCAATAAAACGCTTTGGTGTACGCTTTTGAAAATATTACCCAGGATGCATTAGATTATGAAACGGCCAATTACACATGTATTTTATTATGAATGAGACAGAAACCATCAAACAGATTTAAAGGTCAACATACGGTATTGTTTGGGAACTATATGATCTATGTTGACTTCGGACTTTCTTCCATCGATAGTGTAAAACCTTAAAAATAAATTATGAATCAATGACCAATTGATAACATGGATGTATATGTTATTTTAGCTACAGGTCTTACACTATTTACAAGCTTTTATGTCGTAATCAAAAGCTAGTTGATCTCTGGAGTATTTTGTTAAAATGATTGTTTGACTGGCAATACACCATATTATCCATACGAATTATTAAAGAAATTAATATATATGCGGGAGTAGCATGCATCTATTTTTTTGGCATTTTGCGTTGTTTATTTCTTCTATGTTGAGGAATATCAAATGCAATCATATTTATTGCATTCTTAATGAGCAAACTATTACGAAATCAATATATTTAAATATCTTCTAGGATTTACGTGGATGCTGTAATAAACCATATGACAGGAGCTGGTGGGCAGGGAACAGGAACAGGCGGATCCCACTGGGATGGTGGCGCCCTAAGTTACCCAGGCGTTCCTTTTTCATCGTGGGATTTCAACGGAAACAATGAATGCCATTCTGGAGATATGAATATCCATAACTATGGAAACAAAGATGAAGTACGAAACTGTCGTCTGGTGTCCTTGACAGACTTAAAACTAGGAAAAGAATTCGTACGAAGCAAGATCGCAGAATATATGAATCACCTTATCTCCATAGGTGTTGCTGGTTTCCGAGTGGATGCTGCTAAACACATGTGGCCCGGTGACCTACAAGCTATATATGGAAAGCTTCATGGTTTAAATTCACAATATTTCCCTGGTTCCCCGAGACCTTTCGTTTTCCAAGAGGTAATTGATATGGGCGGTGAAGCTATCAGCGCATCGGAATACACAGGATTTGCACGTGTTACGAATTTCATCTTTGGAATTAAACTTGCGCAAGTGTTCAGAAGACAAAATGCGGCAAAATATTTACGGACATGGGGAGAGGCATGGAGTATGCCAAAAACAACTGACGTGGTCGTATTCATTGACAACCATGACAACCAGAGAGGACATGGCGGAGGAGGTTGGTATAACTAAAATGTGTATTTATTATTCGTTAGGAACTGAATGCCTATTATTTGAATTATATGATCATTTCGCACATGTCATGAATTTGGATGAAACATATATTGTATGAATGTGTTTCAGGCCTGGTTTGAAATAGAGTAGTGAACATTCTTAAGTATTAGTAAAGTCCTTTTTGTCAAACATGTGTTTCCAATATGGGATTTGCTCATTGTTAAAGTAGTAATGTGACTTGTAATTGTTCATATGGTTGTCTTTAGATTGGTATGAATAGTCGTCGGATTCAATGGCAATTATACCACGTCTTCTCAGATATTATTTTTATATATTGTATCGTATATTGAAGATAATTCAAAAAATCAATTTGTTCAAATTCGATATAACGTATGTAATTTTAAGCAAACAGGCAAGTTAAATTCGTTTATGGTAGACCAGACATAAATGTGTTGTTTTAAGACTGCTACAGACCTATTGACAAGACTTAGTCTGATCCAGACCATATTTTTGAAATAATAAGCTTTTTCAAAGACTGTTATAAATTATTAGTATATAAATAAAGAAACTAAAAAAGCCAAAAAAAAAAAAAAAAAATTGAAGGGAAGCCATTGATAATTTGGCGGGAAATTATACTCTCTAGACTGTTCATAAATTTAACACAGGCATCCTTTTTCTTTAAAAAAAATATGAAAAAATAACAAGGATTTCATAGCATTTTCAAATATGACTTTTTAAACTATATGTAATAAAATTATGAAAAGAAAAATAGGGGTCAGTGGAGAAATTTTTGTAATGGCACTACCTAAAATTTAATAAACAGTAATATGTTTTTTTTTTTCAGGAGGTGTACTGACACACAGCGACCCGAAAAGATATAAAATGGCAACTGCCTTCATGTTGGCACACCCTTATGGTTTCACAAGAGTGATGAGCAGTTTCAGTTTTGGCAGGTGATTTTTATTTTCCATGTCTACGTTCCATTATTCATTCTCTATAAGTAAATGAAAAGGGGAGGGTTGTGTACTTAAATCCCTAGGCTAGCCTTGACCACAGTTTCAGTAAATTGATGATGATTAGACTATCCATTCTAATTAATATTGCATTTGATAAAATTAAGGACGTTAAACTATAAGTCAGTGACTTCTATCCCGCCCCCCAAAAATAATAGAAAAATCACAGGACATGTCTAAATATCATTTGAGCTTTGGTGTTGAGAAAAAAAAAGAAACTTACTATGTCAAAAATAAACTTGTTTTCAGAACTTTATAACTAAACGGAAAATATAAGTTACAACAATTATGTGTAATTTTTCTTGTATAGTATTCTATCGAGAAGGTAGTCCTTATTTCAGTTACATAATTTTCTAAATCTTTGGTAAGTTTAAATCAACCATTTGTTTATGCCCCACATAGGCTAGGGGCATTATGTTTTTCGGTGTGTGCGTCAAAATTAGAGTTTTGACCCGAATTTAATGGTCCACTGAACATGGAAAATTATAGTGCCCGCTTCTGGATAAAGTTTTTGGTCAAGGTATTTGTTGATGAAGTCCGAGCCCAAATCAACTTGAAACTTCGTACACATGTTCCCTATTATATGATCTTCCTAATTGTAATGCCAAATTAGAGTTTTGACCCAAAGTTCACGGTCCACTGAACATAGAAAATGATAGTGCGTCTACTATGAACACATTCTTGTTGTTTTCTAAAAATTCTAGTCTAACACAGATTATTCATTTTTGTCTCACGCATAAAAACATGTTTGCAATATAAGACTCATCACTTATTTAACCATTATCTATCCCACAAAATAGTATTTATCAACTTTCTTAGAAAATACGGTTAATAGATTACGTCAACATGGAGCGATTTTACATGTTATATATAATCGAGTCTTGCATACCCATACTTCATAATTTCAAACACAATGACACAGGAAGTACGACTGAAACGGCCACTTCATAAATGTTCAGGTCACCATCACGAATTGGTTAACCGATACGATGTGTTATTGTCTCAACTCACTAGTGACAAGTTTTTCGGACGTAGGTCTTTAGAATCTAGAATAGCCCTCATATCTCTACTTTAGCCCTATTCCTGATTGGGAAATTTGAAATGAGTTTGTTTTTTTTGCAGATGGTGCATAAATAGTAGAAAACGCTCGGTAAACCACAGTTGCCTAAACTTATATTCTCAACATGTAAATAATTCATTTAAAAAAAAAATAATGTGAGGTAAAACGTAGATGCACTCATAAAAATGTTGACAGTGTTGCTTGTTTGTGCTTCTTTTGTTTTTTTTTTACAATCTGAAGTACAACTACATGCATTTTGGTTGATTGTTTTAATACAAATTCTTAGGCAAATGAGAAAAAACAATAAAATGATCAAATATATTATATAGTTCCGATGAAGGACCTCCTCATAACGGAGATATGTCTACAAAGAATGTTAACTGGGGATCGATATCAGACTTAAGCTGTGGCAATGGTTGGGTATGTTATGTTTACATTTTAATAAGATAATAAAACTATGGCTACAAACTCGTAAGAAATAACAGATTTCTAATTGAAATAAGAAGAGCAATGGTGTATATATTCAAGAGACAAAATATCTAATAAAGTTAACAAAAAAAAAAAAAAGATGTAACAGCCCTTGCTGTTATTCATCTCTTCATTACGCTACAGCGAGGACCTCACTAAGAAAACACAATGTGACATCGCGCTTCAAGTACAAAAAGAGGGACGAAAGATACCAAAAGGATAGTCAAACTCATAAATCTTAAACAAACTGACAACGCCATGGCTAAAAATGAAAAAGACAAACAGAAAAACAAAATAGTAAACACGACACAACATAGAAAACTAAAGAATAAACAACACGAACCCCACCAAAAACTAGGGGTGATCTCACGTGCTCCGGACGAGTAAGCAGATCCTGCTCCACATGTGGCACCCGTCGTGTTGCTTATGTGATTACAAATCCGGTAAATAGTCTAATTCGGTAGGTCACATTCATGATGGTCCGTTTTATTGATTTGCTAGTTGTCGATACCGTTCTACTTTGACATCGAAGACTGACGCAAATTGGGGTTATTTGTCAACAAATTTCAAACTACAAAGGGAAAATGTACATGATGTATGTACAGGACAAATGATTCAGATGAATTGCTTTTATAATCATACAAATCGAATGATGACTTGACTTGCATTATCCAAATGTGTTATAAAAGACGTGTGTATAATTTAATAAGGATAAATCGGCGTGTATACTAGTTTTTGTAGAAATCCTCTCCAATGAATTCATAAGAGCACAAATTACAATCTGTATGTGCATTGTGGGTTAAGCTTTCATACCTGGGACACATGTTTTCTTTTATATTTGTTTCCACTTTGAATCGGATATTTGCAATACATGATAAACTAGAAGTACCCATTGTGCCATAATGTTCGAAAACTAGTTAGGTTAAAACACAAACAATTTGCTTTAAAACTGCTATTCCGACTGCTCATTCATTTTTATTAGGGCATGGCATTATTTCTACTAGCAAACGATATGTTTTCACTTTAATAAAAAACAAATTGCTGTTTTACATAAACGTACAGGAGCAGGTTATTTTGTAACTCGTTAATAAATGAAAACAAACTGTTGTGTTTTTTTCCTCGCTTCTGAAATGTTTTTTTAAAGACATCTGTAATCAACTAATTTATAGATAAAGAAATGCGCCCCAATTGAGGATGAATTGGTGGTTACTTACTGGCCAACAAATACAACACTAAAAGAAAACTTTAAAAGATTGAAAAAAACGTGGTCATTTAAATAATAATGCCGCAGTTGTCATTAAACAGTTGACCTCAAACCATGCAACCATCGATTATTTTTCAGGTATGCGAGCATAGATGGCGTGAAATCTATAACATGGTGGCATTCAGAAATGTTGTAATGGGAACCAATATGCAACATTGGTGGGATAATGGTAACTACCAAATAGCGTTTTCCAGAGGAAATAAAGGATTCATTGCGATAAATGTAGAAACATCTGATTTGAATAGAAATTTACAAACTGGACTCCCACAAGGCACTTACTGTGATGTCATATCCGGAAGTTATGATGGTAGCAAATGCACTGGTACAGAAGTGCATGTAAATGGAGATGGAACCGCTCATTTCAATATCAGGAGTAGTTCAGATGATCCCATGGTGGCAATACATATAGGTATGAATTTGTAAACAAATAAGTATTTTTTCTATCAAGTTAAGAAAAAAGGAAAAGAGGGACGGAAGATACCAATGGGATTTTTAAACAAACTATTAAAAGACAATTTGAAAACATCATGTAAAAAAATCCCCCAAAACGACAAAAACAACCTAAAAACTAAAGGCAAAACAAACCTTACCAAAAACCGCTAATGATCTCTAGTGTTCCGGAAATGGTAAGCAAGTCATATTGATCTATTTCATTCCTTTGCATAATTTAGATAAACATAATCTTTCACTATTTATTTAAAGATAAAATAATACCTCGTATGCAGTACATTCATTTTAATAGGCAAGGACACAGCTGAATAAAATCAAAATTTCTAAATAATTTTCAAATTGGAATTTTTTTTCAGGTGCGAAGAAAGGAAGTCAGAGAAAAGTAACAACATAAAACAATCACTTATTTCTAATCATAACACTGATAAATTGTTACCAAAAAGATATGACATTAAATAATCGGTATCTTTAAATAAATGTAAAAGTCTCAAACAGTTATTGTACTTCGACAATTTTTATGAAACCTTATATGAATGTTATAGATAAACTCATCATAGATACCAGAATTTAAATTTTGTACGTCTCGTCTACAATAGGCTCATCAATGAAGCTCGAATAAAAAAAAGTTAAAACGGTCAAATAAAGACCAAGGCGATATGCTTTTTTTCGAACTTTGATCGAAAGACCTTTTACAAATGACATTTATTCAATGTTATTCGATGTTAAGGGAATGACAACATTTGTGTCATCTGTTGCGCAAAGTTGTTGATCCAACGTTAACTCATATTCTGTGAAACTCTACATTTTTGCACCTGTACTCCGACAATTTTTATGAAACTTTGTATGAATGATATAGATAAACTCATCATTGATACCAGAATTTATATTTTGTACGTCTCGTCTACAATAGACTCGACACTTGAATAAAAAAAGTTAAAACGGGCAAATAAAAAGAAAGTTGAACAATATGGAGGACCCACAATCCCTGAAATTTTCACTTTGTTTTGCCTATTTGTAAAGCTTGGCTGCAGAAATTAAAGATGTTGATTCTACTGCCATTTTTGAGAAATCACCTGTGAGTTGTTTCTATCAAAAAATGATGCCCGCGGCAATCTTAATTTTGTTTGACCAATGTCAAAAATAATTCTAAAATTGCATCGCAGATTGTTCGGAAACAGTAGAGGACTGCTGATTGGAAGATTTGATATACTAGTAGTCGAGCATTGCATATTGTCCGCATTTATGGACTCTATGAACTTACCTTGGAGTTTGGTGTTTTTGTTAAGACTTTTTTACTAGGAAAGACGTATGTTCTAATTAACAATTTTCAAAACTCTTCTCTTTTGCAACTAAAAGGTGAAATGTTTTTGGTAGTTTGAGGACAGAGAAGGCAATACAAACAGCAACTTTTGTCATAATTGAATTTCTTTTGATAAATGAGGTGAATTTGTCTGGTTAGCGATCCAGGTTTATTCTAGTTTGATCATATTCATTTCTATAAACCGCTTCAGGGGCGGATCCAGCCATTTTAAAAAGGGGGGTTCCTAACCCAGGACAAAGAGGGGGTTCCAATTACATGTCCCCATTCAAATGCATTGATCGTCCAAAAAAAAGGGGCTTTTGTCTTTTGGTAGCCTGTACTTATTGACGATGTACGATAGTCTATACCCGATGTATGTTAGTTTTAAATAAGAAGATGTGGTATGAGTGCCATTGAGACAACTCTCAATCCAATGCATAATGAATAAAAAGTTAACAATTTTAGGTCAAAGTACGGCCTTTAACGTGGAGCCTTGGCATACACCAAACAGCAAGCTATAAAGGGCCCCAAAATTACTAGTGTGAAATCGAAACAATTCAAACATAAAAACCACCGGTCTAATCTATAAAAAAAAACGAGGAACGAGAAACACTTATGAACCACACCAACAAACGACAACCACTGAACAAAGGTTCCGGAGTTAGGATAGAGGAATAAAAACGCAGCGGGTTTAATCCTTTTAACAGGCGCCAACCTTCACCCCAACCCGAGACAGTAGTGTAACATTACAACATAAAAAGACACACTATAAAATATCAATTAAAATGTCTTAACTCAATCAAAAAGAGATTTAAACAAAAACAAGTAAACATACAACGAACAAGTTTGATCTATGACACAATATCAATACAATATTAATGAAAAAGAGATGTGGGAACCGTGTCAAAAAGACAACTCTAACCTGGGACAAAATGGCATTAAACAACGTACACAGGTACCTAATTTTGTTGTTATGAGAACGGATTACAATTTTTACAAAAATAATTTGTTGTTCACAGTACGAGTACAGAAGTGAAAAATTATCGTCATACTAAATAAAATATTTATCAAACGTGGTACGTATTAAAAAAGTTAGACGAGTTATAACAAAAAATAAGTAAACATTGAATTACAGAAATGCATTACAAATTGTGTCATCAGCTCAAATTAACACGAACGTACGATTTGAGAGTACTTGCAATTACTGAAAGCTAGTTAAAAGCCAAAAACAATTAATAATTAAAAAATCATGCATCACAGACAAGAATCTATTAAAACACATCGTAGGGATTTAGTCCTTTAACGCCATGGACAGTCAAGAACGACATGACTTGTGCAATTGTTCATCTATTCGCTGGTCCTTCGGTCGGTCGTTATTTGGTCTGTCCATCAGGTCGTCCGTTCGTCAGTCCGTATCAGGAGAAAATTTATCTTTACTGTAAAACATGTACATAAAACTATCGAGGTGTGATATCATTGTCAATGAGACAATTATGCACCAGAGTTTAGTGTAGTAAATGTAAGCAGTTAAAGGTCACTATACGACCTTCATCACAAAAAGTGAAAATGTCTCATGTCACTTTTTTGAGCAAAGAAACCGGTTCCGGGAAAGATCTTTAAAATAAATCACGACGGACAATGGACGAAAAGTAAATGATAAGAAAATTTCACACAAACCACTTTGTCGGCTGACATAATAGAAATGAATAAAAATAAACATACAAGTACTTTGTTGTGTGTGGTAAAACAGGTGTCACAACTGTTTCGGAGAATTTCGAAATTATAAGATTAAAAACAATAACTTTCACCAAAGTAAGGATGAAAGACCCTCTCTAATCATAAAATTTGTTGAAATTAGTTCATCTAATTAAAATAAATTAAAACTTGTATTCATAATTTGCATCAATCTACGAAATCCGCATCTCCCGATGATTCATTAGTATGACATAACAAATGTTTTTATTAAAAATGTGTGCTTATTACATTATACCAACTAGTTACAAGATGTATTTAAAGTAAGTGGTTAATACAATGTATGGCGTTAAGATATTTCAGTTCATTTCAATTAATTATAACTTCAAACAGAGGAAGCCTATTAGTACACAGGCGGTTGGGGAATGGGTCCCCTTTTTGTGTTTATTTAAAAAAAAATCTATCAAAGCATTTAAACTTTGTAATTTCTAGCTGGTTGAGTAATTAGCTCTTAAATGTGCAATTATTATATTATAACTGTTTTAAATCAACTTTATCATTACAACTAATCTTTTGTCCGTCTTCTAAAATGCTGAACAGAAGGAATAGATTATTTATCAAACTGAATATGAATATGACGCTAAATATAATCAAATAAAAAGTTCATAATGAAATATGAACCATATACTGAGAATATTAAATGTAATTACCTGGGTCTTTTTGTCTTGATCAATTGACGTATTTGAAACTTATAGACAACTGGATTTTCTGTGAATATAAATTGTTTTAAGTATCTCGATTAACAGAGGAAAAGTTTCAGATTGATCTTTAATATAGATATTAGTGTTGTCAACGGTTAACCGTTCGAACGACCGAATACCGAATACCAAAAACCGCTAACCGGTTAACCGGACTTTTGTTCAATTTGAATAGATTTGATATAAATTTGTATTGAAATCATTTAATCGTTGTTTTCTTTAAAAAATGTCGTCGAGGTAATTAATTTGACGAATCAATTGTCCAGTATATTGATTGGTATTGTTAAAAATCCAAAAATATTAATTTAATTAGAACTTGTCTCTCAGCTCGGGGCAAGATATTAAGGAAACATAATTAGTTTCATGTTTTTTAACAGTAATTTTTAATAAGTAATACGATTAAATGTTACGATTTACTTCATTATTTGATATATTTGATCTTATATTGTGTAGACCTACATCTGAGTGTGCAATCTCCGTCGTGCAAGTCTTTGTCATACTTTAAACTAAATGGTAACTCAAAAACTGTAAAAAGCAAACCAACGTGAATGTAATCAATGTATACATACTTGATGGTACGAATATCAGGATTAATCAATTTTAATTGAAACACCTCACATTATTTTCAGAGACAACAAGACATAATAGTAGAATCATCGGTTTCAGGCATATTCAATTCTGCGAGATCAAGACGGGTTTTTTTTTTATTTTTCAATTTGAAGTTAGTACAAACGCCATAGTTGATACCGTGTATGTGATTATTTAAAGTCAAACTTCGACAGGAATCTTCACAGACAAGCCTTATAAAACCAAAAGGCCAAACTTCAATTCATCGTATTATAAAAACGTAGATATAGTACGTGGATGGAATGTAGTCAAATTGACACTCGGTCGAACGATTATACGAGTAACCGGTTAGGCAAACGTGTACGATTCGACAACACTAATAGATATATACATTTATTCGGCATTTATAGTATACCCATTGTAGTTCGAAAGACACTTCTTTAACATGTTTAAGGAAAATCATTCTTAAATGTGCAACACAATAACACAATGGTATCAAATTAATTCATGGATCAGTTATACTTCTTATCAAAGCATGTGTCCAGAAAACATGGAGTAATCGGCACCAAAAATCGATCCGGAATCTCGTGGATGTTGTAGATTTATCGTGTCACCTTTCTGTAGTTCCAGTATTACTTGGAGTGTTCCAGCAACGCCATGTGTCTTTGCACAATGAGCCCGAGCAATAATATGTCCATTCTTCATTAAGTCTATTGCAAGCCACATGTCACCATTTGTAATGAAATTTGCAGAAAACTCATATACACCCGTCTGTGGTGAATTAAAAATGCCAGTGTTGACGTCGTAACCATTTCCAATATTGGTTACTACGTTTGGAAATTTTAGCACGTCATTTCTCCCAAGGTTTTGAGTTGTCTTTAATGTTGCAAAGAAAGCTGGCTTCATTTCTGAAAGTGAAAAAAAAAACACAATGATATTTATCATAGCTTTACGTGTGTTAGCATTTTGATAGTCCTTCTAGTATTTATTGATACAATAACCAGACATTAATAAACACGGTCATTATTAAAAGCTCTTACATTTACTATAATACTTCCCGTGTATTCATTGATAATGAATCGATTAAGTACTATCCTATGATCACAATTAATGCCTCCTATTTTCGTTGTCGTCATAGTAAACTTTTAATCAGAGAGTTTTATTATTAACGTTTATTTCTACGTGTTGTTGTGGTGAAAATGAAAGAAGGGAGTTGAATTAATCTTTTGTATGCTTTATTCTTACTGTAAGTGGCTAGGCCTGGTGCCAAATGGTAATATCTACAGTTTTCGAAATATATTTTGCCTTGTCTATACAAGAAAGTATGTGTTTTGGCAAAATCATTCAACTGGGATCGATTAGTGTCCTGTTTCTAAATTTCAAGTAGATTCTGGCACTTATACTAAAAATTGCAAAATTCACCCCAAAAAATACAGAAATCGTTAACAGGATATATAAATTTGAGACAAAACATTATAGAAAACAAATAAAGGAAACTTATTTTGGTCTGTAACCTTCTAACTGTTAGAATCTGGCTTAGGCCAAAAAAGTAAGTGTGTTAATTGTACCCCTAACTACCCTAATTTTTATCCCCTACCCAAAAGTTTGTTTGGCCGTTTTTTTAATAAGCACCGTTAAAGTCACAATGTTGCTCCTATAGATTCAATGTAAAAAAAGATCCCACCTACCTAATTTGTCATTTTTATACATTTTTGTTTGGCCTTATCAAAATCAATGAAACCACGTGCAAAGAACAAATAAGGACATGAAACGTTTTAATGCTACGTCTTTCAAACGGGAAAACATGCAATAAAATTGAGAATAGAATAGAAATGGTGAATGTGTCAAGGGGACCATAACCCGACCGCATAGCAGAAAACCGCCGAAGTCCATTAATGGGTCTTCAATAACAGCGAGAAAATCCCGCGTTGTCTACCTGTCATTCAATCAACAATCAAACTCACCAAACATACAATGCTTACAATTGTGTACGCATGACATGCAATTCGTCTACAATAGACTGACGCCAAAATATATTAAAATAATAAACTTAAGTACAAAGTTGAAAAGAATTGAGGACCAAACATTCAGCAGATTATGTCAAATTAAGATAATATAATCTCTTTCCTGGGTAGAAAAACACATTCAAAGTTTTATAAAGCGCGGGTTGTGATACCATTTGAGGCGAATTCAATCCATTTGTTACAAATAAACGTGTAATAAAGACGTACTAGACCCAACTTAAAAAATTTTGGCCGAATACAGCTACCGGAACCCATTGCTTTGGTAAAATATTTTAAGTTTAAAAAAAAAAATGTTTTACACTTTTGTTGACTTTATCATGTTTATACTGAAGTCTCAAGCAGATTAAAACTCTTCTTGTGTTAACTTTTTGAAAATTATTATAACAACCGATTAGCGAAAGTGTCGTCGGTTGCGAAAGCATCGTCTGACAAAATATTCGATCCATGACTTTATATTATATAAAAATAAATCCTATGTGACTCTGAAAAAAAAAAGAACGACGTATACACCTTGATCATTATGAAACTTAGTTTACTAAGAAACTTAGTTTATGCTGGAAAATCATTGTATATCAATAAATGGGAAACGCATTAAGATAAGTTATGGTTAGGTGTAATGAATATAATTTTTTATACAAAAGAAAATACACACACTAGGAACTTTCTTCAATTACAGAACAAATGCTTTAAGTTACATACGTTTTCGTTCATGAACCTCCTCTATTATTCGTTTAATATCGTCCGTGATATTTAAAGTCACATTTTGTCTTACTTCGTCAACATAAAGTTTAACATCTTTCTCAATCTTTAATGATTTGAAAACATCTTCAAGTTTCGTTTTAACTAGATTCGCCATTTTTGTTTCTAAAGCTGTGTTGACATACTCTTTGACGTGTGCATCAGCTTTTGACAGGTCGATCATCGCTACAAGAGGTGCGTTTTGGTTATCAAGCAATGGTGCTGTCATTTTGTTGTTACATGCTTTTGTTAGACATGAACCGTCGTCTCTGCATACAACAGAAATGACAAATCCAGCTAGACTGAAAAGTAAAATGGCGTTCATTTTCTCGTTTAAAATTTTGCTACGTGCTGTTAGTTCTAAATCCAAGTGCAAAGTGATTATAAATTATATCACATTTTTCTGAAGTGGTCGGAAATACATACATCCGAAATTTGCGTGATATGAGGTAATGTAAACACACTTCTTGTGGGTAAATACTTTTTAATAATTCATATTTTATGAAGGAAATCACACCCTTATACAAAAACTGAAATCAAATGAATGAAGATTCGAATGTATATAATTTTTTTTTAATAAAGATAAAAAGATACACAATACATAGATGCAGTAAAATAAATAAGACAACGTCAGATTGATTGCCATATTGTTGTTTTGATTGATAAGTGTTCGTTGGCAAGTATTTCATGTAGGACTGTCTTTCTATTTACACAAAATTTGATATGTACATATTTAACGCGTATCTTTGTAAATATTTTTACGAAACGCTTATTTAGTTTAGTTTAAACATATTTTATTTGCTGAATTAAAGCAAAATGGATTAGACACAAGTAAATCATACTTATGAAGTCTTCTCCATAATACAATATAAAGTTACAATAATAGTATAATATAATGGACATGCATATAAAACAAACAGTTTATACAATATAATACTAGCTTTCATAGGTAAACAAAGAGGAGAGAAAGTAAAAAGAGAAAAAGAAAGTTTGAAAAATCGTATAATTCTGTGACGATGACTTGTGAATTTATGACAACGATGACGTTCCGTGTCAGTAATAATAACGCTCTATCAAGGCATAAGAAATCTGTTTGACCTTTTTATGAAATTTTGAACATGTTTGAAAATTTGAATATTTTGTTCGTTCGAATGTTCCAAGTGTCCGCAAATTAATAGTTTTGTATCTAAGACAAAGTTTTCAGATAGCCAGTTAAGGTTATGGAATAAGGTTTTTCTACATAGTGTGTAATTTGGGCAAACGAAGAAGTAATGGTAGACATCCTCAATATCGGACCCACAATGGCAAGAAGGATCATTTATAATGTTAGCTCTAAATAGGTCATTGTTTAAGAATGAAGCGAAACATCGCAATTGCGTTAAGATAATATTTAATTTCCTTGGGCCGTACAAATAAAACGTTTCAATTTTGCATAATAGACTTTCGTTTTTTAATTCTTTCTTCAATTTAGAAATAGAGTCGACACTGCGAATTTTTGGATCAAGTTTATTCCATTCACGTGTAGTAGAGGGAATAAACGATTCAGTAGTAAGGGAAAGTCTACAAAATGGAACAATAATATCATGACCATTTCTCAACGGGTAGTTGGTTGTACTTTGTACACAAGGAGGTACAAGATTACATAGATATTATGAATGTTATAGATAAACTCATCATAGATACCAGAATTTAAATTTTGTACGTCTCATCTACAATAGACTCATCAGTGACGCTCGAATAAAAAAAAGTTAAGACGGTCAAATAAAGTACAAGGCGAAATGCTTTTTTCGAACTTTGATCGAAAGACCTTTTACAAATGACATTTATTCAATGTTATTCAATGTTAAGGGAATGACAACATTTGTGTCATCTGTTCCGCAAAGTTGTTGATCCAACGTTAACTCGTATTCTGTGAGACTCTACATTTTTGCACTTGTACTTCGACAATTTTTATGAAACCTTATATGAATGATATAGATAAACTCATCATAGATACCAGAATTTAAATTTTGTACGTCTCGTCTACAATAGACTCATCAGTGACGCTCGAATAAAAAAAGTTAAAACGGCCAAATAAAGTACAAAGTTGAACAATATCGAGGACCCACAATCCCTAAAATTTTCACTTTGTTTTGCCTATTTGTAAAGCTTGGCTGTAGAAAGAAAAGATGTTGATTCTACTGCCATTTTTAAGAAATCACCTGTGAGTTGCTTCTCTCAAAAAATGATGCCCGCGGCAATCTTTATTTTGTTTGGCCAATGTAAAAAAAAATTCCAAAATTGCATCGCAGATTGTTCGGAAACGGTAGAGGACAGCTGATTGGAAGATTTGATATAGTCGAGCATTGCATATTGTCCGCATTTATGAACTTACCTTGGAGTTTGGTGTTTTTGTTAAGACGTTTTTACTAGGAAAGACGTATGTTCTAATTAAAAATTATCAAAACTCTTCTCTTCTGCAACTAAAAGGTGAAATGTTTTTGGTAGTTTGAGGACATAGAAGGCAATACAAACAGCAGCTTTTGTCATAATTGAATTTCTTTTGATAAATAAAGTTAATTTGTCTGGTTAGCGATCCAGGTTTATTCTAGTTTGATCATATTCCCTTTCTATAAACCGCTTTTGTCTTTTGGTAGCCTGTACTTGTTGACAATGTACGATAGTCGATACCCGATGTATGTTAGTTTTAAATAAGAAGATGTGGTACGAGTGCCATTGAGACAACTCTCAATCCAATGCATAATGAATAAAAAGTTAACAATTTTAGGTCAAAGTACGGCATTTAACGTGGAGCCTTGGCACACACCAAACAGCAAGCTATAAAGGGCCCCAAAATGACTAGTGTGAATTCGAAACAATTTAAACAGGAAAACCACCGGTCTAATCTATATAAAAAACGAGTAACAAGAAACACTTATGAACCACACCAACAAACGACAACCACTGAACAACAGGCTCCGGACTTAGGATAGAGGAGTAACAACGCAGCGGGTTTAAGCGTTTAACAGGCGCCAACCTTCACCCCAACCAGTAGTGTAACATTACAACATAAAAAGACACACTATAAAATATCAATTAAAATGTCTTAACTCATGAGTCAATCAAAAAGAGATTTAAACAAAAACAAGTAAACATACAACGAACAAGTTTAATCTATGACACAATATACATACAATATTAATGAAAAAGAGATGTGGGAACCGTGTCAAAAAGACAACTCTAACCTGGGACAAAATGGCATTAAACAACGTACACAGGTAAATAATTTTGCTGTTAGGAGAACGGATTACAATTTTTTTTAAAATAATTTGTTGTTCACAGTATGAGTACAGAAGTGAAAATTTATCGTCATACTAAATATTTATCAAACGTGGTACATATTTAAACAACGAGTTATAACAAACAATAAGTAAACTGTGAATAACATAAATGCATTAAAAATTGTGTCATCAGGTCAAATTAACACGAACGTACGATTTGAGAGTACTTGCAATTACTGAAAGCTAGTTAAAAGCGAAAAACAATTAATAATAAAAAATCATGCATAAGGGACAAGAATCAATTTAAACACATCCCAGGGATTTAGTCCTTTTTTAGTTTAGTTTAAACATATTTATTTATAGTGGATTGGGAAACAAGTTTTGCAACTTATATTAATCCCTTTCCACTTTGCGGGTGCGAGTGCTGCCTTGTAGCGGCATTAGCCTGCTCTTTTTCGAAATCTACAAGGGTGTCTTTAACGTGCAAGAGATATGGCTCTCTCTTAACACGGGTCAGCCATTTATCGTCCCCTTCCGACGGACTATCATCGTTTCCTCAAGACCATACTCGCAAATGGTGTCAAGGGAGAGCCGAAAATTCAGTCCCTGAAATTTTCATCCCAGACGGGAATCGAACCAGGAACCTTTGTGTTAGTAGTCCGATTCACTAACCACTACACCACGTCTTTAGTCCTTTAACGCCATGGACAGTCAAGAACGACATGACTTGTGCAATTGTTCATCTTTTCGCTGGTCCTTCGGTCGGTCGTTATTTGGTCTGTCCATCAGGTCGTCCGTTCGTCAGTCCGTATCAGGCGAAAATTTATCTTTGCTGTACATCATGTACAACATGTACATTAAACTATCGCGATGTGATATCATTGTCAATGAGACAATTATGCACCAGAGTTTAGTGTAGTAAATGTAAGCAGTTAAAGGTCACTATACAACCTTCATCACAAAAAGTCTCATGTCACTTTTTTGAGCAAAGAAACCGATTACGGAGGAGATCTTTAAAAAAAATCACGACGGACAATGGACGAAAAGGAAATGATAAGAAAATTTCACACAAACCACTTCGTCGGCTGACATAATAGAAATGAATAAAAAATAAACCTACAAGTACTTTGTTGTATGTGGTAAAACAGGTGTCACAACTGTTTCGGAGAATTTCGAAATAATAAGATTAAAAACAATAACTTTCACTGAAGTAAGGATGAAAGACTCTCTCTAATCATAAAATAGAATACAAGAATGATGAATGCGACATTATGCAAATTTCAGAGAATTTAATCAATATAACAGTGTTACACACAGTTATATGCAAATCAATACTTATATTATAGCCCTTGAGAAATAGCATAGCATAGTACTTATTTGAATGCCATCATCCAATCGAATTTGAAATAAATGACACCACCCAGATATGACTGTTTTTTCTTGGTTTACTTTTAGATATTGTACATTTTTTTGGTTGAAAACACAATTTTACGATACAAGGGATGATTTTTGCTTTCGCATTTCAAACTTTCCATTTCTATGTAGCAGCGATTGTATATGCTGTATATATCTTCAAGATGATACAATGTACATGTACTAGTGCTTTTGTAACCTTTTATCATCAATTACTCATTTTGAAGATTGTATCCTTAATACGATCATTCTATGTAATTCAGTACTTGTATTCATAATTTGCATCAATCTATGATATCCGCATCTCCCGATGATTCATTGGTATGACATTACAAATGTTTTTATTAAAAATGTGTGCTTATTACATTATACCAACTAGTTACAAGATGTATTCAAAGTAAGTGGTTAATACAATGTATGGCGTTAAGATATTTCAGTTCATTTCAATTAATTATCACTTCAAACAGATGAAGCTTATTAGTACACAGGCGGTTGGGGAATGGACCCCCTTTTTTGTTTATTTTTAAAAAATTCTATCAAGCATTTAAAATTTGTAATTTCTAGCTTGTTGAGTGATTGAACATACAAACCATCTACCAGAAAAAAAAGAAAAAAAAAAACAAAAACAAAAACGAAAAGGTATGTATTTTTGGAGTTGATAAATTATCTGATTTATTGGAAAATTTGAAATAAACGGGGAGGATCTATTCCCAATGCGACTGTATATTAGTACATGACATTATCAACACAATATATTACATTACCTGCGATAATTCTTCAGAAAAGCATGCATTATATATGAATATTAAAAAAAAGTGTTTGTTTTTTAGCACATAAGTCCTCCGATAATCATGTGAATATATTGATAAACAAGATTTAGCCAAAATTTCACAGATCATTGACATTTTCAGCGCTAAGTAGATGAACTAATTTCAACAAAGATGGATGTCTTTAATAAAATGTTTTAATATACTGCCTCATTTTACGCTTGTAAGAGCGAAGGCATTTTTCTAACCAATTTTCTTTACAAATATTATTCATTGACAAATAATTAGCTCTTAAATGTACAACAATAATATTATTACTGTTTTAAATCAACTTTATCATAACAACTAATCTTTTGTCCGTCTTCTAAAATGCTGAACAGAAGGAATAGATTATTTATCAAACTGAATATGAATATGACGCTAAATATAATCTAATAAAAAGTTCATAATGAAATATGAGCAATATACTTAGAATATTAATGTAATTACGTTGGTCTTTTTGTCTTGATCAATTGACGTATTTGAAACTTATAGACAACTGGATTTTCTGTGAATATAAATTGTTTTAAGTATCTCGATTAACAGAGGAAAAGTTTCAGATTGATCTTTAATATAGATATATACATTTATTCGGCATTAATAGTATACCAATTGTAGTGCGAAAGACACTTCTTTAACATGTTTAAGGAAAATCATTCTTAAGGTTTGTTCGAAAAAAGTTTAAAGTCAAAATGACAAAATGATAAAATGCTTTAGAGTAAGTCAACAGCAGGTCTAAATAAAAACAGAATATGATCAAATATATCCGCAACCTCAGTTTTCAAACAATTCCATAACTCATCAAATGAAAAATTACAGTTAAATCATGCCAGTACCAATGCGTTATATTATAGGCAATGACAATAAAATAAATGTGCAACACAATAACACAATGGTATCAAATTAATTCATGGATCAGTTATACTTCTTATCAAAGCATGTGTCCAGAAAACATGGAGTAATCGGCACCGTAAATCGATCCGGAATTTCGCGGATGTTTTAGATATATCGTGTCATTTTTCAGAAGTTCCAGTATTACTTGCAGTGTTCCAGCAACGCCATGTGTCTTTGCACAATGACCCCGAGCTATCAAATGCTCATTCTTCATTAAGTTTATTTCTAACCAGTTGTCCCCATTTGAAATGAAATTTGCAGAGAACTCATATACACCCGTCTTTGGGGCTCTAAAAATTCCCGTGTTGACGTCATAACCACTTCCAATATTGGTTACTACGTTTGTAAATTTTAACACGGCATTTCTTCCAAGGTTTTGATTGGCCTTTAACGTTACAAAGAAAGCAGGCTTCATTTCTGAAAGAGAAAAAAGACACCTTGTTATATCATAGCTTTAGGTGTGTTAGCATTTTGATAGTCCTTCTTGTTCTTTATTGATATAACATTTGTATAATTACCAAAACTTTACCAGCACGGTCATTATTAAAGCTCTTAAATTTTACTAAACATGTACTTTAAATAGTTCTCGTGTATTCATATATGATGAATCGATTGGATACTGGCCTAAGATCACAATTAATGACCCCTATTTTCGTTGTCCATATAGTACCCTTTAATCATAGTGTATTATTTCTAATTTTTTTTTTTTTTTTTTTTTTTATTAATTTCTACGTTTTTATTGGCTGTATAAGAAAGAAGTGATTTAAAATAAACTTGTGTATGCTTTATTTAAACTGTTCAGTGGTTAGGCCCGTTGCAAAACGGTAATATTGTTTTGCCTTGTCTGCACCAGTAAGGATGTGTAATGGCTTAATTAGTCAACTGAGTCAGTGTCCTTTTTATATAGTATACAAATGTCCGGCGTCCGTCCGTCTGTCCGTCTGTCCGGCGTACACATGCCACACCGTAATTTGAGAACAACTTATCAAAATTTCATGAAACTTAACATATTTGTTTCTGATGACGGTCAAACGATCTGTATACGTTTTGGTGAAAATCAGATTTAAACTTTTTGAGGTACGGCACTTTGTAACTAAAACAGGGGTGTGTTTATTTCACATGTCGCGCCGTATCTCAAAAACGATTTATGAATATTGTTTAAAACTTCACACACTTCTAAGTTATATTAATTTAAAGATATGTATACTTTTTGATGATGATTCAAAATTTTATTTTAGAGTTATTGAGTTTTTTGTAAAAAAAAAAGGGGGGGGGGGGGTTCACATGTCGCGCCGTATCGCACAAACCATTAATGAATATTGCATAAAACTTCACACACTTGTTAGTTATATTAATTTGAAGATCTATATACTCTCAAAAACGATTTATGAATATTGTTTAAAACTTCACACACTTCTAATTATATTAATTTAAAGATATGTATACTTTTTGATGATGATTCAAAATTTTATTTTAGAGTTATTGAGTTTTTTGTAAAAAAAAGGGGGGTTCACATGTCGCACCGTATCTCAGAAACCATTTATGAATATTGCATAAAACTTCACACACTTGTTAGTTATATTAATTTGAAGATCTGTATACTTTTTCGTGAGGATTCCTTATTTTAATTTAGAGTTATTGAGTTTTTTTGTTAAAACAGATGAGGGGGGGGGGGGATTTCACATGTCGCGCCGTATCTCAGATACTATTTATGAATATTGCATAAAACTTCACACACACTTGTTAGTTATTTTAATCTAATGATCTGTATACTTTTCGTGATGATTCTTTTTTTTTTTTTAGTTATTGAATTTTTATTGAGCTTTTTGGTTAAAAAACATATAAAATATGTTCTGAGCAAATTTTTTTCTGTCTCTTATACAAACTTCCTATTGAGCAGGAATAAGGAATGAGTCAGGATATACTTCCTGTAAAACCCCAGTGTTATTTTTTAAGTTTTTTATCACAAGACGACGGGCGTATCTTGGTGCAGCTGTTTATTCTAAATTTCGGATCTATTTTGGGACTTGTACTAAACATTGCACATCCCATACAATTGGCAGAAACCAGTAATGGGATTTTCAAAATGTGACACAACGTAATTAATAACAAATAGAGAAAATTTATTTGTCTAAAGCCTTCTTAATGGTAGATTCGGGCTTATCGAAATGAATGAAACCACGTTCGATGAAAAGCTAAAACACAATGATGAAACGGATCAGAATTAAATACATCAAATACAGATCAAAACAAATAAGGATATGAATTCCGGTTATGACCGATACTATCACAATATATCATCTGATATTCTTCAATGATCATGTCATAATTCTGAAATTTTATCCCAAAACCAATTTGAGAATAAGCTTCGTTCCTGGTCATTTACGTTTTTGGGAGATGATTATTTGGTCAATAAATAGACAATACTAGTGTATTTACTTGACATAATCACGGTATAAGAATACGGCTTTGTAACTGGGAAAATGTGATGAATTTTCTACGTTTCATGCCGACACCTTATATTGTTATTATGTCAATTAATAATTAAACTCACCATCGGTATTATGCTTACAATTTTGCACACAAGACACGCGTGTCATCTACAAAGGACTCACAAGTGACGCTTGAATATAAAAAAAATAAAAGGTTATATAAAGTACGAAGTTAAAGAGCATCGAGGACCCAAGATTCTGAAGGTTATGTCAAATAAGGATAAGGTATACAATTGAGAATGGAAATGGGGAATGTGTCAAAGAGACAACAACCCAACCATGGAAAAAACAACAACAGAAGGTCACCAATATGGAATCTCTTTCGGGGGAAGAAATCAAGAAAAAAAGTTTTCTTAACAGTTAACTTATAATTATTTCCATATCAATGATAGTTCTAGTCAACACAGCAGGACTGACTACTGGGGTGGTGAAACCATCGGATCGGAGAGGAAACATCTACCAGCAGTGGCATTGATCCAGTGATTGTAAATAAACTCATCATAGATACCAGACCCAACTTCCGAAAGGCTTTGCCAAATACAGCTATGGTAACCTATTTTTTGGGGTAGAATATTCTTAGTATTTCGAAAAATACGTTTTACACTATTCTTGACTTTATACTGCAATCTCAAACAGTTTTATACCCCTTTTTATAGGTTAACCTTAGAAAACGCCTCTCAGTTTGCCAGAGTGAAATTGTCATATTTTAAAATTCGATGTTAAAAACATGCAACTCATGCTGTTGGAAGAACAAGTGCAGCGGATTTCAGATCAGAATATCAACAAAAAGAAATAAATATCACGAAATTAAACAACTTTATCAAATAATAAAAAAGAAGAAAATATATTCTTGTATGATTGTTGTAAGGAAAAATGTGGATAAACGGGTTTGTGTCAGTGACCGCCTAGCGGAAGTGTATACATTTCATTATAAATTTCAAAGTGGTAGGCGTGGCCTAACGAATTATACGATCAGTGACTTTATATCACACAAAATTAAACAGTCAACGCATTTTGCCTCTCAAATAAAACAAATGAAGTATACACCGTGGTCATAAAAATATGCAGTAAGAAAGTTAGTTAATACTGGAAATTCACTGTATATCAATAGTTGGGAAAACATCTTAGATAATTTTTTTTTCTAATATAGGATTTCGCTATATTTTTTTTTAAATGAACCTTATCAAATACTTAGAAGAAAAATGAAATAAAAACATGGGGTCACCGTTCATTTAAGCTCACAATCTGCCTCAGGAAAAAGCATACATTTTTGTTAATGTCCTTTTTTTCTGTTGAGCTAATAGGAGAAATAGAGGTAATATCGAAATAAAAAAGATAACCTTATTACAGAAATCGCTTAAATTTTACAATTATTTAGTTTATGTTCAGCTTATTTGAAAACAATAATAAAAAATATAGGTCACCGATGAGTTAAAAAAGATATTTCAAATTTAATGCCAAAAAATGGCATTTTTGTACCAAAGGGAGATAATTTGGAGCTTTTTCAATGATTTAAACATTTTTAAAGGCATCTGGGACCAAACCGAATCGTTTTGTTGGGTTGATTTTTGTACCATATAATTAAGTAATAACTAATAATGTAATAAATAAAATTTGTAATTTAAAAATAAAGGTTTAATTTTTTGCTGTAATTTTTGTACCCACGAGCCACCTTAACTTATTGTTATGTGTATATAACTTTGTACAAAAAATTCAAAATAAGAAATATTTATTTAAATATCAAGACAAAAAAACTTTAAATTACATACGTTTCCCCTGTAGAACCTCCTCTATGATTAGTTTAATATCGTCCGTGATGTTTAATGTCACATTTTGTTTAACTTCGTCAACATAAAGTTTAACATCTTCCTCAAGCTTTAATGATTTGAAAACATCTTCAAGTTTGGTTTTAACGAGATTTGTCATTTTTGTTTCTATAGCTCTGTTGACATATTCTTTGACGTGTTCGTCAGCTTTCGACAGGTCGATCATCGCTACAAGAGGTGCGTTTTGATTATCAAGCAATCGCGCTGTCATTTTGTTGTAACATGATTCTGTTTGACATGAACTGTCGTCTCTGCATAAAACAGAAGTGACAAATCCAGCAATATGGAAAAGTAAAATGACGTTCATTTTCTCGTTTGATATTAGCTGTGTCTTTTAAGTTTTAAGTTCGAATGCTGGTTATAAATTAAATCATCTTTATAAGAAGTGGTTGAAAATGTATAAGTATTTACATCCGATCTTTCCGAAATCAGAAAATAATGTAAACAAACCTCTTGTATCTAAATACGCATTAATAATTTACGTAATATAAAAATCATACTGTCATACACGAACGGATAACGAATAAATTGTGATAAAGATGGATAAATAAAAAATTTAATGATTACAGAACAAATAGATATTCAATAAATAGATGCTGCAGCAAGTGAAATAAATAAGACAAAATCAGTTGATTGCTTGATTATTGCTTTGATTGATTAATATCCATTGGCAAATATTTCATGTTTTTTAGAACACTAGGAAATCAGTATTTATATTTTAAAGGTTAGAAAAGTAAATAGGAATGTCTGTCTCTTTACCTAAAGTTTGATTTGTACATATCTCACGATTTATCTACTGATGGTACGATCTCATTTGTTTAAGAGCATTTTTGCAATTCTATTGACGAAAAATGTAATTCGATACCCCATGTTGTAAGAATGCCAATTTGTTTTCACGTCAAGGTACTCTCTCAGGTAATAACTTAAATAGGAGGTACGTAGTGCGCTTGCTGCAGATTAATTATGGCCACTATATTTCCCGTGCCAATAAAACATCCCAACCTTCATCCGGGTCGAAACATTTGTGTAAAACCTTCATGTATTTAACCTAGTTCTAATTATGCTTGAAGTGTTCTCGATTAACCTTTAATCATTTTGAAAAACTAATCAGTATTGATTATCTATATCTTAAACGTTAGAGAAGTAGATAGGACTGTCCTTTTTTACACACATTTTGATGTGTTCATATCTCTCATTTATGTACTGATGTTACGATTACATTTGTTTAAGAGTATCTTTGTAGTTGTATTGACGAAACGCGTAATTAAATACCTCATGCTGTACGAATGCCATTTTCTTCGCGTTAAGGTACTCCCTAAGGCATTAACAAACGAAAAGCTTTATTTAATGTTATGGTTATAGGATATAATGAATTATATAAATTGAATGCATTTTGTTTGTCTTTTATACAGTAAAACTAAACGCGTTGATTGTGTGCACATTTTAGCATGACGCGCTTCCACAAAATGTGCTTCAGGCAACACTTATACGCCGCACAAAAAAAGCTGAGATTCTTTTATAAAATCTAAAACAAACGAATCATTTTTTATATTATTAGAAAAAAAGGCGAAATAACAAGAACATTCAAACTGATAAGTCGAAAACATACTATAGAAAACATGGCGAAAAATGATTTTTCACCGGAAGTGACATTGAAGAAAACTAATATTGCTCATTATCCCCTCATTCCATAAACAGGTAGCTGTATCTATGTATTTTTTTTTTTATTCGTGTAAAATAACATACCTTCTAAAACCAGAAGCTCATATTTTCGCCGAGATTTTCTGATCGAATATGATAATTATGATAGATCATTAATTGTTTTCTGAACATTTAGTTATTTTTACGCATATTTTTTTCTTGTTTATTTAATTTTTTTTGCAAGATCTTACTCACATATTTCGGTACATGATATCAAACTGTTAATACGCTTTAAGAATCAGCACTTCTTAATGAAAAACTTTTAATTGTAAGAGGTATCTTCCAAAACACTGTTCCTATTCTTTTTATTACCCCTCTACAACCATGACAGATATTGACAATTTGGTGACCCGAATAAATCGCCACAGCCTTAGGGTGTCACACTTACCAGTAGTTTTGACTGAAGCGATCACGAGGTTCCATATGAGAATAATGTACCTTTATGTATATGACATAAGTGAATTGAAATTTTTAACTCGTAAATTGATTATTATAGAGACCTAGATCTTTTGATTTGGGACTGTTCGTCCACAAAAAAAAAATAATAATATTTTCGCTAGTTATATTTAGTGCTCAGAAACCTATCGATAGAATGTTTACACAAATGTTATTTGCAACAAATCGTTTGTGAAAAAAATAGAATTGGAAGGAAAGGGTTACCTCTAATCCCAGGATATTTAAATTAAACTTAATGACGATTTTACTCATAAACCATACAAAGCAAATTTTTATGGTCTTTCGATCGGAGATAACTGCAGTATAAACTTGAATTGAGAACAAGACCTTTCCAAAAATTGAAACTGAAAAAATGTTTTAAAATGTGGAGATGTAGATATAAGCTCATTAAGACAGTAAACCCCAAAACACAAAGATACTCCAGCAAAAATCTGAAATATGTAGATATATGAAGTTGTAATATGATTGCTAATGAGACAACATTCCACCACCGTTCAAATGAAACGACGGATATAAGCAGTTTAAGGTAATCGTACAACCTTTACCAACGAGAAAAACCCATACCATATAGAAGGCTCCGACATGAAAATATGAAATAATTCAATCGAGGAAACTAATGCCCTAATTTTGACAAAACAATACGAAAATCAAATATGAAAGATTGAACCGACGACATCCACTAAACTACAGTCTCCTGGCTTGGGACAGGCATATAAAGAATAAGGTGATGTTAAACATTTTTGAAGGCACCGTCCCTCCTCTTACTTGAGACAGTGGTGTAACAGAACAACATAAAAACAACCTATAAAAGTCAGTTCAAATGTGCTTAATTAATCCGACCGATAAAAAGCAGAAAATCACAGATCAGACGTTACAGGGTATTTATACATCTCTCATAGATCAGACGTTACAGGGTAATTATACATCTCTCACAGATCGGACGTTACAGGATATTTATACATCTCCCACAGATCAGACGTAACAGGGTATTTATACATCTCTCACAGATCAGACGTTACAGGGGTAAATTCAGTAAAAAATCTCCCATTGACTTTAATACTAATCTATGTATGGAAATAAATTTATACCTGATTTACCTTTAGAAATTAGAAACTTTCATATATCATTCATGAAAGTACAAATGTAGCCCTATCTTTTGCAACAATAAAAACATAGGATCATGCGGCATTTTTGGGCATTCACATGGCCTTGTTTACAAACAATGTAGATTCGCACTGAATTCCTATACTGACCCCCATTACTTTTCAACCCTGTAGGAAAAAAATTAGTACATTCAGCATTTATTTTTTTTCAACTCTAGTTTTGATCCATCTACCAAAAGATATTTATTACAAACATTATCTACCAATTAGAAGAGCACATGACTTCAGTTTTGTACAGAAAGCTCTCCCCCCAAATGGGCGGTCCCTGATGACGTATATTTTTTACTTCTTTTCCCACTTTTTTTGTAATAAACATGTACTGTATCCAATTTTTAAGTTCCAGTTTCAATACAACTTTCATAAATGCTGAATTTGTAAAGATAGAGCAAAATTTATACTACAGCCCATACTGCGGCCAATGTATATTTGGTATATAAAGTTGCACATTGACTGTTTTTAAAAAAATTGTGTAAAATACTATGTTTTATAAATATGAATTGTTTTCTGTGTTTACTTTGACCAGTATTGCAAGTATATCTAAAAACTAAAGTGTTGGTGTACTCTTAGTTAAATTTTTCCTAATATGGAAGTTTTTGATTAAATACCATGAAAAGACCACACAAAGACTTTTCAAAGGCTTTTTAAAGCAGTTTCATACCAAATAAAACAATAATTATGTTTCATTATACTAAATCTGTGTTTTAATTACTTGTAAAGTTCACAAAATGTCATTGACAATCACTCTGCAGAAATTCCTGTTACCCCAACATCAGAATGGGTTCTTCGCCAAAACTAGACGACCAGAACTGAAGTAGAAAAAAGTGCCAAATATGAAAAAATAAGACTAGATATGACAAATGTATGACCAAACTTTGCATTTGGAAGATTAAAGTAACAATTTAGAATATTTAAAAGCAATTATTTAACATAAAAATCCAATTACAAAATTTCAACACTAGTTTCATAGATGAAGGACATGTAATCATGAAAAGTTGTCTAGTATATCTTTTAAATAAAGAAACACAATGCGTTATGTAAAAATAAATGAATACCTTCATGCGGTCAGATTACTTGAGTGTTAAAATACTAGAAAAGTGCTTATTTACCACTTGTTCTACAACTTAACAAGGGGAACACAGCTAAAAAAAAAACACTATGTCAAAGGGAGGTGATGCATTTTTTTCATATAATTTTATACATTATGAGGAGAAATATGTGCAAAATGTGATGTAAATTGTGAGAATATTTATGCCTTTCATTGATATCATAACTCTCAAGTGTAATTTCTATTGTTTCTCTCAATCTGGACACAAAAACTGTTTTTTACCATATACCCCATGCTTCTCTCACGGGACACTCAGTGCATCCTGGATAGCCGCAGTTAAAGATAGAAATTTGTGTAAAAAACAGCTTCAAATGGTTCCAAAATCCGTCCATTACATTAACATTTACAGGAAATGAGTTTTGTGATTATTGTGTGGCCTTGGACAAGTGCAGTGAAAGAGTGCATATTTTCCTATAGGGGTTAATTCAGTAAATAATCTCCCATTGACTTTAATACTAATCTATGTATGGAAATAAATTTATACCTGATTTACCTTTAGAAATTAGAAACTTTCATATATCCTTCATGAAAGTACAAATGTAGCCCTATCTTTTGCAACAATAAAAACATAGGAGCATGCGGCATTTTTGGGCATTCACATGGCCTTGTTTACAAACAATGTAGATTCGCACTGAATTCCTATACTGACCCCCATTACTTTTCAACCCTGTAGGAAAAAAATTAGTACATTCAGCATTTATTTTTTATTTTTTTTCAACTCTAGTTTTGATCCATCTACCAAAAAATATTTATTACAAACATTATCTACCAATTAGAAGAGCACATACATGACTTCTGTTTTGTACAGAAAGCTCTCCCCCAAATGGGCGGTCCTTGATGACGTATATTTATTTACTGAATTTACCCCTACAGGGTATTTATACATCTCTCACAACAAACAAGACACACAGTACAGATCTAAGAGTACTCGCAGTTACTGACAGTTTTCAAGCTTCAAATCAAACAATATTAGTGTGACCATATTTCATGAAAATACTAGTATTTGAATTATATCCATTTCCAATGTTGGTTTTCATACCTGTAAACACTAGGATGGTGTTGTGGTAAATGCTTTGTGTAGCTTCTAAGGTTACGAAAAAGGCAGATTTTTCTTAAACAAAACATGTTAAAAGATCATAACAATGTCAATAAATACATGTTAACCTAATAAAAAAGTAAAACCATGAATCGTAAAACATGCAAATATGTGTTTGTATTACCTAATACAAGACAAAAGAAAAAGAATAGAAAAGATAAGACGATGACATGTTTTTTTAGATGTTTTATATTTGGTTTGTGTATTAACTTAATTGGTGTTATAGCTTAAGTTCCCTAACGCTACCAAAAGTTTTCATAATTTATATATCGAAACATGGTAAAATCAGCTCCCTTTTTTATGCTTGCTATGAATAATGGCTAAGATATTTAGTGCCTTTCTCATACACGACAACATTCAATTTGAGAAATTGTAACTCTCTTGGAAGTCTGCAAAACCAGCAGTTAGAAAATATATATTATGATATTTTTACCTCACATGAAATATTTGATTTCAGGCGGATAATTTTAAACCTCATGTACATAGTGTTTGTAATATATTGAAGAACATATTTTCTGTGATTGACCTAATTGACATCTCGTTTACCGTTTTGGCGATATTTTTTACCCATTTCGTTTTTGTTATGAGGTCCTCGTCCTAGTGGTCAAAACAAACTCAATGTCTTGTAAATCATATTTGCTGTTTATCCATTTAAGTATAATTACATTATTAGTACAAATGAGAACAACTGGGCTAACATTTTAAGAGTGAAAACACCAGTTAGGAGTCGATTGGTAATTGTATTCATTTGTAGATCTTGTGCTACTGAGTACTTTTACTGTTCACAATTTCGGTCTCTCTACTGCATTTTCAAAATAAAAAGCAATACCAATAACATGAATAAGATTTGGGAAATACATTTTTCTTTAATAAACCTAACAATTACAACGAGGATTCAACTGACGATTTTGGAAAATAAGAAATGGTAACTGACTATAAAAATATCCTGTAACAAATCATTTCAAACAAGAGGCTGCCAAACTACAGAAAACTTGGTTATCAATTCAGAAAAGGCTTGTACCAAGTAAGGAATATGGCAGTTGTTTTTCACTTGTTCTGTTGATTAAGGTGTAATACCACCAAATCATGGTACGTCACATCCGGTTGTATACGAAAGTAGGCCTAAAAAAATATTCCCTTGAATTTGACAGTGTTAGAAAATTAACCCTGCATTTCAATGCACTTAAATTTTTCTGAGTCATAAACATGTATGCGTGGTGTCTGAAAGCATCATTCTTTTTTTATTTGATGGTCTTATAAAATATTTTGGAACGTTAAGGTTACATAGTTACCAAAGCAGGTAACCAGTAAATAACAGTGTAAAATTTAGGTTGTTTACTTCCGGTGATGGTTTCTTTCTTATATGCAATGAAATGTAGTGTGAAATTTTCACTGTAACTCTGGAAAGGATTAAAATTTATACATGCAAAGTATTTCTTTGGTTGAAATAAAGGTAAATCTGTACAATTTTTTTAAAAGTGCCAATTTAACAAAGACTAATATGGAAAAATCAATGGTGGTATTACACCTATTTAGGGAAACTACATGTGCACTCGTGACCTTATTGTACTTTCATTTTTAAAAATTATTACTAAACCAGTTCATACATTGTAAACATGGACTATTCAGAATGGATTGAGACACAGAAAGCACGTTTGAGGTAAAATTGCCTTGAAATGGGGGTTGATGGGTGTTTGCTAAGTCAAATGGGTGGACTGATGAAGCTGTATTCAGTTTACTGTGTCAAATTTTAAATCACCCTTACAGTTTTGTTTATACAACATGTGAATTTTCATTTCAGTGTTAACCATGTTCTGAAGAGCATTATGTTAAAATTTATATGTGAATTGGTCTGCAGATGACACTTCAGCATTAAAGTATGTATCAACTAATGTCATGTTTTTTTTGGTTTTGGCCGCAAAAGTTTACAATTTGCCATTGTGCCGTCGGCATTTTGCACTGACAATAAATCATCTTAACACTTATTTGCCCTGGATTTATACACATCAGAATCCAGTCTCACATACTTAAACTTTATAATGCTTACCAATTTATGTTTGTTACCAGCATTCAAAGGGACATAACCCTTTTTAAAAACATTTTGAGGTATTTTTTTATTACTCTTTCTCCCCATTTTCTAATGTATAATACAAGAAAGTGGATTGTTTGTGTAAATCTATTAGAAATCTACTGTTATGAGTAAATAAAAAGACTTTGATACAAGTAACAATAAATGATTGACTGAAAGGGAAGCGTTATTTGTCACACTAAGGGAACAGACCAAAAACTCAAGTTACACATAAGGGCTTATAGAAACTTCCGTGTAGACTGTTAACATTTATAGAGACAGTTTTTCAGCTAAAACACTTTAATTATTGATTTAACATTACATTTATTTCATTTTTTTGGGAAAATAATCACATTTGTTTTATTTTTTAGACAAAAAATATCAAGTTTTGATGAAAAAAGAAGGAAGAAGGAAAAATGGACCAAAACAGACCAAAACAGACCTTCAAATGAACTCTAAAAGGTGCAATAAAATTGTTTATCATCTTAAAGTTGTCTTTTGTATTCTATTTAATTGTTTGAATGCATAGATCATGAGTATATTATCAGATATTAGTCAACACTGCATTTTATAATGATACACTGAAATTAGGATTTTTCGAAGAAATTAGCCTAACAGCATGAAAACTAGTAGAACAAAAAATACCCCGATTTTGTTTTTTGTCCATGGATTTATGAGTTTGAACAGCGGTATACTACTGTTGCCTTTATTTAGACTGAAATTGCCTTACATTATAGTGATTTTCTCTGAAACTATAGCTCTGACTGAGACAAAACTTGACAGTTATGCTTGAAATAACTTGCAATTGGAGAGAAAAAATTACATTAAGCTTATTTGACGTTTAAGTGTTCTTTAGGTGTAATACCACCAAATCATGGTACGTCACATCCTGTTGTATACGAAAGTAGACCTAAAAAAATATTCCCTTGAATTTGACAGTTGTAGAAAATTAACCCTGCATTTTAATGCATCTAAATTTTTCTGAGTCATAAACATGTATGTTGGTTGTTTGAAAGCATCATTCTTTTTTTATTTGATGGTCTTATAAAATATTTTGTAACGTTAAGGTTACATAGTTACCAAAGCAGGTAACCAGTAAATAACAGTGTAAAATTTGGGTTGTTTACTTCCGGTGATGGTTACTTTCTTATATGCAATGAAATGTAGTGTGATATTTTCACTGTAGCACTGAGCACTGGAAAGGATTAAACTTTATACATGCAAAGTATTTCTTCGGTTGAAATAAAGGTAAATACTGTACAATTTTTTTAAAAGTGCCAATTTAACAAAGACTGATAGGGAAAAATCAATGGTGGTATTACACCTTAAGAGTGTTTGAGTTTGTCAGTTTTTATGGACTTCCCCTTTTTTAATTTGCTTTGAAGTTCGGTATTTTGTTAAACTGTTTGTCAAATATCAAAATTTGAAAAGCAATATGTGAACACTTACCAAGTTATCGAACAGAAACAGCTGGTGCTGACCGACACATTGCCCTCCTTACCGCAATGCTATCCCGACTTAATCACTGGATTTTCATTAAAACTAACCCTTGATCTAATTGAATTACAAGATAACGATTCTATGTTTTGTTATCATTTATAAGTGGATGACTATTTCTTTTGAATTTGATTCATTCGGTGCCTAAATCCTGAAATTTGATGAAACCTAGTGGAATTTAGCCTAAGGAATTAAGCAATAATTTCTCCATAGTTGAATAACAATGAAATTAAAAAGATTGTTAAAAATTGCATCTGAAGACTACTTTTAGAAAATGTACTGGTAATTTTTTTACTAAGGATTGATTGATTGGGATTTGCATTAACACCCAGTGGCAACACTGTCATATATATATTCAAGACAAATATTAAAGACGCTGTAAAGAAAACTTATTAAAAGTCTAAAATACACAGAGTTTTAGCCCTTTGCAATAGAATATTTTTACCTTTCGATTCAAATCTATTTGGCTTAATTCATCTTGTATCGTACATTCCAAAGTTCTCCTTCGTTTATCATCTTCGAGAAAATTTCAATTACATGAATGCGCAGATCTTTTGGTAAAAAAAACAATATAAAAACTGTTTGCATGAGAAAAAGATATATATGAGAGTACTACATTTACAGTAAATTTAGGAGTTGTAAGTGCAGGGGTGTAGAAATATTATTGACGATTTGCACCATTCCTCTGCTTTATTAATCACTTAAAACTCCTAAATTGTATTGTGATTTTGACTTTTTGTTCTTATTGTTTTATCTCTTTTTTGCTCTTTATCTACTATCGCTTTTTCCTCAATAATGTTAACCTGTAGAAATAACACTTATAAAAGTCCACTGATGATTTTGCAATGTTGACTTTACATGTATATCTGAGGATTAATGCTATATATGAATCTCACGGCATTGTAGCTTCCAAAATTATAGCTGAATGAACAAAACTTGATTAGAATTGTAAATTGAGACCCCAAAAACAAGAGGCGGAAGATACCAAAGAGATATTCAAAACTCATCAGCCAATAGAAACTTAGAACACAAAACTCATCAGCCAATATAAACTTAGAAACAAAACTCATCAGCCAATATAAACTTAGAACACAAAACTCATCAGCCAATAGAAACTTAGAACACAATTAAACAGAGGTTTGCTAATATTTGAATGACAGTTAGGGTCATTTTTATTTATTTGTAGATATTAAAACACGGGTGAAAGACACAGATGAATCAATTAACATCAAACAATTGAAGACAGACAGTCACATCAGTGGCAAAAAATGACAAATATATTTTTTTGTGACGGTTTAATGAACAATTTATTATCCTTTTTAAGTAACCCTTTTTCTAAAAGACATATAATATTACATAAACCAGTAAAGGTGACATATTGAATACACGTAAAAATTGAAAACGATGCGTCAATCCTTGATAGCAACATACTAAGTACATCATGGACATCTATTACATGTAAGCTGGAAAAAAAATTAAGTCAGTATTGCATACAGATAGATCGCATGCAATACGAGGATCATCCATGCAGGGTTGTTTTTTTAGCAGTTGTTCCAATTGTTGAAGCATTTGTTACAAATGTTGTGGCAGTTGTTTCAATTGTTGTAGCAGTTTTTCCAATTGTTGAAGTAGTTGTTCCAATCGTTGAAGCAGATGTTCCAATTGTTGAAGTTGTTGTTTTCCTTGCTGTAGTAGTATGCATAGGAGCTGGAGTCGTCGCTGCTGAAACGATACATCGTGAATATAATAGTGTTCATTTTTGTTCATATATCGATATTTTTTTTATATCGGCAAAAGGAACAACAACTGGGTATTTTTTTTTGGTAGACAGATTTAGAAAGGACCGAAATAACACCATGCTTGTTGCAATATTTGTCAAACATGGCAGAGAGGGACGAAATAACAACATGCTTGTAGCACTTTGTTTTATTCAAATAGTTTAAGATAGGAAAACAATTCTTTTGAAAGATAACACTTGCTTGCTCAGAGTGAGCTCATGTGAAAATGTGTAAAATGTTTAGTGATTTTCTATTAATTTATTGGAAAACGTTTTTAAATGTATATATATAGGTTTTTTTTATAGATTTCTCTGCTTTAGCTTCATCCGCACACCTACTGTATGTTCTTGTGATAATTACTATACACTATTTTTCTTAGAAAGGATGGTATTCATGAATTTTGAAGGATGTGAGCTAACTTTGTTGACTACGAAAATGGTTGTCATGGTCAAAATAAATGCGACGTCATTATCGTCTAATCAATCTCCCATGCAGAGTTATCGGTCCTTGCTCTCTCTCTCAATAGAGCGAGGACCGATAACTCTGCATGGGAGATTGGTCGTCTAATCTGTAATTTAAATGATTGTGTCTTATTCCGGATGGTGCAATTTTGTTGATTGGAAATTATCATGCAGGAAGATGCAAAAAGTAAAACCACAAAAATACTGAACTCCGAGGAAAATTCAAAACGGAAAGTCCCTTATCAAATGATAAAATCAAAAGCTAAAACACATCAAACGAATGGATAACAACTGTCATATTCCTGACTTGGTACAGGCATTTTTTTTATGTAGAAAATGGTGGATTGAACCTGGTTTTATAGCTAGCTAAACCTCTCAATTGTATGACAGTCGCATCAAATTTCATTATATTGACAACGATGCGTGAACAAAACAAACAGACATAATATGATTTTTGTTATAATCTAAATCACTAAAAAACAAACAAATATGTAACACAGAAGCACAAAATGGTATATAGACCAAGCATATAAGCAAAAATTAAGACAAGAATACACAAATATACCATAGTACAATAACACAATGACGGGATGTTTAAGACAGCAACCATTTAATTTTCGGGGGAGAAGGGGGGGGGGGGGGGCTATGGAATTTTTTTTGGAAAAAAAGTTTGTTTCCAGTTTTTGGAGCAAAAAATAATTTGTTTTTGACCCTGAGAAAAAAAAATTGTTTGTTTCACTCTCAGCTGCCACTTTATGTAAATTGAAAGAAAAAAAATGTTTTCGACTCTATTCGCCAAAAAAAATAGATTGTTTTTCGCCAACAAAAGTTGTCCGGAAAAAAAATCCATACCCCCCCTCGGTAATCTAATGTCGTATTAATTATATACCTGATAAAAAAAGCTTATAAAACATTTATAAATCATTGCAGCGTCGATGCAATTGTTCACATGGTCAGCGTGTTGGATAATTAAAACTTAGCTATAAATAAAGGCAACAGCAGTATACCGGTGTTCAAAAGTCATAGATCGATTGAGACAAACAAATCCGGATTACAAACTAAAACCGCGGAAACGCATCAACTATAAGAAAAAAACAAGAAACATACATGGAAACGAACTATTTGATGACAACTGCCATATTCCTGACTTTGGTCGGGACATTTTAAGAAAAGTACGGTGGTAGGAACCTGGTTTAATAGCTAGCCAAACCTCCCTCTTTATGACAATGTTAAAAAGTAATGGCTAGAATGACAACACTACGTGACAGAAACACGACACAAGCACACGCAAGAACATTCATAACAGAGAAACGCACAAACAAATAATATAATAGTCAACACAACATGCAAACCACATTTCCTATATAAGGAAATGCCTATACCAAGTCAGGAATATGGCACTTGTATTCCATTTGTTCGATGTGTTTGAGCTTTGGTATTTTTGTTATTTTAATATTTAATCAATTAAACCATGTAAAGGAGACAGCTTTTAAAAAAATTTTGTGAACCTATAACCGAAACTGATTGATATTTTCAATTGCTAGTTTGAATGGACCTCATGTACCCGAATCGCTTTTCTGAATCAAACTTGTCATTTGGTCTCTAGTGGAGAATTGTCTCATTGGCAATCCAACAACATCTTCTTTTTTATAATCATCAATTACTTTCATACTTTAACATTTAAAACCTATGTTGTAAATAGAAGTATAAACGTTTTTCATAAAATCATCACTGAGCTTCATGTTTGAAGAATATCGTAATTCATCCAATTTTATGTAGGAAGCTGGAACCTTATTTTCTTCATGCTTAAAATCTATTCACATTTATATATCTTAATTTTAGTTCATTAAAACATATATGCATGGTTTTCATATTCACAAAATAGAGAGTTTTGAAAGAGGATAAGATATATGATGAGTTTCTTCTGTCTTGTATTTTGTTTTAGAACAATTTTGTAAACGAAAACAAAATTGTAAGGTTATGTTCACAAATGTTATAACTCACCACCATTGTTTCCTCCATAAACTTCACCACCTCCTGAAACAAGAGTTCCGACTCCTAACGTCATACTTCTACCACCTAAATCTAATGAAATTGAAAACAAACTTATTCTAGATAACATGAGAGACAAGAAGTTCTAATGCGGAAAAAATATCTCAGCAGCAGCGATCAAATGCAAATATAAGTATGAAGTTTACGAGCATGGATGAAAAAAATCTACAGACGTCCAAACTAATCTCATTTGGGCATAAGGGTAAGAAAACATATCATTGGATATTTCTTTTATTTTTATGAAGAGTACTGACAATTTGCTGTGATGGCCCCGGAACGTAACATCCATCAGTAGCGGTTGTGGACCCAGCAGTTGTAAAACATTGCCAGGCTATTATTTGTAGTCACCATGGGCACAATAAAAATGAAAGAAGCCCAACGTTTTAATTACTACTCATGCAAAACATTTCTTTGAATGGTCATGGAGTATTTGAACTTGGAATAATTATCATTGCATTTTATTGAAATTTTTAGTAAAAGTTTTTTTTACATAGTTTATTAAAATGGTGTAAGCTGGTGGTCAATTTATACACTAAAACATTCCTTCGGACTTTATTCATTTTGTGTCTGAGTCAATCAATATACACCTCAAGGAACGTATTTTATTTACACACGAAACATTCTGTACCCAGATCATACATGTTTACAAATTGTTTAATGAATGGCTATTATTTATTTTGAATTTATTGAACCATAAATTTAATTTTTGACTCTTCACATTGAATATTCCGCGAAGCGGATTATGTAAAATGTGAAGAGTCAAAAAATAATTTTATGGTTCAATAAATTCAAAATAAATTATTGCCATTCATTATAAATAAATATCTATCAAAAATAAGGCTCAAAGAACTTTTTATATTACTTATATTAACAATAACAACGTACACACATGGAACCGTCCATACTGTTTTTGCGTGTTTTCGTTTTAAATTGTTTCTCATTTTGTCACGATGGTTCTCTTTATCGCTTTTCTTTAGGTAATGAGGCTTTGTCATTAGTGACGACTGTACAGTGACCTGTAGATGCTTTTACCCTCGTCGTGTGGTCTACGGTGATTAGTTTCATTATCAATAATACTACATCTCCTCATATTTATATTCATTATCTGTTTAAACATATAACAAAAAAAATGTTTACATTCTAGGCTTCAAATACAAATGTAGGATATACGTCAATTGGAGAGAAAATCAAAGACATAAATAACTCCAAACAAATCTAGAAAGATAGAGCCTTGAACAATTAAAAACAAAAATTCAAAGTTTGCCTTTTACCTTCAATCTACAGAAATAACGAGAAAAGTCAATCTCTATATATACAAAGTTACTGAATCTCCAACTCAAAGTATTGTTTTGTATTGATTGTGAGTCACATGATTCACATAAATTATGAAAATAATTTTGCGTGATGATAAATCAATCTGAAAGAGCTCTACGTGCGATAAACCATACACATTTTGTAGATAACACATACCACATTGTCCGCCAAACGATGCACAGTTATCTGTTACCCAAGAGTCGAATTTCAGGTCTATACACACGGCACGGCCGTACTTGTTACAATTCTGTATTTTGTCATGGCAACCTGTGGGAAACATTTTGCTGATATATGTATACACGAGTTGAAATAAGTTAAAACGATAAGAAAATATAAACTAACTGTGCACCACTTATTGTAGACCTGTTTTTGTATTGCTATGAGTTACAATTTATGACAAAAATCAGCAAAGACCCATCTGATGCACAAATTTAATAATACTTTTATATATTTGGATGATATTTTGGCTCTCAATAATGACGACTTCAGTATGTATACTAAGGAAATTTATCCTGTTGAACTTACTTTTAATAAAGCTAATACTAACAATGACCACTGACCTTTCCTCGATATTGATATCTATATCATTAACGGAAAGCTTAATACTAAAATTTATGATAAAAGAGATGATTTCTCATTTCCTATCGTTAATTATCCATTTTTAGATGGTGACGTTCCCTTGTCACCATCTTACGGTGTTTATATATCTCAACTTGTACGATTCGCTCGTGTATGTAACAATGTTTTAGATTTTAACGAGAGAAATTTATGTATTACTGAAATATTATTACACCAGGGTTTTCGATATCACAAACTAGTCAAAACATTTAGTAAATTTTATCATCGGTATAAGGACATCATTCGTAAATATAGCTCAACATGTAGACTTTTTATACGTTCAGGTATTTCACATCCAATTTTTTATGGAAATATTCTTTATAAAGCACAAAAATTGTCAGTATTCACCTCAGAAGCTAACAAAACCTTTAAAGGATATGATATCAGAGAATAGCTTAGGGATGGTAATTGTTGGTGGAGATATGAATGATACGCTATCAATTATTGACAGAAAAAAATACAGCACAAATAAAAAAACACAAAAACCAGTTAACAGTTTAAAAAATCTAATTAAAACACTAAAGTTGATAGACATTTGGAGAGAGACACATAGTAACAATACACAATTTACATGGAGACGCAAAAACAATATAAATGAAGCCTCTCGCATAGATCTCTTTCTTATATGCCCAGAAATAAGATCACATATATACTCAGCAGATATAAGACCTGCACTTATATCTCACACAGACCACCAAGCTATATCACTAAAGTTGAAAGGGAGATCACAATCAAAAGGAAAAGGATATTTTAAAATTAATAACAGCATTTTGGATAATATTGAATATAAAAACATAATAAATGGCCTAATTCATAAATATAAAAACAATCCAAAACTTACCAAAAATATTGGACACCATTGGGACTTATTCAAAATTCAGGTCAAAGAATACACCATTGAATACTGTAAAAGAAAAGCAAAACAGAATATAAGTGAAATACATGTATTGGAAAATAAAATTAAAAAATTAAATGAAAACATTAATAAACATTGTAAAGATGAGGTAATAAAGCATTTTCATGAAGAATTAATTAACAATGAGAATAAATTAAAGAAAATATATGAAATAAAAACAAAAGGAGCTCAAATCAGGTCACGAATTCAATGGGTAGAAGAAGGGGAAAAAAATACTAAATTCTTTTTAGGTTTAGAAAAAGCTAGACAAACAAGAAAAACTATAACTGCACTAAGAGATAAAGAAGGAGTGATACAAACTGACTCATCCAAAATTTTACAATTAGAGACAGAATTCTATAAAGATATTTATAAAAGTACAAATCCAGATATAAAATCTATAAATGATTATATTAATGATACAAATATTGATCATAAATTAACAACACAAGAGAGTGATATTATGGAAGGAAAATTAACTATAGATGAATGTACAGATTCACTATTTAAGATGAAATTGAACAAAGCACCTGGAATTGATGGTTTAAGCGTAGAATTTTATAGAACATTTTGGGAAGAATTAAAAGAATTCATTGTATCCACATTTAATTTTTCATATAAAAAAGGGGAGTTAACAACTTCTCAGAAATTAGGAGTTATCTCTCTTATCCATAAAAAAAATGATTCACTGAGTTTAGATAACTATAGACCAATTACTTTATTAAATATTGATACAAAATTAATAGCATATTCATTAGCTCAGCGCATTAAAAATGTCTTACCAAAAATTATCCATGAAGATCAAAATGGGTATGTTAAAAATAGATATATAGGTTATAATATTAGACAGATCCAGGATATAATTGATTATGCAGAAAAATTTAATATAGAAGGAGCATTATTATTTTTAGACTTTTCAAAAGCATTCGACTCTTTAGAATGGGATTTCATGTTCTCAGCATTAAAAAAATTTGGCTTTCAAGATTCTATGCTCAAATGGATAAAAACTATGTATACAGATATTAAAAGCTCAGTGATCAATAATGGGTGGATATCTGAACCCCTCAACATTTTACGAGGGATTAGACAAGGATGTCCGTGCAGTGCTTTAATTTTCGTTATTGCTGTCGAGATATTAGCATGTAGAATAAGACAAGACAATAATATTAAAGGATTTGAAATCAAAATAGATGGGAAAACACATTCTTTAAAAATCAGTCAACTTGCAGATGACACCACACTTTTTTTAAAAACAAAACAAGACATTTCAAAAGTATTAAACATGATTGAAATTTTTGGCACTTTGTCAGGGCTTAAATTAAACAGATCAAAAACAGAAGGAATTTGGTTAGGAAAACACAAACATTGCAAAGAAAAATATGAAAATATCAACTTTACAAACAAACCAGTGAAATGTTTAGGAATTTTTTTCGGTTGTAACAAAAATGAATGCCAAAAACTAAATGCAGAAAAACAAATAGAAAAGTCTGAAAATATCATAAAAAATTGGGAGAAAAGACATTTAACAATGATCGGTAAAATAACAGTTATCAAATCATTGATCATACCAAACATTACCTTTTTAGCGTCTGTTTCACATATTGAAAAAGAATATATTGTTAAATTTAAAAAAATTATCTATAATTTTTTATGGAAAAGCAAAAGAGAAAAGGTTAAACGCACAGTACTAAGTTTTTGTGAACTAGATGGGGGTTTAAAAATGATTAACATAGATAAATATATAGAATCTATCAAAATTGGGTGGATCAAAAGGTTAATTAATGGAGATTTAAAAAATTGGAAAATTATTCCACTTTTTATTTTAATAAGTTTGGAAAATATTTCCTTATCTTTCACATGAATATTGATAACACTGACTCTATTCCAGAGTTAAAGGAGCTGCCAAAATTTTATTTCAACATTGTAAAAGCATGGATAAATAATAAAAAAAGTACAACAGCCAAAAAACTTTAGATCTATACGTCAAGAAGTTATTTGGGGAAATCGTTTCTTAAAGATAAAAAATAAATGCCTTTTATTCCAAAACTGGATAAATAGTAATTTTATCTTTATTAATGACATCATTGATGAAAATGGTAATATAGAAGAAAATTTTATTTTACAAAAGCTTAAAATAAAAAGTAACTGGATGTCAGAATTTTACCAATTAAAGAAAGCTTTTCCAAGAGAATGGTTAAAGATTTTAAAACAGGAAAACTCAAAGAAAACTAAAGTAAAAACGCCCTATGCAATACATATTATTGATAATTGCAATAAAAAAGAAAAATTAGAAAATGTAGATACCAGAAAAATTTATAATATATTAATTGAGAATGAAATTGAAATACCTGTTGGTTTTTATAAATGGAAGACAAAGCTTAACCTTGTATACATTAAGAGTCTTTCATGTAATATGTTAAAGTTTGTTCATTATTTTTTAAAAGATAATAAATACAAAGTGTTCCGTTGGAAATTGCTACACTTTATTTTACCTTGTAAAGTTTTATTGAAAAAGTGGAAGATATGCGATATTTCAAATTGTCATTATTGCAACACCACAGAGGATTATGATCACATGTTTCTAACATGTCACTATCTTGATAATTTCTGGAGAAAAGTAAAAACACTCTTAGAAAAACTGAATATTAATAATAATATTCTAACATTAAAAAATTTAGTTTGGGGTTATAAAATAAATGATGAACAATACTATGAAATTAATTATTTGATTACAATTATAATGTTTTGTATATACAAGGCAAACTATATGTCTGAACAGAAAACAAAATCTTTAGATGTATATACTGTATTTAAAACAGAATTCATGTACAGCTACAAAATGCAGGCAACTAGTAAACATACTAAGAATAAATGTCTACTTGATAAAGTTGTCAAATTGTTGTAATAATTTTTATGTTTGCAAATGTATAATCTAGCAAAAAATAAGAATAGAAAAAGATAAATAATTTAAAACGTCCAGATCAGGAACTGATTTCGAGAAATAATTTCACCTTTCACCGATAAGCGTGGAGATAACGGTATTGCTCTCCACTTTTTTTATCGTTAAAAAAAATGGGAAAAAAATTAATTACATTCTATTTTTATCAGAATCGATACACATATATTGTAATATTTGTTTATACATACCTGTGAATTGCTTATATTAATCATAAATCATTATTAAAACTGGTATTTCCAAACCAGGAAGAGATATCAATTCAATAATAGGAAACCGATAACGGCAAGTGTGAATTATTTCCGGAAACTTTTTATTTCTAAACAGACTAGATATACATATTGATAAATTAGAATTTCATATATAATTATTTATTTTACGGTTGAAAATGAATTATATACACTATAGTCTAGATAAATTGTACTTTATCATTGTTACACAGAGAGAAATGATATTAAAATGCAGGTACTCTTCACTAGGAGGCTGGACTAGTGGAGTCAATTGTTAACAGCAAGCAATATATTGTTGAATAAAAAAAAAAAAATAAAAAAAAAAAAAAACAAAACCTTTAAATAGACTTATTAAGAAGGGATATAGTTACGATACTGTTGTCAGGTCATAAAAGATTGCATATTTTGGCGTTAATATTGATTCACTTATAGGGTCTTTCCATCGGAACTAAACACATTTATTTAAAAACCAGTTGTTGGCATGACACGGGTTATGTTCTTCTCATATATGTTATGATGGGGTTGTGCCTGATATTCATATGATGAAGACATAATCTTTCAAACAGTTTAATTGAAGTCTGAAGCTGGCATGTCAGTTAACTGCTAGTAGTCTGTTGTTATTTATGTATTATTTTCATTTTGTTTATTTTCTTTGATTACATCTTCTGACATCAGACTCGGACTTCTCTTGAAATGAATTTTTATGCGTTTACTTTTCTACATTGGCTAGAGGGATATGGGGAGGGTTGAGATCTCATACACATGTTTAACCCCGCCGCATGTTTGCGCCTGTCCCAGGTCAGGAGCCTCTGGCCTTTGTTAGTCTTGTATTATTTTTAACCTAAGTTTCTTGTGTACAATTTGGAGTTTAGTATGGCGTTTATTATCACTGAACTAGTATATATATTTGTTTAGGGGCCAGCTGAAGGATGCCTCCGGGTGCGGGAATATCTCGTTGCATTGAAGACCTGTTGGTGACCTTTTGCTGTTGTCTGTTTTATGGTCGGGTTGTTGTCTCTTTGACACATTCCCCATTTCCATTCTCAATTTTAAAAATATGATTAAAATGTACTGTCGTTTGAAAACTTTAATAACCTCACATTAGTCGTACCAATTTACAACTAAACCACAAACAATATATATTTTTTAGACTAAACTAGATATCATTGAGATGGAAGCCATCTCTGTGGGCCCCGCTGTGAATAATGTGTTGTAAAAAAATTTGAACTTTACCATTGGACATGGGGTTGTCAACTGAAACCAAAGTTTTTGGAACTTGACCTTTCACCTAGGAAGTTTTACGTACATTATGACACACCCTCTGGTGTTGGTTAATATACATGTCAAGTATAAACTTGGAAATCATTACGGTTCTCAAGATATAAGCGGACACAATCTTTACCATAGGACATGGGTTAGTCAACTAAAACCAAATTTTAACCTTGACCTTTGACTTAGGAAGTTGCACATACATTATGACACACCCTCTGGTGATGGTCAATATACATGTCAAATATAAACTTTGAAATCATAACGGTTCTCTAGATATAGAGCGGACACAATTTGTTACGGACGGACAGGGTTGTCAACTGAAACCACAGTTTTTGACCTTGAACTTTGACCTAGGAAGTTGTACATACATTATGACACACCCTCTGGTGTTGGTTAATAAACTTGTCAAGTATAAACTTTGAAATCAAAAACTTACCAAAATTACTCTATACTAAACGCTGTTTTCTATTTGAAATGTCAGAAAGATGATGATAAAATACTGATGCTGGTTATTTTCTTGTTTGGCGCGAAATATGTTTACTCCTATTGCTTGACGTAACAAAATGTGTATAGAATTAAATTTAACTAAAGTTCGGCGAAAATAAAAGTAAATATGCAGAAGCATGACAATACATTAATGAAAAAAATGTGTATATATTTCTGTAAAAGAATATAATTTTACTTTACCAGTATACTTCACTTAGAATTACTTTTGAGCGCAAGCAAATCTCTGTTCGTGAATCGGTTGAACCTCGGTTGAACCCGGTGTCGAAGTTTAACATATTAACGGACATTTTTGCGTTGCTTTACATCAACGAGGCTAAAGCTTTTCAACCAATCAGGGAATGTGTAGTTGGGGCATATATCTATTGTTACTGCAGGTTTTGACATATTTAAATCGGAATTATAAAAAAATGGAATGTTGTTAGAAGTTATAAAACAAAAAAATGATGAACACTTGAGCATTTTTAGCAAAAGATAAATTGGATCGGGGGGCTGTGTATTCACATTATTTGTACAACTCTCCTTATTCTCGGGAAGCGTGTGCTTTACATCGAGGCTTGTGTTGCTTTAGATCGACGCCGAAGTAGTTCAACCAATCGGGGAATGTTTATTTAGGTTTGTGAATTTTATGGATCACCTCAGTAGTTCAACCAATCAGCGGATTGGGAATATCTATTTTTAAAGCATTTTTTTTAACACTTAAATAGGAATTAAAGAAAAATGGATTTTTTTTTAGAAAAATACAAAACAGAAAATGATGAACACTTTTGGCAAAAGATAAATTGGATCGGGGTTCTGTGTATTCACATTATTTGTAGAACACTCCTTACTGATGGTAAAACATGGTCTTTTCCGAGACCTAAATGGTTCGCGATAATTAATATTTTTATATATAGTATAGTAACAAATCCATAAACCTTAAACATTTGAAATTACGATTTGCTGATTTAAAGGTATTTAATGCTCGGACTACTTTTATATATGTTCACATCGATTTAAGAAACATGAGGTGTATAACATTTTTTATAATTAGACATGTCAACAGGTTATTTTTGTTCCTTTATATTCTAAAGAGAGATTCATTTAAAAAGGGAACATTTGTTCAATTTGTTATTCCATGATAATAAATTGAACTCTCTATTTTTTATATCCATTATAGATGAAATCTCTAAGCTGTAGAATGTTTCCAGTCTAATGAATATTGATATATATTAAGGTCTTGCGAGGTCGTATTTCCATTCGACTTTTGCCTAGTATAATTTCTTACGAATTTTACATAGTCTTATTTCTATGTGAGGAATGATAACCGTAGACAAATTTCATCGATGATTATAAATTTGTATAAACTCAAAACGTGTATTTCATTTACCAACATTAACCGTACCCTGTCCATAAGTCGCTGCAAAACAATTGCATTCCATAATTTGATTATTATTTTTAATTGATTACTGTCACTATTGTTGTGTCAAGATGTGGTTTGTAGTGTTTATAATGTTACATGACCTGCATAATATCCGATTTCAAATGTTTAGATTTTTGTTTGATTGTCTGTCCGTACATGATACTATCGAATAATGTAAATAGATATAAGAAGATGTGGTATGAGAGCCAATGAAACAACTCTCCATCCAAGTCACAATTTATAAAAGTTAACCATTATAGGTCAAAGTACGGCCTTTTACAATGAGACGGCTCACACCAAACAGCACGCTCTAAAGGGCCCCAAAAATGACTAGTTCAAACCATTCAAAAAGGGAAAACATACTTTTGCGTAATAATTTACATGATAGTTCAATCTAAAACACCTTCACGAGAGCTGAATTATTCACATTTTTAAAAATATCAAATACCACATTTTCCACAAAACGATGCATAGTTATCTATTACGCAAGGGGCATATGTCGGGTCCATACATACAGCACGGCCGTAGTCATGACAGTTCTGTAATTGTCCTGGCAACTTGTGTAATAAATTCGTTTTATACAAGATCTATAATAAATTTAAAACGATAAAATCAATTATAAAAAAACTCAACAAAGAGTAAATGTATCATAATTTGCAAACTTTTGAAATTTCAAAAAAGGTGACAAACTTTCCTTCAGATTAACAAACAATACATTTTTTAAACTGATACAAATAAATTAATAACATATGAAAGTTAGAATTTGCTAATATGAAAGCATTTCATATTAAAGTAACACTATAACATTCTCTCAACGAAAAAACAAACAAAACCAAACTGATGTTAACAGTAATAGATACAACGTCCTTCCCTATGCCTATATCACCCTGCTGACTCGCTCCGTAATTCACGTATCACGACTTTGAGACGACAGCAGGCATTATCAGTGACGTCACAATGTCTGAGGAGAAGTTATCAGCGACGTCAAAATGTGTGAGGAGACGTTTTCACGCTTGCTTTCGTCAAGCTTAAAACTGTCTTTGGGAGGGGGAAGAAACCAGTTATAGAACGATAAGCAGATAATCGGGTTTTCGCCGTATAGATATCGCTGCGCTCACTGACCAACAAGGTTTACAGTGTTGCTCGCGGCTGATATTTTACGATATCAATTTGTAGAAAACCCGATAATTTGGTAATGATAGATGCAGTTTAAACCGTTTTTATTATTTCAAATTTTAAAGGACAAATCTCTTCTTTGTAATGTAAAGCAAAAATCTCGTTAAATGTAACTCTTAGTTCAATCCATTATTTCAAAATAACAAATTGAACCAACTTTATTAACATCATAATAGACGATCCCTCCCAGATGCGGAATGGATCGAGTCTAGCGAATAATGTGATTATCATGTCATGCGTGGTTATTTCTATTTTTAAGGTTCCTTGCATTGGAATTTTGCATGGTCACATTTGTAATTGAAGAGAATTTTTAGTAATCTAATTTGAGATTTTTGGTTATTAATTATCGATGATGTAAATTGTGTATAAACCCATAGTACACTTAACACCATTGATAGAACCCTGTTCAGAAGATGCTAAAAGAACAAATCACAGTTTTGAATTATAATCTTAATCAGTATAAAACAGACAAATATGTCAATAAAGAAAAACTAAATGGCATATAGACAAAAAGCTTAAACAAACCTAAAAGACAGGAATTCAAAAAATGACCATAGCAAAAAAACACAATGTAGGTATGAGTAAATATCCAGTCAAGCCAAAAGGATATTACTAAAAATGAACTAAAGGTTCAAAATATACAAAGATAAATAAAAAGTACACTATAACACGTAATAAGGTTAAAACCAAGTTCAGTACCTAGAACCTGTTCTTCAAGACCATCATGTATTATTTGTGAAGTTGATACAGAATATTTATCAACAAGGTTCTGATATCTTCTGATGAATATTAGAAAAAAGACGAGACGTTCTTTGACATAACCCTGGTTTATCAACTTTCTGCTCAGACGCTGGTGACGTTTTATAAACATGCTGATAAGACGAAGGGTTCCTCATGTGGACCAGGAACAGCTAATCCTACCGGATCACCTCAGTTTGTAAAATTGTTCGTCCTTTCATTCCCTTTCGATTTTTAAAAATATTGAATATGTCATTCGAGAGTTGCGAAATTTTGACCCTTCAATGAAAGGCATTTTTCCATAAATCTCGCACTAAATCCTGGATTCCTGAATTGATTTCCCCAAACAAAAATCAAGAAAACCGTTTCGGACGCATGCAACTTATAACGTGTTGTTTTAATTTTTTACAGCACTGAGTCGATACCTCTGCTGGAGGACTACAACATAAACGGTACCAATTTTTCTGCACCAGATGCGCATTTCGACAATCAATGTCTCTTCAGTGATTCTCGAGGCCAAAATATCAGTCCCCGAGGGTATCATCAGCTCAGTAATCAGTACTTCCTTACTGACATGATTTATAACAAACTTTCTAAAATTGCCAGTTTATAAATTTTGAATTATAAAGAAACTTAAGTTTCAACTCCCTCAGGCAAAGTTCCTCCACGTTGTTGGTCCTTATACATCCTTGGCTCACAAATATTCGGATTTGTGCGTTCCTGATGAAGATAAATCTAGAAAAGCGCTTCGGACGCATGGAATTTATAACGTGTTGTTTTTATTTTTTACGTTTTTGTGGGGATTGATGAAAGGAAGCTCCCTTTTTTTTTAATTTTTTTTTTCGGTTTGTCGTTAAGGAGTTAAGGAACTTTGACTCTAACATTTAAGATAATTATTCACAAATTACACACCTTTTCCAGTATTCCTGGATAGATCTTTGCTAACTGAATATATTGATGTCATGTACACGATAAACTTTACCTTCAGTAAGTAACTTCTTTCAAGCACCTGTAGTATCGAATTTTAGTCTTTTTATGTATGGCTGATCGTTTGAGAAAATAAAGATCACTTCAGTTACACTATGCTAAGTTTCTAAGTCAGCCAATGAGTGAATATATATTACTTCATGCAATATCACTTAAAGGAACTAGTTGTTTTTATTTTTTACGTTATTGTGGGGATTGATGAAAGGAAGCTCCCTTATTTTTTTTAATTTTTTTTATTTTTCTGGTTGGTCGTTAAGGAGTTAAGGAACTGTGACTCTTACATTTAAGATAATTATTCACAAATTACACACCTTTTCCAGTATTTCTGGATAGATTTTCTCCAAACTTTACTTTATTGTTGGGATTGATGAACGGAAGCTACCTTTTAATTTATTGAACTTTCTGGTTTGTCACTCCAGAGATATGAGACTTACGTAATTGTTGGAATTGATGTACAATCTCAATATGCAGTATAAAAACGTATCATTTGTCTTCCTTTGACAAATCAGTTTTGAATCTCCCCTTAAAACCTTCAGCCTCTTGATTTATATTTCCTAAAACTGTTCAATTCCGTTAAAAAATAATAAGCGATCTGCATTTTGAATATATAATTATTGTGAAATTTAATGTATATCCCGTCTTACAATTCATCTATTGTTGACCCTATTTTCTTTTGATTATTTTCGGAATTATTATAAAGTAATGAATTAACAACAGTTGGAATATATTTTAGGAATACATGCGTGCTTGTCGGCAACGGTTCATTTACATTGTCCATTGATCAACTGAAGGACAGGTTTTCATGATAGTTATTACAAACACTTGTTTGATGTCGATATTTTTGTGTTGTTTTCATTTTATTATCTCGATCAAATGTTTTATTTTGCAGTAAGTCCGTGACTCGATAGACTCTAAACATAACATTTAGTCATTTAGTCATAGACAGCAAAACAAGCTAGACATTTCAACTGTGCACACTTGTTTTGCTGTTGGATTGGTGTCTCAATTATGTACATGTATATCGTGTGTAATATCTCTTGTACGATAATTATATATCTTTGGTTGCCAATTTTTTGTATCATATGAGCGATCCTAACCGAGGTAAAACAAGAAAAAAGCTTCGAACACAACACATTTGTAAAGTGTTATTTTATTTTTTTAAATTTTATTAACTTAACATGAATGTTATTGATTGCTGTTTCCAAACGATGATAAACTACTGCTACAAGAATATTTTTTTTCTTTTTTATAGGTTCTTCGTTTCTACGACGTACTTAAGGAAACCTTATATTACAATCACAATGTCATGAGAAATGTAAATCAATCTTTGCTATCTGAATATATTGATGTCCATATGCTTGGTGAAATTCTAGAATCTTGAGACTTGAAACGACATTTATTCCCGACATTGTTGCTAATTTTGTACCATAAAGACCTATCAATGCTCCTCTGATTTTGTCGAAACGAACCAAAGTTGTAGTGTCTGATTTAACATGTACACGATAAACTTTACCTTCAGTAAGTAACTTCTTTCAAGCACCTGTAGTATCGAATTTTAGTCTTTTTATGTATGGCTGATCGTTTGAGAAAATAAAGATCACTTCAGTTACACTATGCTAAGTTTCTAGGTCAGCCAATGAGTGAATATATATTACTTCATGCAATATCACTTAAAGGAACTAGTTGAACATTTTTTTAACAGCGCAGCTGTAGAATTAGATTCAAAAGAACAGAATGTCATACATCAGGTGCATTGTTTATCAAAAAGAAAGTTAAAAGCAAACTGTATTAAAAAAAAAATGTCACAGACAGATATTTATTCAAAGATACGACAAATTTACAATTCACTATTTCGGGACACTATCTTGATCTGCATACAAAATATTTTGACCTTTTTCATATTTTACATCATACTTCTTTACTTCACTATCGAGGTAAAATATTATATGAATAAATTATACAGCGGACTTCAAACGCTAACTAGTACATGTTGTAAGTAATCATTTAAAATGTATTCTACCGGAAACTTGTGGTTGCATTTGTTTATTTAATTGCACTGCCGATTAAAAGACAAACATTTTTACAAGTCAAAATATTGGATCATTCATTCAAAATAATATACCTGTCATGAACTAGTCAGATACGTAAACATTGTTAGTAGTATATCATCAGATGTGCTGGTGCAATCAATGGTGCAGCACACCGACGCAAATAATTGTGTGCTTGAATGTTATTTGTATATATTAAATGCTTAATTAATTAGACGATCTTTCTTAGGAGGACAAACGATACTGTTCACAATAAATACATTAATTATACGCCTTATATATAATTACACGTACGTATTATAGAATACAAATACAATTCACGTATCAAGGAATCGACCATTTAATATTGGGGGAGGAGGGGGTGGATTTTACCGGATTGATCATTTTGTTTTAACTTTTGTACACATTTGTTTCATGCATTTTGTGTTGCAGAATATTCAATTTCATTCTGTCTTGTGCAAAGTTACTTAAGTGTTCTTACCAAATTTGGTCATAATTTCCATATATGGTCATAGGGTATTGTGGTCGCTTTCCATATATGGAATTCATCATATGGTAGTCCAAGAGGCATAATCCAACATCTGGTGCTTCCGTTTTGATATATAACCCTTCATACTAGAATTGGCAAAGATCTACGTGAGTCATACTGTTCATATGACGTCAGCGCCTTAGCGCCTTGCGTTTTTGTGGTTGCATAAAACATCATAACGAACAGAAAAAATACTTCTCAAATTTTCATACGTACATCATGGTATTGTCATGTAGTGAGTCATTTCCTGATCTTGCATCCTGATGATTCATGAAGTGAGTCATGCCCCGATCTTGCATCCTGATGACTCATGGTCGCACCTCGTCATGACCTTCCTTACTTCCGCTGACGACATTAGGGCTAGTATATGCCCATATATCATATTGGGGGCGGGGCATGGGCATATGACGTCAGCGCCCTAGCGCTCTGCGTTTTTGGGGGGACTAAAACTGATCCGTCCCTACTACTGTCAGCTATAAAAGTCCCCGATATGACAATGTAAAAAAATTCAACCACTGAAATACAGGCTCCTATACAATATATTTTCTTTTGATGGGATAGATTTCTTGTCCTTTTATATATTTAATTGGGCCGTTTTTTTTTTTTTTTTTTTTTATTTTTGTTTGGATTGTTTTACACAAGTAATTTGTGGGTCATTAATAGCTTACTTTTCAGCATTGGACCTATGACTGCTTACTTTTCTAAATCATGTCTTTGTTGGAAAGATGTCTCATTTGGCACTCATACCTCATCTTCTCATTTCTATATACAAAGCACGTTTTAGAAAAAAAATAATAGGTAATATGGCACCCACTATGATCCAGAGACTTTTAATATTGCAGATATTTTACATAAAAAAATTATGTCAACAGGACAGCAGCCGAACGATAAAAAAACCTCTGAGGTATATTTTGTGATAAAATTAGCAACAAACGGATATTATCGATGGATGAAACTATAAAAAATGTATTGAGCTATATACCGTACCCGCTCAGTGGCGGATCCAGGGGGCGGGGGTTCCGGGGATGGACCCCCTTTTTTTGGACGATCAGTGCATTTGGATGGGGACCCCTCCCCTTTTGTCCAGGGTTAGGACCCCCCTTTTTTAAATGACTGGACCCGCCCCTGCCGCTTTCATAACACTTCTTTTTAACATACTGAATATTATGATGTTCTTACTATTAGTTCAGGTCCTGATAAAAAAAAAATACACATTCAGTACAGAAATAAGTGTTTCAATGAAAGTTTCGTGTTTTTCTAGGCAGAAATGATTTTGCAATGACATCATACATGTTTAAAAGAGTTCAAATGATTTTCTTACTGGACAGTGGTCACTTCATTGGATAGTTCACTGTGTCATGTCGTGAAATTAATGCAGGTTCAATTCATAACAATGCACAAAACCGGTTCAACTACTTTTGCAAGGCGAAAAAGAAAGTCGAATCGTGAAGCCAATAAACAATATTTTTTTAATCATTTTACATTAAATATATTTGCAGAATAAAAACTTTGGTAATGAGAGTCCCAGACAATATATTAATTGACTGTTTTCCCACTAATTCCACGTGCTTTAAGTATTAGTTTACTCGTAGTAGCCCACAATGCATTGTAGTTCATTGAGTCGATTGGTCAGTTTTTCAAGGCCATATCGGCCTTGTGTTTTGGAAATTAGTATGCAAATATATTCTGACGTCAGAAAATCTAGAGTTCTCGACCTGTTTAACATCATCACAACGTATGTTTATTCTATGTATTCAATCGTTAACAATAAAATTGAGAATGGAAATGGGGAATGTGTCAAAGAGACAACAACCCGACCAAATAAAAAACAACAGCAGAGGGTCACCAACAGGTCTTCAATGTAGCGAGAAATTCCCGCACCCGGAGGCGTCCTTCAGCTGGCCCCTAAACAAATATATACTAGTCCAGTGATAATGAACGCCATACTAATTTCCAAATTGTACACAAGAAACTAAAATTGAAATAATACAAGACTAACAAAGGCCAGAGGCTCCTGACTTGGGACAGGCGCAAAAATGCGGCGGGGTTAAACATGTTTGTGAGATCTCAACCCTCCCCCTATACCTCTAACCAATGTAGAAAAGTAAACGCATAACAATACGCACATTAAAATTCAGTTCAAGAGAAGTCCGAGTCTGATGTCAGAAGATGTAACCAAAGAAAATAAACAAAATGACAATAATACATAAATAACAACAGACTACTAGAAGTTAACTGACATGCCAGCTCCAGGCTTCAATTAAACTGACTGAAAGATTATGATTTCATCATATGAACGTCAGGCACAATAAATGCATGCTTTAGAAAAGAGGCAAATACGAATAGGAGAATCGAAAAAATGAATAGACATCAAAATAAAAATGGCAAAAAACGAAAAAGACATGATTACAAACAAAAATCGACAAAAACTAAAGACTGAGCAACAATAATCTAACCAATAACCGGTGTTATCTTGGGTGCTCTTGAAGGGTAGGCAAACCTTGTGCCATACTCATTTCATTTAAAGACAAATCCTTCTATTCATATCTACCAATAATATCTTCTTTATATTTTATTTTTACTTTAGGCTAGGTAAAAGCTTTAAAATAAGCAAATAAAAAAATGGGTTCACCGACCTCGTTTTCGATTTAAAACGCCATCTTTTTCACGGAATTTGGAAATTGGGACTTCTAGTCAATAGCAGTGTAATATTTTTTTAAAAGTCCGTATCCAATAAAAACTTGTCTGTTTTGTTCACCTAGTTGTTAATACAAACTATTTTAATAATATCACCATTTTCTGAGTGGAAAATAATAATGAAAAGTTGCTATAATAGTTTTCCCGCCTTTTTTATTGTAAAATACCCATAAAAAAATAAGTTTAAAAAAATTGACCAATAATTTCTCCATGAGTCTTCAATAGCATATGCATTGTTTATATCTAAACAAAATAAGGAAATAAAAAGATGGGGTCACCGTAATGGAAAAAGAGATATTTCTAAAAAGGGGTTAACAATTTAAATTGGCGGAACACAAATTAATAAATGCAGAAGCATATAATTATCTAATGAACCAAATATTTCCTCAATCATTACATATTCCTGAGACTTCTACTTCTACTACCCTGTTATTTGGAATAAAGATCCATGCAGCTGCAACGAGGCCCGTACTGACAGTAAGCAAACTAATCCATATCAGCCAAAATTTCCCCAAACCATTTCCTCTACCACTTTGCGTATTGCTCATCTCCTGGACAGCTCTATTCTGATTGTTCCTGGGTGAACAATGACCGATTCTCCGGCGATACCGGATATCTGACAAAGTCTCCGTGCGAACATCATAGAGAGTGTCATTGGCAGGCGAACTACCTAACCCAGAATCGGCTGGGGAAAATAGTTGATTTCAATAAAAGCAATTCTACCTTACCTGAGAGCGCATTGGAGCCTGAGTTGATGTGTTAATTGTCCTTCCTGGTGTCTCCATAGTTTAATCACTAGCAAATTCATTGAAGTCACACACAGTAAATCCCACCGCTGCAACCAATGAGACGAAAAGTTATTGACAAACTTAACTAAAGTGCGTATCCGTGTGTTTGTGCTGTGTTGTTCGGTGTATAAGTTTCAGGTCGTGCCTTTCACTCGTACACGGACGACAAATGCCAATGATACACTTTGACATGATTAGCCTAGAAATCTATTGGTAGCGTGATTAAGGAAATCCTGGTCACATGAATAAATAAATGGATCCTGGTATAGTCTGAACAGTCTTGCTAGTGAACATAAAAACAAAGTCGATTAAAAGTTCAATATTGTATTATTCAAAATCCAAAGCAACAGTAATAAAGTTTACAACTGTAGGCTCAACAATACTGTGGCATAATCTTAAATCTCCTACGTACACTTCTCTCGTACACAAAATCGTAACTCCCCTCTCTACAGCTATTTCTCTCTTTTATACCACTCTATTTGCCCTAGTAGATCGATTACAAATATGGTTTAATGACTCCTAACAAAGAAATAATCAACCGGAGCTATGGCAACCGGAGCCCGGAGCAGAGATCAACCGAAGCCAGGAGCTGATGTCAACTGGAGCCTGGAGCTAAGGTCAACCGGAGCCCCGAGAAGAGGTCAACCAGAGCACCTGTATAACCAGAGTAACAGGGCATCAGATCTTGAGCACCAGATTAACATGATTAATTTGACATTTAACAAATAAACTCTTATTGAGGGCGATAAAAATAGATTGCAATGAATGTCTACCTTCGTAAACTTCTTGTACTAGAAGAAAGAATAAAATATATAGATTCATTGTAAGATAGACATTCATGTCTGACAGGTCCTGTTGACGTTGACCTTAATTGCATTGTTCATTGACCATATTTTATTTTGCACGACTAGATATGTTTTAAATATACTCGTAATAGATAACAGACTTAACATTTTGTAAGCAAGGCCCAGATAAAGTACGAAGTAGAAGGGCATTCTTAAACCAAAATTTCGAAAGGTAAGGTTATCTATATTTCTGTGGTAGAAAATCCGTATTATTTCTTAAATAAACCAGGTGAAATATTTCAGCATGATTGTATATTTATACATCTGAATGGCCTGAATGGCCATTACAGAATAGAGAATATGGACCGAAAATGCAGAAAAAAGCCCCCCACTCCAAAAAGGAAACGCAACAGTGACAAGTGGGAAGAAACGAAGAAAAAAAAATATTGGGGTGCTAAAATATAGAAAATAGAGGAAAATGTGGAAAATTTATAAGGAATAAAGAAAATTGGCTAAGAAAATAAAGAATACAAAATTGAGGGCCTATATCTAGACCCTCATTAAGTTTTATGATAAAGTAAGAATTCTTAAATAAGCGAAATTATTTTTGTTGCTGTTAATGAAACAGTTGGATCAGAATAAAATGTTTAGTTCATTTATTTGGAATTAAAAGTAATACACTAGTTAAATTGTACACAATTAAATGCTGTGTAAAATCTTCCTTCACTCGAAAATAGTTAATAGTGCCTCGGACAATCTTTGGTTTGTAAGTTAATTGGTTTAATTATCACACCAACAACCTCCTTCAAATTATTTGTCATTACTATTAATATTACCACATATATTCGTTGCTCTCCGTTTTCAAATGAAATAAACACCTTATACATTTCGTTTATTCAAATAAACGCATTTATGGATTTGCTTTCATCGAGAAAGCGCAAACGTGAACTTGTGAAAGCAAGTGATACGTAAAAACGCTGCAATGTCAGGAACAGCAATAACAAAAAGGACATACACCGAATAAACAATTTCACCTAAGGTCAACTTGGCTTGAGAGAGTTGGTACCGTCGTTTTAATAATAACTTCTTGATTTATGAACTGGTATTTTACATTTTAAAGTATAATTGTTTATGTTCTAAATGAATCAAGAATCTCTCTTTTTTTAACAGGATTTTTGATTTTACGACACACATAAAAGAACACTGCAAAATAAGTACACTGTCATAAGGAAAGATAATCCTTCGTTAATATCTGAAAGTCTTATTCCCAGAAGACGAAATAGTTGTTGACCAGGTACCATACATGACTATCAAATCGAATGCTCCCCTGGTTATTTCAAAACGAACTACTGTTGTGGTGTCTGATTTAATTTGTCCACAAAGAAAATTACTTTCAATAAGTAATTTCCTTCAAGCACCAATTGGAATGGTTTTTAATTTCATCGTGTATGGCTGTTTGTCTGAGAATATTAAAGAGCACCTTATTTTACACTTTGCTAAGTTTCTCTGTCGGCCAATGAGTGATTATATATTAGTTCGAGGTATATTAATCAAAGGAACTAGTTGGACATTTTTGGACAGCGCCGTCGAAGATTTGGATTTAGAAGAACAGATTTTTATGGAACAGGTTTAGCAAATGTCAGACGAAGAATATCAAGCAAACTGTAATAAAAAAAAAGTAATCGAAAACATCTTATCGTGCATTTTCTGTTTTGTTTAAGTTTTCATGAGCATCAGTTTCAAACCATCATATATGGCTACCTTCGTAAGCTTCTTGTAGTAGCGAGCACATTAAGACCCTGTTTTCCAATCAATTGTACACTATTGAGGCTATATGAGCTTCTGTCAACCCTTTGCGTCCGTCGTCCGCCCGTCTGTTGTCCGTTATTTTTCTTGAAAATCTTCTCTTCTGAAACTGCTTAATGGATTGATATCAAAGTTTTTCTTTTTCATCTAGTTTATCCACTATGAAATTTGTGTTTTTCATCGAGGTTGATCAACCAACATGGCCACCAATATCAGTCACGACGGAAGCATTTCAACATCGACAATGATTACTTGCGGAGCACTTAAGACCACCACGGTTTTAGATAGGGTCATGTTGCTCATGATAAGTCAAACACGTTTTTGACTCTTCTCCTTTTCTGTTTTGCCATGGTATTGTCGTTTTTTTCTTCGACGTATGCTTTTATTTCTCCAGTTCGTGGTAGTTTGAATTAATTCTGGTTGCCTCACTCTGCACTACATTCTTGATTTTTGATTTGTTTTTGTCTTGAATACACAAGAAATATTTGCTACTGATCGTTAAGCAAACAAAAATAAAGCAATTAACATGGTCTCAAAACAAAACATAAGAAACAATCCATGTTTAAAAAAATCATCCTGAACATTAATAAAATATTTGTCACTGGACGTTACACAAAACAAAAGAAAATCAACAATTAAATAATCGTGTTATAACATGAACTTTAATATACAATTATTATGGCCTGCTTAAGCTAGTTTTATGTTAGATCTCAAACCTATCCGTTTTACTAGTTGAAGAACAAAAATAACACAAAAACCACATAAAAGATTGTTAAGGTAGTATGGTTGTCTTTCGCCATCTTGCATTGTAAAATAGCATAGCACCTAAGGTCCAGATTTTCGATTAAGGTAGATCACAAATATATACTTTTTGAGACAGAATTTTTTCATAATTTGCCAAAATGAAGATTTTATTATGCTCTTTTCAAAAATTTAATAAAAAGTATGGGTCACCGTGATATTTTTCAAGCTATGGGTCGTTGAAAATTGCCAAAATTTGGTTAGTTTGTTCATGAAAAAACACAATAGTGTGCATAAAAAAGATTCTATGAAATAGAATTTTGAAATGAATTGTGAGAAGAAAGGTTTCATAATATGTTTTAAGAAAATAAAAAGTAAACATGGTGTCACAGAACTTGTTTTCTTGCTACAAGTAAAAATAAAAAAATTCCTATTAGCCCAGTATAAATTTTGTACTAAAAGAGTTATTTCCCCTTAAATGGCTCATTTGAAAATAATAATTTTTATACCAAATATTTGTTAAAATATTTTGAATAATACGATTAATTAACAATTTGTCTTCAAATAGAAAAAACAGTCTAACCATTGAATTGCAAATCTGTCTCCAAATTTGCAGATTTAGGCAAATAATTAGACTGATTTTGTACTGCGATTGTGCAATCCAAGATGACGGTATACCATGAATCTACCTTAAGTCAACAAATTTTGATGAGGAACGCAATTAACTAATGTGAATTTGCATTTAAAAGAAAAAATGTGTCGGATTTTAACTTATAATTATTAATATTTTTACAAACATAGGTTATTTTTGCTTGATTTTCAATGTTTATACCTTTTTTTATATTTTTGAACATATCACAGACAAAGTAAGACAAATTCTATCAGTTTAGGCAGTTAAGCTGCATTATGCTTTCACTCTAGGTTTGCTTCCCACCCTACCCCGGGAATTCTGAAATAGGTGTCATTGTCCGTATCTAGCAGGCTGGTAAGTTATGTATAACTAATTTGACACTTTTTCATGCTTTTAGGTCTGGAACAAAACAAATATGTCTACTATAACGGTTACCTTAAATGATAGTCAAACAACCCTAAAATCAATGACGTTAACGTTGCACATTGAAAATAGTGCTCAATGAAGAGTCTTACATTTTGATTTTTATCTTCTGTGCTTTTGATAACGATGTTAAAGATGTGTATGGTTACATTTGCATGATTTGCCAAATTACAAAATGCGCATGAATATCGTTTGGTGGTAATTTTAAACCAGTTGACGAAAAGTAGATTTTAAGGTTCTATTAATGTATTACAAACTTTAAGCTGTGATACCAGGGACATATAATACATAGGGGTGAACGTGTATTGGGAGCGAATGACCCGATACCCAGAAACAGCTATATACATATTTTACATACGTGTCATTTAAAAATTTATTTATATATCGATAACATTCTATTTTGATAATTTCTTTTGTCATAGTTGCTCAACCGTATTACGCTACAAAACATGATCAAGTCTGAATAGCAGCTGCAAGCTTTTGAATACCAAATGTATAGGGAAATATATAGCCCATATGCATTGCATTACCGATATAAATGGATATGATAATCATACTAATGCTTGATGATTGACATGAACATGGAATCACTCCATAAGTTAAAACTTCATGTGCAATAACATGGATGAATCGTACAGATTGTATAAATATCACATACCACATTTTCCACAAAATCGGGTCCATACATACAGCACGGCCATAGTCATTACAATTCTGTAAATTGTCATGACAACCTGGGGAGTATATTATGCTTATACAAGAGTTGTTATAATTTTGAAACGAAATACCAATAAAATAATTATAAAAAAAATACACAACAATTAAATGAATTATTATTTCAAAACTTTTTTTATTCCCAGTAGAGTTTCCAGATTTGGTACGTATCAGCATGCAGATACTGTTGATAGCGTGTGATTTTGTTGCATGGTTTAATTGAATTCCCCTTTTTTATTTTGCATTGGGGTTTTGCATTTTTGTTCTACCTTTTTATCATGTTTTTCTCCGTAATAGACAACATCTCAGATGTAGAATGTATCCAGTCTTACAAAAACTGCATGTTACTATCTGATCTTGCGGTCTGATATAAAGAATGGACTGTTATTACCTATGACGTCACTTTTTGTGGCGTTGGTGTTTTCGTGTGACGGACAGTCCGTAATTTTATTATGCGGTTTTTGTGTACTGTCCTAAATTATTTTACGTGTTCGTTGTTATTCTGTGGTTAACATGTATAAATGTACTATTATGTTGTTTGTTTGTGTATTTCTCTGTCCTGAATGTTCTTGTATTTATTTGTACTGTATTTTATACTTTGAATACATTTTATAGCTCCATAGATTTTATGCTATGGTCCTCTTCTTCCAAATCCACACAAATGGTTAAGCTCAGTCAGTTTACTATAATTAAGTTAACGCGGTTAAAATGGACATTTCTAATATCTACCCGAGTAAACTCGCGTTTACTCCGCGTCCGTTTAGTCAGTAGTAAACGGGCGTTTACTTCAGATTTCACAAGTTTATTTTTACGTGCACTTGTGAAATCTGTAGTAAACGCCCGTTTACTTTAAAAGAGGGACGAAAGATACCAGAAGGATAGTCAAACTCATAGATTGAAAATAAACTGACAACGCCATGGCTAAAAATAAAAAGACAAATAGAAAAATAATAGTACAGAAGACACAACATAGAAAACTAAAGACTAAGCAACACGAACCCCACCAAAAACTGGGGGTGATCTCAGGTGCTCCGGAAGGGTAAGCAGATCCTGCTCCACATGTGGCAACCGTCGTGTTGCTTATGTTATTACAAATTCGGTAAATAGTCTAATTCGGTAGGTCACATTTATGAAAAGGGAAGGGTATTGTAGTTACGACATAAGGAACATATCCGATATCATCTGTGAAACGGTTATTCCGTAACAGTCAACCAACTCGTGATGGCGTCCGTAAAATTTACGAAGGGATGATTTTAACTTCACCATATGGAACTCTTGGTTTAATAGCTTCCTTGTGAGCAGCAATCCTCTATCAAGGAGATCATGATAGGAAATACAAGCCCGGGAATATCGCATCATTTGGATGACATATACTCCGTATGCAGGTGCTGCTGGAATGTTGCTACATAGAAATGGAAAATATAAAGTGCACGTAAAAATAATCTTGTGAAATCTGAAGTAAACGCCCGTTTACTACTGACTAAACGGACGCAGGGTAATCGCGCGTTAACTCGGGTAATCATTAGAAATTTCCGTTTTAACAGCGTTAACGCAATTATAGTAAATTGAAGTTAACTAATGAAATATATGCACGCAGCGTTAATGTGCGTCTACTTTATGTAATGCTTGGTTCACACCCAACTTTACTTGTAAATTATTAATTTATGATGTTTTCTCAGATATTTCATAGTCTTAGTCTTGAACAGAAGTGGGTTTTCCTTAAATAACAGGGCTATTTATAGTTCGGTCAATATCCCTAATGCGCCTTTAATTGAGGAACTCAAAAATTGTGCGTAAACAAACAATCTCTGTGATATTGGACATGTTTCTATTTTTAACAAGTGACTGAGCTTAACCATTTGTGTTGATTTGGAAAGAAGAGGACCATAAAATAAGTGTGTAAAAACTATGGAGCTATAACATGTATTCGAAGTATAAAATGTTCAAATCCGCATCACGAAAGGATTTTCGGGATCTGCTGATTTACGGAAAAATGAATCTCACTTCGTAACCAAAAAAAATACTATTACCGCCTATAGGAAATGAATTACGGATATTGACCCAATTTACAAGATGTATTTTAGAAGTTGTCAGACTGATTTATGCATGATTGCATCTTGTACACCAGAGGTAATTGTGAAAATCAAAGTAGATGTCTTTTATAAATACCTAGTTATCACAGCTTGTTCTAGATTACAATTATCTATAAAGATCAGCACCAATTTTCGCTTTTGAAATGTGTTACTGGCACGGGGCTGGAGCACTTCTTGTAGGCACAATAAAAAAAATGTCTAGATGAGATGAGACGCTGAAAGGCACATGTCATTGACTTGAAAAACGCACTGACTTCTTATATAAACATTTAATATTATAAAATTTCAATTAAACATGACAAAATAAAGACATTGTTATGGTATGATCATTACAGTCTACATACTAAAGAAATAGCATATAATCAAGGAAAATAACACACTTCAAACGAGTATAATTTAATTCATGTGTTTTACACCAATAATTTGATTCATATGTTTTACACCAATAATTTGATTCATATGTTTTACACCAATAATTTGATCGTTAATTATTAGCTGGTCATTAAAATATGCAAATAAACAGACAAACATGTCTTAAGAAAAGCATGGATTGCTTTATTTGAATGTACAGTAGGAAATCACAAGATATTGTCTTCTTGGTGAAAAAGGGGGAGGGTCAAACCTATTAAAAACAAAGTGCTTCACCTATTCATCTATTAAACTACTACTGATCGGTTCTAATAAAAAAAAGGTTTAAATGAAGGTTGATAATCTACAAAGGAGAAGTACCTCCTTTTTTTTTGTGATAAAACTCTCAAGCATTTGATTTTTTCTCTCTCTAATACTCATGTATTTAAATGAAATAATAACACAACCTGAGTAAATTTATTGTCTTATTTCAGTTTTAGACATATCATTCTCAATTTTATATCATTTAAATTTAACCTGAGGAGGCAAATTAAAGCTTTTGAAAATTTCTGAATAACTGGTAAGCATTTTATTTTATTAGGCAAGCTCTAAATTGTTTATTTATGGTATTTATTCATTATGTTAAAAATATGCTGATATTAAAACTGTTGCTATGGTCTTGATATTATATAAAAATGCTTAGTCACTGATCTTTTCTATTCGACATTTCAAGTTAAACCAGAGGCAACTGTTCGTCATGTGCATTTCTCACTGATAAAAGGTTTTCACTGAAATACGTTAAAAAACTTCTTTTTTTTTAAATAGAATTATTTGAAAGGACAAGTTTGGAAAATTTGAACTTTAATTATATGATAAATATTACATCCACATTAGTTTAGAGTGGTTCTATAGTTGAAAATAACAGATTTCCACTAGGAAAAATAATTAAGTATTTTTTTATTTTTTTTTATGAAATCTACTTTTTGGCATAATTTATCAGTCAAAATGCACTTTTAGACATCAGAAAATTTCATTTAATGCTTTAAAAGGGTCTTTGTATTGTAATTGGAGGTTATGATCAGATGTTGTATCCATATAATGACTTGTGAAGGTATACTGGAAGAAATTAATTATACTTACACATATGCATTGTATTCAGAATAGAAAAATATAGCGATAAAAGGGTCAGTGCCTTATTTGGCATATCTTTTTTGGAATTTTGGGTCCTCAATGCTCTGCAAATTTGTTCTTGTTTGGCTTTATAATTATTTTGATCTGAGCGTCACTGATGAGTCTTATGTAGACGAAACGCGCGTCTGGCGTATCAAATTATAAGTCTGGTACCTTTGATAACTATTTACACCACTGGGTAGATGCCACTGCTGGTGGACGTTTCGTCCCCGAGGGTATCACCAGCCCAGTAGTCAGCACTTCGGTGTTGACATGAAGATCAATTATATGGTCATTTTTATAAATTTACTTTTTTTCAAAATTATGAATTATTCGAAATACTAAGGATTTTCTTATCCCAGGCATAGATCACCTTAGCCGTATTTGGCACAACTTTTTGAAATTTTGGGTCCTCACTGCGCTTCAACTTTGTACTTGTTTGGCTTTCTAACTATTTTGATCTGAGCGTCACTGATGAGTCTTATGTAGCCGAAACGCGCGTCTGGCGTATTAAATGATAAGCCTGGGACCTTTAATAACTAATTATAGTGCCGAAACAACTTTATTTTCTTTCAGAAATAGACAAAAATACACAGTTCTATTCAGAAATCCATACTGATGAAGATCACACAAGAATATTCGGAAAAATCAGGACTATGGATTTCAATATGGGTCGATATCCCTAATGAGCCTTTAATGAAGGAACTCAATAGTTGTGCGTAAACAAAATCGCTGTGTAGTGATATTGGACATGTTTCTATTTTTAACGAGTGACTGAGCTTAACCATTTGTGTTGAAGTGGAAAGAAGAGGACCATAGAATAAATGTGTGAAAACTATGGAGCTATTGACTGTATTCAAAATATTGAATTTTCAAATAACTGATTGTGTGAAAAAAGGGATTTTTACCAATAGGAGCCGCATCACAAAGGAAGGAATTTCGTAGATCCCTGTTACCTATCCCATATATCAAAGGATTGACAGTCGAATTAGAATAAGCTATAAAGATCGCGGTTGTATAATAGTTGGCTATATGTCCAGACATGGATAATAGATACACTGAACGGAGCCCATGACAAAACAAAGTACATCACTGTCATTACTTAAACAATAAATGTCTTTTATTCGGACGATTTAAGGATCTTACCCTTTTGTTTAGGGATCCGAATTTTCCTCAATTCTATGACATGCATGTACGCAATTTTCATTATGACCGTATAAATAATTTCCATGAAGACACAAATCAAACCAATCATACCTTATACTAAATGTGGCACATGCGTTATCTGTGTTGTCAGTCGATTCCATGTTTTGGTGAATCCCCATAAATGGTAGCAGACTTACAGAAAACGGAAACAACCAAGTTAAAACAATTAAGACTACTGCGCGGGATCTCGTAACTATCCTGTGATAATGAAGAGGGTATACAATCTTAGCAAATCGTTCAACTGCAACCAACAACACATGTACGATGAACACAAGTGGCACAAAAATCATTACAACTTGATGGGCTAAGCATCATTATCCAATAACGTTAAAATCTGGCAACAAATGATGCATCATTTCCATAGGAGATACAATAAACCCTATTTAAATAAGAAATCACTTGTAGCCAAACTCACAATGATTACATTAGATATTTTCAAAAATTTCTGTTTCGGAGTATGATCTATATGAGAGTTGCATTGGCGGCACACGATGTTGTTCCTAATATAATAAAAGCAATATATATATATACGGTAAACTCTTAGCCATGTTTACTTTTACAGCTTCAACAAATACCCTGATAGACAATTGTTTAGGATGTCAATATGTCAAAATTGTTGGTCTTTATATCATTTCTTTAGGCAGTATTATTCAAATATAAAGTATTACCAACTTCAACATGGTCATCATTAGTTGTAAAGAGTTCTATGATAGTTTCAAATGCATGTTATATATGTTAACATTGCTGTTTACGTTATCAAGAAGCGAACCACTCAATTATGTTATTTGAAAGCATTTATGAACGATAAACTATCTGAATATCATAACACAAATGTCCATGATGATGATAATAAAAGCATTAATATCTCAAATCACGTGACAAATCCTAAATTAGCTACATCAGCAGCTTATTTTTTTTGTATTGGACGTTTTTATTATTGTCTCTAATTTAACCTTTGGCTTACGTAGTATTAATATCAACTGTTATAGTTAATCATATATAAGTAATGAAATACTACTGTATCATGTGAATAGAGGAAATTAACAACATATATGACAACTCATTGAAATTACTTAATCAGAGCCTACCTAACAAAGGAAATGTAGGTAGCGTTAAATATGTAACATCATAAGGTAATAAATAATTGTTAGCATTTTGCAAAGTCATCTACCAACTACTTGATTTCAAACAATCAGACAGCTAAATGTTGGAGAATTTTATTTGTAGGCAAGCCTCGCGTTTTAAATTTGAAAATTTAACTGTCTCGAGTGAATAAATAACGTATCACACTCTATGCAATTGTAAAATTTATATATCTCTATACAGAATTCTGCTTTCTTAAGAAAAAAAAATGAAGCAAAGAGGTTTAATAGATTACTGATTAGATTAGGCAAATAGTCCAAATTTCAAATCGTTATTTCATGATGTATATGAAATGTTTGATTGACTCTGCTAACTAATGTACTAAAATAAATACAAAATACCCCAGCAAGTTATTCTTTCTTGCATTCAAAGTGTTTTTTCCATGTTTATCTTCATTAGGAACAATCAAGAAGGACGATTATCTTACCTCCTATACATTTCTAGGAATATGATTGGTTTAATGCGTCCTCGTGGAAACCGTGATATTCAATATTAGGTTAGTTGAGAGGCGGGGCGTATTCCATACACGGTTAGTAGTGGAGTTACGTCCCTTTATGTTCCATATAAGGTAATAAGGAGGCGGGGCTTATTTCTTACACGGTAAGTAGTGGTGTTACGTCCCTTTAGAAAAACATAACAGTACTGAGAAAAAATCTTAAAGGTTTCAACAGATGAAGAAAGTGATGATAAAGTGAAATAAATTCAGAAAACACATTTAAATCTAATAAGTTGGCATTGTTGGCATCATGTTAATGCTAACTGTATTGAAGACTTGCTCATTTTGATAGGTCACTAGTTTAAATTTTACACGTTAAGATAGTCTGTAAGATAAATTCGTTACATAGTGTGCTAGTGACGTAATACGGTATATATGGGGTCAGTAAATTCCATATGGGGATTCGAGCTTTGCACTCGAATCTACTGACCCCATATATACCGTATAGGGTCACTAGCACACTATGTAACTAATAATATTTGAAACCACATATGTATAAGAACTGAAACAGTTGAAGAGATTTACGACCAACATGGATCCTTTAAATACAATTATTTTAAAAGGTTACCAACACTTTAAGTGGATCATTGAATATTGTTTTTATTGGTATTAATATTGATTTTGTCTCAGTTGATTAAATATTTTTGTTATATACATATACACATTCATGGATCTACAATCTATCGATACCTGTATCTTGGCATTGCACAAGGTCATGTTTTTCTCTGACTGTTTATGACGTCTTAAACTTAATCTATTGGATGTTTAATGTGTACTGATTGATAATTTAGTCTTATATGCATGATTTTTTTTATACGTTGTTAGTGGCTTTGAACTAGCTGTCAGTAACTGCGAGTACTCTCAGATCTGTACTAAGTGTCTGTTTGTTGTTAGGATATACAACTACCCGGCCACGTCCACTCTGTGTAGTATTTGTATTTATATCCATCTGATGAGTTAAGCCTTTTTCAACTGATTTTTATAGTTCGATCTTTACGACACCATTGTCCTAGGTAAAGAGGGGGGGGGGGGGTGGTGTTGGGATCCCACTAACATGTTTTACCCCGCCACATTCCGTATGTATATGCCTGTTCCAAGTTGGGAGCCTGTATTTCAGTGGTTGTCGTTTGTTGATTTGTTACATATTTGTTTTTCGCTCATTTTTTGTTAATAAATTAGGCTGTAGTTTTCTCGTTTGAATTGTTTTACATTGTCGTTTTAGGGTCTTTTATAGCTGACTATGCCATATGCGGTATGGGCTTTGCTCATTGTTAAAGGCACTATGGTGACCTATAGTTGTTAATTTCTGTGTCATTTGGTCTCTTGTGGAGAGTTGTCTTTATTGGCAATCATACCACATCTTCTTTTTTATACTTACATTTGTCAATTCCATCTAAGGTCAACTTTGCATTAGGGAGTTGAAATTTTAGTTTCTTTACAATTTAAAAATTTAAAAACGGACGGTTTAAGAATAGTTTGTTATGAATCATCTTAGTTCCGAATTACAGACTACTGATATAATGATATCCTCGGGGATTTACGTCACGTTATGAGATTAACAATCAACATACATATACACTGGTTATTGATAAAAAAACTGTTACAGTCCTCAATTGGTGAAGAATTTTTCATTTGATCCCTAATCATTTCGGGAAAACAAAAGCTCAATCACATCAAATGAATGGATAACAACTATCACATTCCTGACTTGGCACAGACATTTTCTTATGTAGAAAATAGTTGATTAAACTTGGTTAATAGATAGAAAACATCTCACTTGTATGCCAGTCGCATCAAATTCCATTTTATTGACAACGATGTGTGAACAAAACAATCAAACATAATAGGTTAAAATGCTAGAAATAGGGGTACAACAGTCAACATTGTGTTATAATCTTAATTACTATATAAACAAACAAATATTTTACAAAGAAGCATAAAAGGCATAGATTTAAAGCACACTAAGAAAAATATAAGACAAGAATACAACAATTTTCAATAGCACAACAAAACAATGCTGAGATGAAAGTAGAGAATTGAACCAACTTTTGTAGCGAGCTAATACGCAGTCAATTTGATTTTATTCATTAAGATAATAAAAGGATTGAGCAACATGCACAGCCTATAAAAGCTCTCTCTATATTGCATGTACTAGACATTTGCATTCAGGTATCGTAGATCAAATTTATTCGTTCATTGTGTGTTAATATGCGTTTTTTGATTGAGTTAAGCCTACCAATTGATATTTTATAGTGTGTTTTTCTATGTTGTGAAGTTATACTATTGTTTCAGAAAAGGGAGAAGCTTTGGTACCATTAAAACGTTTAATCCCGCTGCAAATGTTTGCACTTGTCCTAAGTCAGGAGTCTGATGTACAGTAGTTGTCGTTTGATGATGTAGTTCATACGTGTTTCTCGTTTCTCGTTTTTATAGAGATTAGACCGTTGTTTTTTTCCGTTTGAATGGTTTTACATAACTAATCTTTGCGGCCCTCTATAGCTTGCTGTTCGGTGTGAGCCTAGGCTCCGTGTTGAAGGCCATACCTTGACCTATAATGGTTTACTTTTATAAATTGTTATTTGGATTGAGAGCTGTCTCATTGGCACTCATATCACATATTCCTATATCTATATACAAGGTATAATTCAATTATTAACAACTGTATAATATAATTTTGTGGAACATGCATGGTACTTTGAGCACATACTAGCAAATATGTACCGATTATCAGGTTATCTGCATGTTGATATCGTAAAATATCAGCTGCGAGACATAATATGAAGCTTTTTGTCGAGTGAGCGTAGCGAACGAGATCAAACAGCCTTCATATAATGTCAAGCAGCTGATATTTTACAATATCAATATGCAGATAATCTGATAATCGATTTATCGGGCTATATTTGCGTGATTCAGAAGTGTTTTCTTTGTTTCACCAGGACACAAAAGATGACTTGATAAGTTCGGGTCAAAGTTATTAACGTCGGGTCAAACATTATGACGTCGCTGATATGTCCGGGTCAAAGTTATTAAGGCCGGGTCAACGTATTTGACGTCACAAAGACATGATACGGAATAATATTAAGAGCTGAACAAAGTGATATAGACAGTGGGACGACCGATAAATGTTTACATTGTTACTTACTAAATGTAAAGTATATTTTAATACATGTATAGGCAATTAATCATCATTTGTTCAAGTACCTTGAAACATGTAAATATCCTTTAAAAGTCATTCAACATATATATATATATGTCTTGGAAGAGACACTAAATAAAGGCAACAGTAGTATACCGCTGTTCAAACTCATAAATCCATGGACAAAAAACAAAATCGGGGTAACAAACTAAAACTGACGGAAACGCATACATATAAGAGGAGAACAACGACACAACACTACAATGTAACTAACACACACAGAAACGGACCAAGCATCAGACAAAATCCCACGAGAATAACAAATATAACATCAAAACCAAATACATGAATTTGGGATAGACAAGTACCGTGACACGTCTTATCGGCTTGCTTTGCGGAATACATGAACTAATGTTGAAGTGGAGGAAAACAATATAAAAAATGAAAATAACACTGAATAAAATTGCAGAAATTATGGATATCGTATACAAATATTATCTTCGATTGCGGAATATGTGATAATCTTTTTTTTGCTACAAAGCAATCATGGGACGTTATAGTAAACAAAGTACAAACTTATGAATGGACTCGTCGTATACAGAATGACAATAACTTTTCTCGTTTTAGAAATATTCACCTCTCAGTCAAAGTCCCCGAATTATATAGATCAATGTGCTTGATTTCAAGATATTAGTCATTGAAATTTTGGCGGGAAAATGTTCTCTCTTGATTTTTCATAGCTTTGTCATTGACAAGTTCTCAAAAACTATTAAAAAATAACAAAGATTTTATAAGACTTTTACAGATGGCTTATAATTTTACATGTAAATGATTTATAAAAAGAAAAATGAGGGTCAATGGGTAAAATTTTCTAAGGCCTTCAAATTGATAAAACCAGAGGATTCCGAATATCTGACAAAAATCCCCAAACATGACAGGCGAACATACTTAAAGAGAGCACACCATGTTCTACAAAAGGCATTGCATTTAAAGCCCTTGTTCTGACCGATATTATTCAGATTGTTTAACTTGTCACTGTACAGTCTTGTAAATTGGCATAAATTCCAATTTGTAGTAAAAGATTTTGGACCAAGAACACTTTGCCAAAACACAATGCACCATTGCGCAACTACTGTTTGTCGCTATGTTTTTTTACCTTATGTTGTATTTTATTTTTTGATAAGGTTTTCAAATGTTTATTTCTTTTCACGCATTTCTAAAAATTGAACGTTTATTTTACTTATCTCAAATATTACATGTTACAGTTAGGTATTCATCACATTCGCACGAAACTTTATTCATTACCCCTTTCAAAACTTCATTCTCTGTTTAATTTATGTTTGGAATCCACTGTTACAAACCCTCATTCAAACCAATACAAACTTCAAGCTATAATTTCGGATATTGCAAGTCACAGACTTTTCAAGCCAGTTCGCATTGGAAAAGATGAAAAAGAGAAAAGATTTTTTCTAAATCTTTCCTTTGCCAACAAAGGTCTCGATGGCGTCAACCTAGGCAATATCCTTCATCATAAATTAGTTCAATCGAAAATACCTCCTTATTTCAAAGACCAGTCTGTACCAATAATTTCTTATACATATACCAAATCTATTGCAACTAAAATTTTCAATTACAAACGCGTTTTGCAGAATCTCGATATTGACGACTTCAAGTCTAAACCTCCTGATTGCACTTGTGCTAGTTCCCAATTCATATATAATCCAGCTGGCCACGTTATTACCGGTGACCTTAACATTGTTAATAACACTTCTCTACGAAATGTGTTATCGAAAGGTCCGAAATATCGTGAGCCTAAATCCATCAATTGGAAATACAACTTTAAAATTTTGATGGACTCAGTCAAGGATTATGCCAGGCAGTGGGCTAAACGTGAAAAGGAAGACGTAGACACTCTATCCGAATGGATTAAGGCAGTGAGGTCGTTAATACAAATCAGAATCAAGAAACTGAATGGGTCCATCAATGCCCATGCTACGTCAATCTTTAAAGACCCAAATGTTGCTAAACACTTATCCGACCTCCATGATAAATATGTTGTTGTCCCCGCAGACAAAGCCCCAAATAACATCGTTTTTGTCTGTAAAAGTCACTACATTAATTGCTTGATAAACGAATTAGGTATAGACAATTCACTTGGAAACTCAACATATACCCTCACGACACTTACCAAAGAGGAAATCCTGGATAATCATAGGTCTGTTCTTTGTTCCTTTGGTATTTCAACCAAAGATGAAAAACTGGATCTTCCATCACTGTATTGGATACCTAAACTACATAAGTGTCCTTACAAATAACGGTATATTGCTGGGTCTTCCAAGTGCTCCACGAAACATCTTTCTAAATTATTAACATCTATTTTATCAGCAATCAAAGACGGGCTTCAAAGTTATTGTGAAACTGCCTATTCTAGAGGTGGCGTGAATCAGATGCGGATACTTAAAAATTCCAAAGATCTTTTAGAGTACATACAATCTAACTCTCTTTCATCTTGTAACAGTATTAAAACATTTAACTTTTCTACTTTTTACACAAGTATTCCACATTCCAAACTCAAAGACAAATTGAAAGAGTTGGTATTACTTTGCTTCATAAAAAAGAATGGCCAACGTAGATACAAGTATCTTGTCTTAGGGAGGGATAAATCATACTTTGTAAAGAATCACTCTGATTCAAACAAAAAATTCTCTGAAACCGATATTATCAAGATGCTTGATTTCTTGATTGACAACATATTTGTAACGTTCGGAGGACGTGTTTTTCAACAGACTGTCGGCATCCCAATGGGAACAAACTGTGCCCCTCTACTTGCCGACTTGTTTCTTTATTATTATGAGGCTGACTTCATGCAGGAACTTCTTAGGAAGAAAGATAAGAAGTTAGCAATATCCTTTAACTCTACTTTCCGCTATATAGCATGTATAGATGACGTTCTTTCATTTATTAATTCAAAATTTGGTGACTATGTGGAACGCATCTATCCCATCGAATTGGAGATAAAGGATACTACAGATACAGTTAAGTCAGCTTCATATCTTGACTTACATTTAGAAATTGACAATGAGGGTCGGTTGAAAACAAAACTTTACGACAAAAGAGATGATTTCAGCTTTCCAATTGAGAACTTTCCATTTCTAAGTAGCAACATTCCAGCAGCACCTGCATACGGGGTATATATCTCCCAATTGATACGATATTCCCGTGCTTGCATTTCCTATCATGATTTTCTTGATAGAGGGTTACTGCTCACAAGGAAGCTATTAAACCAAGAGTTCCAAATGGTGAAGTTGAAATCATCCCTTCGTAAATTTTACGGACGCCATCACGAGTTGGTTGACCGTTATGGAATAACTGTTTCACAAATGATATCGGATATGTTCCTTACGTCGTAACTACAATCCCCTTCCCTTTCATGAATGTGACCTACCGAATTAGACTATTTACCGGATTTGTAATCACATAAGCAACACGACGGGTGCCACATGTGGAGCAGGATCTGCTTACCCTTCCGGAGCACCTGAGATCACCCCTAGTTTTTGGTGGGGTTCGTGTTGGTTATTCTTTAGTTTTCTATGTTGTGTCATGTGTACTATTGTTTTTCTGTTTGTCTTTTTCATTTTTAGCCATGGCGTTGTCAGTTTGTTTTAGATTTATGAGTTTGACTGTCCCTTTGGTATCTTTCGTCCCTCTTTTGGTATATATAGAAAAACTAAAACACTTATTCAAGCGCTTACAGATGAAAGCTTATATATATTTATACGTATGATTGTATAGAAGATATCTTTATTAAATTTCTCTGTTTTTATGTGTCAAAACCAAACCACCTATATGAACAATGCTTCAAGCAACAAGCTTTTCATTTCCACAACTAAAGATTCTTTTATTATAATATACATGCATACAGTTATAGCATAAAATTGTCCATAACAGTATTCGATTCAAAAATAATATATATTCATACAAAAGTAGTGCTTTGCTATACTTAACTTGTTTTCAAGTAGGCCGTTCATATTCAAAAGCTTATTTTGGTTTTTGATTTTATAAATTAAAGTATAAAATAGACAGTATCAATTAGATAAATATATAAGCACCAAGCGTACTAATGGTTCCAATTTTGGCAAATCTTATATATGTAAACGATTGCTTGGCGTGCTATATATATCTATTGTTTCAACTTCGTTCTTATCGAGGCTGTAAAACATAGAAAAATATCCAATTACCGTTTATATGGTATGATAGCTAATGAGTTTAAGAAGCTGCGTACGTGATGTTGAAAAGAAATACCTGCATTCAAAGGTATGCAAGTTTCATTATCTCTCTGTTAACAAATTTCCGTTCATTATTGAAATCGCTTGCGTGGAAATGATATTTTAATGAGGATGTAACGGGAAATATTTTGTAAAATACGTCAATACAATAAAGAAATATATAACCTTGGGTTTGAGTATATGTCTATTTTAGACCGGTCGTTGGCTTCATATGTTTTTTATAAAGATTTTAATGTGGTTTGCTGACATGATTATGTTATAACAAACCTCCTTTTAGAAAAAAAAAATATTTGACTGTGTGTTTTCTGGTTGAAAAGTATGTTATTTCAAATGCATGAGGTATACGATTTGTGTCGTTCGTAAAGAAGTAACTCCCTACCCGACCGAAGCAACAAAACTCATCTCCGCTTTCACAACTTTTTGGAATTTTGGATCCTCAATGCTCTTCAACTTTGTACTTGTTTGGCTTTATAAATATTTTGATTCTAGCGTCACTGATGAGTCTTATGTAGACGAAACGCGCGTGTGGCGTACTAAATTATAATCCTGGTACCTTTGATAACTAGATTTATATTAGTTAATACTTTTGTTTTTGTGCTCATGTTTTGATGTCAATTCTTTTTCTTTTTATCATTTTCGCAATAGCTATTCTGTCTGGATCATAACGAGAACAAAAAACTATTAATAACAATGTATTCTCGAGATTTTATGAATATATATATAAAAACACCTAGGCAATCAAGGAAGTCTTAAAATCCCTATTAATTAATATGGATATTTATATAACATATTTTTAAAACGTGTGATAATTTCAAAACCTTTTATAATAACAAATATCAAGAATAGATGAAGCAAAAAGCAGAATAACATTTCAAAACACAGGCATTTTCAATTAAAAATCTCTACAATGTTGTTATTTCCGGTTAAACAATATGAAGACATTTTTAATGAATTTGTGAACATACTGTTTGACATTAAAAGGTAATAAGAAAATAATGCCTTCAGGAACCTCAATTGAAGTACTTTGCTTACGTAAATACTTCAAACTGACAGGATATTTTTAAAAGTGATTAATTGGATGTGACATTTGTAATGCATCCTGTTGAATATTCTTTCACCCTCATGGATCAGAATTAAAGACCATATAAAATGTAATTTTGCAACGTAGATGAGGAATCCTTGTCTGCAACGTGTAAAACTATGGTTCGTCATGACACAAAACAAACAGGAATCTTAAACTTATCACTATCTTCGATATCCGTATCCTTATAAGAATGACGTTTTCTCTGACACTCCCAACACTTACGGAAAATATTCATTAGATACTTGTGTGAAATCAAACACTAAATTTGTAATTCAAAACTAAGTGATTTAATGACAGGAATATCTGTATAGTTACCATTCAATCAATTTCCCAGAAATATAGCAGACTTAATTATAGCATGAAACACAGTCAACGGTAATACAATAGAAAACAACCATGGTTTACAGTACGATTCCCTATATGCATGTAGCTTATGTCGTACTTGGGATATCGTCTTGTTCAACTAACGGACTGCTTGTTTGGATTATATTTCGTAAACGACGTCTTCGCACGAATAGTAACATTATCATTGCCAGTCTGTCAATCAGTGATTTCTTATTAGGAGCAACAATAGCACCTGTAGAAGTAGTCCATACTCTACAGAAAAACTTTACTATTGTTGGTTATGGATGCTTAGCACATCAAGTCGTGATGATATATATACCACTTGTATCTATACTTCATTTACTGGTAGTTGCATTGGAACGATTTGTAAAAATTATGTATCCGCTTCGTTATGTTATCATTATAACAAGTAATAAAGTAGCCGTATTGATTGTTCTTGCTTGGACTGTTCCACTTTGTGTGTCTGTAGTACCCTTTACAACTTCGGACGTGTTTTCCACAGGAAATTCCTCTGACCAATCATGCTCTACGCTTGATCTACTTTCCTGTCCTTACCTTGCATTTGTGTTCACAGTTATTGGCGTTACCTGTATAATTATTACTTTCTTGTATGGAATTATATTGAAAATAGCCTGTCGTCATGCAAAAGAAATTCGATGTAGGAACTTTCGAATATGTAAACAGAAGGGAACTAACAATATACGTGAGTTAAGAATTGTCGGTGTATTAATAGTAACTGTTGGTTATTTCATAGTATCATGGACACCTTTTACTATTGCTGTTATTGAACAATGCATATCTTCCGGATATCCGGTCTTCTGGTATCCTGTCGTGTTTCTTGCTTATTTCAATTCTACAGTTAATCCGATGATATACGGAATAGGAAATAGGGATCTCAGAATGTCATTGATGGAGTTATGTTTTGGTAGGAAGCATGCACAAGTCCCTAGTTATGTTACCAAAATAACAACAATTGCACAATACGGGGATTCCGTTGTGGAAACAGCTTTTTAAGTTTGTTATAATTAAGGTGATATTGCAGGTATACTAGTACTTAATAATGTTGGATGACATGATGAAGATAACGTTAGAAGCATATTTGTTTATTGTTTTGCTGTGCTTAAATTTTAACCCCAACCTAATACACTAGGGATCAAGATGCTTAGATTTTATGTTTATAGAACAAAAACGAATTACAAGAAAGTGAAGAAATAAAAACATTATTTAAAGACACTAAATGTCGAATGTAAGTTTACTCTAAAGCTGATGATTTTTTATAGACCTAATTGATCGACTATTTTTATTTTTTATATTGTTTATATTCACTAAATAAGCTAACCACTGTATATGAAGCTATAATAAAATAATTGGAAAGGAGAAAAAATATATATCGACTTTTAAATACTGAAAGATTTTTGAAAAAAAACAATTATGGAAGATATCCCAAACAACTATTCCTGAATATTGGCGCTTGAATTTGGATGGAAGGATAATAATGTGACTGTTTTGTGAGCACTTAACCCAATCTTTCCAAAGAAGGTGGTGTGATAACACAGCGCGCACAAGAATAAATAAGGGGAAAAGTGCTTACCTCATCAGACATGTACAGAACACATACCCCATTAACCATGCTAACGACACGTGCAACGTACTAACTTAATATGCTTGTTTTTTGTAAATTTATTTTATTCATTGTTTCTAAAGATGATATATGTAATAAAGTAAATTTAGCTTGGATGCTTTACATGATGGTCTTAAACCATAGAAATTATACGAATGCCTGTTCCGAATGATCTCATTATAGATATCAGAATGTACGCCAGACTTATCTAAAAAGGATTCATCAGTGACACATGAGTTAAAAATGTTAAAAAGGCCGTACGAGTTGAAGAACTCGGAACAGGTTTACTTTTTCACACAATTGGTGTACTAGTACATCGAATCCATCAAGATTTAATTATATTGACTAAGAGTAAGTTATCGATCCTATTCAAAATTGTACATTGGTGATTAATTCATCGATTAAATTTGTACCTTCTTTCGGCGGAATAATTTTTTCATGCTTTATTAATGACAATGTAAGAGAGGTTGAACATACAAAATAAACATTCAAACTCAATAGTCGAATATAACCTAACAATGTCATGCCATGGCAAAAAAAGGGACAATAAAAACAAACAAAAAAACAATCCATAACATTCATCTGATAGTAAATATATATTTTTTACGGAGGTGAATATAAGCACCTTATGGTCATCACCGTACGGCATTCAACAATAATATAAACCTACACATTAGAGTTGAGGCTAAAAACACAAATACCAATTCATACATATTACATTATTGCTTGAAATAATGTTTCTTTCATCTACGGTCGTGTCTTGATTCCCCGTCACTCTCTTGACGTAATACCGCCCTGTTAATTCTCGCGTCAAGATATTTGTTTGAAAGGACACACATTCGAAGGGAGACAGAACATGAAGGTGGGATATTTATGATGCAACATAAAAAGGACACATTTATGAGTGGCGAATATAGATCTGAGACTGGACATAGATCTGAGGTTAACGTATAAAACTATGTTCGTCCGTTTCCGTTTAAACGTAAATATAAAAAAGAAGATGTGGTATGATTGCCAATGAGACAACTGTCCACAAGAGACCAACATGACACAGACATTAACAACTATAGGTAAGTTAAGATACTAAGTACTATGTAATTGAACATCACTGATATCAACACTAAAATTAGCACCAAAAGGTTAGAAAGTGTGTACGAGTTTATGATCTGAATATTTCTTACAGACAACATGATTAAATAGTAATACTGTCATACGTCACGAAAGGTATTTGCAATAAAGGTGGTCGACTTTAACAAGACCTTGCCAGAATAAACATTGTTGGTAGATTTATAAAATTTATATATGTTTCCACAATATGTCAGGTGAACATGTTAAACTGATGTATCCGAAGCTTTAATTATTTATTTTATTAAACCTAAAAGTAAATTTACTCGCTAAAGCCCAATAGGATGTTTATAAGAACGGTTTACCTTGATGTAACTAAATTGATCAGTCTTTCGTATCAAGTAAGGGTCAATAGCCGGATAGCATTTCAGCAATAATTGCCCCTCTAGCATATAGCATGCGTGCATAGATGTTAACTTTAACGTAAAGTGAATGTTTTAATATTTAGTCTCAAATCATGCCATTGCATTGAGTTTCAAGACAATTGAAGATTTGCAAATCATTGAGTAAACTTAGTTTCAATTTATAGTTTAAGACTTCATGCAGGTGTGTTTTATAAACAACCAGGCACATTAAAAATTTAATTTTCTCTATAATTAGCTGTTAATTTCTGTTATGATTGTTAAAAACAGACAGATAGCCATCAAATTTACCAGGCTTGTTTGCAGAACTATGTTGTGTAATATGTTATAATTGTCGTAACTGCAAACTTATCTCCTTCCACCGAGACCTGAATAAATACACACATCACCAGATTTTTACTTACACGAGAAACACGAATGGTGCCATTTGCAGAGAAAGATCTGCTTACCATTCTAGAGCACCGAAGAACATCCCCATTTTTTGTGGAGCTAGTGTTGCTCGGTCTTTGCTTTTCTAAGTTGCTTTGTGTACTGTTGTTTGTTAGTCTTTGTGTTTATGAATTGGAATGTCCTTTTTTATCCTTTGCCTATTTATTCACGTAAGAACTTTAAGATCGACCTAACTTATAACACTAAAATTTTAAATTTGTTTACCTAAATGCCTTTTGACTTCGTCCCAATTCGTAATCGACTTTATATAAAACACCAGTCTGATAAGACCTTTACAATATCATGAATATCCGGACTGTTGGGTCTTTGAACGCCATGTTGGCTACCTGGATATCTTTACTTAGTATTTGTTCCTCAGGTAAATATATATACATGTATATACTAATTTTGCATTGAACAGAAATGATACCATCCACAACAAATAATTGTAATCACGCGTAATCGTTCGGTCAAGATTAAGTAATTCGTCAAATGTTTTTTTTTTCAATTCTCACATATGCCATCTCCAGTGTAGTACTATATAGAATTAAGCTTTGTAATGTTTCACTATGTAACATGTGAAAGAAGATTTACATTATCTAATAACCTTTGCATGTTCACATTGTCTTAAAATAAACTGTAATTATAAATACAGGTCATTCACGTCAGTTTGCAAAACATGTTTTCCTCCTCAAATATCGGATCACGAAAAAAGTAAAGCTCGATGTTTGTTTTGTGAAAGGAAGAACTAAAATATGTTAGTATCTTTATGCAGAGCGTTAGCAATATACACTTTTATTTATCTTGTTACCACTTTTTTCTATTAAATGCAATGTAAAAATATGGCGTTTTGGCGTATTACATCTTTTATAGTACATATTAAGGCCTGCAACAATAACAAAATCGTATTCCATATCGTAATCAACAATAGATCCTTGAATACAAAAAAAAACCTATTAAAACAAGAAAACAAACGATATGCGTTTTGAAGAAGCTTTCCAAGACGCTGGGAGGTCAAATATGGTTGTAGCGCTCAAAACTTGTTTGGACAATTCTCCTTTGTAAACAAATTGATTACTGTTATATTCATTATCCTCTTGGACATTCATAATGCATGGTATTGGTTAGAACTATTACTAGATAAAACATATACATCCTTGTTTGATTGAAGCCTTCTTAACTACTAACTTATGTTAACCAGTGTTTGCTGGAACATGGAGTAATCCTAATTGCGCTCCTGGTAGAAACACCATTGTTCATCTTTTTGAATGGAAATGGTCAGATATTGCAGCAGAATGCGAGAAATTCCTGGGACCATATGGTTATTGCGGAGTACAGGTAAGCCTAGGCCTTAAAAAACACAAGATTATAACAAAGGCACCAAAAGTTGTTTCAGAAGTCTTTGAATTTTAGAACATCATTTCTGAAAGAATCATTTAGTTTCAGGAAGTTGCAATTGGTCATAGCAAATTTGATATAAAAAAAAAACGCCTTTTAAGATTAAAGGCACAGCATTTGCAGAATATTATCAGACAAACGATCTTTTATGTAATACAGTGAAACCTGTAAAAATCGAACCCCGATGAAACCGAACAATTTTTAAAGTCCCATCAAATTTCTATATTATTTAAAAGGGCACTAGCTGTCAAATTCATGTTCACCGATTTAAATCAAATTCTGATATTTGATGTATAACAATGTAAAATATTTATCCAAACTATTAAAAGTCTCAAATAACAATTAACAAGGCACTGACATGAACATACGTATCTTTCGTGTGTATTTTAGTCTAGACGTCATCTAATCAATTATCGAGTTGACCTCTCTAATCATCTGATGACCATATAAGCGATGTAAACATAAATATAGATATAAATAGATTAAGCAAACTCGTGTCGTTGAATTATTATAGGTCTATTAAATTTCATATTATAGATGAAAAATAAATGTTTATCATCGTTTGTATCTGTATAAAAATGATTTTCTGTGGATCGAATCAGTGATAAAAAAATTTACCTTTGTTTCACTTTCAATGTTGACGATTATTTTCCTTTAAATAATTTTACACGTACCATTTAAGTGTTATCGATCTCAAGCCAAGGGGTTAAATTGATGTTCACATGAATACGGATTCAATGAGGTCCAATTATTCACTTGCAAGTGAATTATTCATATTCAATGGTTTTTTTTAAAGTTATTTTGACAAAATTGAACCATACTGGCTGCTAAAAGGGAATTATTGTTTCATTATTTGCATTTCATTATTGATTGAGCCCAAAAAATAATATATTAGATTTTTTTTATATATCTCGAAGCTAGTGCTCCTTTAACGTTATTTGAACATGAAAAAAAACCACCAAACGATTCCTACTAATTACGAAATCCGAACGCTTTTTAAAGGCCCGTTAGTGATTGTGTATAAAGCATTACCTGTCAAAATCGATCGATAGCAATTAAAACAATGCTAATATTTAAATGATTTGCATGACTGGTTATACATTCACAGGCTGGCAGACGATCCTCGAGAGTATCATGATTGTAAATAAAACTAATTGTAATGCCATGTTGTAGGGTTTGTCTGTTACTGATTTTCATATAATTATCTTTATATTTACATACAAATTTGGCTTCGAAGAGAGGTTTTATTTGATGTGTTAGTTTTTTTATAATTATGTTTTTATAGTGACAATTACTACTGAGGATTTGTTTGGCAGTAGATTATCATAACGTTTCGTTCAATTTGGAATATATTTATTATCAACAATAGTAATATTTATTATCAAATATAGTAATATTTATTATCAAAAATAGTAATATTTATTATCAAAAATAGTAATATTTATTATCAAAAATAGTTATATTTATTCAATAATAATAATAATAATAATAATAATAATAATAATAATAATAATAATAATAATAATAATAATAGCAATAATAATAGCAATAATAATAATAATAATACTATAATAATAATAATAATATAATAATAATAATAATAATAATGATAATAATAATACTAAATTTTTTTAACAACTATGATTATAATTTGAACAATTTTAATTTATTGATAACTAGTTATAATGATAATAATTCAAATATAGAAAGATAGCTACATGCTACTGGGGATAACATAACAGTTTTTTTTTCGAATTTTGATCTTTTCTGTCAGTGTTCAAGTAGAGATAGTCTGTATGTATGAATTAAAATATACCGTCTAACCTTTTGGAACTAATTTTAGTATTGATGTAATGTATGTTCCTTTAAATAAGCCCTATTCAACTGATCAACTGAAATCATCAGAAGGAACAAAAGTTTTACATTAGATAAAATTCAATACATCTTTAAGTTCTAATTTTATGAATAGAAATAAAAAAACGTTAACTCACGATCAAAAAAGAATGACGGTATATAGCTACCACATCACCTAAATAAATTGAATTATAAAGGTAACAGAACAGTGACAAGTGCTAACACTGATTGCTGAGCCAACTTAGGAAACATAATGTTTTTATAAATTGATTTCTGTTAAAAGAGATGAAAGATACCAGAGGGACATTCAAACTCGTCAGTCCTAACCAACCAATAGCATGACAAAAAAATAAGAAAAACGACAGTACACAAATACAACATACAAAAACTAAAAACTGAACAACACGGAACACCAAACACCCATTGGGTGATCTCAGGTGATCCAGAACTGTATGCAGATCCTGCTCCACCTTGTGCAAGGTCGTGTTTCTCATGTTAGTATAAACCCAACGATATTTCGTATTTTCTAAGTTACGTTCGAGGAAAAGAGGACGGAATTACGGTGTAGAAAATTCGAACATATTCGTCGTATTCTTTGAAACAGAAATTTTATTTATGAATAATTTCAACTAAAGGTACACTTAACAACTGTTCTTACTGTCTTTAGATCTGCTTTGATTGGATCGGATGGCCAAACCTATTTTAAATAAACTTCTAGTTTGTTCTCTTGTGCTGTAATACCACTGTACGGGCAGAATTTGAAAGTTATAATACAACTATATTCTTTAGAAGTCTGACCGAAGAAAGGAGTCTGTTATTTATTTTTGTCTTTGATAAAAGTCCTTCTATTGTTTTTTTTTTTAATTATTGTTCTAATTGGGACTTTCCAATGTTGTCATGTCAGGGTTAACTACCCCTAGATGTCTCTCGTAAATTGATATGCCATTATACGATGATACCGCATCTTTTTTTATTATGCCAACAGCTTGTACATTAAACCTTATACACAAGCTATAGATCAAATAACAAAAAATACCTAACTCCATGAATAGTTTCAGAACGAAACTTCCCATATCAATGAAAATGGAGAAATAAAAAGCTCAAAAACACCAAACGAAAACAAAAGCTGTTATATTCCTGACTTGGTATAGGCAGTCTGTATGTAGAAAATGTGGATTAAACTTAGTCATTTTAGTTTCACAACTCGCTAGTTGTCCAGTTTTTACTGGTGAATCATTTGAAAAGACAGTCAATTAATAGCTGTTTTGTAAGAATTTTAATTTGATCGAAATGTATTATATTTAATTTTATTCTAAGATTAAAACACCTGATCTTAACGTATTGTATAACTACCCTGTTAACACTAAAACATGTGAATTTGTTAGTTTGAATCTCGCACCACTCATATCTTAGTTGACTAGGATTATAAATTCTCCTACCAAAAGTCGAATGTTCTTTCCGAACATTTCGGCTTCTTTAAAAAAAAAAAGACTTACCGCAAAGAATTAACACAATAGTGGTGAAATTGACGATAAACACCAATATGTCAATTAATCAATCTTTACGTTTTGTTATATTCTAATAATGTATTAGGTTTCTCCGCCAAACGAGAACCGTGTTGTGACGTCACCAAATCGACCATGGTGGGAAAGATATCAACCTGTCAGTTATAAATTAATCACCAGAAGTGGTAACGAGGCTCAGTTCACTGATATGGTACAAAGATGTAATAAAGCTAATGTGAGGTGAGAAATTTATCAAGCATATTGTAACAGCAATCCTTTTTCATTCATACACTCTTGTATAGTATCATTAGAACGCCTCTTGACTTTGTCGTTTGTAATTACAAATTTAGTTTGATATGAATGATACAGAAACCGTCAAACAGAAAAGAGGTCAACACACGGTATCGTTTCTTAACTGTATTATATATGTTACTTCAGATTTTCTTCAATTGATCGTGTTTTTAAAAAATAAATTCTTAATCAATGACTTATTGATAACATGGATGGATATGTTATTTTAACTACAGATCTTACACTAGATACAAGCTTGCATGTCGTATTTAAAGGCTAGTTGATTTCTGAAATATTTCTTAAAATGATGGTTTGACTATTTCCATACAAATTCTCAAAGAAATATACATATCACTGAAGTAGCATGCATTCATTTTGTGTGCCTTTTACGTTGTTTATTTCTTCTTTGTTGAAAAATAGCAAACGTTTTCAGATATATCATGTTCTTTAAGTTCTGTATGAGCAAACTATAACGAAATCAATATATCAAAATTTTCTCTAGGATTTATGTTGACGCTGTAATAAACCACATGACAGGAGCCGGTGGGCATGGAACAGGAACAGGTGGGTCCCACTGGAATGGTGGTGCCATGAGTTACCCAGGCGTTCCTTTTTCATCGTGGGATTTCAACGGAAACAGGGAATGCCATTCTGGAGATTTGAATATCCATAACTATGGAAACAAAGAGGAAGTACGAAACTGCCGTCTGGTGTCCTTGACAGACTTAAAACTAGGAAAAGAATATGTAAGAAGCAAGATAGCAGAGTATATGAACCACCTTATCTCCATAGGTGTTGCTGGTTTCCGGATGGATGCTGCTAAACACATGTGGCCCGGTGACCTACAAGCTATATATGGAAAGCTGCATGGCTTAAATTCAAAGTATTTCCCTGGTTCTCCGAGACCATTCATATTCCAAGAAGTAATTGATATGGGTGGAGAAGCTATCAGTGCTTCGGAATACACAGGATTTGCACGTGTTACGAATTTCATCTATGGAATTAAACTTGCACAAGTTTTCAGGAGACAGAATGCGGCAAAATATTTAAGGAATTGGGGTCGACCCTGGAATATGCCAAGTAGCAATGATGTTGTCGTATTCATTGATAACCATGACAACCAGAGAGGTCATGGTGGAGGAGGTGGGTTAAACTAAAATGTATATTTATTATCCATTACGAACTGATAGCATTTTTTAGTCAAATACACACGTTAAACCTGGAGTCAAATACACATGTTAAACCTGTAGTCAAATACACACGTTAAACCTGTAGTCAAATACACACGTTAAACTTGTAGTCAAATACTCACTTAGAACCTGGTGAAAATTTGGAGAAAACATATTGTCTGAATGTACTTTAGGCCTGGTTTTGTCTGGAACAGATTTGTCATTAGGTCTACGGCAGTGACAGAAGAACAAAGATATGTCTGGTCTATGAAAAGTGGAATTAATAATGCTTGTTTGCTTGCAATTTTATTTAGTAGTCCGATGTTAACTAATTGCTTTTTAATAGTGTCAAATTCAAGAATACTGTCAAGATTCAATACATACTAAACAATATATATTGAAAAAAAAAATGCAAGTAGGCGGAAAGAACATGCCATTAAATCAGACTACTTTCCATAAAAATCTGAGGACAACCATGTGAACAATTTGAAGTCACAAAACCACATAAACGATGAGTAAATCCCATATTGGAAACCCATGTTTGACAATAATTCGGAATGTTTGATTAAAAAAAAATACGAATGGCCTGATTAATACTTGATGAATACATGTAAATCAATAAGTAATAAAATCATAAGCAATATTTTTATGTGTCATGCTTTAAGCTGTTTCAGTTATATTATGTTCAGACGAATAAAATTTATAATTAACGGAAAGCTAACTACTATATGGGCTGTTTCGAAAGAGGCAAGTAAAAGCGGCTGTAAAAGGAAGAAATTTAAAACTATACCAATGGTACTAATTTTTTTTCAGGAGGTGTACTGACACATAGCGACCCTAAAAGATATAAAATGGCAACTGCTTTTATGTTGGCACATCCTTATGGTTTCACAAGAGTGATGAGCAGTTTCAGTTTTGGCAGGTCATTTTTATTATCTATTTATGGTGTTTCATTATTCAATCTGTATTAGAATATAATAATACAAAAAGGTAGGATTGTGTACTTTAATACATAGACTACCCTTGGTAACAGTTTCATAAATATAATAAAATGTACTGATTAGACTATCTTTTTATTATTGTATTTGATAACATAGAGGAGGTCAAACTAAGTCAATGACTTCAAACTAACCCCTAAAGCAAAATCCAAATAATAAAATTTAAAAAAAAACAAACACAGGACATGGCTAGATACCATTTGAGCTTTGGTGTCGAGGAAAAACGCTGAAAGATAATTTGTTCACAGAACTTCATTTTCTAAGTGGAAAATAAAAGTTACAACAACTAATTGTAATTTATCTGGTATAATGTTCTATCGAGAAGGTAATCCTTATTTCAGTTCCATACATTTTTTAATTAACCGATTTATTTTTTTCAAAAATAAATTCAAGTCTCACACATATAATTCATCTTTGTCTCACGCATTAATAAACATTGTTGCAAACTCATAAATCGAAAATAAACTGACAAATTCATGGCTAAAAAAACAAAAACAGACACACATGAAAAAAATGCTGCATAAATATAACATAGAACAATACAAACTATTATTTATTGACAATTTCTTAAAAGATAGGTTAAATAAATTATGTCAACATGAAGCCATTATACATATTTTAGTTTATAAGGTCTTGAATGCCAATACTTATCATTCGTTTGTAAACAGTTGTCATATCCGAAACATGTGTTTATTTCCTTATCCTGTACAAGTGAATAGAATATATGCCAATTATAAGGTACCCAATCAGAATCGATATTGGTTAAGTAATGATTTCAACATGAATAAAAAAAAACTAATGGCTTCGCTTAGAAAAAATATACGTCATATGCAAGCAGACATATGTTTCCTTCTTAGTTTCAAACACGATGTCACAAGAAGGGCAAATGAAACCGTTCCTTTATAAGATTAAAGTCATCATCACGAATAGATTGACCGATACTGTGTCATTGTCTTGACTCGCTAGTTACAAGTTTTAGGGATATCATATATAATAGACCTCACACCTCGTCTTTAGCCGATTGTGTTCCTTTCCAAATTGTGTTTTTTTAATGAGTTTGGTTTTTATGGCATGTGATGCATACATATCTTAGAACGCTTACCCTGACGAAGCAACTTTTCTCTGTCATTTCCGAGTTCTTGCGACTTTACTTTTTTTTTTTATTTTTTATCTTTATTTGTGCATTCCTAGTCAATTTACGTGATTCGGACATATGTTATCCCTAGTCATTTTCTGAGATATGGAAATAATTCATTTTTTAGAAAACAAATGATGTGTGTTAAATGTAAATAACATGATCAAAATATTTACACTGTTATTTGTTTGTGTTTATTTTGATTTTATGACAACCCGAACTATAGCCCCATACCTTGTTGATATTGTCTATGATAAAAATTCTTACGCAAATGATTCAATCAATAAAATGTTCAAATATATTTTATAGTTCCGACGACGGACCTCCTCATAATGGAGATATGTCTACAAAGAGTGTTAACTTGGGAACGAAAACGATATGTGGCAATGGCTGGGTATGTTATGATTAAATTTTGATAAAATACTGTTAACCAACTTATTTTTGCGAGTAGAAAAATTATTGCGAATATGTAAAACTAAAACCTTTCCTTGTTAAGCTACATCAAGTAAAGAAGAAACTAGATAGCCGCGTAGTGAACTAGAAAGGAAAACACGCTGAACAAAGTTTCCGCGAAAATAAGTTAGTTTACAATAATAAAACTATGGCTACAAACTCATAAGAAATAACAGATTTATAGTTGAGCTATTACATGTATGTATATATTTAAGAAAACAACAACATCTTAACAGTTCATAAAAAAAGGGCACCATTGGTATTGGTCATCTCATTATTACGTAAAATTCAGGACCTCCCGAAGAAAACACAATTAATGTGACATGGCGCTTCAAGTACAATATGGTCTGTTTTACCGATATACGAGTTGTCAATACCGTTCTACTATATCATTAAAGACTTAACCATATACATGTAAAGGTTTATTTTACGTAAGAAATACAATGTTGAAAAGGAAGATTGTTCAAGATGTATGTATATACATTGTACGACAATTGGTTCTGATGGTATCTTTTATAATCATCGAGATCAAATGATAACTATTCCGCACTGTTATTAGTGTTTATTGGCTATGCAATTATTGCTGATATAACAAAAGGTATGTTTCGATTTGAATACAAAACAAATTGCTTGTATACATATTCATACAGGAAAAGTTTGTTTTGTAAATCTATAAACAAAGGAAAACAAACTACTGTTTTTTCGTCGCTTCTGAAATCTTCTATGAAAGAAATACGTTATCAACCAATGTATTGCTAACAGAATGCACCACAAAATGAAGAGGAAAATGTAACTTTCTGGTCAACAGATTGTAAAAGATAAATTTTAAAGTATAAATAAATGTTGTTTTTTTTTTAAATAAGAAAACTGCAGTTGTTATTAAACAGTTGCCTTCAAACCATGCAACCATCGATTTTTTTACAGGTGTGCGAGCATAGATGGCGTCAAATATTTAACATGGTGGCATTCAGAAATGTTGTAATGGGAACCAATATGCAACATTGGTGGGATAATGGAAACTACCAAATAGCATTTTCTCGAGGAAATAAAGGATTTATTGCGATAAATTTGGAAACGTCTGACATTAATAGAAACTTACAAACTGGACTCCCACAAGGCACTTACTGTGATGTCATATCCGGAAGTTATGATGGTAGCAAATGCACTGGTAAAGAAGTACATGTAAATGGAGATGGAAGTGCTCATTTCAATATTAGGAGTAATTCAGATGACCCAATGATGGCGATACATATAGGTATGTTTTTCTATGTTGTGATGTTTCAATATTGTTTCAGATAAAGGTGACGTTTGGTACCTATTTAAACGTTTAACCCTACTGCATTTATTCGCACCTGTTTTAAGTGAAGAATCTGATGTTGAGTTGTTGTCGTTTGTTTATGTGATTTATAACTGCTTCTCGTTTTTCGTTTTTATACATACATGTAGCTTAGACCATTGGTTTTCTCGTTTAAATGGATTTACACTAGTCATTTTTTTGGGACGCTGTTTAGCTTGTTGTTCGATATGACCTAAGGCTCAGTGTTGAATACCCTAATTTCACCTATAATGGTTTAATTTTGAGACTTGGATGAAGAGTTGTCTTATTGGCACTCATACCACATCTTCTTTTATCTAGGAACCTGTAAAGAAATAGGTTTATGTACATTAAGTTATATCATGTTAAGAAAAGTAAAAGGGAGACAGAAGATAAGAAAGGGATATTTAAACCCATTATTCAAAGAGAAATTGAAAAAGCCATGCTAAAAAAAATCCCCTTCAAAGGGCAATAGACACACATTAATTTTGTACCAAAAAAAACAAAACAATATAACAACGAAATGCAAAACAAACCCGAAGCAAAACCGGGAATGGTCTCCGGTGTTCCGGAAATGATTAGTCAGTCTCGTTCCACATGTGAAACACGTCAGGTTGCTCTTTCTCATTCATTTGCATAATGTAGATACATATAAGCTTAAGCTATTTATTTATATGTTGCATGATATCTTTACAGTATTCAGTACTTTCAATTGAATAAGCAAGGACATAGCTGAATGGAGTCAAAATATCTGAATAATTTTCGTTATTTTTTTTCAGGTGCTAAAAAAGGCAGTCAGAGAAAAGTTACAACGTAAAACAACACGCATTTCTAATCCTCACACTGATAATCACACGATAAATTGTAATCAATTGATCCAGTATAACATTTGATAATATATCTTTAAATAAATGTAAAAGTTGTATACAGAAACAAAAAATATTGTTTTGTTTTTTCTTATCCGGATGAAAAACAGACGAGGTGTTTGATTCCGAATGGTCAATTAATAGTTATCAAAGGATTATAATCTAATAAGCCAGACGCGCGCTTCGTCTACATAAGACTCATCACTGACGCTCAGATCAAAATACTTATAAAGCCAAACAAGTACAAAGTTTGAAAGCAATGAGGACCCAAAATTCCAAAATTTTGTGCCAAATACGGCTAAGGTTATCTATTCCTGGGACAAGAAAATCCTTAGTTTTTCGAAAAAAAAGTTTTGTTTAATAACGGTAAATTTTTCAATCCTTAAAAAAAACTAATACAAGCCAGAATATTTTTTTTCTTAATTGCGTCGACCTTTTGCAAAAGGCATTTACTCAATATTAAGGAAAAGACAACATTTGTTTCATCTATTGCGAAATTCATGTTTTGATCCCAGGTCAACATTTTTGTAAATTCTGAGATCTCTCATTTTTGTTATTGTATTAAGACAATATTGAATAAAACCTTATATGAATTATAAAGATAATCTTAAAATAGATACAAGGACTTATATTGTGTATGCCTGACGCGCGCCTCGTCTACACACGACTCATCACTGACACCCGAATCCGAAAAAAACCATTGTGTTTTAATTTTCAGAAGTTCATTATCAAAGCATTTGTTATTTCTGAATATTTGAAGGTAAGAAAAGACTGTTCTTTTTGTGAATATATATGGTTTAAATTATCTCAATTAACAGAAGAAATGTTTCGGAAGTATCTTGAGTAAAGACATATACATTTATTCGTCATAAGGTGTGTTCGAAAAAACGTTATAAGTAAAAATGACCAAATACTTAAAATTAAGTCAACAGAAGGTCTAGATAGAATCAACAAATGATCAAATGTGTCTGGGACAACAATAACATGTTTCATAAGATAAAATAGAAATACAGCAAATACGATGTGTCATTTAATCATGCCAGTACCGAAGCGTTAATTTCTAGGCGGTTAAATCAAATATATTCGCAACACAATGTTGTTGGATGAATTCATGGATCAGTCATACTTTTTGTCAAAGCATATGTCCAGAAAACATGGAATAATCGTTACCATAAATCGATCCGGAATCTCGTGAATGTTGTAGATATATTGTGTCACCTTTCTGTAGTGTCAGTATTACTTGGAGTGTTCCAGCAACGCCATGTGTCTTTGCACAATGAGCCCGAGCAATAACATGTCCATTCTTCATTAAGTTTATTTCAAGCCACATGTCACCATTTGAAATGAAATTTGCGGAAAACTCATATACACCCGTCTTTGGTGAATTAAAAATGCCAGTGTTGACGTCATAACCATTTCCAATATTGGTTACTACGTTTGGAAATTTTAGCACGTCATTTCTCCCAAGGTTTTGAGTTGTCTTTAATGTTGCAAAGAAAGCTGGCTTGATTTCTGAAAGTGAAAAAAAAACCACAATGATATTTATCATAGCTTTACGTGTGTTAGCATTTTGATAGTCCTTCTAGTATTTATTGATACAATAACCAGACATTAATAAACACTGTCATTATTAAAAGCTCTTACATTTACTATACATACTTCTCGTGTATTCATTTATAATGAATCGATTAGGTACTATCCTATGATCACAATTAGTGCCTCCTTTTTTTGTTGTCGTCATAGTAAACTTTTAATCAGAGTGTTTTATTTCTTAAATCTTTAACTTTCCCTTTTTCGTTTATTTCTACGTTTTGTTGTGGTGAAAATGAAAGAAGTGAGTTAAATTAAACTTTTGTATGCTTTATTTTAACTGTCTAGTGGCTAGGTCTAGTGCAAAATGGTATTATGTACAGTTTTCGAGATATATTTTGCCTTGTCTATACAAGTAAATAAAATGGAAAATGGAAATGGGGAATGTGTCAAAGAGACAACAACCGGACCACAGAAAAAAACAACAGCAGAAGGTCACAACAGGTCTTCAATGTAGCGACAAATTCCCGCACCCGGAGGCGTCGTTCAGCTGGCCCCTAAACAAATATATACTAGTTCAGTGATAATGAACGCCATACTAATTTCCAAATTGTACACAAGAAACTAAAATTAAAATAATACAAGACTAACAAAGGCCAGAGGCTCATGACTTGGGACAGGCGCAAACATGCGGCGGGATAAAACATGTTTATGAGATCTCAACCCTCCCCCTATACCTCTAGCCAATGTAGAAAAGTAAATGCATAACAATACGCACATTTAAAATACAATTCAAGAGAAGTCCGAGTCTGATGTCAGAAGATGTAACCAAAGAAAATAAACAAAATGACAATAATACATAAATAACAACAGACTACTAGCAGTTAAGTGACATGCCAGCTCCAGACTTCAATTAAACTGATTGGAAAAATTATGATTTCATCATATGAATATCAGGCACAATCCTTCCCGTTAGGGGTTTAGTATCATACCATCATAACATATATGAGAAGAACATAACCCGTGTCATGCCAACAACTGGTTTTTGCGTTGAAAATGGTATGTGTTTGGCAAAATTATTCAACTGGATCGATCAGAATCCTGTTTCTAAATTTCACGTAGATTCTGGCACTTATACTAAAAATTGCAAAATTCCAAAACAAATGCAGAAATCGTTAACAGGATATATTAATTTGAGACAAAACTAATTTTGGTCTGTAACCTTTTAACTGGTAGAATCTGGCTGAGGCCAAAAAAGTATGTGTATTTACTGTACCCCTACCTGGCCATAATTTTTATCCCCTACCAAAAGGTTTGTTTGGCCGTTTTTGATTAAGCACTGTTAAAGTCACAATGTTGCTCCTATAGACTCAATGTAAAAAAAAAGATCCCTACCTACCTACCCTGTTTTTTAAGCATGGGATAGAAAACACAATTGATAATTGAAAAAGAACCGAATGACGTATACACCGTGATCATAATAAAATTTAGTAATAAACTTAGTTTATGCTGGAAATTCATTGTATATCAATAAATGGGAAACACATTAAGATAAGTTATGGTTAGGTGTAATGAATATATTTTTTTACACAAAAAAAATACACACACTAGGAACTTTCTTCCATTCAGAAAAAAATGCTTTAAGTTACATACGTTTCCGTTCACGAACCTCCTCTGTGATTCGTTTAATATCGTCCGTGATGTTTAAAGTCACATTTTGTCTTACTTCGTCAACATAAAGTTTAACATCTTCCTCAATCTTTAATAATTTGAAAACATGTAGGGCTGTCTTTCTATTTACACAAAATTTGATATGTACATATTTAACGCGTACCTTTGTAAATATTTTCACGAAACGTTTATTTCAATACCTCGTGATAAAAGATTTGGATTTTTGTTGCTATGTAAAGGTAGTCCATCAGGCAATAACTTAAATAGGAGTACTTAATTCGATTGTTGCAAAGAAACAATGGTTAGATAAATAAGGCCGTTAGTTTTCTCGTTTGAACTGTTTTACATTGTCATTCCGAGGCCTTTTATCGCTGACTATGCGGTATGGGCTTTGCTCATTGTTGAAAAGCCGTACGGGGACCTACAGTTGTTAATTTGTGTGTCATTTTTTGGTCTCTTGTGGAGAGATGTCTCATTTGCAATCATATCACATCTTCTTTTTTATAAGATGACTACTGTATGTTGAGACTTCAACAAAGTGAGAGAGTTAGCGCTATAAAACCAGGTTTAATCCATCATTTTCTACATTTTAAAATGCCTGTACCAAGTCAGGTATTTGACAGTTCTTGTCCATTCGTTTTTAATGTGTTTTGTCGTTTGATTTTGCTATGTGATTATGGACTTTCCGATTGGATTTTCCTCTGAGTTCAGTATTTTTGTGATTTTACTTTTTTCAGTGCTAATGAAACTTCACACCCTTCATCCAGGTCGAACCATGATGTATATAACCTCGTTCTGATTATGCATGAAGTGTTCTCTATTAACCGTTCATCGGCTGGAAAAACTGATCAATACTGAATATCCATATCTTAAACGTTAGACAGAGAGAAAGATTCATTTTCTTTTACTCAATATGGTATCTAACCTAGTTCTGAGTATACATGAAGTTGTCTCGTATAGCTTTTCATCAACAACAAAAACTGTTTGAATTTAATTTTAGGAAAAAGACGGCATTGATGAAAATGGCTTCCGCTATTACCGTATTCTGCCACAAAAGTAGTGTATACACCTAATCGCTATTTATTCCATTCCGGTTAAGTTCTAAAATTACACAACTTTTTCATCCAGTATAAGCTATCTGGGACCCTGTTTAAACAATTGACCATGCACAATATTTTTTAATGAGGCCTGTTTAAACTACCGTAAATATTTCAAACAAAATATTTTTTTACTTCAATATTAATTTTAATTTCGAAAAAAGTGGATCATACTCTATAAAAGTTTCTTGGTGATCGCTTTCTAAAGTTTTTCCTCCCTCAGCTCTCTACTGAAAAACCTCTATTTTCGGCCGCTGGACCCAAACAGGAAGTTGTATAAATGACATATCCGGATTGGACTAAATAGCGATAAGGTGTATTGATGTATTAGTCTTTATGAATATAAAATACATGCAATACACATGTAATCAGAAATATTTCTCTTTATTTGTATAACCAAATATTTCTGTGATTTAAAAAATAAATATGTTTTGAATACCTCAATTGCTTACGTTTATAATTATGAATACATCAGAATGTGCATTCCTGCATAACGATAAACATTGTCTGCTTATTTTTAATTTGATTGATTTTTTTTTATGTACAATAGCAGAAACATCAAGGATTATTGTGAAATAATGTTTTTATGCTATTAATTACATTAAAACTGTTAAAAAATTCTCAAACGGTTTATAAATGTCTTTTTCGAACATTCGAAAACGAAACGCAGGGTCTGCTTACCCTTTCGGAGCACCTGAGATCACCCCCGATTTTCAGTTGGGTTCGTGTTGCATAGTCTTTAGTTCTCTATGTTGTGTTTCTTGTACTATTATGTGTTCGTTTGTCTTCATTTGTTATGCCTTGGCGTTGTCAGTTTATTTCCGATCTATGAGTTTGACTGTCCCTCTGGTATCTTTCACACTTCCCTTTTCTGTTAATGTTAATGTCAATGTCTTTAGGTTTCTTTTTCTTGTCCCAAAAAAGTAAAATCACAAAAATACAGAACTTGAGGAAAATCAATTCGGAAAGTCCATAATCACATCGCAAAATCAAATAACAAAACGCATCAAAAAAGAATGGACAAGAACTGTCATATTCCTGACTTGGTACTTTTCAAATGTAGAAAATGGTGGATTAAACCTGGTTTTATAGCGCTAACCCTGTCACTTTGTTGACAGTCATTATAACGGAATTTTTGCTTTCCTTTTATTAGATCAAATGTATTTATAATGAAGGCCAGCCACTTTAATAATGATAATTATAATTCGTACTTTTCTACGATGACAATCGCCAGGCAACCCCCAATTACATTTAATTCCTCCTTGAAATTCAATATTTATGACTACACGTGATCCTGATTAAAAAGACATAACAACTCTAGAACAAAAACAGAAAACTTGACATAATGTTGTAATTATAGGATATCATGTAATTTTAAAACATTGATGGAATTTTGTTTGTATTTTAAACTGTAAAACTTGAATTGTTTATTGTATGCGATTGTGCCCACATGTTTAGTCTGACGCGCTACCGCAAAATGTGTTCAAGTAAACACTTATACATCGCACATAAAATATAAAACAAGCATTTGATTTGGGTTTTTTTTAAATATAGAGCAAACGAATCTTTTTTATAATATCTAAAATAATTAAGACATAAGTCGAAAACAAACAAACAATGTGTCTATCCCCAGTATTGAGCATGTAATAAAGTGGTTGTCGTTGGTTCGTGTTTGTCATTTTTGTTTCTTGTGCATTTTCTTGTAAAACATTAGGCTGTAAATTTTCACAAATGAATCGTTTCAATTTTTTTTTTATGTTGGGTCGTTTATAGCCGACCATACCGTATGGGGTTTTCTCATTGTTGAGGGCCATAATGTTGCCTATAATTGCTTATATATGTTTCATTGAATGTTGATGGTTATTATTCTCATATATAACTATACAACCTTATTCTTATTATACAGAAATATTATGGCCACAAAAAAAACTACAAAAAATACCCAAAAAACACGCAAATACAACATGTACAATAGCTTGTAAACCACAACATATGAAACAAAGAATAAAAAACTCGTACCACATCACAATCCGGAAAGATCCCGGTTTTGTCTGGGAGGGTAGAATTCTAAATCAGTATCTCAAACTATATTACAATATAGATGTTTCAAAAAAGTTCGGGAAAAACAGTCAACTTTCGGGCACGTAAATTTGAAAGTAGTCAAAATAGTTAAAACCTTTTTATTATATGCTGGAGATGGACTAAAAATGTGACAAACAATACAAATTTGATAAATATAAACGATGTCAGCGATCTAACGGCAAGGATTAAGTTCGGGAATCCAGGAAGGTCAATTTCTTTATTTATAGATAGCAGAAAAATTGCATCGAATTAGTTCCCTTTTTGTTTCTTATGATGGGTTGTAAAATTTTCTCTGAGTCGTTCAAATCACTCGAAACTAGGTGAAACATGCACAAAATTGATAGATTATATTATAGATATAAAAAATTGAATATTTTAATCAACCAAAAAAAAAAGGTATCGGTATCAAATGCCTAAGCGCCTAAGATGATATTGTATAAGGTGACATATAAACTCGTATAAACTAAAACTATACGTTATTTAATATTAACACATGCATGAGTACATCACGGACATCTATTACATGTAAGCTGACAAAATATTTTTAAGTCAGTATTGCATACAGATATATCGCATGCAAGACGTGGATCATCCAAGCAGGGTTGTTTTTTAGCAGTTATTCCATTAATTGTTGAAGTAGTTGTTCCCATCGTTGAAATAGTTGTTCCAATTGTTGAAGCAGTTGTTCCCACTGTTGAAGTAGTTGTTCCAATCGTTGAAGCAGTTGTTCCTACTGTTGAAGTAGCTTTTCTAATTGTTGAAGCAGATATTCCCATTGTTGAAGGAGTTGTTTTACTTGATGTAGTAGTCTTCTTTGAAACTGGGGTAGTTATTGCTGAAATGATACATTGTTATTATAACAGGGTATATTTTTGTTCATGTATAATTGATTGATTTCTTTTTTAAATTGGTAAAGGGAACAACACCTCCTCAGTATTTCTTATTTTTGGAGACAGAACTAGAAAGGATCGACTAGCACAATGCTTAATGCAAAATTTGTCAAACAGGTTTAGAGAGGATCTTTGTGGCACTTTTTTTGTCAAATATTTTACGTGTTACTAGTTTATCAATGAAGGAATTATGTCAGAATATGCGTTTCCGTGTGCAAGTCGAAACAGCGAAGCCACATTCATCGGGATTTTTTTGCAAAAAACCCTATTAACATAGATTCACGGGAAAAAGGTTGATGTCAGTATTTGCATTACTTGAGGACAAGTAGATTCTCGAACTGTGTACATATAAAGAATAACAACGTACGGATGAACCATCATCTATAAGACGGACCCAAAGAAGACATTTTTGGAAGAGCTCCGTGTTGAAGGCAGTACCTGGGGCTGTACCTTGACCTATAATCGTTTACTTTTATAAATTGTTACTTCGATGGAGAGTTGTCTCATTGGTTCTCACATCACATCTCCCTATATCTATATATGTGCAAGATTAGCCACGTAATGCTGGAATAGAACGCACATTTGACATATGTTACAGCGCGTGTTAAACATGTGACTAATGTTAATTCAAACATACGTTTTACCGCCCTAAATCACGAATACTAATGCATGCTTTTAAAAAGATGTTCAATGAACTATATCATCCCTTAGTAATTTTTACAGACACCATCACAAATTTGTTTATGACAACGGATATGCTTTCATTATCCTAACAGTAATTCCGTTCCACCTTCCTTTGAATTAAAATTATTACCGTGTTTGTACTCACATGAGCAACATAACAGAGGCCACGTACGGAGCAGTATGTGTACCCAGCTTCCGTTTAATATGTTCATATCTTTAACCATGGGGTTATTATCTATTTTTACTTATGATTTTAAATGTTAGTTTTGCAACTTTTGCGTCTTTTAATATTTAATCTTCAGAAACTATTCATTAATACTACATTTGTACTAATTTGAAAGGTTAGTACTCCATTCGTGCGTTTAGTCTACATATATATTACTAAATTTATTTCACTTGACTGAGCGGAGTTTAACCGGTTCGCTCATAATAAACGAGTCCATCTATAGGTAGGTGTTTTTAGAATAAACTCATCAATGAAGTGTCCAGTCATACTTTTGTAAATTCCTTTGATGACACTGATAGGTGATTAAAAATCATTTATAATTATAACGGCAATCATCATTATCACACACATCTTCAAATAGACTGTCCTTATGCAAATTAAAACGTTAGCTCCGCCCAATCAGTTGAAATAACATTGGTAATATCAGCACTGAAAACCAATATATACGGTTTGTGCCAATCACTGCTATGTCAGTCTGAAGGGGGTGTTTGGATATACGCCTGAGGCGGCCTATAGTTACCCATAGGTACCTATGGTTTGATATTTTATACACAAAATATCAAACCATAGGTACCTATTGGTAACCATAGGATGCCTCAGGCGTATATCCAAACACACCCTATGTCTATTAGAAGAAGACGTCAGTGTTCGAAAATTTAAACAGTTTGTATAACCGTAAATTTACAGAAATAAAACATATCAATGCCATTTGATATATACACTTAAGGCAGCAACCATTTGATTTAAAAAAAAAACCATAGCCCAACCGAAACTATAACGACTACGTTGGAAAAACTTGATTGTAACCGGTGTTCATAATCAACGCAAAAACATGTTATAATAAGTATTGATTGCTTCTTTCAGTGATTTCATTGTGAAGTAAAAGAGCTTAATTTAAAAATGTGCATACGGTTTTCAAAACCCATAAATATGTAGACTAAACGCACATACGGAGTACTAACATTTCAGCCTTGTGTGAATGAATAATTTACAAAAGAAGCAATTCATTTTTAGCTCACCTGGGCCGAAGGGCCATGTGAGCTTTTCTCATCACTTTGCGTCCGTCGTCCGTCGTCGTCGTCGTCGTCTGTAAACTTTTACAAACATCTTCTCCTCTGAAACTACTGGGTAAAATTAAACCAAACTTGGCCACAATCATTATAGGGGTATCTTGTTTAAAAAATGTGTCCGGTGACCCGACCGACCAACCAAGAAGGCCGCCATGGCTAAAAATAGAACATAGGGGTAAAATGCAGTTTTTGGCTTATAACTCAAAAACCAAAGCATTTAGAGCAAATCTGACATGGATAAAATTGTTTATCAGGTCAAGATCTATCTGCCCTGAAATTTTCAGATGAATCGGACAACCTGTAGTTGGGTTGCTGCTCTTGAATTGGTAATTTTAAGGAAATTTTGCTGTTATGGTTGTTATTTTGAATATTATTATAGATAGAGATAAACTGTAAACTGCAATAATGTTCAGCAAAGTAAGATTTACAAACAAGTCAACATAATCGAAATGGTCAGTTGACTCCTTTAGGAGTTATTGTCCTTTATAGTAAATTTTTAACCATTTTTCGTAAATCATAGTAATCTTTTATAAAAACTTCTCCTCTGAAACTACTCGGCCAAATTAATCCAAACTTGGCCACAATCATCTTTTGGATATCTAGTTTTAAAAATGTGTCCCGTGACCCGGCCAAACAACCAAGATGGCCGCCATGGCTAAAATAGAACATTGGGGCAAAATGCAGTTTTTGGCTTATAACTGAAAAACCAAAGTATTTAGAGCAAATCTGACATTGATTAAAATTGTTTATCAGGCCAAGATCTATCTATCTTGAAATTTTCAGATGAATCGGACAACCCGTTGTTGGGTTTCTGCCCCTGAATTGGTAATTTTAAGGAAATTTTGCTGTTTTTGTTATTATATATCTTGAATATTTTTATAGATAGAGATAAACTGTAAACAGCAATTATGTACAACAAAGTAAGACCTAAAATTAAGTCAACATGACCAAATTGGTCAATTGACCCCCTAAGGAGTTATTGTCCTTTATAGCCATTTTTAAACAATTTTCATAAAATATGTAAATTTTACTAACATTTTCCACTGAAACTACTGAGCCAAGTTCATTATAGATAGAGATAATTGTAAGCAGCAAGAATTTTCAGTAAAGTAAGATGTACAAACGCATAACCATCACCAAAACACAATTTTATCATGAATCCATCTGCTTCCTTTGTTTAATAGTCACATAGACCAAGGTGAGCGACACAGGCTCTTTAGAGCCTCTAGTTCTAATAGGTATGTATCGAAAGGTAAATATATATAACAACTTATTTTCAGTACCAGTTATTGTAACTTGTACATTGCTCCCAGCTATTGTTCCGGTTCCAGATCCACTTGGTCCTACATACCTTTCAGTGTAATAAGATCCACCAGCTAAAATTTACAAATTTGAATAATAGTAGTTAATATAAAAAAGAAGATGTTGTATGATTGCCAATGAGACAACTATCCACAAAAGACCAAAATGACACAGACATTAACTATAGGTCACCGTACGGCCTTCAACAATGAGCAAAGCCAATACCGCATAGTCAGCTATAAAAGGCCCCGATAAGACAATGTAAAACAATTCAAACGAGAAAACTAACGGCCTTATTTATGTAAAAAAAAATGAACGAAAAACAAATATGTAACACATAAACAAACGACAACCACTGAATTACAGGCTCCTGACTTGGGACAGGCACATACATAAATAATGTGGCGGGGTTAAACATGTTAACGGGATCCTTACCCTCCCACTAACTTGGGACAGTGGTATAACATTACAACATAAGAACGAACTATAAAAATCAGTTGAAAAAGGCTTAACTCATCAGCTGGATGATTTTGTTGATTTTGTTGTGTATTTGAGGTAATATGAGACAGTTGAACCTATGAAAAAGGATGTTCACAAAATTTTCAAAATAAAATAAAAAGCAGGCTAATGCCGCTACAAGGCAGCACTCGTACACGAAAAGATGAAAGGGATTAATATATGTTGAAGTAACTTGTTTTCCAATCCACTATACATAAATATGATTAAAAATAAAATGGATATTGATTTTTTTTTCCAAACCAAAATGCATTTACTCATTTCTTTCTTTAAATTGTACAAATTATGACTTTATAAAATACAAAAAAAAAAAAAAAAAAAAAAAAAAAAAACATGAACTATCATTAAAACAAATATTCGTCATTTTTTAAATACCATACATTAAAGACTACTAAGCTGAATGCTGGACAATATCTTTATCACTTTAAAGGAAAATAGTGTTTGCTATACAGTCTTATGTTGAAAATAGTTATCAAAGGTACCAGGATTAAAAAGTTCTAGACTTATTCTAATGTACATTGATTTATTTTTATTTGTGTACTATAAGAGAGAAATGTGTCCTAAAAAAATCGGTCATTCATGAAAACCTAAAAAGAAAACTAATCAGACAGTAAGAAAGAAAAAAGTATTCTTGTTTAAACTAAATTTCTAACGTTAAAATCATCCTTTTGTAAATTTTGCAGACGCCATCACGAGAAAGTTGAACGTTACGGAATATCCGTTTCACTGAAAATGTCGGATATATTCCGTACCCTTTTCACGATTAAAACCTACCAAATAAGTCTGTTTGTCGGGTTTGTGATAACATGAGCAACATGACAGGTGCCACATGTGGAGCACTATCTGTTTACCCTTCCGGAAATAATCCCAAGTTTTTTGGTGTGGTTCGTGTTGCTTAGTCTTTAGTTTTCTATCTTGTGTCTTGTGAACCATTTGTGTATGTTGTGCCTTGTGTACTTCTGTTCGTCGTTTTCGTTTTTAGCCATAGAGTTAGCATTTTTTTTTCGATCTATGAGATTGAATATCCTCTGGTATCTTACGCCTCTCTTTTATATTGATATGCTGTGATTTTTTTATTTTTTTTATTTTTACAAATCAGATTCACTATCACAAATCACCATGACATAACTTCTGTCTATTTTTATCCTGTTCTAGTTTCACATTACTTACAACATAAGCACGTTCTTGCACAATTATCTTTGACCCATTCTGTATATTTCGGATTAGTACATGTCTGAATTGCATAACTGGCACAGTCGCCTCTTTTATCAACGCAGCCTACTGCGAAAAGGGTTGCCATCGTCAGATGAATAAATAGCGACTATGAGAACAACAGTAGTTTATCAATTATCTAGACTCGTATATCTGTATGGAATATATGCATAACAAGAGAAAAACTATATATATATATATATATATATATATATATATATATATATATATATATATATATATATATATATATATATATATATATATAATAAAATTTCTTTTAGGGAGCCCGTTAATTTAAATACGATCAATGTGAACTTCTTAAATCTTTTGATATGCATATATTTTCGGTACTTATACATCTTCGGATTTCAAATGTTTGGCTTTGAGCGTTCCTGATGAAGGTAAATCCAGAAAAGCGCTTCGGACGCAATAAATTATTAAACGTGTTGTTTTATATTTTGTCATGTTTGTTAAGACTATCATTTAACAATCCTAATGAGTTTTCGAATGTTATTTTATTGATACCAGAATACGTTTTGTTTTTAACCGACTAAATCCTTAATAGATACTGCATGATAATTCATTTATTTTTCGTGGGTACCAAATTTTATTAATTATTAGTTTTTATATAATTTCGTGGTTTTGCAATATATGCACACAAAGTCTGTAGGAACTCTGTAACATATTAAACAACGAAGCCCATGGAAATTGGTATCCAACAAATAGTAATTAATCATACGTTATGTAAATAAGCTCATCAAAGATACTAGGATTAACATTTTGTATTTCCGCGAGACGCGCCTTTCGTGTTCCAGTGTCGCTTAATAAATCTATTATCCGACACTGTCAATAAAATGTATGTTTATCATGATTTTATACTGCAGCCCTGCTACTTGCGTAGTAACATTGCATCGACCGTATATTCAAATGTGATATAGTCACTGACCGCATATATCGCCTTGTTTATGACGTTGCCAATGTTTTTCCGTCGTATGTTATTTATGACGTCAATAAAACATACAGGTTCGTGGAAATTTTACGTTGTCCGCTCAAAATGAAAAAAAATGATGGTTTTTACCCTTAATATTTCATTTGAAACAGTTGTAGCAGTATATGAAGAATAGCCATGCATTGTCTCGAAACATAAATTTTTATTTGTGCTCGTAATTGGATACAAATGCTGGGCAAAGCCGCGCTTTCTACCTGTTACTTAGCCTTATACAAATAAAATTTATATTTCGAAACAATGAATGGTTACAAGGTCATGGTTTTCTCAAACTGTGTGACGTATTCTTGTAGATCTGTTAGATATGTACTGATTGAATGTCTACATTGGTTACATCTTCTGACATCAGATTCTGACTTCTCTTGTTTACTTTTCTGCATTGGCTAGAGGTATAGGGGAGGGTTGAGATCTCACAAACATGTTTAACCCCGCCGCATTTTTGCGCCTGTCCCAAGTCAGGAGCCTCTGGCCTTTATTAGTCTGTATTATTTTAACTTTTAGTTTCTTGTGTATTTGGAGTTTAGTATGGCGTTCATTATCACAGAACTAGTGTATGTTTGTTTAGGGGCCAGCTGAGGAACGCTTCCGGGTGCGGGAATTTCTCGTTGCATTGAAGACCTGTTGGTGACCTTCTGCTGTTGTCTGCTCTATGGTCGGGTTGTTGTGTCTTTGGCACATTCCCTATTTCCATTCTCAATTTAATTGATATTTAGGATTCAATAAAAAGTCAATACCAGTTATTGTTCCAGATCCACCGGTTCCTGTCATTGTTCCAGTTCCACTTGATCCTACATACCTGCCAGTGTAATAAGATCCACAAGCTAAAATTTATAAATTGCCACATTTGCTATACATTCATATTGCTAAGGAAGTTCTCTACTCAGTTTCAAAGTAACAAACGTTTCATAATACTAGTATAGTGATAGAGGTTTAATAAAGGAACCAACGAATCCATAGAGGGTTTAATAAAGGAACCAAAGAAGCCAATATATATATATATATATATATCCAATATATATATATATATATATATAGGTCAATGTGCTTGTTTTCGAGATATTAGCCATTGAAATTTCGGCGGTAAAATGTTCTCTCTTGACTTTTCATAGCTTTATGTTTGACAAGTTGTAGTTCTTAAAAACTATTAAAAAATAACAAAGACTTTTACAGATGGCTTATAACTATGCATAAAAAAGATTTATAAAAAGAAAAATTGGGTCAATGGAAAATTTGTTTTAGGCATTCAAATGGATAAAAAACAGAGTATTCCAGAAAATCTGACAAAAATCCCAAAACATGACAAGCGACCATCCTTAAGACTATGTGAACTGTACTAATAAATATCTTTTGATTTTGATTTTTTTTTTTACTTTTCTTAAGTGTTATTGATTTTTGTTCCATGAATTTCCAATGTCAGTGGGGACTTCGCTAGATAAAAAGTTAATCTCGAGATGCAAATATATAAACTTCTGGTATGGATTTCCTTTTTTCCGTTTTTTTACAAATTAGATTAATAATCATAAAATAACATAACCTCTATTCATTTTCAACTTGTTCCTGTTTCACATACTCACAACATAAGCACGTTCTTGCACAATTATTTTTGACCCATCCTGTATATCTGGTATCAGTACATGTACCTTCACGTGCATACTCGGTACATTTACCTTGTTTATCGATGCAAGCTACTGCAAAAACCATTTTGGTTTTTAATTAAGATCTAATCATGCTAATACAGCAAACCATCAACAAATTGATGATGGTATCTTGCAATTGTGTTCTTTTTTAACCATTTACTGAATGATGAAGAACACTTCCTATTTGATTGTAAAATTAACAAAACAACTAAGAGATAATCTTTTTGAAAATTGTTTACTTTAAATTAGCTTTTCATAATAATGTCTCTTACCCAAGAGCAAAACGGTTTTTTTTTAAAAGCTATAAACTTCTAAAACATAGAACATGTTTACAATATTTGCTCCTTTATAACTTAGTAATTAGAACTGAGGGCAGAAACCTAATAATTATTTCCTTGATTTCTTATAGCATGAATAAAATTGTTATTCTTTGCATTATAATGTTTGTTTTGGTTTTTATTTTGTCACAATTGAAGTAAAAAATGCTTAGTTGACAATACAAATACTATCAAATTTTGCTGTAATGAATATCTTTAATATATATATATTCAATAGAGAAATAATGAATTGCCTAAATGTTATTAGGAATAAGTCCTGAAGATAATCTTTAACATTTGATTTGTTTATCAATCAATGTTGAATGCAGATCAGTTTATCTAAGTATAAACAATTTTGATTTTAGAAAAATAATTTGAGAACACCTTTTCAATAGAAAAGGCAGGCATTCTGAAAGTTTGCATTACATTAGAAGATGATATTCATTTATTCTTCACTTGCCAAGAAATACATCAAAAAATTAACTTAAATTGATAAAATTATTCAAAAGGTAAGACAGACAATAAGGAGACATTTTTGGTTTATTAAGCTTTTATGTTCAACTTGTTTTATTATTTGATTTTATATTTGAATTTCTTGTCATAATCACAGTAAAGTTTTATCTTTTAAATAAGCAACAGGGGTATAGTGATGAACATATAGAGCCATCATAGTGATTCATATTTTTTAGGACCACCATTAGTAAGATAATGTCACCGGTAGTACTGTATGTACGTGCGATTTGAATTTTTATAAATTATTTTATAGATACAATACTGATGTTTAGAGTTGAGCTTTACTTGTGAGAGTCGTATTGCAAGTAAAACGGCATATGAAATATTATTTTGTCTTTTTATTTTTTAGCCATGAAGTTGTCAGTTTATTATCGATCTATGACTTTGAATGTCCTTCTGGTATTTTTCGCCCCTCATTTATTATTTGTTTTTTTGTAAAGCCCGTTAATTTAGATACGCTACATATGATCTTTAAAGGTTATCAAATAACCACCCAAGTGGGTTTTGTATTATTATCTTATGGATACGATACAATATACATTTTGTTTTGATTGACTTAATCCTACTTGATACTGTTGATTTATTAATTTCGTTGTTACCTATTTCAATTCTTTGTATTTTCGTGGATATATCATTCCGTGGTTTTGCAAAATCTGAACACAAAACCTATAGAATTTTAGTCATACATTGAAATTTTAAAGGAGTAGGTCCGGTAAGGACCGATTTTGGCCTCAAATTTCAGGTTCATCTGACGAAAGATTTTTTGTTCATCCTCAACCTTTATATATGTTATGTATTATCATCAAATACAACTTACATTTCAATATTAAGGATGAACACGAATGCGGGCACTTTCGTTTTGCACAGAAATCGTCTAGAATTTAACTAAAATGCTAGAATTGTGAAGATTTCAGTAATATGACTTAATGGTGCTAGTACCCGATATATGTGCATTGTATTGTCAAAACCAGCCCATATTTATGCAGCTGAAGCATTTAACTAGCCTATAAATAACTAAAAGTTAACATTTTAACAATTTTATACAACTGTTATATTTTGGGGCCAAAAAGGGGTCTTACTGGACCTACTCCTTTGTGGTTCGCCTGTCCCAACGAAACTCATGAATATTTGTATTTACTGTCAAGTAATGAATCCACAGTATGTAAATAAATTTATCATAGATTTTAGGATTGACATTATGTATTTGCCCCACTATGCAATACTATGTTCGTACAGCATGGCATTATACAAGGTCATGCTTTTCTCAGACTGTGTGTGACGTTTTTGTTGTAGGTAAGTTTTGTTCTTATTGAATGTCTATACATTGATATTTTGGATTCAATAAAAAGCAAGTAAAAAAGTCAATACCGGACGTTGTTACGGATCCACCAGTTCCTGTTATGGTTCCAGATCCACTTTGGCCTACATACCTGCCAGTGTAATAAGATCCACCGGCTACAATTTACAAAGAAGTAGGGGTCAATAAGGCTTTTCTTTGATTTTCATCAAAATTTAGGTATATATTTTATTTGCATAGTATGTACACACACAAGAAACAACTTTATAATTGCTAAAATTTTGTCAATATATATACACATATTAGTAAATTGTTGTCCTGTGCAACACAACTGAATTGAAATCGTATCAATTAAAATAATAATTCTTAATTTTAAGTGTTGTTACATTGTAAATAAGGCTACAATAAACCAAAAAATGATTGTGAATTTATCCAAATATCATTAGTCCTTGAAAGCAAATACAATGTACGATTCTGTTTTGCAATAATTTGTTGGGCAAAGTGTATAGTTAGCAAAAGGAATTTGCTAAGATTTTACAATATTCTCAAGGTGCACAGATGTTGATTATCTGTTGTGAGTTTTCTGATTGAACTTACAACACAAGCAAAATGTTAGCTACTAATTTACTTGATACTTGATCTTGTTTTAGATATTTACAAATAAGTCATATTAATTGCCAATTTTCTAAATGTTTCGTGTAATTATACATGTAACGCAGGTCTACAAGGTTGACATGGCTATCTACTGCCAACTTTTCCGAGAGATGAATACTGTGGAGCAGGATCTGCTTACCCTTCCGGAGCACCTGAGATCACCCCTAGTTTTTGGTGGGGTTCGTGTTGTTTATTCTTTAGTTTTCTATGTTGTGTCGTGTGTACTATTGTTTTTCTGTTTGTCTTTTTTATTTTTAGCCATGGCGTTGTCAGTTTGTTTTAGATTTATGAGTTTGACCGTCCCTTTGGTATCTTTCGTCCCTCTTTTATTACCACTGGGTCGATGTCTCTGCTGGTGGACATTTTGTCCCCGAGGACATCATCCGCCCAGTAGCAAAACTACAATTGCATGAACTTACGAAGATTAAACAGGAAACTGGCTCGGACGTCGCCCAGTATAAAAAGGTCCGAAGCAGACGTCACCATGGACACGGTGTCGTCTGATACGGCAGGTGTCCCCTCATCACCAGACATGACAAATATCTCAAACACGACTCATTCAGATCATCGTCCTAGTGACAATAGCAATATTACACATATACAGCCATGTTCAGTTCTCCTTAAAGACATTTTGGTGTTTGATGACACAGTACAACACTGTCGCATTTCAAAATGTGAGACTAAAGGCTGCAAAACTTGTGCTATTTTAATTACAGATGCTGAATTCACTAGCAATTTGACCAAGAAGTCATATTTTACCAGAAGTTACGATGATCTGAATTGTAAATCGATAAATGTCGTCTACGGATTAGAGTGCAACCTTTGCGGATTGGTATACGTCGGTGAAACGAAAGGAAGGCTTAACAAACGTATGTGCGGTCATAGATCAGACATTAACCTTAATGCTAACGACATTCTATACCAGCATTTCAATCAGCCCGATCATTCCATCGTTTCTATGACAGTTCGCATTATCGAAAAGATATACCATAGCTCTAACAATCCTAATCTTTCAACGACTCTCCGTAGACAAAAAGAAGACTATTGGATTAGACAATTGGGAACTGCAACACCTTATGGCTGCAATGACAAAATTGATGGTATAGGTATTCTATCTAGTCCTTCGTGTAACTCGGTGAATGTGATGAATATTTTCAACTCGACTCCTCGACGTAGACGCAGTCATGGTCATCGTCATTATACATCACCTTCTCTGCATGATGTCTCTATTAATGACTTGCTGCCATTCATACAAAAGCCGTTAGGTATTCATCACATTCGCACGAAACTTTATTCATTACCCCTTTCAAAACTTCATTCTCTGTTTAATTTATGTTTGGAATCCACTGTTACAAACCCTCATTCAAACCAATACAAACTTGAAGCTATAATTTCGGATATTGCAAGTCACAGACTTTTCAGGCCAGTTCGCATTGGAAAAGATGAAAAAGAGAAAAGATCTTTTCTTAATCTGTCCTTTGCCAACAAAGGTCTCGATGGCGTCAACCTAGGCAATATCCTTCATCATAAATTAGTGCAATCGAAAATACCTCCTTATTTCAAAGACCAGTCTGTACCAATAATTTCTTATACCTATACCAAACCTATTGCAACTAAAATTTTCAATTACAAACGCGTTTTGCAGGATCTCGATATTGACGACTTCAAGTCTAAACCTCCTGATTGCACTTGTGCTAGTTCCAAATTCACATATAATCCTGCTGGCCACGTTATAACCGGTGACCTTAACATTGTTAATAACACTTCTCTACGAAATGTGTTATCGAAAGGTCCCAAATATCGTGAGCCAAAATCCATCAATTGGAAATACAACTTTAAAATTTTGATGGATTCAGTCGAGGATTATGCCAGGCAATGGGCTAAGCGCGAGAAGGAAGACGTAGACACTCTTTCCGAATGGATTAAGGCAGTGAGGTCGTTGATACAAATCAGAATTAAGAAACTGAATGGGTCTATCAATGCCCATGCTACGTCAATCTTTAAAGACCCAAATGTTGCAAAACACCTATCCGACCTCCATGACAAATATGTTGTTGTCCCCGCAGATAAAGCCCCAAATAACATCGTTTTAGTGTGTAAAAGTCACTACATCAACTGCTTGATAAACGAATTAGGTATTGACAATTCACTTGGAAACTCAACATATACCCTCACGACACTTACCAAAGAGGAAATCCTGGATAATCATAGGTCTGTTCTATGTTCCTTTGGAATTTCAACCAAAGATGAAGAACTGGATCTTCCATCACTGTATTGGATACCTAAACTACATAAGTGTCCTTACAAGCAACGGTATATTGCTGGGTCTTCCAATGGCTCCACGAAACCTCTTTCGAAATTATTAACATCTATTTTATCAGCAATCAAAGACGGGCTTCAAAGTTATTGTGAAACTGCCTATTCTAGAGGTGGCGTGAATCAGATGTGGATACTTAAAAATTCAAAAGATCTTTTAGAGTACATACAATCTAACTCTCTTTCATCTTGTAACAGTATTAAAACATTTGACTTTTCTACCCTGTACACAAGTATTCCACATTCCAAACTAAAAGACAAATTAAAAGAGTTGGTATTACTTTGCTTCATAAAAAAGAATGGCCAACGTAGATACAAGTATCTTGTCTTAGGGAGGGATAAATCCTACTTTGTAAAGAATCACTCTGATTCAAACAAAAAATTCTCTGAAACTGATATTATCAAGATGCTTGATTTCTTGATTGACAACATATTTGTTACGTTCGGAGGACGTGTTTTTCAACAGACTGTCGGCATTCCAATGGGAACAAACTGTGCCCCTCTACTCGCCGACTTGTTTCTTTATTATTATGAGGCTGACTTCATGCAGGAACTTCTTAGGAAGAAAGATAAGAAGTTAGCAATATCCTTTAACTCTACTTTCCGCTATATAGATGATGTTCTTTCACTAAACAATTCAAAATTTGGTGACTATGTGGAACGCATCTATCCAATCGAACTAGAGATAAAGGAAACTACAGATACAGTTAAGTCGGCTTCATATCTTGACTTACATCTAGAAATTGACAATGAAGGTCGGTTGAAAACAAAACGTTACGACAAAAGAGATGATTTCAGCTTTCCAATTGTGAACTTTCCATTTCTAAGTAGCAACATTCCAGCAGCACCTGCATACGGGGTATATATCTCCCAATTGATACGATATTCCCGTGCTTGCATTTCCTATCATGATTTTCTTGATAGAGGTTTGCTGCTCACAAGGAAGTTATTAAACCAAGAATTCCAAATGGTGAAGTTGAAATCACCCCTTCGTAAATTTTACGGACGCCATCACGAGTTGGTTGACCGTTATGGAATAACCGTTTCACAAATGATATCGGATATGTTCCTTACGTCGTAACTACAATCCCCTTCCCTTTCATGAATATGACCTACCGAATTAGACTATTTACCGGATTTGTAATCACATAAGCAACACGACGGGTGCCACATGTGGAGCAGGATCTGCTTACCCTTCCGGAGCACCTGAGATCACCCCTAGTTTTTGGTGGGGTTCGTGTTGTTTATTCTTTAGTTTTCTATGTTGTGTCGTGTGTACTATTGTTTTTCTGTTTGTCTTTTTTATTTTTAGCCATGGCGTTGTCAGTTTGTTTTAGATTTATGAGTTTGACCGTCCCTTTGGTATCTTTCGTCCCTCTTTTACAACATAGACAGAATCTTGCACAATTTAGTTTGACCCATGCCATATATCTAGGATCAGTACATGTTCCTCTAAGGCCATATTCGGAACAGTTTGGTATTTTGTCGACACACGTGACTGAAAAAAGTCGTTTATAATTATAAAGACTTGCCTTTGTCAGACAGATGAATTGCGATTATAAGAAGAATAGTAGTGTATCAGTTGTCAAGACTCATAAGTCTGTTTGGAATATGTTCATACATGTACCAAGAGAAAAAAATCAAAGGAAATAGAATGAATTCAGAAAAGAGCTACATGTAGAACGGATGCTTCGACTGAGTTATTTTGTTTCATATTTTAGTAAAACTAGACGCAGTAAAAAAAATCTGACGATTGTATACATAATGTAGACGGTTAATTTTCATATTCAATAACTATTTTGGTATTTAAGATACACTATAGCAAACCATTTGTTCCGTGAGTTGAAACACACACAACACACAGGTCAACAAATAAAAAATAGTAACAAACGCGAACGTGTCCCATTTTTAGAAAGGGGTTCCATTGGTCCCTTCTGTTGGCGTGTATGTTTCCCTTCCATTTGCCCCTATATGAAATGACATCTTATATTTCAATGAACTTACGAATTTTGAAGAATACATCTATTTGATTCAGGCATATACACTAAAGAGCTGACAACGGAGCAGTGTCATCAACCCGGTGATTGATTGAATTAATGAAAATACACGGGTTATCAATTGGTACGCCAGCCTCGCGTTTTGTCTCCATAAGACTTACCAGTGACGATCGATCGCAAAGTATAACTTTCTACAGTCCAAATCAAAACAAAATTGAAGAACTATACATATAGAGGTTTTTGTGAAATTATATTTAACAAAACCTGACTAAGATAGAAACGCTTATTGTTTTTTAAATTGTTTTTTTTTATTGGGACTATTTATACTCCGCTTACAAAAGCAAATTAAAAGTATTTGTTTTCCAATACCGGTGATTGTTCCTTTTCCAGTACCCCCAGTCAATAATACAGTTCCACCGGTTCCTGTTATAGATCCAGTTCCGGTTACTATCATTGATCCAGTTCCGGTTCCGGTCATTGATCCAGTTCCGGTAACTATCATTGATCCAGTTCCGGTTCCGGTCATTGATCCACTTACAGTTCCTGTCATTGATCCAGTTCCGCTTGATCCTACATATTTTCCAGTGTAATAAGAACCACCAGCTAAAATTGACAGATTGCAATAATTGTAATAATCTCACATTGTTCAGTATGATTAACTAATTAGACATGTTTGTGATCGATAACTTAATTGAATATTGTATTGGTTTTTCTTCTTTTTTTTTTGTTGTTTACTTTTAACCAATGATACCGATTTGATTTGCAATGCTAAGTTTTGGGGGATTAACAACAGAATGTGTGATAATGACTGCGTCTATTGTTCTAGGTTTTTTTTTATCGATGCACTTTTATACGGAAAATTTGTATTTTTCTGTTTTTCCCTGTATTATGCAACATAATGTGATTTGAGAAGATTTTCAAATTATATATATATGCTAATTATCTAATATTCATGACCTTGTGTTCGTATTTTCATAATTTAATGAACTTTTATTTACAGAATTGTGTAAAAGACGGACGAAAGATACCAAAGGGACAGTCAAACTCATCAATTTAAAACAAACTGACAACGTCATGGCTAAAAATAAAAAAAGACAAACAAATAACAGCACACACGACACAACATAGAAAACTAAAGAATAAACAACACGAACCCCACAAAAAAACTAGGGGTGATCTCAGGTGCTCCGGTAGGGTAAGAAGATCCTGCTCCACATGCGGCACCCGTCGTGTTGCTTATGTGATAACAAATCCGGTAAATAGTCTAATTCGGTAGGTCACATTCATGAAAGGGAAGGGGATTGTAGTTACAACGTAAGGAACATATCCGATATCATTTGTGAAGCGGTTATTCCATAACGGTCAACCAACTCGTGATGGCGTCCGTAAAGTGTAATTTAGACTACAAAATTATTTACATTCTTACAAATACGTCATAAATGTGCATGTTTCGTGTAATAATACAAAAAAATATAGTAATGCATTTCGAACTCGTCTCAGTTTCATATAATTACAACATAAACAGGTTCTTGCACAATAATCTTTGACCCATACTGTATACAGAATTTATTTAGAATCAGTACATGTTCCACAACGAGCATACTTGGCACAGTTTGTTCTTTTGTCGACACAAGTTACTGAAAAAAATATCGCATTAATTATATACCTGATACAAAACTTATGATTCATCGAGTTAAATGTTGATTCAAAACAAACGTTATTGCATCTTCGATGCAATTGTTGACCTGGTCAGCGTGTTGGATAATTAAAACTTATCTATAAATAGAGATAACAGCAGTATACCGGAGTTCAAAAGAACAACAGGAACATTGTACTTTGTACAGGCCATTTTAAAATACATGGTGAACATTGGTTTTTATTTTGTTGCCAACCTCCCGCTTTATGACAATGTAAAGCAATATTGGCTAGAATGACAACACTATTTGACAGAAACACAACACAAACAAATAATATAATAGCCAACACAACATTTAAAACCTATGTTTTAAATATAAGTATACACGTTCTTTATAAAACCGTGACTGAGCGTCATGTTTGAAGAATACTAGTAAAACCTTCAACACGGAGCTTTGACTAACACCAAACAGCCAGCTATAAAGGGCACAACATAATACTTGTGTAAAAAACATTCAAACGGGAAAACCAACGGTCTCATCTACATAAAACGAGAAACGAGAAACCCTTATGAACCACATAAACAGACGACAACCACTATACATCAGATTCCTGACTTAGAACAGGTGGAAACAATTGCAACGGGTTTAAACGTTTTAATAGTACCAAACCTTCTCCCTTTTCTGAAACAGTAGTATAACATCAGAAGATAGAAATGCACACTTTAAAATATTAATTGAAAGGATTAACTCAATGCATGGTTTAAACAGTTATTCACAAAATAGAATTTTTGAAAGATGATAAGATATATGATGAGTTTCTTCAATCTTGAATTTTGTTTTAAAAAAATTTAGTAAACGAAACAATCTTTTTTAAGGTTACAAAATGTATGTTCACAAATGATAAAACTCTACACCATTGTGTCCTCCATTAACTACTCCTTAAAGAAGAGTTCCGACTCCTAATGGGATACTTACACCAACTTAATAAAATGTCAATAAAAACAAACCTACTGCGGATTCATTTATTATTCATAGTTGGATACAAATTTTCGTTGTTTCCATGGGTTCAGGTGAACCACGAATTCAAATGTTCATCGAAGGTTAATTTTTACATGTTTTATATAAGTATTAGGTCGTATGCAGACTTTGGCAAAACCACGAAATTACATATCTACGAAAAGGCAAATGAAGCACCCATCAGTAGCGAGTGTGGACCCAGCAGTTTTTAAACTCATCAAAATTGTCTGACTACTATACTTATATTGGTGTTCACTATGAGAACAATAAAAACAAAAGAAGCCTACGGTTTTTATCAATACTTAACCAAGAGTCGTATGTCGGGTCTATACACATGGCACGGCCATAGCCTTTACAATTATATATGTTATCATGGCAATCTGTGGGAAACATTTTGCTGATATATGTATACGAGTTGAAATAAGTTAAAACTATAAGAAATTATCAACAAAAATATGATTTAAACGTATCCATTTGAAAAACCTTCACATGAGCTATACCCTTATCTATCACTTACCACATTTTCCGCAAAATAGCGCACAGTTATTTGCCACCCAATATTCATATGTCGGCTCCACACATACAGCATGGCCATAGTCATGACAGTTCTGTATATTGTTCTTGCAACCTATGTACATGATGCAATAAAATGTCTTATACAAGATATGTGATAAAGTCTTGACGATCAGTACAATTAATGAAAATTCAACAAAAAAGTAAACGTATCATAATTTGCAACTTTTGAAATATCAAATAAGGTGAAACAATTTCCTTCAGATTTACAAATGATATCATTCTCTCCTCGAAAACCACCGAAAACAAACTAATGTCACAACGTTTTCCATCGGATAAACTGTAGATTAATTTCAAACCTGTGTTATTTTTACAAATTATTTCAAAGGACACATCTCTTCCTTATAATGTGTAGCGAAAGGCTTGTTAAATGTAAATCTTAGCTAAATCGATGTAAGATGTTTTTCGTAAAAAAGAATGGTAGTAAAGAAAGTAAATGAACGACGTTAATAAGTAACAATGTTTGATTAAATTAAAGAATGCAAAGTATTCACACACGCGTGGTATCATATATGATAACATATATTTCTAGCAATTAAAGATAAACTTGCACAGTAATTACATGTATTAATATAATATAGTGTTACACCTGCTTCTCTCATCATTAACATGATTAAATCATTATCCATAAGGATCATATTATTTTATGCTCAAACGCCATCTGTTAATGTTTTCTAAACGATTCAATTCTTAACGTTTTAAATTGTATTGTTATAATAATATAACAGGGTCTGATAAATTAGAAATGAATTGCACATTTTTAGCTTGGTTTTGCCATTATCAGAGGAGCGTAAAGGGAGGGTATCTGCACAGAAGAACGCGAAATGCCATTTTACGATGAACGAACAATCAAAACTTTCCAGCACGTTGATATTTTAACCGATTTCACGAAACACGGTGAATAACAAACTTTTTCACGACTGCACGTGAAATAAAAATGGCAAAACACGTTGCACGAAAATAACCCTTTACCACCCTCTTATCAATTTCAGAGAAATAATTTTATATAGTAAATCTTCTTGCTACAATTATTTGCGAAGGTTGCTTGAAGGCAAAATCTGATACACACAATCAATTGAAACATTTTACTACTTATGCATTAATTATATTTGGTTTTTAGATTAAAGAAAAACATAAAACATACATCATACAGCATCATCCATTTTGAGAATTGCTGGTAGAAAATTAGTTCTTAAAAAGAAACATTCTCAATCTGGAAATAATGGAAACTTATTATACTACTTTTAACATGAATAAAGATAGATGCATTTGAACTCCCCCCCCCCCCTTATTTTAATATAATGCAAACGGTTATATTTCTGCTTACGTTGTAAAGGATGAAAGATCTTAGTAAACTATTTTGATCATACAAACATGTACCTCTTCACATTTGGGTTGCTCACCCTGGAGGCCCCTCATGGGGGGGGGGGGGGGGGTCCTAGTAATCACATAATCACCATTTTTTTGCCAATATAATCACATAATCATTAAATATTTGCTTATCTTTAGTAATCAAATAATCATAAACTAAAAATACAGTCCTAGGTAATCAAATAATCATGAAATATTTGGCTTAATAATCAAATAATCATTAAAAAAACGGCCAAGTAATCACATAATTAAAAACCCCATGAGGGCCCTCACCCTGTTTTGATTCATTAACGGAACAATAAACAACTGTTTCGATCATGAATTATTCACAAAATTTCTAAAGTTTAAATTTTCATTAACAAATTTAGCTTTCTATGTGTCACGAATACAATATCCGATTAAGAAACCAACTAATTATACCTCATATCTGCTTTGACATTATATGGGTCTCATTTCGAATGAAAAGAGATAAAGAACCTGCTCAAATGTTGGAAAACGAGCTTTTATGAGTAACGGAAGTCTTAAATGAAATGAAAAAAGTGTGCTATTGGGCAGAATATTAACCTTGTATCGTAGGAAAGAAACAAGGAGTCAGAACATCTGACAAATATCCTCAAAGGAATTCGGATGCTCGACCATAATCATTGTTGAACTCGTGTTTGTCGTCTTTAGATTTGTTTTTTTGTGTTTTGCTGACTGTTTTATCTTCTTTTTGTATTATCTTTTTTGTTCTGCAAACACATATTTAATGTATCTTCTACCTGTTAGTTTTTTAATTCCACCTAGCTATCTCCTTGCTATTTACGACTTCTTAACGATAATAAAAGATAATAAATACAAATATATTCATTTTCATCTGTGACACCCGTTGGAAATATTGAATGAGATTTAAACAATTATGTATTTACATGAATAAAAAGATGAAGTTACTAGCATCCTCTCTCTCCCTTCACTAAATGTTAGTTATTGGTATTTGTCTAGTTAGTCTGTTTCTTAGGCTATTTGTTTTGTTTCAATTTGTATATATTTATGTCTCCTAGACATTTTTTGATTTTTGCCATTGTATTGTCAGTTTGTATTTGACTTTCGAGTTCATATTTACACTTGTTTCTATTGGTCTCTCTTTTTTTTGACTATTTTGTTTTATTGCAAACAAGTTTTGAAATGACAAAAGTATGAGAAAAACAGAAATGATAGTTTCTTAACCTTTTCGCCGTTATATAAGTAACACGTTTTGATAAAATGACTGACCTGATTGTCGTTTATGTATGTGTCCTATCGTTTTTAACGCTCCGAATTTGATAGCCGTAGTCAATCCTGCCATTAATAGGAAAAAACAATAGTTCATATTGATCTGCAGAGATTGATGTATCTTTATATAAGAATGAATGAAAAGAAGGTAGAAGGTTATTGCCCCAGAAAATATTGTGACAGTTTACCTATATTCTCTTATCTATCTAACGATATCGACATTATCATGATTCAATTTAACTGGATCGGTTTATATTGCAACCAGAAAACAGATAGTTACACAGACTCATATCTAACTCCCCATACATTTGTAAATTTGTAAATAGTCTCATATTTATGATTGGATGTTAAATTTTTCTACCAATTGAGATATACTCAATTACTACAGCTAATGTAGGACGTTAATAATCCTTTAAGTAAAGCAAATTGGCAAATAAGTAACCACAGTTTATGTAGGATGTAAAAATCTTTACCAACAAGGTGAACTCAATGACCACAGCTTATAAAGGACATTATAGTTATCAAAGGTACCATGATTATAATTTAATACGCCAGACACACGTTTCTTCTACATAAGACTCATCAGTGACGCTTAGATCAAAACATGAATAAAGCAAAACAAGTACAAAGTTGAAGAGCATTAATGACCCAAATTTCCAAAAAGTTATGTCAAATACGGCTTAGGTAATTTATTCCTGGAATAAGAAAATCCTTAGTTTTTCAAAAAAAATAAAAGATTTGTGATATTCAAGTCAACACCGAAGTGTTGACTACCGGGCTGCTGATACCAACGGGGACGAAACGTGCACCAACAGGTACCAGAATTATAATTTAATCAGCAAGACGCGCGTTTTGTCTACATAAGACTCACAGAAGACGCTCAGATCAAATAACCCAAAAATTGTGCCAAATACTGATTAGGTAATCTATTAGTTATACAAAGCTAATGTAGTATTTTTACAATTCTACCAAATATGCCCATCTTATGTAGGACGTTTCAGTGGTAGATCCAGAACTTTTCATTAGGAGGAAAAGGGCGCTGGCTGACCTAAAGGGGAGGGGCTCCAGTCATGCTTCAGTGATTCCCTATATAACCAACCATTGCTTTCCACGAAAGGGGGTACGCCCACCCCTTTTGGATCCGCCTATCCGTTTATACATCTTCGAACGGAGCTAAACTTCAAATCCATCACCACAGCTTATGTATGACGTTTTTTAAACTTCTACAACCTACGCAAAAAGTAAAATCATTTACCTCATCTTATGTTGGATGTTAATACCTCTACGGATGAAGCTAAACGTAAACTCCACCACCAAAGCTTACGTAGGACTTGTATACTTCTATAACATAAGCAGAGGTGAAGTCAATGACCTCATTTTATGTAGGATGTTAATACCACTAGCAACAGATCTAAAGGTGAAATCAACCACCACAGCTTTTTCTTTTCTATCAAATATGCTGAAGTTGTAAACCACCACCCCATCTTATGCAGGATGTTATTTCATCTACCAATGAAGCTAAATGTAAACTCCATCACCAGATCTTATGTAGAACGTTTATGCTCCTAAAACCTAAGCAAAAGGTTAAATCAATTACCTCATCATGTATGATTTGTATACTTCTACCAACCGAGCTGAAGGTGAACTCTATCATTGCAGTATATTTAGTTATATGACGTTTTTATTTCAAATAGTTGCGCTAAAGGTAAAATCTATTACTTCATCTTTTGTAGGGCATTCATACTTTTTCGAGTTGAGCTAAAGGTGTACTGCATCTCCACAGCTTGTGTATAACGCTAATACCCAAGTAAAAGGTAAAGTTAATTACCACAGCTTATCAATGATGTTAATACCTCTTGCAATGAAACAACAGGTGAGCTCAACTACCACATCTTATGAAGGACTTTAGTATTTCTTCTAAATATTGTCGAAAGTTTAAATCTCTACAAAATTTTATGTTGGCTGTTTAAACCTCTATTAATAAAGCTAAAGGTGGACACAGCTACCAAAGCTTTTGTAGGACTTTTGTTATTCTACCGAATGTGTTGAAGATGTAATCCACCACCACATCTTATGAAGCAGGTTATACGTCTTCAACCATGTCAACTAAGCTAAAGGTCAACTCCATCGCCGAAGCATATTTAGTTATATGACGTTTATACTTCAACCAACTGAGCTAAACAAATACTCAATTACCACAACTTTTGTAGGACGTTATAACTTTTACCATTTAAGCTAACGGTGTACTGCATCTCTACAGCTTTTTAGGACGATTATACATATATATATATGTTATATTTGTTATTCTCGTGGTGTTTTGTCTGATGCTTGGTCCGTTTCTGTGTGTGTTACGTTTCGGTGTTATGTCGTTGTTCTCCTCTTATATTTAATGCGTTTCCCTCGGTTTTAGTTTGTTACCCCGATTTTGTTTTTTGTCCATGGATTTATGAGTTTTGAACAGCGGTATACTACTGTTGCCTTTATTTATACTTCTACTAATAAGTTTTAGGTATAATCCTTAACCACAGATTATATGTTTTTTTTTACAATTGGCACTGGCAACGGTTACGTGCACGATATGGAAATGTAACAATACTAAAAAATGTATTGTTACATTAGGGACTAAATCTAAGAATGCAGGGTTGGTTAAAGAACCATTAATTACGAATGTAACAATAAAATGTTACATGTCTTGCATTGTGTTATAGTTACATTAGTAATTTACTGCATTGCAATGTACGATTGGACTAATAAAATGTATTAGAATAAAACTTGAATTTTTCAATTTATTATTAACAATATTACATACGGTACCCCATTTTTTTATTCTTTTATTTACAATGACAGTTTCTACAAATCAAGTATTTTGATATTTATTTGTCATGTTTTAGTTCTACACATTTTTGGTAAAACCTCCTCCAAGCAGCCATCACAAACCAGTGATTTGGCAATGTGCACATCTGCATTGCATACTGTACAATTCTATTCTACACTATCCTTTTTTGAAGTTGGAGAAACTTTTAATGTCCGCCATATACTTTGGTTGAAAAATATTTATATTTTTGTCCAATATTTTTGTTAAAAGCATGTGGAGTTGTTTTATGTTCTTTTTGATTGCATTGCCGTGCATTACTGGTTTTATGTTCACCTCTGATTTCAATATACAACTTAGCATAGCTGAAAAATAAAAGTTACAAATGCAAGTCAATAGTGAAAGCACTTGATGTTGACTTTTGCCGATAGGTTGCCTCAATATTAACTGTCCCAAACTTTTGTAAAGTTATTTACCTTCTTCTGGTTTTCATTTGGTCGTCTTTTGAGAAAGTCAAGATATCTTAAATAATATAATTTTATTACTAATATCATCTAGCATGTCTAGTATTTATTAACTACAGAAGGTTAAAATTTAATGAATCTAGCGTTCATTGCAGTCTTTAATGTAACAATAACTCAATGTACCCGTAGACACAAATATTATGTTACATTCGTAATTAATTGGTTGCTTACATAACCCTGTATTCCACCAATAACATGAATAAGTCTCCAATGTAATAATAATAATTTTATTAGTGTTATATTTCCATGTAACTGTAGCCAGTGCATTTACAATTCTCCAAACTATTTAAGCTAAAGTTGTAATCTACAACTAAAGCTTATGTAGGTCATTTATTGTACTACCATGTCAGACATATTCTTAACATTTTTATCAACTGAGCACCATAAGACATTGCTTTTAATATGTATCCAATAACTACCTATGTATAATATCTAATAAAAGAATGCAAAAATGGGGTATGAAAAATCACTTTGATGGCATATTCTGATGTTGGTTTTATATTGCAATGCTTGTAAAAACAATTTCATTTGTGATAATTGTTGCAAGTGAGATTAAAATTTCCTCTGTGTTTTTTTAGCTAAGAATATAAAAGTTTTGTAATCCTTTTTTCTTACACATTTTATTATACAGATCTTTCTTCTTTTTACATGTTTAAGCAAAATAAAATTGAAACAGTGACTCAAAGAAATTGTCTTGTCAATTTTCTTTACTTTCCTTTAGTTCCAATGTGAGTAATTTTATTTTGGTAACAAGTTCAAAAAGCACCACTCTACCATCAATAAAAATTGCCATGCTTGTAAGGACAATTTCATTTGTGATAATTGTTACAAGTGAGATTTTAATATCTGCTGCCTTTATTAGCTCTAAATATAATGATTTTGTAATCCTTTTTCTGTACATATTCTTACCAGAATAATATATCCAGAAGTTCATTTGAGATGATTGTTGCAAGAGAGATTCAGATTTGCTTTCCTTTGCCTTTATTACATGTATTACCTAAGAATATAATGATTTTTTAATCCTTTTTTTTGTACACATCCTAACCAGAACAAAATATCCAGAAGTTCATTCCTATGTTCAGCTTTCATTATGTCAAATATTTGAGTGTACTGTATATGTGAACGCATATGTTCTATATCTTCAGATCTTTTTATAGCCATAAAATGTTTGTTTGAAAGCTGGAGGTAGTTGAAGATAACCTGAAAAGTAAATATGTAAGGATTAAAATAAACTATCTCTTAAAGGTTATAAATTTAATATTATAGTTATATAAATGAATTTAAATAAACTTGAGAAAGGAAAAGGGGAATGTGTCGAAGAAACAACAACCACACCAAATAACAAAAATCAGCTGAATCCCACCAAAGGGTCTTCAATACACAGGAGCATCCCGCACCTAGAGGTGTACTTCAGTTCTCTTTAAAGGTAAGAACAATGATTTTATTTTTGATAGCTTAATACACAAGCTGTAGGTAAGCACATATGATGAAATGATTTAAGTGTACTTTACTGAGCATGATTGTATTTTGTGCTAAAAAAAGTTTCCCCCCAAAGAGCACAGATGGTATGTTTGATTTAACTTTTTTTTGTTGCTATCTATTTACAAAGTACCAGATGTCTAATCACAGATTAGGTAATCTGTCAAAAAAAAAATTTAATATGGAGTCAAAAGTAGGTAATATGAAAAAAACACTATTGCATACTATATGACTGTATGTGTATTTTGGAGCTGTCTGTGGACACACTTGCACAAAAACTGATGCTTTTACTTTACAGTTCTTCTATAAAAGCATGCAAAACAAAACTTTAATTGACTTGCTTGCTTTGTTTGTTTGGATGTTTGTAAACAATAGGTAGGCGGAGTTTCAGTCTTTTTAAAATATACTGGCATGTGATTGTACAATAAAAATTAACATACTACAAATTCCATTCCATTTTCAATTTTATGAAGTTCATGTTTATTGGCTCAAATTCATGTATATAGTAAACAGACTGAAACAGACTGCTAACATATATATTGTTTACAAACATCCAAACAAATAGAGCAAGCAAGTTGATCAAAGGTTTGCTTTGCAAGCTTTTATAGAAGAGCTGTAAGGTATATCTTTTCTTTAAAGTTTGTGACAGATATAATGAATGTATACCACTTCATATATCAATGTTAAGGTGGTACCTAACACTACAGGGAGACAACTCTGTAAAATCAGCAGAACGTTTTAATGACGTTGTGTTCTCAAAGGAATATTAAGCTTCTTAGTGATCAAAACAAGTTTTTGTCAAACTGCTATATATCCAGTGTATTTTTTCTGATTAAATGGTTGGTTCAAATTTTTTGAAATTTTTATATTTTTGTCAAAGGTTCAAAGTAAATACTTTATCAAAATTTTATGAAAATTAAACGAGCCAAATTAATTTTAGTAAAGGTGTTAGGTACCACCTTACATTGCAATAGAGGAGCAGAAACCTTTTTTCCTAAGCTACACCAATTCTATAATTTCAGGTACAAAAAAAGATTTATTAACAAATTCAAGCTTAGACATTACCTTTGTTTTCATGCACATGATGCCTAGAATTTCAGGTACAAATATTGAGTTGTGGCATTCAGCAAGCATTTCACATCCAAGCTGAGCTAAAACATCAGGTTGAACTTTACTGTGAATCCATGGTGTCCTTGTTGGCTTTTTGCCATCACTTGTAGTTGTGATATTTTCAATCTAAAAGGATCATGGCAATTAAAAAGTTGCATATATAAAAAAGAAAGATGAGGTATGATTAACAATGAGACAACTCTCCAAAAGAGACCAAATTACACAGAAATTAACGACTACAGGTCACTGTATGGCCTTCAACAATGAGCAAAGCCCATACTGCATGTTTACCAGTCAGGTGCATTTTTTAAATATAATAAATTTAATATAAACAAATTACTTTTTGAAATCATCTATAGACATGATATATATAGAATATGTTTTTGTTTTGCAAATCATTCACTATTTGCATCTTTTTTCATTACAGCTATTTTCCTAATTGCATATAGTTTAACCGTTTGGTTGGCTGGCTTGTTTTGTTTGTATAAATGCATAAATGTTTGCTCAAGCATCTAGCTAATATCATTATACAAGTTGAAATGCCACCTATCTCTTGGTTACAGTAAACAACTTAATAACAATGCTTTTGATCCTTAAATGATGTACATTTCAAACAGTTATGATGAGTTTTTTCAAAGGAGTACTAGGTGGGGTAAGGACTGATTTTGGACTCAAATTTCAGGTTCATCTGATGAAAAATTTTGGACACTTTTCAAATACTTTTAGTGTCTACTTCAGTCGATTCAATTAGTATATGTGAAAGATTTGAACTGATTAAAACCAGATGCTCTGCAGGGCACAGCTTTATACGACCGCAGAGGTTGAACCCTGAACGGTTGGGGCAAGTATGGACACAACATTCAAGCTGGATTCAGCTCTAAATTTGGATTGTGATTAAATAGTTGACACAGCATAGGTTTCTGACACAGAATGATGTGGTCTAATGAACTTAAAATATTTTTTTTGCCTTTGAGCAATTCACTATGCTGTTGAATATTAATCCTCTCAAAAAAATGTTTGAAGATTTTCTTTTTATTTATGAAATCTGAAATGAGAAAAATTTAACCCCCCACCCCCATTTGTTTTCAAATCCCCCTTTCCCTTTTTCCAAAACTGATCTCAATTCAAATTTCTAATGGAGTTGGCAACAATAACTACTCATTTAAATACATCATAAAATATTAAAATGTAAAATAAAGTGCTTGTTATCACTGAATGGTAAAGATTGTTTTAATTTATCAGATTGTAGAAAAAGTGAATACACATTGTATATTGTATAAAACAATGATTTAAGTTGATTCAACTACTATTCTGGACAAAGAAAGATAACTCCAATTGAAATATCAATTATATATCTGTATTGTATAAAACAAAGATTTAAGTTGATTCAACTACTATTCTGGACAAAGAAAGATAACTCCAATTGAAATTGCAATTAGATATTTCTTGCTATTGCGCAATACTGAGTAATTGAAAATATTTGCTGTTGCACAATACTGTGTAATTGAAGATTTCTTGCTATTGCGCACTACTGTGAAATTGAAAATTTCTTGCTATTGCACAATACTGTGCAATTGAAGATTTCTTGCTATTGGTGAATACTGTGCAATTGAAAATTTCTTGCTATTGCACAATACTGTGCAATTGAAGATTTCTTGCTATTGGTGAATACTGTGCAATTGAAAATTTCTTGCTATTGCACAAAACTTAATATAATAATTTTGGATCATGATTTGAACCAACTTGAAAACTGGGCCCATAATGAAAAATCTAAGTACATGTTTAGATTCAGCACATCAAAAAAGCCCAAGAATTCAATTTTTGTTAAAATCAAACTTAGTTTAATTTTGGACCCTTTGGACTTTAATGTAGACCAATTTGATAACGGGACCAAAAATTAAGAATCTACATACACAGTTAGACTTGGCATATCAAAGAACCCCAATTATTCAATTTTTGATGAAATCAAACAAAGTTTAATTTTGGACCCCGATTTGGACCAACTTGAAAACTGGGCCAATAATAAAAAATCTGAGTACATTTTTAGATTCAGCATATCAAAGAACCCCAAGGATTCAATTTTTGTTAAAATCAAACTAAGTTTAATTTTGGACCCTTTGGACCTTAATGTAGACCAATTTGAAAACGGGACCAAAAATTAAGAATCTACATACACAGTTAGATTCGGCATATCAAAGAACCCCAATTATTCAATTTTTGATGAAATCAAACAAAGTTCAATTTTGGACCCTTTGGGCCCCTTATTCCTAAACTGTTGGGACCAAAACTTCTAAAATCAAACCCAACCTTCCCTTTATGGTCATAAACCTTGTGTTTAAATTTCATAGATTTCTATTTACTTATACTAAAGTTATTGCGCGAAAACCAAGAATAATGCTTATTTGGGCCCTTTTTTGGCCCCTAATTCCTAAACTGTAGGAACCAAAACTCCCAAAATCAATCCCAACCTTCCTTTTGTGTTGATAAACCTTGTGTCAACTTTCGTAGATTTCTATTCACTTAAACTTAAGTTATAGTGCGAAAACCAAGAAAATGCTTATTTGGGCCCTTTTTGGCCCCTAATTCCTAAAATGTTGGGACCAAAACTCCCAAAATCAATACCAACCTTCCTTTTGTGGTCATAAACCTTGTGTTAAAATTTCATTGATTTCTATTCACTTTTACTAAAGTTAGAGTGCGAAAACTAAAAGTATTCGGACGACGACGACGATGCAGACGACGACGCCAACGTGATAGCAATATACGACGAAAAATTAAAATTTTTGCGGTCGTATAAAAATTATGAAGCTCAAATTCAAGCTTAAATATGAATAAAGAGCTGAAAGCTCTGAGGAAAAAAAACGCCACTGCCTTATATATTGGGATATTTTTTATGCAAGTCTTGATTTTCACATACCGTAACAAGTTGAACATTGCAACATGTCTCGTAAGCATATAATTGATATTTGTATATGAGTGTGCAAAGTGAAGATGACAACTGACTGTTTTTTTTAATATAAATGAATAGGTCAAGAGTCAAGACTACCTAAATGATCTACAGTATCCAATGACTACTGGCTGTTTTTTGTACAAATAAATAGGTCAAGACTACCTGAATGATCTACAGTATACAATGACTACTGTCTGTTTTTTTTGTACAGATAAATAATAGGTTCAGAATACTGGAATGATAGACAATATTCAATGATAACTAGCTGTTCTTTTGTACTAATAACAACAAATGGAAGTTTTTAACGACCTTGACTGGCTATACAGCCCTTGAACAGTCGGAATTTTGTACTAATAAATAGGTCAAGACTATTTATATGATCTACATACGTACAATATCCAATAACAATAATAATAATAATAATAATAATAATAATAATAATAATAATAATAATAATAATATTAATAATAATAATAAATTCTTTATTTAAAGAGGGTAAACTCAGTTAGTTACAATGACTACTGGCTGTTCTTTTGTACGTACTAAATAAAGACTACCTGAATGATCTAAAGTATTCTAAGTACAAAAATGTAATGTGTATTTTTTTTTCTTGCAATTACATTTTTCTAAATCAAGAATATAGACTACTAGTATCCTTTCAAACCAAATGATTATGAAGAGCCTCTTGTAATAAGCTCTTATATCCCACTAGTCCTATAACATATGCCTTCGCATTCTTATTCATGTTATTCAATTTTTTACATTTTTATACTGATATTTTCCTTTTTTTTTAATTTTTGAATATGAAGTGTGACACATTAATAGTAAAAAAATAATTATCAGAACAGTAAATAGAAATAGTAAATAATGCTCATGAGGTCATATGTTATAGGACTAATTACCCACACACTCATTAAATAAATAAGTTACTAGTGACATACACAAATGTAGTTATTTCTGTTACTTGAAGCAAATTCTATTTCTGTAGATTTACACAATATTGTTATACTTGTTTTATTTCACATTGAAGATTAGACAAATAGGGATACTCCTTATATTTTTTTGTTTCATGTCAGTAAGGTCCCTTTATATGAAACTTGAAACCACTTCTTTGCCATATCGATATTTTATAACAATTCTGCTCATGACCCATATAATTTGATATTCATTCTTTAACCATATATCATAGTAAGCTAGTTTTTTATTTTACACTAATCCACAATCTTTCCTGTTAAATTTTGTCTCCATTTAAGTTTATGCCATTGAACCATCATGGTATTAAACACAATTCCAAGTAATTATGCTGTTATAGTGGTCACCATATATTCAACTTGGGTGGCATTTCAGTTATTGAAATTTGTGTCAGATTGGATAATGAACTAGACCTTTAGGAATTGATCTCATAATTTAATATGGAACTATCGTATGCGACCCCTACCTGGTAACAAAAATAAACATGTCAAGTGGCAAAATTTATGACCAAAGATTACAAGTCAAAAGAGGATTGATAAGTCCCCAAAATGCTTGCCAAACTTGAACTACAACAAGATCTAAAGACAAGGAAGAACAAGGCGTTAAAGCCAAAGTTAGTATTTATGTACAGAGAAGTTGAGGGGCTGATTCACGCTATTGAACCAGATGAATTCCTCTTAAAAGCATGTCCGAAGAGAACCATAACTGCCGAGAAATTCAAAGAATACCACAAAACAATTATTGTGGAAAAGCAAGTAAAAAACAACTCTTACTGTGAGTGTATTGACATTCCGCCAAGTAAAACACCGTACAATATTCAAACTCACTTTAGGGCCTTAATAATAGGGTACAAGTCAAATCGGCACCTGGTCAAGTCGGCACCCATAGAAAAAGTCAAATCGGCACCTGGTTAAATCAACATCTAGTCAAATTAGCACCTATTTAAAGTCAATTAGGCATCCAATAATATATATATAAATAATTCAATCCTTAAAAATGTGAATAAACATGAAAAAAATAGGTTAATATTTCTGGCCAACCCCTTCCTTATCTACCTCTTCTTGGGAAAATACTGTAAAATTTCTGGGCAACCCATTCCTTCTTTTTACTGTTTTTGCTTAAAATACTGTTAAAATATATATTAAACAAATCTAACAAGGGTGACGAATTGACTATATGCCTATTTGACTATACTGGGTGCCGAATTGACCAGGTGCCGATTTAACCAAGTGCCGATTTGACTAGAATTATGATTTATTGATTATGTGAAGTAAAACTAAAACACTGTTGTGCATGCATCAAACGTAGAGAGCTTCAAATCTGTTCTCCCGCCCCAACAATAAAACTGTATTAAAGCCAGCATCGATATTGACAATTTATTCACATGTCATACAGATACAGTCTGTTACAGACTCTACTGTTGTAACCTTGTAAACAAAGATTGAGTCGGATTGCCGTCACTTGATCTGTCTTATAACCAGTCGAAAGTGGACCAACACGGACACATTATATTTTCTTATAAAAAGCCAGTTGTTTGTAAAAAGAAAAGACTATCAACTTTTCCCCAATTAATTATATATCTTTAATGTTTTAACAATGTTTTAGTTTTACTTCACATAATCAATAAAGTTATAAAAATAGATTTATGAGTATCTTAACAACATTGGTTGGTACACTTCGATCTTTTTGGTAATAAGAAGGACTGGAGCATGTAAACTGGTTCCTGGTTGATTACTACACAAAAATGATAATACAAGCAAATTCCAGTTTGTATGTAAAATAGTAAATACGAAACAAAGAGCGGTAGACGGGGAAATGTAATGGAAAGTAAATACGAACCAAAGCGTCATTTTCCAAAAATCTGTCAAATATGTTATAATATGTCACTTTCAAATTGTTTTTGTCAAAAATTAAAGTAGCTGCATACTGTCAACCTTTATTAATGTTACTAGAACAAACCCATGATATCGCGGGTCCATGACTGAATTAAAGTATATAACTATGTGTAAGCCTTATTTAAGTATTGGGATTGTCATCTGATAAAGTCATCCTGATTGTTGCACAGTTTTCTCTGCTTTCAAAATCTTTCTGTATGAACCCATCAACCTGGAACTTTTCAATTATTGGTAATATTAATTATTTGGAAAACAAAAGGTCCTGGAATGGAGTATTTTCTAATCAACAGCATTGTTAGTTATAAAAATAAAGTTGAAATCTTTGATTCCCTGTTTTACGTCATGCCAGCTAACAAATTGAAAACTGTACCTTATTTTAAGACCAGATTTTTAGTATTAGTATTGTCATCTTATAAAGTCTTACTGATTAAAATACTACTATAGGGAACAATTTGACAATGATTGAATTTAGTAGTGTCAACCTTGTGATTATGACCCGTGTATATAACAAAATCCGAAATACACCATTTGGTGGTGGGCCTGTCCGATGTGGAATGTACAGATAAAGTAATAGGTAACAGGTGAATATATTATTGGAAAAGGTATTGGATTCGACCTGGAACTTGTTAATTATTGGCAATATTAATTATGTGGAAAACAAAAGGGTCTGGAGGGGTGTAATTTATAATCAACACCATTGTCCTATATTGGCTATATATATAATTGAATTTTTTTATTTGTCATTTTTACCCCATGACGGCTGACAAATTGGACCTTGTTATTTTAGTATTTTCGATGTATTACTATCAAATTCCACATTACATTTAAATATTAAGAATGAACACAAATGTGGCCACTTCCATTTAAGACGGAAACCGTCTAAAATTTAACTAAAATTATAAATTGTGAAAATTTCAGTAATTTAGCATGACTTTATGATGATAGTACAAGATAAATGTGCATTGTATTGTCAAAAACTGCCTATATTTATGTACATGATCTAACAGAAGTATTCTACATTACAATTACTAGCTGCAAGTTTACATTCAATCAATTTTGTAAAACTGTTTTATTTTGGGGACCAAAAGGAGTCTTACATGACCTACTCCTTTATGCTGCTGCTGTTGTCTCTAAAACAGTTGAAAAATATAATGTTATCTTTTTTTGGGATTGAATGGTGATCCCATAGTCAGCAGTTAGTCACTTAATAAAGGAGGTGATTTAGACAAGTTTCACTTTAAATAGTTTTTCAAAATTTGAATCGAGTTGAAGGTCAAACATTGGCGTTGCACAATTACTTTCTGGCATTGTACATTAATATTAGAGGGAAAAAAGTGTGCAAAAATTAAATAATAGTGTGCAAATAAAGGTTTTTACTAAACTGTTTCTACCCGTTACTGGATAATGTGAACAATATACATACTGTGCATGCTGTAATTGTATCTTCACTTTTACTGATTTCAAAATCTTCAGTGAATTCTGAATTTCTAAATGCTGCAGTTTTAACCTGAAAACAAACATGTCTGGAAAATACAAATAATTTATGTAAATAAACAAATGGTTTTTCATTGTTAATATACATCTCCCTCTCTTACCTCAGAACTTAATGTTAAAGTTGGAAAACCTAGAAAAATAAAACTATTTTTAAATCATAGTTCTTCTAAGCACAAAAGGATAAAAGATTGCGCTAATTTATGAGTGAGAAGGAAAATCAAATTTATTGCATTGGTTGTAGTTGATTAAACAGCAACTCTATACAAAGGAAGATAACTCCAACTTTTAAAGATAACTGAAAAAGACTTCATTAATATTTTGAGAATAGATATAAGATTCCTGCACCTTGCTAAAGTAATGTAATTTTCTTGACAAGTGTATACTTAACATTATTGTGTGCCTTGAATATTTGAGCATATATCAAAGCTATAAATTTCTGGAAATGATCTTGGATAGGATGTAAAGAATGTTAAGATCAATGCACTATATTTTGTGCATCAAAAAGGTAGTGATCAGCCTTGGCAGATTTAGATACCAAGTCAGTAACATAGGGTTTTTATTGCATTTCATGCAATATTTATCCAACAACTAGTCACTAAGACATGAATGTTCTCCACCTACATCCAGGTTGCACACAAACATGGTTAACCCCGCCGCATTTTTGCGCCTGTCCCAAGTCAGGAGCCTCTGGCCTTTGTTTGTCTTGTATTATTTTAACTTTTAGTTTCTTGTGTACAATTTGGAGTTTAGTATGGCGTTCATTATCATTGAACTAGTACATATTTGTTATGGGGCCAGCTAAAGGACGCCTCCGGGTACAGGAATTTCTCTTTGCATTGAACACCTGTTGGTGATTTCTGCTGTTGTCTGCTCTATGGTCGGGTTGTTGTCTCTTTGACACATTCCCCATTTCCATTCTCAATTTTGAGTGATACGTACATTGGTAAACAGTCACGAAAGGCAAAGTCAGTGAGTCATCATTTACACAATAATATAAGATTATGTAAAAATGATGTGTTAAACCAAAAAGAACCAGATGCTCCGCAGGGCGTAGCTTTATACGACCGCAGAGGTTGAATCCTGAACGGTTGGGGCAAGTATGGACACAACATTCAAGCTGGATTCAGCTCTAAATTTGGATTGTGATTAAATAGTTGACACAGCATAGGTTTCTGACACAGAATGAATGTGTTCTAATGAACTTAAAATTTTTGTTTTCTCTTAGAGCAATTCACTATGCTGTTGAATATCAATCCTCTCAAAAAAATGTTTGAAGAAATTTTCTTTTTATTTATGAAATTTCAAATGAGAAAAATTGAACCCAATTTTTTAATCACATCCCCCTTTCCCTTATTCCAAAACTAATCTCAATTAAAATATTCTAATGGAGTTTGCAACAATAACTACTCATTTAAATACATCATAAAATATTAAGATGTAAAAAAAACTGCTTGTTATCACTGAATGGTAAAGATTATTTAAATTTATCAGTTGGTAGTAAAAAGTGTATATACATTGTATATTGTATATAACAAAGATTTAAGTTGATTCTGGACAAAGAAAGATAACTCTAATTAAAAAAAAATTTGCTATTTCACAATATTGTGCAATTAGATATTTCTTGCCATTGCACAATACTGTGCAATTGAAAAGACTTGCTATTGCACAATACTTAATATAATAATTTTAGATCCTGATTTGGACCAACTTGAAAACTGGGCCCATAATCAAAAATCTAAGTACATGTTTAGATTCAGCATATCAAAGAGGCCCAAGAATTCAATTTTTGTTAAAATCAAACTTAGTTTAATTTTGGACCATTTGGACTTTAATGTAGACCAATTTGAAAACAGGACCAAAAATGAAGAATCTACATACACAGTTAAATTTGGCATATCAAAGAACCCCAAGGATTCAATTTTTGATGAAATCAAACAAAGTTTAATTTTGGACCCCGATTTGGACCAACTTGAAAACTGGGCCAATAATCAAGAATCTAAGTACATTTTTAGATTCAACATATCAAAGAACCCAACCGATTCATTTTTTGTCAAAATCAAACTAAGTTGAGAATCTACATATACAGTTAGATTCGGCATATCAAAGAACCCCAATTATTCAATTTTGATGAAATCAAACAAAGTTTAATTTTGGACCCTTTGGGCCCCTTTTTCCTAAACTGTTGGGACCAAAACTCCCAAAATCAATACCAACCTTCCTTTTATGGTCATAAGCCTTGTGTTTAAATTTCATAGATTTGTATTTACTTATACTAACGTTATGGTGCGAAAACAAGAAAAATGCTTATTTGGGTCCCTTTTTGGCCCCTAATTCCTAAACTGTTGGGTCCTTAACTCCCAAAGTCAATACCAACCTTCCTTTTGTGGTCATAAACATTGTGTTTAAATTTCATCGATTTCTATTTACTTAAACTAAAGTTATTGTGCGAAAACCAAGAAAAATGCTTATTTGGGCCCTTTATTGGCCCCTTATTCCTAAACTGTTGAAACCAAAACTCCCAAAATCAATCCCAATCTTTCTTTTGTGGTCATAAACCTTGTGTCAAAATTTCATAGATTTCTATTAACTTAAACTAAAGTTATGGTGCGAAAACCAAGAAAATGCTTATTTGGGCCCTTTTTGGCCCCTAATTCCTAAAATGTTGGGACCAAAACTCCCAAAATCAATACCAACCTTCCTTTTATGGTCATAAACCTTGTGTTAAAATTTCATAGATTTCTATTCACTTTTACTAAAGTTAGAGTGCGAAAACTAAAAGTATTCGGACGACGACGACGACGCCCACGACGACGACGACGCCAACGTGATAGCAATATACGACGAAAATTTTTTCAAAATTTGCGGTCGTATAAAAACTCAATCCTTATACAATTATTAGTGTACCAAAAATCAGCTCCCGATCAATAGGCACTAAAGATTTTTTTCAAACAAAAACAGGATGAGAACAATATTCATGAAAAAAGGCCAACAGGAGATGACACCTAATCTGTAAGTAATCATTTAACAACAATGTATACTAACATATTAAAACTCATGTCTGTGAAACTTGAATTTCAAAGGGATTGAAAGACAGAAATATTGCAATGTTACACTATATATCTATATACCCTGGTTACTAAGAGGCAAAGACAAACTGAAAAGAAATAAAAAAAAAATCAATCATTTCTTACTTCTGCTAACATTATTAATATGTTTCTGCTTGGCATGGATGACTGCTGCCAGTAACGAATGTCAGGAAGACATCCAACTCTTTTATTTCTAATCCATAAGTCAGTTCTAGCTCCTATACCAGGTCTGAAATCATTTCAATTTTGACATGAAATATTCTTATCCATACAAAAACATAGAATGATTTTAAACATGCTTTATATGAATTTCAATTGCTATTTTATAGTATAAATTTCTATTTTGTGATGTTACACTATTGTTTCAGGTATTAAGGGTGAAGGTTGGTACTTATTAAAATCTTTAAACCTGTTGCATTTGTTAGGACCTGTCGTAAGTCAGGAACCTGATGTTCAGTGGTTGTCATTTTTTATATAGATTAGACTGTTGGTTTTCCCCTAGCCTCTGAATGGTTTTACACTAGTAATTTTTGGAGCCCTTTAAAGCTTGCAGTTCAGTGTTAGCGAAGGCTCCATGTTGAAGACCATACTTTGACCTATAATGGTTTACTTTTACAAATTGTGACTTGGAGGGAGAGTTGTCTCACTGTCACTCATACCACATCTTCTTTGCCAATACTAAATAGGTACTCCTAAGATAAAGCAATTACAATTTCAGTGATTCCCAGCAGACTCACAACAGCATTACATTGTGCAAACATTTAACCTCCCAGGGGTGGGTGGGTTACGGTTTTTGATCCCATATTTGATGAAAAAGAATATTCTGGTCAAGCAGATGACAATTTTTTTTCATTCTGAATGCATCGAAAAGAACAATGAAATTTATTCAGGATTTGCACAAAAACAAAAATCTCCGAAAACAAGAATGTGTCCCCTGTACACCAATGCCCCATCCGCACTATTATTTTCTATGTTCCGTGGACCTTGAAAATGGGGTGAAATCTATAATTTGGCATTAAAATTAGAAAGATCATATCATAGTAAACATGTGTACTTAGTTTCAAGTTGATTGGACTTCAACTTCGTCATTAACTACATCGACCAAAAACCTTGACCTGAAGCAGGACAGACAAACACTGACGAACGAACGAAGGAACAGACAAAAACATGGACGGTCGGACCAGAAAAGATAATGCCCATAAATGGGGCATGAAACATAACCCCCCCCTTGAAGTAAAATGGTTGCTCCCTTAAAAACTTACTTACTCTGGACTCAGAAAGCAGATTTCTGTAAACTTCATAAAAAGATAAGTGAATGAGCCTTCTTTAATATGGAGTTGGCTAGTTTTCTTTTTATGTTCAATGTTGTCCAAAGCCTCATTAATCAACAAGTTTAGCAGCTGAATTGCCTGATCTATAAAATCCACCACTTTGCAGTACCATCTTTCAAATAATCTGAATAAAAAAAAATGATAATGGTCAGAACAAATTCTCGCTATACATGCTATAACTGTATAACAAATTGCCTTGCAAATTTGTATGATGCAGCTCTATACATGCTATAACTTCAGGTTTCCCATGTTTACTGTGCCACATGTGCCACATTAACTAAAGATGATATTTTTATGCCATTGTGTTGTGTTTTAATACTGTGCCATCCTTTAAACATGTGAAATGCTATTAGCCACTAAAAATTAAAGTGAAACCAAAATCAAAGGTATTTATTCTACTTAAAGGTGTCATTAATTATGAATGAAACTGATTTACATGAAGTTGACAGAGTATATATATATAGTCACGATATCACAGTAGCATGGGTTCGAATCCCGGCGAGGGAAGAACCAAAAATTTGCGAAAGCAAATTCACAGATCTAACATTGTTGGGTTGATGTTTAGACGAGTTGTATATACAATGATATATACATGTTGTATGGAATGTTACTATATTTAGCATATAGAATTTAACTATGTTACTGTATATATATATTACATGTATTAAGCATGTGTTCAAAATAAAGAAAGCGGTAATTATTCCAGCTGCAGTATAAATTATACTAGAGTATATACATTGATATATACAGCATGTACATGATATATGTATATCATGGTATATGTAACGTATAAAATTTACTCTACATACTCTATATTTTAACACTTAGTGAAGTCATGGACGTGATATCAACATGATACAATGTTATAACAAAGACCAAATTAAAATCTACTTAGCTTGACAATTGACAAAACTAATGACATACATTTTACATACTTGATCCAAGGCTTTGTGTTAAAGACCGTACTTTGAACGTTACATGTATAATGGTTTTTCTTTTACAAATTGTGACTTGGATGTTGAGTTTTCTCATTGGCACTCATGATACATGTAATACATCTTCTTATATACATGTATCTATTGAGTGCAGCAGTTCAAATGACATCCAATATTACAAATGAATTTTGCTCATTGTTGAAGGCCGTACGGTATTAAACCTATAGTTGTTAATGTCTGTGTCATTTTGGTCTTTTGTGGATAGTTGTCTCATTAGCAATCAAACCACATCTTCTTTTTTATAGATGTTTTCAGTTTTTCACAGACATTTAGAAATCTATACTTGAATGGATGTAGATCCAGATTAATTGCCAAACACAGTAAAACTTCTAGTTTGTGAGGTGAGGTCTTAGGAAAGAAAAGTGGACACACAAAAAAAATTTAAATAGCCAAATTATGAAAAGAAAATATGAAATGACAAATGTACCCACACAAGAGACAGATTATTCGGTCTAGGATCCCGCTAACATGTTTAACTCCACCACATTATTTATGTATGTGGCTGTCCTAAGTCAGGAGCCTGTAATTCAGTGGTTGTCGTTTGTTCATGTGTTACATATTTGTTTTTTCATCTTTTTTTTTTTTTTAAATAAGGCTGTTAGTTTTTCTTGTTTGAATTGTTTTACATTGTCTTATCGGGGCCTTTTATAGCTGACTATGCAGTATGGACTTTGCTCATTGTTGAAGGCTGTATGATGACCTATAGTTGTTAATGTCTGTGTCATGTTGGTCTCTTGTGGACAGTTGTCTCATTGGCAATCATACCACATCTTCTTTTTTATATTTGACCTACATGACCTATAATGGTTTACAAATTGTAACTTGGATGGAGAGTTGTCTCATTGGCAATCATACCATATCTTCTTTTTTATATTTGACCTACATGACCTATAATGGTTTACAAATTGTAACTTGGATGGAGAGTTGTCTCATTGGCAATCATACCATATCTTCTTTTTTATATTTGACCTACATGACCTATAATGGTTTACAAATTGTAACTTGGATGGACAGTTGTCTCATTGGCAATCATACCATATCTTCTTTTTTATATTTGACCTACATGACCTATAATGGTTTACAAATTGTAACTTGGAGGGACAGTTGTCTCATTGGCATGCATACCACATCTTCTTTTTTATATTTGACCTACATGACCTATAATGGTTTACAAATTGTAACTTGGATGGAGAGTTGTCTAATTGGCATGCATACCACATCTTCTTTTTTATATTTGACCTACATGACCTATAATGGTTTACAAATTGTAACTTGGATGGAGAGTTGTCTAATTGGCATGCATACCACATCTTCTTTTTTATATTTGACCTACATGACCTATAATGGTTTACAAATTGTAACTTGGATGGAGAGTTGTCTAATTGGCATGCATTCCACATATTCTTTTTTATATTTGACCTACATGACCTATAATGGTTTACAAATTGTAACTTGGATGGAGAGTTGTCTAATTGGCAATCATACCACATCTTCTTTTTTATATTTGACCTACATGACCTATAATGGTTTACAAATTGTAACTTGGATGGAGAGTTGTCTCATTGGCATGCATACCACATCTTCTTTTTTATATTTGACCTACATGACCTATAATGGTTTACAAATTGTAACTTGGATGGAGAGTTGTCTAATTGGCATGCATACCACATCTTCTTTTTTATATTTGACCTACATGACCTATAATGGTTTACAAATTGTAACTTGGATGGAGAGTTGTTTAATTGGCATGAATACCACATCTTCTTTTATTCTTCACTTAATGAAAATACATACTCTCTATTAATTGGTTCTTCATCCAAAAGTTGTGATTCTTCAGATCGTATCTTATTAGCAAACATTCTAACGTGTTTTTTTGCATTGATCAGAGTCTCAATTCCTTTCTCTTGTTCTGGTCTAACTGTTAAATCACACATTTGCCACGTAGTCTCATCAATTGTAAAGTTTAGGCATTCTTTAGTAAATCCAATCAACGAATTGACTATTTTCGGTACATTTTCTAAATCTCGTCTTTTTTTTATAAGGCTAATCAAAGTTTCCATAGGCAAATATTCAGTGGCAAAGAAAATAGACTGTTGGTCAAGATCTTCAATTTTCCATGCTGATGCTGAACATGCTGATGTTGAGCCAGAGGTTTTTTTAGTTAGAGGACCTGCACTATCCTCAGTTGATTCAGAGTCAGATTCTGAACTAGTATATGTTTTACACTGTTTACGCTTCCTTGGTTTTTCAAATGATGACATGATTCTAGAAAAAATATATATGATTTGAACAGCTAACAAAGTTAATGAAGTTCAAACTTTCTGTAATCTAACATGTCTAAAGAAAAAAAGGATTATACATGTAGATTAAAAATTATACTAAACAAATGCTAAACATGCTAAATAAACATTGATAAACATGATAAAAGACAGATTAAAAATGTAATTGAACATGTTGAACAATCATACAATGTTGAAGTGCAAAAAACTGAAGTGTAACATATTTATGTAAATAATGTATGTTAATTAAGGAAATTAAAATTATCATGAGTACAAAAAAAAATGTATGTGCCTGTTCAAAATCTGGTTCCCTTAATTCAGAGGTTGTTGTTGGTGTCTGTCTGTTATATTCATGATATTTGTGTTTTGTTATTTTTCTGTCATAATCTGGCCATTGGATTTCTCTTTCACATTTTTATGTTGGGGTCTTTATAACATGTATAAGTTGACCATACAGAATGGCTTTGCTCATTGTTGAAGGTAATACGGCAAGTACAGTGAAATTCAGTTGCTTACATCTGCATCATTTAGGGTCTGGTGATTAACTGCCTCATTGACAAAGATACATGTAACACATCTCCTTACTTTTTTGTATTGATAGCAGTCAAACCTCATTCAAAGTCATTGCAATATATATTCTCTGACCTATAGATATAATTTGAAAACTCTTAAACATTGAATCATGATAATGGCCAGACAACAATTGCCAGACACCACACCAATTTATATGTCAATCACCCAGATAAATTACCAGACACCACACCAATTTATATGTCAATCACCCAGATAAATTGCCAGACACCACACCAATTTATATGTCAATCACCCAGATAAATTGCCAGACACCACACCAATTTATATGTCAATCACCCAGATGAGACTAGTATACTGCCTTAAAGAACCTGTATGTCTTAAACAAATATAACACAACCTAAAACTTAACTGTTGATATGTTTCGTCTGTGTATAATTTTGATTGTAAAATGCAAATGTTGAAACTGAAATAGTGATACTTTAAACATGTTTTTTCTATGTTGTGGTGATGTTATAATTGTTTCAAAAAAGGGAGAAGGTTTGGTAAAATTGAGAAGGGAAATGGGGAATGTGTTAAAGAGACAACAACCCGACCAAATAAACAAGAGGCTCTCAAGAGCCTGAATCGCTCACCTTAATTCTTTTGGTTAAATCTCTCATCAATGATTATTTTGGCTTTTCAATTTATTTAAATGTTTTTTGGATCGTCCTATTTTCTTCAAAAGCCAAAAAAAATAATAATTTTCTCCTATGTTCTATTTTAGCCATAGGAGCTATGTTTCTTGACATACAAGGAAATAAAATATAAAATTTATACTAGATACTCTGAAACTCATTTAGCCTAAGTTTGGCTGAAATTGATACAGCAGTTTCAAAGGAGAAGATTTTTTAAAGTAAGTCAACATGATGAACAAATTGTGAAAAAAGTCTTTAAAGGGCAATAACTCCTTAAGGGGTCAATTGACAATTTTGGTCAAATTGACTTAATTGTAATTGAAGATCTTACTTTCCTGAACATTATTGCTGTTTACAGTTTATTTCTATCTATAATTATATTCAAGATAATAAACAAAAACAGCAAAATTTCCTTAAAATAATCAATTCAGGGGCAGCAACCCAACAACAGGTTGTCCGATTCATCTGAAAATTTCAGGGCAGATAGAAATTGACCTGATAAACAATATTACCCAACGTCAGATTTGCTCTAAATGCTTTGGTTTTTGAGTTATAAGCCAAAAACTGCATTTGACCCCTATGTTCTATTTTTAGCAATGGCGACCATGTTTGTTGATAGATCATAACTTCGGATACAATTTACAAACTAGATACCCTAAGGAACATTCAGTTAAAGTTTGGAAGTATTTGGCCCAGTAGTTTCAGAGGAGAAGATTTTTGTAAAAGATTACTAAGATTTACGAAAAATGGTTAAAAATTGACTATAAAGGGCAATAACACCTAAAGGGGTCAACTGACCATTTCCGTCATGTTGACTTATTTGTAAATCTTACTTTGCTGAACATTATTCCTGTTTACAGTTTATCTCTATCTATAATATTATTCAAGATAATAACCAAAAACAGCAAAATTTCCTTAAAATTACCAATTCAGGGGCAGCAACCCAACAACAGGTTGTCTGATTCATCTGAAAATTTCAGGGCAGATAGATCTTGACCTGATATACAATATTACCCCCATGTCAGATTTGCTCTAAATGCTTTGGTTTTTGAGTTATAAGCCAAAAACTGCATTTGACCCCTATGTTCTATTTTTAGCAAGGCGACCATGTTTGTTGATAGATCATAACTTCGGATACAATTAACAAACTAGATACCCTAAGGAACATTCAATTAAAGTTTGGAAGTATTTGGCCCAGTAGTTTCAGAGGAGAAGATTTTTGTAAAAGATTACTAAGATTTACGAAAAATGGTTAAAAATTGACTATAAAGGGCAATAACTCCTAAAGGGGTCAACTGACCATTTCCGTCATGTTGACTTATTTGTAAATCTTACTTTGCTGAACATTATTCCTGTTTACAGTTTATCTCTATCTATAATAATAGTCAAGATAATAACCAAAAACAGCAAATTTCCTTAAAATTACCAATTCAGGGGCAGCAACCCAACAACGGGTTGTCTGATTCATCTGAAAATTTCAGGGCAGATAGATCTTGACCTGATAAACAATATTACCCCATGTCAGATTTGCTCTAAATGCTTTGGTTTTTGAGTTATAAGCCAAAAACTGCATTTGACCCCTATGTTCTATTTTTAGCAATGGCGACCATGTTTGTTGATAGATCAAAACTTCGGATACAATTTATAAATAAGATACCCTAAGGAACATTCAGTTAAAGTTTTAAAGTATTTGGCCCAGTAGTTTCAGAGGAGAAGATTCTTGAAATAGTTTACGAAACAGACGATGACAGACGACGACGACAGACGACGGATGACGACGGACGCCAAGTGATGGCATAAGCTCACTTGTCCCTTCGGAACAGGTGAGCTAAAAACAACAGCAGAGGGTCACCAACAGGTCTTCAATGTAGCGAGAAATTCCCGCACCAGGAGGCATCCTTCAGCTGGCCCCTAAACAAATATATACTTGTCCAGTGATAATGAACACCATACTAATTTCCAAATTGTACACAAGAAACTAAAATTAAAATAATACAAGACTAATAAAGGCCAGAGGCTCCTGACTTGGGACAGGCGCAAAAATGCGGCGGGGTTAAACATGTTTGTGAGATCTCAACCCTCCCCCTATACCTCTAACCAATGTAGAAAAGTAAACGCATAACAATACGCACATTAAAATTCAGTTCAAGAGAAGTCCGAGTCTGATGTCAGAAGATGTAAACAAAGAAAATAAACAAAATGACAATAATACATAAATAACAACAGACTACTAGCAGTTAACTGACATGCCAGCTCCAGACTTCAATTAAACTGACTGAAAGATTATGATTTCATCATATGAACATCAGGCACAATCCTTCCCGTTAGGGGTTTAGTATCATACCATCATAACATATATGAGAAGAACATAACCGGTGTCATGCCAACAACTGTTTTTAGAATAAATGTGTTTAGTTCCGATGCAAAGACCTTATCAGTGACTCAATATTAACGCCAAAATATGCAATCTTTAATGAATTGACAACAGTATCGTAATTATATCCCTTCTTAATAAGTCTTTTCAAAGGTTTTGTAAGTTTCTGAGGTGAATACTGACACCTTTGTGCTTTATAAAGAATATTTCCATAAAAAATTGGATGTGAAATACCTGAACGTATTAGAAGTCTGCATGTTGAGCTATATTTACGAATGATGTCTTTATACCGATGATTGGTACCATTAATTCATTTAATCCAGCTGTAAATATTTGCACCTGTCCTAAGTAAGGAATATGATGTACAGTAGTTGTCGTTTGTTTATGTAGTTCATCTCATTTTTATATAGATTAGACCGTTGGGGCCCTTGATAGCTAGCTGTTTGGTGTGAGCCAAGGCTCCATGTTGAAGGCTGTACCGGTACCTTGACCTATAATGGTTTAATTTTATAAATTGCTATTTGGACTGAGAGTTGTCTCATTGGCACTCATACCACAACTTCCTATATCTTTTAACACATAGATTATGCTAATATGAAAAGTCAATGAACCATAACTGAAGGCTCAGGGCCAAATAATTAAAGTTGAAATAAGATAAGCCATGCACATGTGATGCAATGCTAAAAAACTGATTACCAAATATAACTGACAAAATGACTGACTTACATTGTATTATACATGTAAGTTGTTCCCCATAAACTGATCTAATATACCCCTGACTGTAAAGGGCCAACCTGTAGTAAAATCAATATATAATATATATATAAATTCAAGCCCCCCTATATATATATATACATTGTATATCATGTATATGCATGCTATGAATTATTTATCAAATATGTAATTACATGCACTGAGAAAACTATGACTTTGCCATCAGAAACATATTTTCGTTAGCCTAAAATAGAAGGGTGCAGTGTGCTGGGTGTCCTCATCCGCGCCCTTCTGCCCTGATGCCTTTTCCCCCAAAAAAAACTTGTGCCGTTTTGGCAATTTACTGGTAAAATAATTATGACCATGATGACGTCAAGAAAGGCTATTATATGGGGACGAAGTCCCCAATTACGGTAGAAAAATCAATAAAAAAAAAAAAAAAATAATCGGGAAAATTTCCTGAATTTTTCATTCTACTAATGAACTCAAAATCGTTAACTTTTTTTTTCAGATCTATTTCCTGTTCCCGTTTTCCCCGCATTTGCCCAGAAATCTGTCTTGTTTGCATGAGACTTTGAAAAGAAAATTATATGTATCAGTCTTGTAAAATATAAGATTGGAACTCAATACAATTTCATTTTTAATTAAAAACCAATTGTTCAGAGAACCATTGATGGTCTTTCCACCACTTACAACATATTTTGATGTGAAAATATTAAAAATTCAGTTGATATGTCAGTTCCTATGACTTTATGATGTCTAAATATGAATTTGACGCAAAGGTCAAAATCTAGAACGTCCAATTAACCTATGACCTTGACCTCAATTTCAAGGTCATAGACTAAGGATCTCAAACCTAAAGACACTAGTTCCTTAATATGTATGGTTCATGAGTAATATCACTTTACGCATAATTCTAAACATAAGAGTGGGGAAAACTCCCATTTATTGTCTACGCACCCTTTCAACCAAAATTTATAAGTTACGACATGTCGCAACTAACAATTTAGTGAAAATAATTTGTCGATAAGTTATACGGCTTTTGAAAATAAGTGAAAATAAGCCAAAATCAAAATTTATTATATGACCTTGACCTTTGACCTTGACCTTATTTTCATTTTTTTGGACCAAGGATCTCAAATCAAAAGACCCTAGGTCTCTATCACTTATGGTTTACCAGTTAGAAATGCATATTCTTATATCAAACATAAAAGGGGATATAACGAGCAATTTGGAAAAATAAATTTGTCGGTTTCTTATAAGGTTGCGAAGCCTTAGAGATAACAAGGAAAACAGTGTTCGGGGAGATAACTCTTATTTGGGAAAGTATTCGGTTAAGCAGAGTTGGTTTCAAAAGCGTATAAACTGTTCGATATCATATTCCAAAAATCTAAGCGACAGGGGACTTACTGAAATAGGTGATTTTTAAATCACTTATTTGAGTAGAAAAATCGTGGTTTTGTCACAAATTGGAATTTTGTATTTTTTTCCAAATTTTAAACACATAGGTTTAAATAATATCTTTTAATTAGTAAAATTAAAAAAAAAAAACTTTTTGCTTCTTTTAAGTAGAAAGGTTTCTGCCTTTGATGCTATCATTTAGCTGAAAATTCTATTTTAGTTGAAAAAATGCTATAATAATGGCTTTACATAATGAACTGATACTTTCTTAAAAGATTTTTCCCAGCAGTGGGAGTATTTTTCCTGTGAAGTTCAAGGTTTCATCTTTCAAATTATGTAATAAAATTCTACTGTTCGCGATAAAAATTTCACTGTTCGGGGGTGTTGAAATTAGTGGGGGTTATTAAAAGAATGATACTTAAAGAAGTGATTTTTGGGAAGGAAATTGAGGTCTGATACTTAAACAAGTGATTTTTATGTCATTATCCTAGATTCAGTACAAGGTCATCACCTGAAATGACCTGGTCATCCTAGACAACACAGATGTTGGTTCTGATAAGTTTAGAAACATAATTAGTCCCTGGATCATTAGTATTCTATAGTTAAAGCTACAATAAAATTAAATCACTTCTTCCAGTGATTAATTTGTACTACTTAAATAGGTGATTATTAAAGAAAGACAACTCTAACTTCCAACCTTTATGGAAATAATGTTACTTAAATCAGTGATTTAGAAAATCACTTATTTAAGTAAGTCCCCTGACTGGTAATGATTTTTTTATATGGAAATATTTAAATTTGGTTTTAAATGTCAATTTCAACGTCAAATGACAACTTATTGTACGCTGATTCAAAAAATATAAGGTTTCTACACAAGAAGATATAAATAAGGGAGATAATTTTCTACTTCCGGTTCAAAATATGTTACTTCCGGTATTGTCTTATAGTTTACTTGACGCTGATTCCAAAAATATATGGTTTTACATACTTTTACAACAATTTATTACAAAAATTAGCTACTTCCGGTTTACAAAAGGTCACTTCCGGTTAGCTTTTTCAACGTCATATTGCTTGCAACCTAATGCAAAAAGTCTGATAGCTTTAACATGAATACATATGAGGTAAAAGCAAAGGTCAAAATCTAGAACGTTAAATTAACATATGACCTTGAGCTCAATTTCAAGGTCATAAACCAAGGACCTCAAATCAAAAGACTCTAGGTATTTACTTTATATTGTTTATGAGTTATATTACCATACAACTGATATTAGATATAAAAGGGGGGAAAACTCGCATCAAACATCTACTTATCCTTTCGACTAAAATTTATGTGTAACTACATGTCGCGACTAACAATTGTGTGAAAATATTTTGTTGATATCTGATAAGATTTCTAAAAATGAGAGATAACAAGCCAAATTCAAAATTTTGAACATGACCTTGACCTTTGACCTTGACCTAATTTTCATTTTTTTGAACCAAGGACCTTAAATCAAAAGACCCTAGGCCTCTATCACTTATGGTTTACCAGTTAGAAATGCATATTCTAATATCAAACATAAAAGGGGGGAAAACTCTCATATGGAATCTATATACGGCTTCGGTCAAAATAAAACAGAACATCCTGAGGATGTAACGAGCAATTTGGAAAAATAAATTTGTCGGTTTCTTATACTGTTGCGAAGCCTTAGAGATAACAAGAAAAACAGTGTTCGGGGAGATAACTCTTATATGGTAAAGTATTCGGTTTAGCAGAGTTGGTTTCAAAAGCGTATAAACTGTTCGATATCATATTCCAAATTTCTAAGCGACATCTTGCAAAACAAAAAAACAGCGAAGGAAAAAAATTAGGCGGAAGAAAAAAAAAAAAAAAATTAAAAACCAATTGTTCAGAGAACCATTGATGGTCTTTCCACCACTTACAACATATTTTGATGTGAAAATATTAAAAATTCAGTTGATGTGTCAGTTCCTATGACTTTATGATGTCTAAATATGAATTTGGAGCAAAGGTCAAAATCTAGAACGTCCAATTAACCTATGACCTTGACCTCAATTTCAAGGTTATAGACTAAGGATCTCAAACCTAAAGACACTTGTTCCTTAATATGTATGGTTCATGAGTAATATAGCTTTACGCATAATTCTAAACATAAGAGGGGCGAAAACTCCCATTTATTGTCTACGCACCCTTTCAACCAAAATTTATAAGTTACGACATGTCACAACTAACAATTTAGTAAAAATAATTTGTCGATAAGTTATACGGCTTTTGAAAATAAGTGAAAATAAGCCAAAATCAAAATTTTATATGACCTTGACCTTTGACCTTGACCTTATTTTCATTTTTTTGGACCAAGGACCTCAAATCAAAAGATCCTAGGTCTCTATCACTTATGGTTTACCAGTTAGAAATGCAAATTCTTATATCAAACATAAAAGGGGGGATAACTGTCATATGGAATCTATATACGGCTTCGGTCAAAATAAAACAGAACATCCTAAGGATGTAACGAGCAATTTGGAAAAATAAATTTGTCGGTTTCTTATACGGTTGCGAAGCCTTAGAGATAACAAGAAAAACAGTGTTCGGGGAGATAACTCTTATTTGGGAAAGTATTCGGTTAAAACGAGTTGGTTTCAAAAGCGTATAAACTGTTCGATATCATATTCCAAAAATCTAAGCGACATCTTGCGAAACAAAAAAACAGCGAAGGAAACAAATTAGGCGGAAGAAAAAAAAAAAATAATAATCAGAAGAAATCCAATAGGTCTTTCCACGGAAAAGTGGAAAGACCTAATAATAATCAGAAGAAAAGCAATAGGTCTTTCCACGGAAAGTGGAAAGACCTAATAATCAGAAGAAATCCAATAGGTCTTTCCACGGAAAAGTGGAAAGACCTAATAATTGTTTGATTTGAAAAAATGTTACCTGATGGAAGCGTTTCTTTTGTTTACATTGAATATGACGTCATAATTTAAACAACGTCACAGCTAAATCCCTAACCAGGCCTCTACATTAACATTTTTTCTAACTTGTCCCTTCGGACAAGTGGCAAGAAAATCAGCTTGTCCGAACTCTTAACTCACTTGTCCGAATTCATAATTGAAAATCTAACATACTGATGATTTATGCAATAATAACACTTGGGCTTTGATTGTACCTAATAAAAGGAGCATTTTGTAATGTTATATGAATACCGCATCAAAATACATTTCATTATTTCAGAATGAAAGTTTTTTTGCAAGACTGTGTTCTCTGACTCAATGTCACTATCATTTGTCAATCATTAAATCATCATTTCTTCCCAAACCACTACGTTCCCCTATGGACCTATTCATTCTTTAGTAGTGGTATGGGTTAAACCAAGGACGTAAATACACCTGGCCACCTTGAACATGTATATGAGTAAACCTTTTTAATTTATTGATGATGTCAAAACAAGCTTTTACAATTTATTTTGATTTGTATATACATTGATATATATGATCATGAAGTACATACACATAACACTAAAAAATCTGCCTTTTTAGATTTTTTTTTTTTTTTCATCTTAAATTTTTATATCATAGATCTTATCAAATAAAACCTTTTTTAATGTATTGTTATGCATAAAAGCAAAATCAAATGAAACATACTTTAATTTAATATTTTAAAGTTTAGGTAAAACTCCATATGGAGGTGCTCCTAATTCAAGGAAGCTTATACTAAGAAGATACATTAACATTGGTTTCTTTCCCCTTACTTAAATCCCCCTGGTCAATGGCTGCCAGCATGTTCAATACTCCAAATCAGAGACATATTATACAAGTTTTATATGTCTCTGGTTCAATCAATGAATAATTATTTCATTAAGTATGATCAATAAAACAATCATTCATATTTTTGGGAATGTATAAGTCTTGAATTTGATCTATTGTTATCTGACCTTGATTTTTCACTTGTCCCATCGGACAAGTAGTATGGTGAATCTACTTGCCCGACACCTGTGTCCACTTGTCCCGGACAATCGGACAAGCGTTAATGTCGAGCCCTGCTAACCACAGAACCGAAATCTGGAATGTTACGGTATTTCCGTTTCCTTTATTAACATGTTTAAGGTAAGAAAATAATATGGGGACTTATAACAGTAGAAAATTCAATAAAAAAAAATACGGGAAAATTTCCCGAATTTTTCATTGTACTAATATACTCAAAATCGTTCAAATTTTTTTTGTCATGTTTTGAAATCCCTGACCTGTGCAGAAATGTACAATGTACTTCCTTTTTCCGGTCTCGTTTGTATGAAACTTTGAGTAAAATATATATTTATCAGTCTAGTATAAAATAGGAAGTAACGCGCAATACCAATTTCATTTTTAATAATTCCTTGATATGAAAAAACGTTACCTGATGATAGCGTTTCTTTGTTTACATTGCATCTGACGTCATAATTTAAATAACGTCACAACTGAATCCCTAACAACAGAACCAAAATCGGAAATGTTACGGTATTTCCGTTTCTTTTTTTTTAAACAAATATTTAAGTTACAAAAAAATAATTCATACAGACTTCGTCCCCATTTACAGGTAATGCCTGCCTCATATTACATACAGACTTCGTCCCCATTCAAAGGTTATGCCTGCCTCATATTATTTTTCGCCATATGATGAAGTTTCACCAAAGATTTGTGTAGTTTATAATCTAGACTAGACGTCATAATTACTATGACTTTACCACTGCACCGCAAATTATGAAGATCCTTCAATTTGTTTTCCATTTGTACTTTCTTATTCAACCCGATTATGAGTTTTTCAATTATAACAGTTCTATCTGTTTTTACCATAAATTTACTGTAAAACAGACCAAAAATTACCTCAATAAATAAATTTGCTATTATGAGCCGTGTTTCAAAATAAAGGGAACATTAGTAAGGGGGAGGGAAACTAATGATAATGTACTGGGAAGATCTTCCACTTCTTTTCTTTGTATTAGCTTCCTATAGTCAGGAACACCTCTAATAATATAAAGGTATTAGGGTATTAAAGTTCGTGTAGATTTAAAAAAAATTAAAGATAATCGAAAACTAAATCGTATTATTGGTTTACAATGACAATAGCTACATTTGTAAGTAATAACATGAATATGGATATATAAATTTGAACAACTCTTTTATTCTAAAAAATAAAAGGTCAACACAGTCAGTTTTGTCAAGGATTTGAATGTAGTAAACTATACAAATCCTTGGTTTTGTTTACTAACTTACATGTACTATAACACATATTAATTGTTATAAAGTTCACCGCATTTTATTACCGTATCATCCATAGCCAGAAATTAGTAGTGGTTTTGCTAATTAATATTCATAATATGTAAATGAGAATTGTACCACGTGATAGTACTTTGAACTGGACTGGCTTGATAGGCTTGATATCATTAAAATCTTTAAAACACGGATATTTTAAGTTGCCCGTCACAGAGTCCTTATTTACAATCACTTTGATATTTCCGTAAAGTTGTCAGGCGGTCAAAATCAAAACAATGAACGCGAATTTAGTGAATTTTTCGTGTTTTCGTGAGTTTATTCTTCTTGAAATAGTGACATTTTAATTTTACGTGGGAACCTAGAGTTCAACGACTACACATACAAGGTTTGGACTTGCTTATTCTTTGGCAATTCAAGTTTCATATTTCACCCCGGCAACCTGTTTTTGTAATGACCTTGTAAGCCAATTTTCAACACGAAATTTGCAAATTTGACGTTTCAGCCATTTTAATATATAGCCTGTATTTTACACTGCAATGTTAAAAGCCTCTCGCTTCGATTTTTAAAATAGCTCAGGAACCTGTATTTTTGCAACAACAGTCATTATGTTTCGTTTAAATGGTGTATAGTGTTGTGTATATTCATTTTCTGCCCCGGCAACCTGTCTATCACTTAAATTAAAATTAAAACAGACATTTTTTCAAAATTCCCTATCATTTTAATGTAATTTCCGTGACCCGTATCCGATTTCTTTAGTATAATATTCAAATAAGCAAAGTGGCGTTGATTTCTGGATATGCTGTAACAGTTATTATGATTGACAGATCAGCAACTCTCACATGTCTGCGCACGTACTTGTTAATATTGTTAAAAAAATAGTTATAGAAACGTTAAACATTCTCGCCAATTGACGTTTACGGTAATATTTCGTGCATGACGATTAAATGTGACTATCTTTTTGGACGATGAAAACTTCGTATGATTATGACGCAATCAAGTACCCCCCTCCGAAAATGACTTTTACGATAATTATTTGACGGATTACGATACGGAGATTTTGACGAATCACGGTAAAATTTTAACGAATTAGACGGTAATGTTAGCCAAAAATTACCATTGGACGCATGACGGTACTGGGCCTTACTATACTTACTTATTTACATAATAGTTATTGAAAAACTGGTCATTATTGTGAGATATGGACTGCCCACGGGACAGTGGTATATATATTGACTGAGACCGCTGTCGCAGTCAATACCACCGTCCTACGGGCTGTCCATATATCACGATAATGACCAGTTTTTCAATAACTATTATTTTTATTTCATTGAGAAACTATGTTTTAAAAAGAATTCATAAATTCAAATTGTTGACAGTAACCTCGAGATAATGTACGATTTCTTTAGGAAAGAGTGAAGACCGGTCATAGTTTTAGATATCTATATAATAAAATTGAGAATGGAAATGGGGAATGTGTCAAAGAGACAACAACCCGACCAAATAAAAAACAACAGCAGAGGGTCACCAACAGGTCTTCAATGTAGCGAGAAATTCCCGCACCCGGAGGCGTCCTTCAACTGGCCCCTAAACAAATATATACTAGTCCAGTGATAATGAACGCGGCGCCATACTAATTTCCAAATTGTACACAAGAAACTAAAATTAAAATTAAAAACCAATTGTTCAGAGAACAATTGAAGGTCTTTCCACCAGTAAATATCTATTTTGATATTAGCATATTAAAAATCAGTCTAAAATGTCAGTTCCTATGGCTTTATGATGTAAAGATATGAATTTTAAGCAAAGGTCATAATCTAGAACGTCAAATTTACCTATGACCTTGACCTCAATGTCAAGGTCACAAACTGAGGATCTCAAATCAAAAGACCCTAGGTCTCTAATATGTATGGTTAATAAGTTATATCACTTTACCCATAATTTTAGATATGATAGGGGCTAAAACTCCCAGTCATTGTCTACGCACCCTTTCAACCAAAATTATTATGTTACGACATGTCGCAACTAACAATTTAGTAAAAATAATTTGTCGATATCTTATAAGGTTTATGAAAATGAGTGAAAATAAGCCAAAATCAAAATTTAGAATATGACCTTGACCTTTGACCTTGACCTAATTTTCATTTTTTGGACCAAGGATCTCAAATCAAAACACCCTAGGTCTCTATCACTTATGGTTTTCCAGTTTAAAATACATTTCAAAATTTCAAATACAAAAGGGGAAATAACTCTCATATGGAATCTCGATACGGCTTCGGTCAAAATAAAACAGAACATTCTGAGGATGTAACGAGCAATTTGGAAAAATAAATTTGTCGGTTTCTTATACGGTTGCGAAGCCTTAGAGATAACAAGAAAAACAGTGTTCGGGGAGATAACTCTTATATGGTAGAGTATTCGGTTAAGCAGAGTTGGTTTCAAAAGCGTATAAACTGTTCGATATCATATTCCAAATTTCTAAGCGACATCTTGCGAAACAAAAAAACAGCGAAGGAAAAAAATTAGGCGGAAGAAAAAAAAAAAAAAATAATTAAAAACCAATTGTTCAGAGAACAATTGAAGGTCTTTCCACCTTATCGCTCAAGTTATCTTTTCTATAAATAGCAAAAATATCCTGAAATGCATAAATTGGGAAATACAAAATAATCACATTGTTATATTGACCTGAAAAGTATGAAAAGTATGACTTACCAGTACTCAAAGCCTTGGATATAAACTATGTCTTATAGAAACATCTTCCTTCTTTGCTGATAAGTCATTATCAACTATTTCATCTCATGGCAGTTGTAATTTTATATATGAAACAATGCACAAGAGCTAAAACAATTGAGTTTTATACTGTTCTCACTGAGGACATTTTCTAGAGAACGATGATTTTCATTCTGGAAAATATATATCTTGATGATCAATTATTACATTTAGACAGAGAAAAAAATATAACATAGAATTGTGAAATAAACATTAAATATGTGTATTACTTTAAGAAATTATCTTTTCTAATCTTTCATTTGAATTAATTGATTAAATAATTGTTTGTTTATCATACAGTGGCAAATATTTCAAACTCATTCAGAATGACGAAAGAAACACTTTAGCAACTACGAGGGTCATACAGTTTAACCTGCCTAATCGAGACCTGAGTATTCCAACATCCTGCTTTAACCGACACATTTTAGTGGTCCCAAAATATACCTATCCTTGCAGAAAAAACCCCGAGTATTTCGACATTTTTTCTGATCCCCCATTGTGTCGGATAACAATGGGTATGGTGTGTTGCCAGAGCCCTGTTTGTTATCAGCACTAAATCATGTTTTAGTGCTGATATCCGCCTCCTACGACGGGGACGAAGGGTTGGACTTTAGGAGGCATATTTTTTTTTATTTATACAATGCTTTAAATCAAGTTTAAAACTGATATTTGTTTAATACTGTTCATATTTATAATTTATGGCTCTGTCGGTTCTACATATTTATCTTACCTATTTCAGTCATATGGAATTACTATTTTCAGTGCCTCATGATAGCTGTAATATGTTGGAATAATAGCAATCTGTGTATCAAGACATCCTTTTACATACACATGATCAATAAGAGTCCCTCCTTCTGTTGTTGGACTATCTACAAGCTGTCTGAAACCTTTTGATGACATGAAATTAAATACTGTACAACCACCTTTCAAAATATCTTGATTAAAATCACCAATTACAACAATTTTTTCTGATAAGTCTACTAACTTACATATTAATATCTCCAAATTCTCCAAAAATTTTCCTAGATTATACTTCTGGGTTCTGTATACAGTAGCAACTAAAATATTTTTACTTGATATCTTGAAAACTATACATTCTAAGTTTGAGGCCAAGTTGCATATTTCAGTTTCTGTAGAAAGCTTGTAAAAAACACATACACCACCATGCTGCATTTCCTTTAAAGAAGAATAATAAGAATTATCATCTTCGAAAGCTAGAGATCTGGGCAAATGAAAACCATCATATCCCATCATTTGAAAGCAAATGAGTTCTTGATTAGTCCAGGTTTCAGTTAGACAAATATAATCAGCCCTTCTAAAGTCTGGATTATGTTTCAAATCTTCTGCATGAGTCTGTAAACCTTGAATGTTGTGATACATTATTTGAAAAGATTGTGTAGGTTCCTCTGCTACATCATCAATTTCAAGCAAAAATCTAGTCATTTCTGAAACACCCTTTACAATATCAGGATCACAGAAGATTTTCTTGTCTATTTTTTCAGTGTCTATGCTTTTAATGTGTAGACCAGATTTTGAGGTAACTCTGCTAAGAGCAACATATGCTTGACCATATGTGAAACATTTGTTCAAATCAACAACACATTCTTCAACTGTTAATCCTTGAACTTTGTGAATTGTGCAAGCCCAGGCTAACTTTAATGGAAACTGTTTTCGTACACAATTGCTAAAAGGAATGTCTTCACTTGAGGGTTTCAATCCAACACAGCGTTTTCCACTTATGATTTTTTGTACCTTTGCATTTCTTCCTACTCTTTCATTGTCAAAGTGAATGAATATGGTACTTGGGAGGGAGTTAGGCAAGAAGTCTTTGATAGATATAACAGTTCCCATTACACCATTTACTAAACCATCTGCGGTGTCCTCATTCTTGATAAGCATTACTCTTGCTCCCTCGGCCAAAAGGATAGATATTGGAAGACATACATCTGACTTTGTACAATGGACTCTTTTCAAAGTCAATTTTCCTGACGTTTTGTCTTTTTGGAAGTCTTGTGCTTCAATTAGTTTTGATTCTGTACATAGCTTCATTATCATCTCCTTGTTAAAGTTATCAACCTCTGCATTTGTGGAATATATGTGCAAGGCTTCATCGGGGCCATCTCCAAAGCAGTGTGTTAGCGTTCTTTTATCAAACAATGTCAAACTTTCATTTTTCTGCTTAACACGCAATCTATTTAGTAGTTCTGCAAACAAACCATCCTCACGTTGACGCATTATTTCATCCAACTCAGCAATTTCAAACAAACCATTCCATAGTTGATTTGAGGGATTAGAGGGATCATCTACATACAATTTGTCTACCCTTTTTGTTTTGACAGGTGGTAACTGATAAAAATCGCCAACAGCAATAACTGAAACACCTCCAAATAAACATTTGTCTGGTCTTTTTTTCACTTGTCTAAGTCGCTCATGTACGAAAAACAACAATTTCTTATTGACCATAGAAATTTCATCAATAATCAAGATTTGCAAATTTTCTAACTTTGTTCTGAGTGAATTAATTTTGTCTTCACTGAGAGTTGCATGATCAGGTGACAGTGTTTTGAAAATTCCAAGAGCACTATGAATTGTCAATCCATGGATATTAAAAGCAGCTGTTCCAGTTGGAGCTGTTAATAGAACTATGAGATCATCTGGATTCTCTGAAGTTTGTGCTAATATTCGAGTTGCTTCATATTGTATACACTTGATCAAGTGACTTTTACCCGTTCCAGCTCCTCCAGTGATAAATAAATGTAAAGGCTCTGGTGTTTTTCCATTTGATTTCTGAATGCACCAATCTCTTACTTTATATAGAATTCTTCTTTGTTTCACATTCAGACTTCTTAGCCTTGGAATAATTTCATTTTTTGTGAGAGAAACAGACAGCAAATTAGTTCCAACAGATGATGAGCTCTTTTCATTATTCAAATCTGGTATTGATAAATCCTCCTCAATCACACTTGTTACTTTGCCTTCATCTATACATTCTCTTCTATTTACTTCTGCTTCTGGGCATAACTCACACCAAGCATCTTCATTCGGACCTTTTTCATTTAATTGCTTTTCTGCTTCCTCTAAATCATGACCATCTTTTACAAAATCTGACATGTTTTTGACAACATTTTCTCTTACAGAACTTAACTCATTATCTCCTTCAAATTTTACTGTACCACAGGTGAAGAAATTCTCATATGTTTGAAATTGTGGTGGTTTTAACTGTTCATCATATCTGTATGGTAAATAAAGTTGCAATATGCTTTGATAGTATTTTTCTGGTGAATTTTCTGATGAGAAGCGTGGATATTTTATAACTGCAGGGGAAGTTCTTGTGCGCTTTCTAATGTATCCAAGTGAGCCATCAAGTTTGAAGGTTGTTTCTTTATTAATTTTTTGAGGTAATTGTGATTCTAGTATAACACTGTATTCAGAACAGAATCTTGCCAGACATATTTTGATAAAGATGTCAATGTGTGGTCTACCTTTATATCTATCAACAACATTGTTCATCCAAGTGGTATTCTCATCTTCATCTTCATTTTCACTGTCACTATTACTCCTTTTTCTTTTTGCAGACTTACAACTTTGTTGTTTCTCCAGATCTTTCAGAGGTTTGCTCATTCGACATGGATTTTCACCAACGGGTATAAATTCTACTTTTCTTGAACATTCTCTTAATCTCAATCCTGTTACTCTGAAAACAGCTTCCTGTGCACTTATCTCCCTATGGTGTAAGTATGAAGTTCCAATTTTTTTCAAAGTCTGTTGAGCATTTAAATTTCCTTCTTCAGCTTCATTTTTGGTCTGCAGCAGTAGTAATCCTAGCTCTCGCTCAGCTTTACTTATGTAGCTTATAATATATACAACACAGGAAAATGCATCCAAAATATATTGTATGTCCATGTTTGCATCCCAAGCCCTCAACAGATGTGGGTTATACTGATTGGTGTATATTTCATTTGGCTGACGTTTAAGAACTACTGTATTTCGATTGGTGATGAAACAGTAACATTTTTCAAAGCTTTCTTGAGTTAGTCCTGCTTTCTTGAAAATTTCAGATACATCTAAGTTTTTATCTTCATTCTCTTTTATTACTTTCCATAAGTTTGACAACATTTCCTTTGCAAATTCTTCCTCTTCCTCTGAATCCTTATCTGGATCACTTGGTTCTGAGATAAATGTTCTATTTGAGGGAGGTCTGGGGAAATTAAAACGACATACTGTTCCTTTTTTCTTACAAGATTTTGAATGCTTTTTGCTATGTTGGTGTACTGCCATAACAATGTCATGCAACTCTTTGTCTTCCTTTTCATCTGGTATCTCACATGAAATGTACTTGTCAATAAAAGTGATAATTTCATCATTTTCAACTTCACCAAATTTTGGAGCATTCTCTACCCAAAACAAACAATGTGTGTGGGGAGAACCTCTTTGTTGAAATTCAACTCGGTAAAAATAGTCGATTATTTTCCCTATTGGTTGAGCTTCTGACATGATAACATTCTTCAGAAATTTATGGAATCTATTATCAAACATTCTTGCTGCTGTAACTGGATTGCTACAGAGAACTTTACATTTTTCATCCCATGTCATATTTTCAGTATTTCGCATGTCACCCTGTTGTTTTAAAATTGTGTCTACAATTTCTGACCATCTAAAGTCTGCAGAAGAAAAAGAACAGAAGAATGTTGGGACTCCTAACTGTCTTATCATTGCAAATATATCTTTTTGTGAACTTTGCCAATAGGGAGGAGTTCCTCGAATAGGTTTTAAATATTTTATAGCTTCCTCTTTTTTAAATAATTCTTTTAATGTTTCCTTGTTGCATAGCATTTCTCTAGTTACTTTCTTTCCTTCTTTTGAAATAGGACATTGCTTTCTAAGAGATATCTGTACATTTGAAATCACGCTAGTGAGCTCTGTTAAATATTGACTGAAAAATATAAAGGAAGTATCTCTGGCAAATCTATTTTCGACACTCATCAATCTAAGATTAAAGTACCTTCCAATAGTCAGTTTTTCATCACGGTTTTCATCAAAAGTATTTTTGCCTGAAGGAAAGTGTACAGGAAAGGTTTTAGCTTCAATTCCTGGTTCTTGAAGAACACTTAGAGGACTATTATTTTCTGCTGGAGCTATATTAAATACTTGGTCAAAGCATAAATCTAAAGCCTCTTGTCCGATATCAGCAGGTTGTAAACAAGTGTCTAACTGAACACCACGTAAACTATCATCAATGTAGCTAACTGGTTCACTTTCTATTTCTCTTTCATTGCCTGTTGTAGAAGACTTTCTCATTTCTTCTTCCTGTATTTCGTTTTCCACTACCAGCTCATTATCATCAGATTCCTCATTTACTACTTGATTATCGTCTAATGCAGGAATTGGATTAATCCATTCATTATTGATAGTCACATCTTTATACCATATGTTTTGATCCTTTAAATACAAAAGTGCTTGCTCTAAATGGTTTGGTCTTACAAATTGATATTTGTCATATCCTTTGTAGTTAAGCTTTCTCTTTAACTTTACTTTTAGTAATAGACTTTCATCTTCAGATCGGGGTAATATAGATGTCACTTTTTTCAAATCAGATGGCACACAAACGACAGGTCCATGAACTCCTTTTTGTCCTCCTTTTGGTAAAGCCATAATTTTCATGAATGGAATGTTCTGTGCTATAAGTTGCTGCTCTATTGAATTGAGCCGTTTTAACTCTACTGGAACATCTTCTAGTAATAGACTATTCGAAAAGGAGTCAGCAGGTATTTTACCTTTCAACATTTTACGATGGCAAGTATAACAGATCCATAGACTTGTTCTACATGTTCCTTCAAAAGCACAATTTGTCTTACAATCATCTGTGCATTTGTGTTCATATTTATTTGTTGTAACTGAATCAAATATAGAATTATCATAAGAATCTTTCTTGCAGATCTGAACCTGTTTTTCAAAAAACAGTCTCAAACAACAAGCACAAACACATTCTGGACCTTTTTTAACTTCATCTTTAAATTTTCTTATTACCTCAGATATTTGCTTGTTTTCTTCCTGAAGACTTTCACGACGTACTGATGTTTGTTGTTTAATTTTAATTCTGTGTGCATCATCATTTGCATACTTCTGTGTACTTGCTTGTTTCACATGTTCCTTATGATTTACATCTACCTTATACTTTTGTATACTAGCTTGCTTCACATGTTCCTTATGATTTACATCTGCTTCATACTTGTGTATACTAGCTTGTTTCACATGTTCCTTATGATTTACATCTGCTTCATACTTGTGTATACTAGCTTGCTTCACATGTTCCTTATGATTTACATCTGCTTCATACTTGTGTATACTAGCTTGCTTCACATGTTCCTTATGATTTACATCTGCTTCATACTTGTGTATACTAGCTTGCTTCAGCTTTTCCCTGTACTCATTGTCATCTTTATATTTCTCAATTCCTGATTGTATTAGGGCTTTTCTGTAATCCTCATCTTCTTGATACTTATGAATTCCATAGTCTATTAAGGTATCTCTATACTTTTCGTCTTCTTGATATTTCTGAATACCTGCATGTATCATATTATCTCTGTATATTTCATTCTCTTCATATTTCTTAATGCCTGAATAGATTTTTTTTGAACGTATTTCTTCATTTTCCCAATATTTTCTTTTTCCTGTATCAATCTTTCTAGCTCTAAATTCACCATCTGTCATGTACTTGATCCTTTCTTTCTCATTTTTTGAAAAGACTTTTGATTCAGTTTTGCCGACTTTTATTTTGTTATCTGAATTGGTCATCTGGTCAATTTTCATTTTCTTTGTTGGCACCTCAGATTTAGAATTCTGATACTTTTTCCAATGTTCTTGTCTAGATTGTGATCCATTTAGTGAAATGGACTCTTGTGTAACAGCTGTGACTACTTCATAATGATTTATATCTCCATTATGTTGAAGATAAATTGCTTGATCATTAACATTATTGTTGCTACATATTTGAGATGAAGAATATTTAATCCATGAATTGTTAAAAAAAGTATAAATGTCTGTTTTAAGAAGGTCGGCACAAGCTAGTATTTCTAGTTCAGTTCCCCATGTATTATTTTCTACCATTTTCAGTGTTTGTATATGCTCTTCTACAGTTTTAAATCTTGGCTGTAAAAAAGACCTGAATATTTCTGCATTTCTCATCAAATGATCAACTATTGCCCTTCTTACTTTTCCAAAATATTCTTGTCTACTGGATAGTGAATATGAAATGGCTCGAAATAAACAATTTCCATCACCTGTGATAGTCTTGCAAGCAATTGGTGGTCCTATTTTATAAGAATTTGAAGAATTCTGTTTGGATATATACTTGCTTGGTATATTTATGATTTTACAAAGCTTCCTCTTTAAAAGTGTATGCAGGGGTAGAAAATCATAAAAGATTTCAGCTGAAGACAATATTTCAATATCAGATTCATCATCCATAATAACCTCATTAATGTGTACTTCATTAATTTTATCAATGCCAATACTTTTATTAATGTTCAATTCGATTATTTCTGGTGATATGTTGTCGTTCAAAGTAATATTCTCTTGAGTTTTAGGAAGCTCATGACTATCTTTGTTTCCAGTTTGTAGAATTTCAGATAGTTTAAGTTCACTAGTGTTTATTTGTGTATGACTTTCTGAAAGTTCACAGTTAGTTTTGATTATAGGTTGTTGTCCAAAAATAGAAATACTGACTCCTGTTACCTCAAACCATTGATCTTGACTTGCACCAGCAATCATGTTGCAACAATACTGGTATAGATGATCCAGACTGTTTAACTTTAAAAGTAAACTTTTACCATCACTGTCCTTTAAGCCAAGCTCATTTCGTGCATGAGAATCAAACAAAAGTAATTCTTGATTATGTTTCAAGGCTAAAAAAGTAGTGTCATATGCACATATAAAGCAAGCATCATAGTCTATAAGGGACTCTTGTAAAGCTTGGTCTAAAGGTAAAGAATTTCCAAATGCACTAAAATCTGTAGTTCCAGAAGTATCTACAACAGCTGTAATTGATTCTTTTCTTGATATTTCCAATAACTTTCCTGACATGTCTATCATACCCGGTAGGTCTGATACAAGTAAATGAGTATTATTACCATGAATATTTCTATATATTTCATTTCCATCAATCAAAACATTGTCTAAATACATAGGATCCCAATCATTTAGATCTTTAATTTTACTATGGGCAAGAGCTGATAAACAGTTTGCAACACATTGCTTCCCACTATCAATTCCAAATCTGGTATCTCCTTGGTGAAAACTACCTTGAACTACCCAATTATCAAAAACTGATCTAACCTCTATACTATCTTCAGATATGTTTCTTCTATTTCTATGACTATACAACTTTAGCTTATCATTCTCTTGTTTACATTCTGAAAAATCATTACAATCAAGCTGAATATTTTCAGTTTCAATAGCCATGCTTTCAGTCTTATCCAAGAATTCATGACTATTCATGTGTTCCTTATTAAAATTTGTATCCAATTGGATTGCATCATTCAAATTTGAAAGATTGTGTTTGATTTTAGAACTTTGTTTTGATATCATTGACTTCATCGATTCAACATCCAGATCTGTTTTCATTGATTCATTATCCATGTTTGTTTTCATTGATACATAATCCAAATTCGTTTTAATCCATTCATAATCCATACTTGTATTAACTAAATCATAATCCAGATTTGTTTTCATCGATTCATTATGCATCTTTGTTTTAGTTGATTTAATATCTAGGTTTGAAATAAATGATTCAGAACCCACATTTGATTTCATTGATTTATTTAATTGGATTGATTTGATTGATTGTTTTAATTCAGATTTGACTGATTGTTGTGATTCAGATTTGATTGATAGATTTAATTTGGTAGATTCTTTAGATACTATTGTTTCAGTACTATTGATTGATTCATTATTATATGGACAATTTAGTGAGTCGACACTCTGATCATTGTTGGTAGGACAGTTTAGAGAGTTGATGCTCTGGTCATTGTTGGTAGGACAGTTTAGAGAGTTGAAGCTCTGATCTTGTTTAATAGGACAGTTTATAGAGTTGACGCTCTGATCTAGTTTTATAGGACAGTTTATAGAGTTGACGCTCTGATCTTGTTTCATAAGACAGTTTATAGAGTTGATGCTCTCATCTTGTTTTATAGGACAGTTTATAGAGTTCACGCTCTGATCTAGCAGTATAGGACAGTTTATAGAGTTGACACTCTGATCTAGCTGTATAGGACAGTTTATAGAGTTGACGCTCTGATCTTGCTGTATAGGACAGTTTATAGAGTTGACGCTCTGATCTAGTGGTTTAGGACAGTTTATAGAGTTGATGCTCTGATCTAGCTGTATAGGACAGTTTATAGAGTTGACGCTCTGATCTAGCAGTATAGGACAGTTTATAGAGGTGACGCTCTGATCTAGCAGTATAGGACAGTTTATAGAGGTGACGCTCTGATCTAGCAGTATAGGACAGTTTATAGAGGTGACGCTCTGATCTAGTTGTATAGGACAGTTTATAGAGTTGACGCTCTGCTCTAGCTGCATAGGACAGTTTAAAGAGTTGATGCTCTGATCATTGTTTGTAGGACAGTTTAGAGAGTTGACGCTCTGATTAGTAGGGCAGTTTAAAGAGGTGGCGCTCTGATTATCCACGGAGATGAGGTTTTTGTTATTGGCCTGCTTTATTCTTCTCTCTCTCATTCGATCTCTCTGCTCTTTCTTTTTACTTAAATCACTTTTCTTTCTTCCTCTACGTGGCATTTTCTACAAAATAAAAATAAAATTATATAAAACCCTGTTATGAAATCTAAAAGCAACATTTAACATTGTGTAAAGAGGATTAAAAGACAAGAAAAGTCCTGGAATATATATATTCTATTATCTAACAAGAATGTGTCCATAGTACAGTACACTCACACTTTTATTTTCAAAGTTGGGATAAAAACTCTAATTTGGCATTAACATTAGAAAGATCATATCATAGGGAAAATGTGTACTAAGTTTAAATTTAAAGTTGATTGGACTTCAACCTCATCATAAACTACCTTGACCAAAAACTTAAACCTGAAGCAGGACATACGGAGGAACGAACGAATGGACAGATGAACAAATGGAGGGACGTACAGTCCAGAAAAAAATATGACCCTTTACTACATGTACTATCACAGGAAGGGCATAAAAAGTGTTTGCGATCTTATAATATTCAAATACTTCAAACCAAACAACTCTGATAATCAACTTATGCAATATATAATTCTGTTATTCATTTGATATTTTTCTATACTTGAATTATTGGATGGGTTATTCTACAATGACAAAGGAGTAGAGGCAATAAGGCCCTTATTCGGCCCAAATATTAGTGCAATTTGAAAAGCTACCATTAATATTCTTAACTTTTTCCCCACTACAATAAATGCATTTCCAAACAGTTCTCATAAACTAAATGTTCTTGGGCAAAAAGATGGCCTTAATGCCTCTACTCCTTTTTAATCTTTTACAAGATTTTTTTGTTTGTTATATATATGTGATTTAATAACAGAAAAAGCTGTATTAACTTACCACAACTATTTACCACTTCTTAATAAAATTAACAAGCTTTAACAGTCAGCTTCAAATGTAATCTATACCCTCACTTCAACAAGTCAGAACTGAAGAAATACCTGTTAAAAGAAATGTTATCAGTACATGTACTTGACTGTTTCATGTTTGTCTTTTTTATATTTTCATAATTTTCAAAATATAGCTTCAGAAAAAAAAATTGACATGTATTAACAGTTCCTATTGTCGTCAAATCAGTGAACATGAATTTGACAGTTGTATTGTAAATGCGCCTTTAAAAAAGTATTTCTGAGTAGCTGCCCTTTGGGTTATATGGCAGAGTAGAATGAATCTGAATTAAACATATATATTCTGGGTTTTTTTTTTTTTTTTTTAAATTATAAGATGAAGAAGAGGCTCTCAAGAGCCTGAATCACTCACCTTGATTTTTGGCATTTATCTTTCGTTTTAGAGTTTTAAGTGTCACATTTCATTGTAGTTTGTTATTAAATAAAATTGTGTAAAACTGTTCTTGAAGGGCAATAACTCTTTAAGGGGTCAATTGACAATTTTGGTCATATTTATTAGTAGATCTTACTTTGCTGATCATATTTGTTGTTTACAGCTTATCTTTATCATTAATACTATTCAAGATAATAACCATAAACTGCAATATTTCCTTAAAATTACCAATTTAGTGGCAGCTACCCAACAATGGGTTATTAGATCCATCTGAAAACTTCAGGGCTGATAGAACTTTACCTTATGAATACTTTTACCCCTTGTCAGATTTGCTCTAACTGCTTTGGTTTTTGAAATATAAGCAAATAACTGCATTTTACCCCTATGTTCTATTTTTAGCCATGGCAGCCATGTTTTTTGACGAAACAGAAAATAAAACACAAACTTTATTCTAGACATCCTAAGGAACATTCAGCTTAAGTTTGGTTGCAATTATTTCAATGGTTTCAGAAAAGAAGATTTTTTATAGTTCGAAAACATGATAAACAAGTTTTGTAAAATTGTCCTTAAAGGGCAATAACTCTTTCATTGTCTTTAGGGGTCAATTGACAATTTTGGTCATATAAACTTATTTGTAGATCTTACTTTGCAGAACAAATTTGCTGTTTACAGTTTATCTTTATCATGAATACTATTCAAGATAATAACCAAAAACTGCAAAATTTCCTTAAAATTACCAATTTAGTGGCAGAAACCCAACAATGGGTTATTAGATCCATCTGAAAACTTCAGGGCTGATAGAACTTTACCTTAAGAATACTTTAACCCTTGTCAGATTTGCTCCAACTGCTTTGGTTTTTCAGATATAAGCCAAAAACTGCATTTTACCCATATGCTCTATTTATAGCCATGGCGGCCATGTTTTTTGACGAAACAGAAAATAAAATATAAACTTTATTTTAGATACCCTAAGGATCATTCAGCTTAAGTTTGGTTTGAATTGGTTCAGTAGTTTCAGAGAAGATGTTTGAAATAGTTTACACCAGACTGACGAGAACGACGGACGCCAAGTGATGGCTACAGCTCACAGTTCCTTCAGAACAGTGAGCTAAAAACAATTACATAATTTTCACACAAATCAATTACATTTTTTTTTCAAAATTTGTGTATTTCATTAAAGATCTAGACAATTGTGTTCTGTTACTTTACAATTCAAGGTAACGCCACAGAAGATCTACCTTAAGTGCTGTACTTTCTGAATACGGTATATTATATTAGCTTACCACAATGTTTACTATAAGTTCCAAAATCAAAGAAACCAGCTTTTTTGGTCAGCTTAATTAAATCAAAAACCTCTGTTACTCCAACTAGTAAGAACTGAAGTAGGCCTGTAAATAAAAATGTTATTGGTACATGTAACTTTAATTTAATACTATACATGTATTCATGAGATGTATTTATATAACAACATGAACAATGTCTACTGTTGCACATAACTTTATCAGTGCTTGAGAAAAACAAATACCTAGTACATGTGTATGAAGTTATCATTACAATAAATTGACTTTATTTTTCACAAGACTTGCATGAATTGACATGATTGAGAGCATTCTGAGAGTATTGCCTGGTAATATGTAGTGACACTAGTCCCCTACCAGTAAAAGTAATGGAACAAAGTGCTTAATCTTAATCAATATTTTGTGATATTATTAATTTTGTATATTTTAACTAACTTAATTTGTTCTGGGTTAGTGACACGACTATATTTTTGATAGAAAACGGGGGAAAGCAAAACTGACATTGCACGGTTATTTTTAGAAGGTCTTAAAACTGATATGAACTGATGTCATCTAACATGCCTTATGAATTTCATGAAATGGTTAAAAGTGTTTAACTAGTATGTTGTTATAGTAAAAGGGACTAGTACCGAAAAATGTATATGATACCTTTAAAATTCAACAAAATTAAATGATAAAAAATAGAATATAAGTACCGACAATTTTGATACAAGTCTGATAGGAAATTAATAAAATAAGTACATGAAGTATAAATACATGTATGATAGCACCATAGTTATTACAAGTCAACTATGGCAATTCAACAGTTTAGAAAATATGTCTTGAACATAGTTTGCATGACGTTGAATAACATTAATTTTATCTATTTTATCTCAGCTGAATGACGACTGAGTGCGGGAGTTTCTCCCTACATTAAAGACCCATTGGTGGCCTTCGGCTGTTGTCTGCTCTATTGTCGTGTTGTTGTCGCTTTGACACATTCCCCATTTCCTTTCCCAATTTTATCAGTGTCTCTTTGTTGTGGGATGTATAAGTACCCAGCCACGTCCACTTGTCTTTTTTGTATTTTATCTATCTGATGGGTTAAGCCTTTTACAACTGATTTTTATAGTTTGTTCTTATGTTGTACTGTTACACGACTGTCCCAGGTTAGGGGAGGGTTGGGATCCTGGTAATATGTTAACCCTGCCACATTCTGTATGTGTGTGCCTTTCTGAAGTCAGGAGCCTGTAATTCAGTGGTTGTCGTTTGTTTATGTATTACATATTTGTTTTTCATTAATTTTTTGTACATAAATAAGGTCGTTAGTTTTCTAGGTTGAATTGTTTTACATTGTCATTTTGGGGCGGGGCCTTTTATAGCTGACTATGCAGGATGGGCATTGTTGAAGGCTGAACTGTGACCTATAGTTGTTAATTTCTGTGTCATTTGGTCTCTTGTGGAGAGTTGTCTCATTGGCAATCATACCACATCTTCTTTTTTTGCTTCACATCACGGTGCGGAGCTATTAGTTTCAGTCGAAATACACGCCATCTTGAATAAATTACTTATCATGTATAGATTCTGATTGGTTGCATAATAATGAGGCTGAGATCGATACAGCAACAGCTATTGGCTTAAATGAGATAAAGAATTACAGACTTTTCTCGTTCAGGATAAGACATCAAATGCCAGAAAATTAACAGTGATTAACTATGTGCATTTCAGTTCTGATCAACTGTCTTTAATTCATGTTCCTTTTATTATGCATACCTTTCACAGATAAATTCAATATTGAAATATCAATTATTAATATATGTGTTTAATTGCTTTGTTACTCTGCAATTTGCATGTTTTGCTTTGCTAAACAATGTTTCTATACAATGTTTACAAAAATGCATTGTCTGTTTTTTATAACTTCTGACAATATAGGCACACCTCCAGAACAGCACACCTCAAGAACCGTGTCTAAATCTATAATTGTTTTAATTTTCAACAAGAAATTAAATTTTTTTAAAGGCATGGGTGTTTAACGCACACTCTTAAAGTACATCCATTTTATATCAATCAATATCTAAAAATACTACATTTCCAATACTAACATGACTAATTTAACAACCACATGCACACATATAACCTTAAATTAGTGTAAACCAAAGCAGTACATAGCTTTTTTAGAAAGCTAATACATGTACTTGTACATGTAAAAGTTTCATAGTCAACCATGGTCAATGAACCATGATGAGGGGGTTGGGCTTTATAGTCTCCATGGAAATAAGATGTGCTTATGCTTATTCATTGTACAACTGAATATTAATAAACATTGGCCTACCACTAATGGTTTTCCTTGAACTGACCTAATCACAACTAATAATACATGTAAACTTTAGCAAAATTTTCAAAGTCAATAGACCATGACTAGGTCCGAGTACACAGTTATCGTCCTTTGATTTTCGTTGTCCACGAATATAGTCCTTAGTGTGGACAGTGTGTTACTTGCCAATTTTTGTTATACCCCTTCCAAATTTATTTCTCCATGTTTTATGCCTCATATAGCAAGTTGGGGGGTGAAATGACACTGTAAAAAAAGTTGGGTCATAAATATTAATGTAAAGTAGTGATCAGGTCCAGCTGAAAAAGGTCAAAAATTAGCACTTCGGAAGCTGTCAAAAGATTTCAAGACCCCCTTAACATAAGATTGTCCATATTTTGAGTTAGAGCTGATGAAGTTTTCTATAATTTTGATATAATTTGTCCCAAAAGTAGTACAACACACTGTAAAAATATTATTGAGAAAGCGCAGGTGGTTTTTTTTTAATTTTCATTTATTGTCTAAAAGAAATGCACTACGAAATAACTGTGTACTCAGACCTAAGAGGTGAAATCAGGAAATATAGAATCTGTACTTTGGCAACTTCCCTGAATGATTTGATGGTGCCAATTTGTCAAATAGCATAAAACTAAAGGATTTAAACTTTTATTTGATAGAATTTCTGCAAAAATGACCAATTTTGGCATTATATGGTCAAAATAAGCATTTCATAGCTTTTTCAATTTTGATGCATAAGTGGCATTCTGACTTTCTATCTGACATGTTTTCATGTGTCAATTTTTGTGTTTCTATGCTTTAATCCAGTTTTATTACTCATTTGTGAACTCTGAATCTACAGAAAAGAAGATTATCTCAGAAAATATGAGCAAAATGTGTTGTATAAATGACCCTCGTCTAACGCCCTGTTTGGATCAAGTTAAATGTGAGGAGCATGGCACATAAAAGTTGAAGTCCATAATAAATACCTCAATAAATTTGTATAAAAAGCACTTAACAATGTCTTTTGTACCTGTTTCATTTCACATAATATCTTTCTTTACCTCTGTAGGATAGCATGTGGTTCAAATATAAGCCTGTTGAGACTAAAATTGCATGCAAGTTTTTCACTAAAAAGTGAAAAATCTTTGTATCAGACCATACTGTCTACTAAAAAAGTTGAATGTAAGAGCCTTTTTGTGCTCAGATTTATTGTATCATGTCACCTGAGTATAGAAATGAAAGAAAAGACACAAATTTTTATTTCCTATAACTTCAATATGCATTTTTAAATGTAAATATGTGCTACGGCCTAAATTGACCCTAAATTAATTTTAGTCTTACTTGGCCTAAGACCCTTTTAAACTAATATGATATGTTATTTGTAAGTTTTCTTTCCATTTAAAGTACATTAAGTACATATGTAAGGATTATTTATAATCAAAAAGCTTCACAAACTTAAAATTGCTGGAAAATATTACATCTTCATGTAAGGCCCGCTTCATTGGAAAACCTCCATTTTTAGGCACAGGCTCATATAAATTTGACTTTTGAAAAATTATGCTAAGTCTGATATAACAAATGAGTACTCTATTGCTTTAAATACATAATATATTATATATTAAGGCATTTTAAAAGTATTTTTTTGCAATATTTAAATTTTATAAGCCCCAAATGTTGATAGTTGAAATTTCTCAATTTTAACGTCTAAATTTAACACGCAAAGTTGAATATAGAATTAATCATATTGTCTATAATATATATCCTATTGCTATGAAACTTTGTAAGCAGTCTTGTAATATATTAAGCTTTAGTCATACCAAGTTTTATTAAGATTGGTCAACTTTTTCTATCCTATTAGGTGAAATCAGGAAATATAGAATCTGTACTTTGGCAACTTCCCTGAATGATTTGATGGTGCCAATTTGTCAAATAGCATAAAACTAAAGGATTTAAACTTTTATTTGATAGAATTTCTGCAAAAATGACCAATTTTGGCATTATATGGTCAAAATAAGCATTTCATAGCTTTTTCAATTTTGATGCATAAGTGGCATTCTGACTTTCTATCTGACATGTTTTCATGTGTCAATTTTTGTGTTTCTATGCTTTAATCCAGTTTTATTACTCATTTGTGAACTCTGAATCTATAGAAAAGAAGATTATCTCAGAAAATATGAGCAAAATGTGTTGTATAAATGACCCTCGTCTAACGCCCTGTTTGGATCAAGTTAAATGTGAGGAGCATGGCACATAAAAGTTGAAGTCCATAATAAATACCTCAATAAATTTGTATAAAAAGCACTTAACAATGTCTTTTGTACCTGTTTCATTTCACATAATATCTTTCTTTACCTCTGTAGGATAGCATGTGGTTCAAATATAAGCCTGTTGAGACTAAAATTGCATGCAAGTTTTTCACTAAAAAGTGAAAAATCTTTGTATCAGACCATACTGTCTACTAAAAAAGTTGAATGTAAGAGCCTTTTTGTGCTCAGATTTATTGTATCATGTCACCTGAGTATAGAAATGATAGAAAAGACACAAATTTGTATTTCCTATAGCTTCAATATGCATTTTTAAATGTAAATATGTGCTACGGCCTAAATTGACCCTAAATTAATTTTAGTCTTACTTGGCCTAAGACCCTTTTAAACTAATATGATATGTTATTTGTAAGTTTTCTTTCCATTTAAAGTACATTAAGTACATATGTAAGGATTATTTATAATCAAAAAGCTTCACAAACTTAAAATTGCTGGAAAATATTACATCTTCATGTAAGGCCCGCTTCATTGGAAAACCTCCATTTTTAGGCACAGGCTCATATAAATTTGACTTTTGAAAAATTATGCTAAGTCTGATATAACAAATGAGTACTCTATTGCTTTAAATACATAATATATTATATATTAAGGCATTTTAAAAGTATTTTTTTGCAATATTTAAATTTTATAAGCCCCAAATGTTGATAGTTGAAATTTCTCAATTTTAACGTCTAAATTTAACACGCAAAGTTGAATATAGAATTAATCATATTGTCTATAATATATATCCTATTGCTATGAAACTTTGTAAGCAGTCTTGTAATATATTAAGCTTTGGTCATACCAAGTTTTATTAAGATTGGTCAACTTTTTCTATCCTATTAGGTCCGAGTACACAGTTGTCGTCCTTTGATTTTCGTTGTCCACGAATATAGTCCTTAGTGTGGACAGTGTGTTACTTGCCAATTTTTGTTATACCCCTTCCAAATTTATTTCTCCATGTTTTATGCCTCATATAGCAAGTTGGGGGGTGAAATGACACTGTAAAAAAAGTTGGGTCATAAATATTAATGTAAAGTAGTGATCAGGTCCAGCTGAAAAAGGTCAAAAATTAGCACTTCGGAAGCTGTCAAAAGATTTCAAGACCCCCTTAACATAAGATTGTCCATATTTTGAGTTAGAGCTGATGAAGTTTTCTATAATTTTGATATAATTTGTCCCAAAAGTAGTACAACACACTGTAAAAATATTATTGAGAAAGCGCAGGTGGGTTTTTTTTAATTTTCATTTATTGTCTAAAAGAAATGCACTACGAAATAACTGTGTACTCGGACCAAAGAGGCAGAGCCATATAATCTCCATTGAAATGAGATATATATGCCAATGGTACATGTAATACAACTGCATACCAAATATCATTGACCTACATGTATAGCTACCACTAGTCGTCAGTGGCGGATCCAGAAATTTTCATAAGTGGGGGCCCACTGACTGACCTAAGAGGGGGCCCGCTCCAGTCATGCTTCAGTGATTCCCTATATAAGCAACCATTTTTTTTTCCAAAAAGGGGGGGCAGGGCCTCTGGTCGTTCCCCAAAAACTGACCTAATCACAAACTAATACATATGTACATGTAAACTAAGCAAATTTTCAAAGTCAATAGACAATGACTGAGAATGAGGGGGCATGGCCAAATAATCTCCATGGAAATGAGATATGCCAATGCTTATACAGCATACTAAATATCATTGACCTACCACTTGTGGTTAACCATAAACTATACATTATCACAAACTAATTATTAGCCTTACAAGTCATTCAAGTGGCATTTCAGTTAATTGCATAGAAAATAATCGCCTCCTTGATATGCTTAGTTCAAACTGATGAGCATGTGCAGAGTTGGTATGTGACATTACAGGTCATTTAAAAAAATATATACAGTATACGGTTGAGGAATTTCATACGTGAATCATTTTATATTATTATTATTTTCAAAAAAGTGCATTCACCTCTATTAACTTATTTTAAAGCAATTATTATATTTTCACAATTTCAACACTCCTTTCCAGCAAATAACCTGTATAGCCCTCCCTTACTTACAGTTACCTATTTACTGCCTCGCACATACACATGTATATAAAAAAATAACCAGGTTCAAGAAACAGTATTACATCACTGTGCAAGTGGTAAATACTGCATTTCAAAGGCAGTTCAATACACATTTATTGATAAAAATGATAACAGACTGCATTACAATGTATGTGTAGTTGAACAACTTACTTTAATCAAAGCGTAACAATGTACATTGTAATTTGTACATGTTCCAGACCATATGAGTACGTGTAGTCTGGACCGTATATGAGTATTTAAAAAAGTATACATACTGTCCAGACGGTACATGTACAGTTCAAATACTCATACGGTCTGGAACATACAAACATGTACAGGTCATAGAAACAAATCTATTTTTAGAACAATTTGTTCTAATTTTGTATCACAGGTAAAGCATTGTAAATGTACATAATTTTGATTCCCGTACGACTGAGGCAGGGTGACCATCTTATTATATTTCAATTTCCCAAATCTTTTGTGCAGTATAAATTATTTTTTCAACATATGTTGAAGACGAAAAATACAAGTAGTTCATTTATTATTATACTAACACTTATTTGTGGCAATACAAATATTCGGCGAATGTTTCAACAAACATTAACCCAGTGTATCCCAAACTTTGTCTGACTGACACGATGTCAGACAAGAAATTCTTTCGGAGAGACAGAACTTTCAAGATTTTTTAGTTGAACATGTAGTCCAAATAATTATGACGTCTTGAAAGGCTATAATTATTTGGACTAGTTGAACATGTAGTAAAAATGTTTTTTTCTTTTTTCGGTCAGGCTAACTTTATAACGGTTTGACTAAGACTGTGTACTTATTCTGTTCAAATAATAAAAAATATACAACTAGAATACAATATTTTCTTAAAGAAGAAAATTAAAATCAGGGCGAACAGTCTCTGGGACGAACGTGAATCAGGACGAACGGACCCGGATTCATATTTCTCCATTTGTTATGATAAGTTTACCCTAAAAAGATGTTAAATTTTTAATATCAATAGGAAAAGATGATATGAATACCTTTTAAACAATGAGTGACGATACTCTCAGTCTTTTTTCAAATGTGCTTATCGCGTATAATAAGATTATCTTTTCAAAACAGCTCGAAATCTTCTATGCCACAAAGCCTGCACAGGAAATCAAATCAAATTTTTAACGTGTAAACCAAAGTCGGAGAGAATTCCGCATTTTTTGTAGCTCATACCTGGGACTATATATAAATACTAATAAGTAATATTATATATATATATAGTATAATAGTCCCAGGATATACGAATACATTTTATTGCTTAATGAAAACATAAAACATTACTATAACAATTTTTAAAATAGCAGGTATGTTAAATATGTAGCCGGAGGGGTTTTTACAATGTGTTTTTTCGGTACCGTATTTTGGCAGTGTCAACTTTAACATATTTTACCCCAGCCCGTGTGAAGAGAAGATATCGGAATCATAGCCGAGTCTCTGATCCTTCATATATGGCTTTGCAAAACTTAACACTAGCAAGTTTACATAGTTTATTAGTAAATTACATAATTCAACAAATATCAACAATTTGTACAGATAAAAACATAAAACATGAACTATGAAAAGCAAGTTAAAATTCACATAAAAGTGACATAGCTTAATCTGTCATTTTAACTTTTGTCTAGATAAGATGCATTATGTAATTTAAGACACAATAGCGACATTGTGTCTATAGATGCAGTGAAATGCATAACACCTTTCGTGTAGACAAAGCCTTTCGTGTAGACAATGCCTTTCGTGTAGACAGCACCTTTCGTGTACACAGTGCATTGGCGGATCCAGGGGGGGGGGGGGTTCCGGAGGTTGGAACCCCCCTTTTTTTTGCCGATCAATGCATTGAAATGGGGACATATAGTTGGGGTGGGGTGGGGTGGGGACGTTGAACAGACAACATGCATAGAGACAGAATGCACACAATGTAATTTCTTTTGTCTTTGTAGGAAATTGACATTTTGATCACAGTTCACCAGCAGTGCATGATTTGGATTTAATTGTTCCGGTGTAACTTTAATACACATTTAACGATTATTTTCTTAAAATGTACATTTTTCAGCACCAGTTTGTAACACAGATTAGTATTTTAATCTAGGAGCGGACATTTTATTGTAGGATGTCACTGAGATTTACGGACCTAGCAAGCGATTTTTACGGCATTGCCATTTTTTTTCTCTAGGAAAAGTCTTGAGAGATATCCGCACCAAGTTTTTTTATGAACCTTTAGTACATGTATGCCCTGCTGCCTGCAAATTTTCAGGGCGATTGGACTTGTAGTTTCAGAATACATGTGATTTTTTTTTCTTGAAACAAGCGAAAAAACTCAAATGAGAACTTGGACCCCGGTGTAACTTTAATACACATTTAACGATTATTTTCTTAAAATGTACATTTTTCAGCACCTGTTTGTAACACAGATAAGTATTTCAATCTAGGAGCGGACATTTTATTGTAGGATTTCACTGAGATTTACGGACCTAGCAATCGATTTTTATGGCATTGCCATTCTTTTCGTTAGGAAAAGTCTTGAAAGATATCGGCACCACGTTGTTTTATGAACCTTAAGTACATGTATGCCCTGCTGACTGTAAATTTTGGGGTCGATTGGACTTGTAGTTTCAGAGTATAACTGATAACAAGGAGTTGGATTTTTTTTTTCACAAGAGATGTAAGAACAATATTAAAATTAAATTCTTCTTGAATAATTGAGAGTTTTTTCCTTTCATATTGTTTTAAATATACTGTCATTAATAAACTGTCATACATATTGATTGATTGATTGGTTGGTTTATAACTTAAACACTTGGGATAGGGCCTCTTGAAACAAGCGACAAAAACAAATGAGACCTTGGACCCCGTATTAAACAGACGAGACGGAAACATGCGTGCAATGATTGATTAGTTGGTTGATTGATTTATTGATTGGTTGGTTTATTGATTGGTTGGTCGGTTGGTTGGTTAGTTGGTTGGTTGGTTGATTAAACACGTTGTATAGGGTCAATTGAAACAGCGAAGAAGAAACAAAGAAGATCTTGGACCCTATATTAAACACATGAGACGGAAACATGCATGCACTAATTGATTGATTGATTGATTGATTGATTGATTGATTGATTGATTGGTTAGTTGGTTTGGTATTCAAACACACATAAAACTCTTTAAAAAGTGCCAAAATCACATAATTTGCCTCTTAGTACATGACCTTGACCTTTGACCTGGTGACCTTTGTCCAGGTCATTGCTCCACAATGTCATTGCAAAAGACCCTATGGGTCAAGGACATTTTGTTTAAGAGTTTTGCCTAATAATAGCTTTATACAAACCATCAATGGGGATTATGTCCCTTACACAATGGTAAAACCAATACAGTCATAATGTAACAAAGTTGGCCCTTGAAGTACCAAGCATTTTTCACTATTTAAATTTTCTGTATCTATAACCATTCCAAAGTTATAGGGAAATCAAAGACAAATAAAAATCTAAAATACGACCTTGACCTTTGACCTTGACGTTATTTTCTTTTTTTTGGACCAAGGATCTCACATCAAAAAACCGTAGGTCTCTATCACTTATGGTTTTTCAGTTTAAAATACATTTCAAAATTTTAAATACAAAAGGGGAAATAACTCTCATATCGAATCTCTATACGCTTCAGTCAAAATAAAACAGAACATCCTAAGGATATAACGAGCAATTTGAAAAAATAAATTTGTCGGTTTCTTATACGGTTGCGAAGCCTTAGAGATAACAAGAAAAACAGTGTTCGGAGAGATAACTCTTATATGGGAAAGTATTCGGTTAAGCAGAGTTGGTTTCAAAAGCGTATATACTGTTCGATATCATATTCCAAAAATCTAAGCGACATTTTGCGAAACAAAAAAACAGCGAAGGAAAAAAATTAGGCGGAAAAAAAAAAAAAAAAAATAATAATAATAAATATAGCTATTTCCGGTTTACAAAAGGTCACTTCCGGTTGTCTTTTTCTAGATCACATTGCTTGCAACCTAATTCAAAAAGTCCCAAGTCTTGATCATGTATACATATGAGGTAAAAGCAAAGGTCAAAATCTAGAACGTTACATTTACCTATGACCTTGAGCTCAATTTCGAGGTCATCAACCAAGGACCTCAAATCAAAAGACTCTAGGCCTCTACTATATATAGTTAATGAGTTGTATTACCTTACAACTAATATTGGATATAAAAGGGGGCAAAACTGGCATCAAATGTCTACGTACTCTTTCGACTAAAATCTACGTGTTACCACGTGTCGCAACTAACAATTTAGTAAAAATAATTTGTCGATAAGTTATACGGCTTTTGAAAATAAGTGAAAATCAGCCAAAATCAAATTTTATAATATGACCTTGACCTTTGACCTTGACCTTATTTTCATTTTTTTGGACCAAGGACCTCAAATCAAAAGATCCTAGGTCTCTATCACTTATGGTTTACCAGTTAGAAATGCAAATTCTTATATCAAACATAAAAGGGGGGATAACTGTCATATGGAATCTATATACGGCTTCGGTCAAAATAAAACAGAACATCCTAAGGATATAACGAGCAATTTGGAAAAATAAATTTGTCGGTTTCTTATACGGTTGCGAAGCCTTAGAGATAACAAGAAAAACAGTGTTCGGGGAGATAACTCTTATTTGGGAAAGTATTCGGTTAAAACGAGTTGGTTTCAAAAGCGTATAAACTGTTCGATATCATATTCCAAAAATCTAAGCGACATCTTGCGAAACAAAAAAACAGCGAAGGAAACAAATTAGGCGGAAGAAAAAAAAAAAAAATAATAATAATAATAATAATCAGAAGAAATCCAATAGGTCTTTCCACGGAAAAGTGGAAAGACCTAATAATAATCAGAAGAAAAGCAATAGGTCTTTCCACGGAAAAGTGGAAAGACCTAATAATACAAGACTAACAAAGGTCAGAGGCTCCATATAAGGCCGTGTTCACATTGACCTAAACTCGGTGTTGTGTAAGTGTAACTCACACGTAAACTAAGCAAAATTACGTTGATAAAACTCAATGTTTACATGTAGTGTAAAACATGTTTTGTCTACATGCAGTCGATACTCGATGTAGGCCTTGTGTAGATTAAGTGTACACAACACTCTAGTATTTAAAACATTAGTTTCACCGTGTATATTTAAGGAAGAAACACTTTTTGAATAAAATTGATATTTATAACAATTATTAATAAAGTTCTTTACAGAAATATTTGTCTAATCTTGATATATTTATTTTTTTTTTTTAAACTTAACGTAGCTGTTAAGCACTTATCAGAGCTTTCTTACAAATTGACGAAAGCTACGAACGAACGTAAAGGGAGCACGTATTACATTTCCACAATAACAGTTAAGAGCCTTTGTTTTATCCGGTATAAAACATCATTCTTTTCTAAATCAAAATTATCTTTAAAAAAATAAGCATATCGGAAATAAAACACGCTTTTAATATCAGAAAATAAAGAAAAATAGTGTCAAATACACTTACGTACGTTACGTTACCTACATGTACGTAAACCACGATACCATACATTTTCGAGGGAATTGTTCAAGCACGAGTTTCACGATTAATATTTTAATGGCATAATTGTAGTACGTTAAACGACAAGGTTCACATTTATTTAATTTTCAACATTGATCAATCATCATCGAGATTTGCAAAACAAGGATGCTACAATGATTTGAAAAAGCAATGTGAAATAAATGTAGGAAAACAGATTTTGTGAACAAGTTTATTTTAATAAATGTTATGGTTAATAAAGGAACGTAATGTGACTCTTGTGATTGCAGGCAACAAATGTGAAACTCATACCTTAATTGCAAATTCAGTTTAATATGAACTTAACAAAGTTAATTCACACTAGCTGTTAAACAAGCATTAAATGACTAAAAAAAAGAATAGAAATAGTAACAACAAGTTTAGGGAACAATCATTTAAGGGGAAGGGGGTTATGGTTGTGGATTTCATTATGACGTTTAAACACACAACATGCTTGGGAGATAGACGCATAGACGTCCAGTGGCTAATATTTCATGAATGTTCAGTACCTAAACGCAATCCTACGCTATAACAACGGTTCCATAAAAGAGACTAACTCTGGCATGTCTGGTGTATGGAAACACCACAAGGTAACAATGAATATTAACTAGGGAGAAGAGCTGATTCACAAGTTATTTTAAAAATGAGCACCTGTATATGACATAGTATGAAGGTCATTGTTTTTTTCCTTTTATTATTGTGGAAGTTGCAAATATTGAATTAAGGAAGTATATGTTTTTATTATTTTTTATTATTTTATCTCAGGGAAGTGAACACTGTCATGAATGTATTTGCATTGGTATTTGTAAAAAAAAAATGTGTGGCGGGAGATGGATTGGACGCCTTTTTTATTTGTTTTTAGGAGTATGTTTTTTCTTCTCACTTCCCTAAGTTTAGTATATTTTGTACAGTTATCTTCGTTTACCTGGTGGTATAATATTTCTAACTATCGTACGTCCCGAAATCCTATATCTCACCAAAAATCTAATTTAATAAGTGTCGTTGCATGTAGGGCAATGGTCCTTAATATGCTAACATTAGAGTGAAATGCCATCGAAGTTCCATGACGATTATTTGAATATGTCAAAATTAAGGATCCCTAAAACGTGTCTTACGTATGATTCGTCAAGCATACGTACCTTTCGTCAGTTTGTAAGAAAGCTCTATCAAGACTCAAAGCAGCATCATTGCCGAACACATAATTCATTTGAAAATTAAGGTCTTTCCGAATCGACTTGACTTGCACAGAAATGTTTGCCACTGGTCTTTACTCAAACAACGATTCACTCACAAATGCATTACTTAAAAAGTGTGAGGTAAATGTATTGTTTGTCTAGTACATGTATCTCGGATCCGTTAAATGACCCTTAAAACTAAAAAAAAAACATTACCCCCTCCCTTTGCCAAATGCTCCTTGGAGAAGAAATACCATTTGAAACAAACAGAAAAGATAGGAATATAGTGATCCCTAATATATCATTCCCTTTTCTCCTTCAATCTCTGTACCGATGTAATGCATTGGCTTTATGAGAATAAAAATATATATTCTTCGCCTGTAAGCACGCTGCTGCAGCCTACGTTTTCTAATGCTTAATCGAGACATCTTTATCATTTTTAAACTACTGCAAATCATCAAAATGGCTTAACTTTAAAAAAAAAAGTGTGTGTGTGTGGAGGGGGGGGGGGGGGTATTTTGTTAATTTATCTGAGCCAGAAATTTTTCCGCGCAACCGTTTTATTCCGTTTTTTTCTCGATGCTGGTAATCAACATTTTTTATCAACATTTATAATGTATGGGGAAACTCTTGATTTAGAATATTTATGTATCATCTGTAGGCCCCTTTTTTTTTTTTATCCAATTGGGGTTCGTAATATTTCCATCCATTATCACGTTTTGTTCTGTTAATGACCGATGGAATTTATTACTGAAAAATAAAGAATAGCATGTGGCCTGTTTTTATCCAACAAGATAAGCTTCAGTTATTCTTAACCGATATGAAATGATATATTATATTATATGATTATACGATAAGATAACATACATTTTTGTAACATAAGATATTTTACATGTAGGTCCCCAATATTCCAAGTCATTCAATGCCCATGACCGAAGTCGAAAGGCTAAATAATATCAATGGACTGAATGAGATATGCTTACATGCAGATCCAGATTTGAAAAAGGGCTTAATGGGGGGGGGGGGGGGGGGGGGGGGGGGGGGAGCAAAGTCTAAGCTGTATCATAGATGAATATCATACCGTATAATAAGGTTGGTCCCTATAGCTAGACCCTCTGAAATCTATCGCTGATATTGAAAATGTCAAACGTTCATATTTAAACCAAACGATAACTTTTTCTTCTATTCTATTTTCCAAAAAACAGAGACATAAATTGTCATCCGGCCTTTTTTTTTTACATAGTCTCCTCCTGTCTATTTTCATTTATTACTCAAACTCTTGTCTTGCCTGTGTTGTTAAAACTTCATTCTAGTCAAATAAGAAATCAAATGATAGCTGCCTTATTTAATCTTATAATAAAATCTAGGCTGTTATTCACTTATATGTCAACACTCAATTTTAAAGTAGGAACTACTCCTAGGATTCGTCACATGATGACTGTGTGGAAAACAATTAGTGGGGTGGTTTTGATTAGCATTTTCCAACGATTATCACAATCAAATATACCGGTAAATAAACATGATGCAAGGACCCGTTTTCGAGTATTCCTAGAGGCTAGGTTCCAGGTTTTAAAATATAGCAACATGGCTCTCCATTCCTTTTTTTCGTGTTCATTGAGCCCAGGTCCTTGCTGGGGGTGAGGTGGGGGGAGGGGGAGGGGCCGGTCGAAGGGGTCCTGATCCCGATATTCCGGGCTTAAAACATGTAATCCCGAAGTCCTGAATTTAACAAAATTTCAATAGACAACTTTCGAGTTCGATGCATTTCCGTCAAAAACTCTGGTTTTAGTGAACGTCATTTGTGCGTTTAGGGGCGTCGTCATTTCCATTCCAATGTTGAGCGAGTGGTTGGAAAACTATAATTCTATATATTGTACGAATTATACGACAAATTGAATTCGCAAAATTGACAATCAGCATTGATGTCATTAGGGAATTGTCATTAAGTACCTACAGAACAACCATTATTTCTAATTTATCCTGCACAATGACGATCACCAAGACGCTTGATGAACGTAAATAGTGCAGGGATACAGGCGACCCCCTCTATCTGGTAAATGACGTCATAAAGGCGCGTATAATTGACGAGTTTTTTCCGGTGACGGATGAACTCGAAAGTGGTCTATTCCGACATACCGAAATTCGAAAAAAAAATTACCGGACCCCAAAAGGACCAATCCCGAAATCCCGAGCTTAAAAAGAACCGATCCCGGAGTCCCGAGAAAGGTCCGATCCCCTCCTTAGCGTATAAACACAGGAACTAGCCTCTCTATAGTCCACGTGTTTAAACATTGTTTATACCAATAACCATGAGAAATGTTCAGCATATATTACTGTTAATGTCTGAACGTCACTTCAACCTTGTGTTCAGTTTCTCATATATAGCAACCTTTTTGTGCATATCAATAACCAGGGGGTATGGCAAGCCGTTTTGCTATTTATTCTTACTTCAAGATATCATAGTTTATACATAGTTTATAAGGTATCGCATATAGTTTATAAGATATCGCATATAGTTTATAAGATATCGCATATAGTTTATAAGATATCGCATATAGTTTATAAGATATCACATATTTATACTTTATAAGATATCTCATATACTTTAGAAGATATCTTATAAAGTATATAAGATATCATATAAACTTTATGAAATATCTTATATAACATTATCTTAATATAAAAATTGAAAATGAAATTATATACATTTGTAAGATATCTTATATATTAAGTAGATATCTTATATATTATATAAGATATCTTATATATTATAGGAGATATCTTGAAATTCGAATAAATAGTATAACGGCTTGCCATAATGGAAAGTTAAATTGTTCAACATCATGTATTACTGTTAATATCTGCGAATCAGTGTGACCTTATATAAAAAAGAAGATGTGGTATGATTGCCAATGAGACAACTATCCACAAAAGAACAAAATGACACAGACATTAACAACTATAGGTCACCGTACGGCCTTCAACAATGAGCAAAGCCCATACTGCATAGTGAGCTATAAAAGGCCCCGATAAGACAATGTAAAACAATTCAAACGAGAAAACTAACGGCCTTATTTTTGTTAAAAAAAATGAACGAAAAACGAATATGCTACACATAAACAAACGACAATCACTGAATTATAGGCTCCTGACTTGGGACAGGCACATACATAAATAATGTGGCGGGGTTAAACATGTTAGCGGGATCCCAACCCTCCCCCCTAACCTGGGACGTTCACTCTCTCATATGGCCATCCTTTTGTTCATAGCAATAACCATGAAGAATGTTCAGCATTTATTATTTTTGATGTATGTGAGTCAGTGTATGCTTTGATGTCCAGTGTCTCATATATATAGCATCGTGTAGAACGCCACATGCGGGGTGTCGCCTATGTCTGACATGGGGTGTTTTTTAGTCTTATAAGACATGTGCTTTTGATTTCATAAAAAGTAAAAAATGACTCAAAATATTATTTTTTAAAGCTGAATAATGATTTCTTCTTCTTTTAAGTTACTATCATGGTCAGAAAATATCACGACTGTGGTTCAAAGCACCGAAACATAGAGGAAACTCACAGAGCCGACCTCTATATAAAATATTTTATCCGAAGCCAAAAACAATCAAACTCTATCAAAGTTTACCACAAGGTTCCTCTCAAAAGCATCGTGCACGCCGCAAAAAACACTCACGTCTAAACAAACTCGATTACTCTCTCCAATGAAACACTCACCGGTATCTTTAACATCAAATGATAGTACAGCTTCAAGGAGACCCTATGACGATGACACATCTTCTAATATTCTTAACGATTTTAAAACAGAGATTCAAAATCTTAAAAACTTGATCTGGCTGCTGATTTTCTATCTTTCATCAAAATGGTAAAATAAAATAAATTTCCCTTAGACGATATTTCCCTTCTTCTTTTCCTGGAGACGGTCAGATTCATGTCAAAAAGAATAACATCGGAAATGTGGTATCGTGAAACATGAAATAGATTTTCGAAAACTGGCTACAGACTTTTTCACGGTAACTTTTTATATTTCATTGGTGGACCAAAAAGGATTGAACACATTACAGAAACCTTGTGAGCGCAGAATGGCCAATCCCCAAGACGCAAGAATTAAATTCGCAGTTCCAAGCCAACAGATACTATCAGACTTCATCGCGATGGACCTTCATGCCCCAAATTCTGACCCCTACTTTAAATAGCTTGGTTCTAAAATTGATATATTTCATCATGTTCCATGAGGCTGGCATGGTTTCCTTGATACGATATGTTATAGGTCTACGATTGAAAGACTATAAACATGATAAAGAGCTCGCCATACGCCAAAAATAGGGTCTGCAGGTGACAATTGGCATTACTCGAGATTTGTGTTTGTGTGTCAGTGCACTACAGGCGTAATTGTTCCAGATAACGGAACTTTAGAAAATTGCCTTTCTTGTATCAACTCGTGTCTTTCTAGTGCAAGTGACATATTTGGAACACAATCACATTATGTTAATGAAAACACATTAGACATCTCGAATCAAGGAAACCATGTCAGCCTTATTGAACATGATGAAATGTTTCAACGTTAGAACAAATATATCTAAAGCAGAGGTCACCATTTGGGATATCAAGGTCCATGGCGATGAAGTCTGATAGTATTTTTAGGTCAGTGAGTGTTTCATTGGAGAGAGTAATCAAGTTCGTTTTGGAGTGAGTGCTTTTTGCGGCGTGCACGAGTGCTTTTGAGAGGAATCTTGTGATGAACTTTGATGGAGTTTGGCTTTAGACAAATCTTTTATGGAGGTCTACGCCTTGAGACGCAGAGATACAGGCAATCCCCTCTATCTGGGAAACGACGTCATAAAGGCGCGCATAATTGACCGATGACATCGAAAGTGGTCTATTAACTTGAGGGAAATTTCATCATTTTACATGTATTACTGTTGATGTCTGTGAGTCAGTATAGGACTGAGTTGCGAGACCTTTTATATGTTCACTTTCTTATAAAGCGACTTGTTTGTTCAGACCAATACCATAAGGTGTGTTTAATTTTTGTATGATCTTATGTTAACTTTCTCATATATCCACTTGTTAGTCCAAATGTCCCGCCCCTTCATCCATATCGAGCCCTATTAAAGGACCTACCCATTGTACGTATTGTTAGTTTGTTCTTGTCTTGAAAATGCATGAAATATTTGCCACTGGACATAAAGCTACCAACAATCCATTTATCTATAGGTAAAGAGCAATTATGCTATCATCATTGCTAAAATACATTTATCTGCGTATACAATGTACATCAGTACATGCTTGAATTTTATCTTTCTTTGTAATTTAAGGTTTTGTCAAGAATGCTAAACTTTTATCAATTTCCTGCAAAGCTTAAGTATTATTTTTTGGAAGCTACAACTTTAGCGTTTGTTCTAACTTTAACCAGCTAAAGTTTAAAATCTCTACGTTACTATTTATTTCAAGCTTACATTATATCTTATGATTCTTTTTATTATATTTCAAGATTGTTTACCCACAGCAGAATAAAAATTATATGTACATTTGGGAATATCTCTTGTCCTTGATATATTAGAATATTTTTTTTGTCTTCGCTTTTGTTCTTTTGCATCAATGTTAAAAAAGAAAAAAAAAATATTGAAGAATAAAGAAACAATTGGTAAGGTTTTAGATATTGATAAATTTATCATTTTGGGCTAAATTTCTTTCTTCAAAATTCTTAAAAAACAAAATACTTTTGAAAAAATCAGTCAGTCTCAAAATATAAAATCCACATTATAATATTCTTTTATAACAGCTTTCAGTGAAAGTTGTGGTTATAAACATTCGTGTAGTGAGACAGCACCCCCAAATCACAATTTACCAATACATGCATCTAATATCAAAACACAATATCAAACAAAAACAGAGACCAAACATGGTAAGTTATCTATACATCCCGGAACAACAAAAGAGACAACGAGATCTCAGAGTACTTGCAGTTACTGACAGCTTTTTCAAAGCCAAGAAATCATTTTGTTTCAATGTTTCAAGATCTTGATCATTTATAGTACATTTTACTGTTTTTGCTTTGGTCGTGTTGATGTCTCTTTGACACATTTCTATTCTCACTTTAACACGGTCACGTCGTTTTAACGGCTACTAGCATACCACCTAAACGTTTGTCTACATATTTCAAAATCCCTGTAATTGCCACCCGTCTTACGTGATCAATTGGCATCCTTAATTTCAAACTAGATCGCCATGTCAACTTTCAATAAAAATCATTTTAACGTTTTAAAATACCAAAAAAATATGTGTGTTCATTATCGGAGTCAAAATAAAAATTACAACCCGTTTGCAGACATTTTTGTTCCCACATGAAACCGACGCTTAAACGTAACACAAATTAATTTTTCCACAAATATAGAAATATTTCAAATGTTTAAATCAAATTTACAGAAACGAATTCTGCCATTTTGTGTTTCTCTGCCGCAAGAACAATACTACTACACATTGTTTTAGAAAAAAAACCCGCAAGGCGTTTAAAAAATAACCCTCCTTATTGCTGTCCCTTTATTATTTTCGATAGTGACTGCTTAATACAGGTTTGATCGTACTTGCATATACATGTATCGTGTATATCTGAAGTCTAAAACAGAAGACATATACGTTAACTTGTAATCATAAAAATAAATCAATTAGAATATACATGCATGTATTCACCTCAAAAGATAAATAACACAAAGAACGTTTTTCTCATTATATACATTATTATAACTGATGTCCTGAAAACATGGAATAATCCAGTCCACAGATTGAACCAACACTACGTGGATGTCGCAGGTATACCAGATCCCCTTTCTGTAGCAGCAGTATAGTATTTAGAGTTCCTGTAGATCCATGAGACATATGAGCATGTCCTCTGGCAACTAATTCCCCATTTTTTATTAAGTTTAGTTCAAGCCATTTGGCACCATTTGTCATAAAACTTGCATTAAATTCATATAGCCCTGCCGCTGGCGCCGTGAATTTCCCAGTTCCTGAATGATATCCATCTCCAATGTTGGTTTTCACATTTGTGAACTTGAGAATGGTATTAGTAGTGATATCTTCGTAAACATCTTTCATGGTAACAAAAAAGGCTGTTTTCGCATTTTCTAAAATGTAATATGTTAAACATTAATTAATTTTAGATTATGTTGTATTAACAGTTTTGTTACTTTAAGTTGATCGATTTTGCCTATACTGTCATGACTGTAAAAACATTTGAAAATTGTCTTGACAGAATTCACTTCGACATATGATATCAAAGGTACAGACTATAACTTGTAAAATAGTCTAGAAATATGTTTGTTTAACTTTAATAAACTAAGTATGTTTAGCTAGCTATGATAACCATTTACTGCATAAGGAAATGACTTTACCAAGACAATTGTTTTCCATTCGTTTGATGTCTTTGAGCTTTTGATTTTACCATTTCTAAGGATCGTTCCGTTTTGAAATGTTCTAGGAGTTAGGTATTTGAGTTGTTTTACTATTTGAGTTTCTCATTATGACTGTTCTTGTTTATTATTATTTTTTTTTAATTTGTTTGTATTCTAAATCAAACAAGAGGCTCTCAAGAGCCTGACTCGCTCGCCTGTAATATTTTGCTTAAAATCTTCCCACAATGACATCTTTGCTGTTCAATAATGATTAAAAATTCCGTTTAAATGTTCTTTGTATCTGTCATATTTTCTTCCAAAGCGAAAAAATGCATTTTACCCCCTTTGTTTTACCAATTTAGATTCAGCAACAACAAAAAATGGTTATCAGATTCATCTGAAAATTTCAGGGCTGATAGAACCTTATCTTTTGAACAATTGTACCTCCATCAGATTTGCTCTTAATGCTTAAGTGTTTGAGATATAAGTAAAAATAAATGCATTTTACCCCTACGGTCTACATGTATCTTAACCATAACGGCCATGTTTTTTTGACGAAACAGAAAATGAAACACAACCTTTATTCTTGTTTCTAGATACCCTAATAACATTAACGGTACCAATTTTTCTGCACCAGATGCGCATTTCGACAATACATGTCTCTTCAGTGACGATTGTGGCCAAAATATTTGAAATCCAAAACTTATATAAAAGATGAAGAGCTATAATCTTAAAGGTCCAAAAAGTATAATTAAATCCATGAAAGGAATCAGAACTTTGGATGAGGAAGATACCTAAGAACATGCAGCTTAAAAGAGGGACGAAAGATACCAAAGGGACAGTCAAACTCATAAATCTCAGTGGCGTAGCCAGGGTTGAAATGATGTGGATGCAAAAATTTTGGAGATCTTTTTATGCAGAAAATTATATATTTTTTTCGGACATTTCCTATTTGCACGTGTACTCCCCCAGAATCCGACACTTGTTAGATTTTTTTTTATGTAATTTCAAAATACCCACCCATTCATATATTTTTTAACATAATTTTATTGTTTTCTCAAAACTTCCATCATTCAATTCGTAAACATGATAAATTTTTGATTTTTTTTTTATCTTATATTTGACATCTCAAAAACGGACCAATTACATGCGGCACATCTGTATATGCCGGAACTTCGGAACATAGTGATTAATCTTTCGCTCAACGCGTTGCAGGGGACATGGAAATATCGGGCGTCCGTCCCTCCGTCTGTACGGTCTTGTTGGCACTCGCATGTGTATAATTCTTGCCAGATTTTTATGAAACTTAAATCATCAGCAATGTCTTTGACACTATCTAAAATAAGTCCTGATCAAATATTTTTAACCGGTTATACCCCTTTGTAATAAAAATTATAATGGAAATCACATTGCATTTGCTCTGAAGCTTTTATTTCTCTTTAGATATTATTTTTAGTTTTTGGCCTTGCTTCTTGGATAGATAAAAAAATGCAATATGGGGAGCATTGCCTCTTTTTTTATTGCAAAATTATCATTTGTATCTAGATGGAAACGCGGGGTATATATAAGCCCATGAATGATCACACTCTATTACAAATTCACGTTTTTATTACGTCGTCTTTCATGTCAGAGGAAACGATATCAGGATATAAATGGTTGTTTAGTTGTTAGTAACGTTGCTACGTCAGATGTAGAAGCCATCTCTCCGCTTGGCTCAATTTCAGATGAGACATCTCCGCGGGTCTGCCTATCATCATCCTCTGTCTGGGCTTGCCGTAGCTGACGACATAGACTTTTCACCAAAAAAGTCAGAACACTTTTCTGCGATTGATACATCTTGTTTTCATAAACTAATTGATCATACATAAAAGGCCGCGCATACTGCTTTAGAAATGATTGGACGTTATCCTCATATTTCCATTCTTGTTACATTTGGATACATACGAGTTTAACTCCTACGAACACATTTTTTTTAATCTTTTTTTTTTATCAAAATGATGTGGATGCTTGAGCATCTGAGCATACATGCAAGCTACGCCACTGAATCTAAAACAAACTGACAACGCAATGGCTAAAAATGAAAAAGTCAAACAGAAAAACAATAGTACACATGACACAACATAGAAAACTAAAAAATAAACAACACGAACCCCACCAAAAACTAGGGGTGATCTCAGGTGCTCCGGAAGGGTAAGCAGATCCTGCTCCACATGTGGCACCCGTCGTGTTGCTTATGTGATTACAAATCCGGTAAATAGTCTAATTCGGTAGGTTAAGTGTGGTTGGAATTGATTCAGTAGTATCAGAGGAGAATATTTTTTAAACATGATAAACAAATTGTGAAAAATTGCCCTTAAAATGCAATAACTCCCTAAGGGGTCAATTGACAATTTTTATCATATCAACTTATTTGTAGATCTTCCTTTGTTAAAATTTTTCGCTGTTTACAGTTTATCTTTGTCATTAATAATATTCAAAATAATAACAAAAAAATAATGCAAAATCTCCTTAAAAAATATCAATTTAGTGGCAGCAACCCAACAATGGCTTATCAGATTCATCTGATAGTTTTAGGGCTGATAGAACTTCACCTCATATAAACACTTTTATTCCTTTGGTTTTTTAGATAAAAGCAAAAAAAAACTGCATTTTATTTTTTTGTTCTATTTTTACCCATAGTGGCCATTTTTTCTGACGAAACAGAAAATGAAACACAATTTTGATTCTTGATACCCCAGGGATCGTGCAGCTTAAGTTTGGTCGGAATTGATTCAGTAGTTTCAGAGAAGAAGATTTTTTTAAAGTAGATTACATGATAAACAAATTGTGAAAATTGCCCTTAAAATGTAATAACTCCTTAAGGGGTCAATAGACAATTTTGGTCTTACTTTGTTGAACATTTTTTGCTGTTTACAGTTTATTTTTATCATTAATAATATTCAAAATAATAACCAAAAACTGCAAAATTTCCTAAAAAACACTTACTCCGTCAGATTTGATCTAAATGCTCTGGTTTTTTTGAGATATATGACAAAACTGCATTTTCCCCCTTTGTTGTATTTTAGCCATGCCGACCATGTTTTTAGGCGAAACAGTAAATAAAACACAAACTTTATTTAAGATATTCGAAGGATCATTCAGCTAAAATTTGGTAGGCATTGATTCTGTAGTTTCAGAGGAGAAGATGTTTGAAATATTTTACATCAGAATGACGACGACTGACTCAAAGTGATGGCAAAAGCTTAACGTTCCTCGGAACGGTGAACTAAAAAGAGAAAAAAATGACAATTTAGATATAAAAACAATATTTATATGTGCTTCCATATCCATAACGTTTTATTACTCATATCAAGGACGTCATTTGGTTCTTAGCATTTTGTGTAGAACAATATTAGCAAAGTTCCATTGCAATATTCAAGGAATAGACAATCATTTCTATTGTTCCAAGTCCGTTGTAAAATACATTGAAATGGGTGTATTTTATTCTTGATATGTTAGGGGTGGGGTAAAATATTTCATTTTTCTCTTTTCCAATTGTACTGTTTTAGCCATGGGAAACATTGTTAAACTGTACCAATGCGCATCATCTAATTTCATATGCATATATATCTTTTAAAAGAGCTTTTATTAATTTTCACATAACTATAAGGTTTCGACTTCCACAGTAAAAAAAACTAGAGGCTCTAAAGAGCCTGTGTCGCTCACTTTGGTCCATGTGAATATTAAAGGAAGCAGATGGATTCATGACAAAATTGTGTTTTGGTGGTGGTGATGTGTTTGTACATCTTACTTTACTGAACATTCTTGCTGCTTAAAATTATCTCTATCTATAATGAACTTGGCCCATTAGTTTCAGTGGAAAATGTTAGTAAAAATTTACAAATTTTATGAAAATTGTTAAAAATTGACTATAAAGAACAATAACTCCTAAGGGGGTCAATTGACCATTTCGGTCAAGTTGACTTATTTGTAAATCTTACTTTGCTGATCATTATTGTTGTTTACAGTTTATCTCTATCAATAATAATATTCAAGATAATGACCAAAAACAGCAAAATTTCCATAAAACTAACAATTCAGGGTCAGCAACCCAACAACGGGTTGTCAGATTCATCTAAAAATTTCAGAGCAGATAAATGTTGACCTGATAAACAATTTTACCCCATGTCAAATTTGATCTAAATGCTTTGGGTTTTGAGTTATAAGCCAAAAACTGCATTTTACCCCATGTTCTATTTTTAGCCATGGCGGCCATCTTGGTTGGATGGCCGGGTCACCGGACACATTTTTCAAACTACTATCCCAAAAGATGATTGTGGCCAAGTTTGGATTAATTTGGCCAAGTAGTTTCAGAGGAGAAGATTTGTGTAAAAGATTACTAAGATTTACGAAAAATGGTTAAAAATTGACTATAAAGGGCAATAACTCCTAAAGGGGTCAACTGACCATTTCAGTCATGTTGACTTATTTGTAAATCTTACTTTGCTGAACATTATTGCTATTTATAGTTTATCTCTATCTATAATAATATTCAAGATAATAACCAAAAAGAGCAAAATTTCCTTAAAATTACTAATTCAGGGCCAGCAACCCAACAACGGGTTGTCAGATTCATCTGAAAATTTCAGGGCAGATAGATCTTGAACTGATAAACAATTTTACTCCGTCAGATTTGCTCTAAATGCTTTGGGTTTTGAATTATAAGCCAAAAACTGCATTTTACCCCATGTTCTATTTTTAGCCATGTGGGCCATCTTGGTTGGATGGCCGAGTCACCGGACACATTTTTCAAACTACTAACCCAAAAGATGATTCTGGCCAAGTTTGGAATAATTTGGCCTAGTAGTTTCAGAGGAGAAGATTTTTGTAAAAGATTACTAAGATTTACGAAAAATGGTTAAAAATTGACTATAAAGGGCAATAACTCCTAAAGGGGTCAACTGACCATTTCAGTCATGTTGACTTATTTGTAAATCTTACTTTGCTGAACATTATTGCTGTTTATAGTTTACATGTATCTCTATCTATAATAATATTCAAGATAATAACCAAAAAGAGCAAAATGTCCTTAAAATTACTAATTCAGGGCCAGCAACCCAACAACGGGTTGTCAGATTCATCTGAAAATTTCAGGGCAGATAGATCTTGAACTGATAAACAATTTTACTCCTGTCAGATTTGCTCTAAATGCTTTGGGTTTTGAGTTATAAGCCAAAAACTGCATTTTACCCCATGTTCTATTTTTAGCCATGGCGGCCATCTTGGTTTGATGGCTGTGTCACCGGACACATTTTTTAAACTACTAACCCAAAAGATGATTGTGGCCAAGTTTGGATTAATTTGGCCCAGTAGTTTTAGAGGAGAAGATTTTTGTAAAATATTACTAAGATTTACGAAAAATGGTTAAAAATTGACTATAAAGGGCAATAACTCCTAAAGGGGTCAACTGACCATTTCAGTCATGTTGACTTATTTGTAAATCTTACTTTGCTGAACATTATTGCTCTTTACTGTTTATCTCTATCTATAATAATATTCAAAATAACCAAAAACAGCAAAATTTCCTTAAAATTACTAATTCAGGGGCAGCAACCCAACAAAGGGTTATCCGATTCATCTGAAAATTTCAGGGCAGATAGATCTTCACCTGTTTAACAATTCTACCCCATGTCAGATTTGCTCTAAATGCTTTGGTTTTTGAGTTATAAGCCAAAAACTGCATTTTACCCCTATGTTCTATTTTTAGCCATGGCGGCCATCTTGGATGGTTGGCCGGGTCACTGGACACATTTTTTAAACTAGATACCCCAATGATGATTGTGGCCAAGTTTGGTTTAATTTGGCCTAGTAGTTTCAGAGGAGAAGATTTTTGTAAAAGTTAACGACGACGACGGACGCCGGACGCCAAGTGATGAGAAAAGCTCACTTGGCCTTGTAGGCCAGGTGAGCTAAAAATAGGTCACTGTGTATTATGATTGACAGAAATGAAGTTAATATGATTAAGAATATATTTTTTTGTAAATTTTCCTCTTTATTTCCCCATTTTACATTTTTGTTACAATATGCATTGATAAATTATTTTTATCGATGTCCATATACATTTGTTGGACATAACGTCTGGTCACACATGTATCAAATTTTTATTGCGAATAATACGTTTTATATTTATTTTGCCACTCCATTTTTGACATGAATGTGTAAGGAATGCACTTAAGAACTAAAAACTTCTTGCACACCTATTACCATACATCATGATACTTTAAGTTGCTCGTGATACGTATGAGTTGTCACCCTTTGCCAAAGCTAGTAATTAGAAAATAAACTATTGTATAGTAGTGTATTATAGACTGTATTTGTTTACCTGTTTTTAGTTCCTGTAATGCCTTGTCGTGACGAGTATCAGTCTCTTTAAGTAACAAAGTTATTCGTGTCATTTCAGATATTTCATCTCTACGGACAGTGTTCTGTTCTTGCAATTCTTTTAATTTTTCTTTCATTCCATTCAATTCCCCCTTTTTAAGCTCCTGTAATGCCTTGTCGTGACGAATATAAGTTTCTTTAAGTAACACTGTCATGTTGTGTTTCATTTCATATATTTCATTCCTACAAACAGTGTTCTTTTCTTGCAAGTTTAATTGTATGTCTTCCAACTCTTTATTGGTTCCTTCAATTTCATTTCTGTGTTTAACTTCCGCAGTAACAAATTTGTCCTTAATTTCTTCCATTTCATTTCTGAGTTTCCTTTCTGTATTTACTATTCTTTGTTCTACGTTGTATCCATATAATGCACTTAGCAAAACAACTACGGATAGTAGCAAGACTACTTGATAATTCTCCATTACTAAATTATTTCAAACATTTATTTTGTACCGTAGCACGGGTCAGTGACTTTATTTTTGTTCGCACGTTAAAGTTTAAATATCTTGTACTACACACAATGGTATCGATAACCAAAGGTAGTGTGTATAATGAGATCAGTTTTAATGCGGATGTTTTTGAATAAAATTGACAAGAACACGGGTAGTAAGGTCGTCATATCGAGGAGCGTTTAGTACAGTGATTTTGTCATAGTTTGGATAAGTTTGACATGACGGTGTTTAAAAGTTTTTTTGATGACAATCAATGCAAAAATGTAAACATTCGGACATTTTGTAAAAGGAACTTCTGATCAATAATTCAAGCTGGTAAGTACCTTTGTACAAAGTAAATATGTTAGTACATCACAAGTTGTATCATATAGTTAATGATTTAACACAGAACAAAGCTTGCGTATGTCAAAATTTAAAAGTTGCTTATTGGTTTAACGCGCATAAAAAAAGTTATTATCTTTCTGTCTGTTACATCACATATTTCTTCGTGATATAATACTGCCGTCAATTATTCTGAAAAATACCTACTTTTGCACTCAATTCAAAATTACTGAAATATCTGTGTCATGGTTTGGTTCATTCGTGTCATGGTTAAGTTCATGTTGGATATGGTTCAGTAATGCAATTCTTGTAGTGTATAATGAAGAGTTACTATCAAACAATTGTTTCATTTGAAACACAAAAAGGGAATAAGAACGCACATACAATGTAGTAGTATGTTATCAGTAGATGCAATATGATTGCCAATGAGACAACTATCCACCTAAGATCAAATCACGTAGATGTTAGCAACTATATGTCATCAAGAGGCCTTCAACATTCAACAATGAGCAAAACCATACTTCTTAGCAAGTTATAAAAGGCTGCGACAAAATCAATAAGAAAACCACCAGCCTAATTTCTGTTCAAAATAAATAGCAAAATATGATATACAGTTACAAACGATATTCACGGCATTACAGAGACAGTATATACAAACTATTGCGGAGTTAAACATGTTTGCGGGCTCCCAAACCTCTTCTCCGACTTCACCATGGCAGACATGCAAGATTTACCAGATCGGTTTTAAACAATAAAAGCAAGTTGATTTAGTGGGACCTAGTTTCAAACTAATAACAAATTATAAAAAAATCTTTATTCCAAGATAGCTTCCTTTTAAAATTTCAGGATGGAATTCTGCTGCCAATATTGTGAGCTGTACAATTTAGATATATTTTCAATTCTAGGACACACCATACTAAATCATTACATAAAAAGTAAAATATTTGAAAGAATTAAGTGATACTATACACGATGCATTTATGCAATATTACTGCCATTGTATATAAAGTACGAATCCAGTTTGTTCATTTTCACTGTTATATGCGAGTATTTCTATTGTGGAATAAAGGATGACGGGAAAAACTGCGTTTGTTTACTTTTTGAAAGTACGAAATAATTGATATAAATGTATGTTTTAACACAATTAAATAAGAATATAACTTTCAAATGTATAATCACAAGAATAAAGTCCAAAAAAGTGTAATTAAAGCAGAGCTAGCTGAATTCATAATATCGTTGACTGGATGCTATTCATTTCAACTATAATTGCGATAAATTATCACTGAAAGTGCAATCATTTCTGATGTGGAATTTTTGCAGGTGCGATGATTTTTCATTACATGTATCATTTTATATGATAATTCGAAATGCAACAACTGAAAATAGTCTAAAAAATTACTTTAATACTGATGATATTTAAAAAGCAAGCTGGTCGTAGATGATCACTTGAATATACACGGGTATAACCAACTTATGGTTGATTTCGGACATTGTGTACTGTTCATCGATATTTTTTCTGTACTAAATTTTCTGTTTCTTTTTCGTCATAGTTCTGTACCGTTCGTAAGTAAAACATCGAGAACATAGTTATGAGAAATTCAAACATATATCAAAGTGACTCGATTGTTGCTGGAACTTTTTTTACTGTATAAGATGTATATAAAATGGCATTACAAAAACTAATTACGCAGCCATCCAGACGTCAAATGTAAAGCAATTGGTTGTGCGAGACGAAAACGCTACCACTCATCAATCGTGAAATGAAGATCTTTATGTGACTTCTCTTTGATTTTCATAGATGCATCTATTAGAGCTATTTTCATAATGCTTGTAGTTAAACGGTTTGGATGGCTTGTTTGCTTTTTTTAGTAGAAATGTGTGCTCTATCTCAATTTCAATGCCTAGGCAAACATGAATACAAAACAAGCAAGCAAGTCTTAAGTATGTGCTGTATGTTTAGACCAAATCGTAAACTGCTTTTCCGGTAGCAATCATTTGATTTGGGGGGAGAGGACACAAACCCTCCTAACAAGTTTTGATCACTACGTGAAAAAAATGTTTTTGATTGGCCCTGGTAAAAATTACGAGTTACTTTGCCTGGAAAAAATTACAGGTTATTTTGAATGTAAAAAAATACATTTTACTTTGGCTCAATGTAAAAAAAAAAATTCAAAGCCCCCTCGGTCTTCCCCCCCCCCCCCCCAATCTGAAAATCAAATGGTAGCTACTTTAGCTGTCCAAGTTATATGTATAAAATAATGGCGTGTCAAAGGAAAGGACATATTTAATCTTACATATAGATCTGGGTCTGAACAAATTATCAGAGAATATAGGACTGACAATATAAAAAAGAAGATGTGGTATGTATGTCAATTAGACAACTTTCCACAAGATACCTAAATGACACAGAAATTAACAACTATAGGTAACCGTACGGTCTTCAACAATGAGCAATACATGCCATTTTTACGGCATTTATTGAAATATTACCTCAGACTTTCACACTCACAAAGTATGCATACATAATGAATCCTTCTGACTTCATAAATTATGTTAGAGAGTCGGCTAAATTACGACTTTATATGATGAAAATTTATTAAAATCCTTCTGTGAAAATGCATCGCATATACAACAGTAATGAATCGCTCTACAGTGAAAATGAAATTTATATATCATTATTCAACAGTAAACATGAATCGCATCACAAAAACAACAAAGTGGAAGTTGATTCAATATCAACAAGCTGAACAACAAACCCTATTTTAAGTTATACTACATTATTAACCATGTTAAAAGGTACATTTTTTTCTGCAAATGAAACTTGACTGCTACTTTTAAAACTCTTGTCCGCTCTGTTCGTTAACTATTCTTTATCAATCTGTGTATCAATTTTACACTTGGATGGCTCTAGGGTCCGCATGAAATACATTTATCATGAATTTATGAAAACAGTACGTATTGTATATTATATCTTATTTTATTCAAAAATCGTGAATTTGTCGTCTGTTTATTTATCATTCTACATAAGAAATTCATCACGGATACAGTGAAAATGGCATTTCAGTATTCGCACATTACCTACACTGATTATAAAGATTTTTATTGATTCGTAATAATAATTGATAAACTTGAACGTTATGTCGGCTTAAATCCAAATCGAAATTGTGATCTTTCATATTTTAAATTCGAACTTTGAAAGTGTTTTTTTTTATTGTAAATTCACATATAGTTTCAATATGTTTTAAAACTGGTGTCCATGTCACGCGTAACGATTCGGTTTCATAATTCACGCTTTGACAATTACATCCACTAAATTTGGTTAAAAAGGCTTTTTTTTTCTTAGGCAGTTAATATATAGTGTAACTTCGTTCAATAACAGGCGCTATCAAACAAATTTTCAGTATTAAAGTGAAACACATATATATTTATTTCGATCTAAACCATGACAAACTTGACCAAAACCATGACGAATTTCTAGACTATTAACCGAACCATGTCAATCGCTTAACCAAACCATAGCAATTCCGATATCTTGCTTATTCTGCATTAATTTCGTGAAACAACAATTCCAATGTAGATCGTTTGACATCCAATACAGATTCAAACATCTTATTTGCTCTTCCTCTGCTTGTGTGAATAGAACTGAGGCAATAGTTTAGAAAAGTAACATAAATTAACCATGTCAAAATTATCCAAACTATGACAAAATCACTGTACTAAACGCTCCTCGATATGACGACCTTACTACTTGTGAAGAACAGTTTGTGATTATCCTAAAGTTGTAAATAGGTTATTGAAGAGCATAGACACGGTTTTGTAAAGCTTTTATAAGATAGAATACTATACAAGAATCCTCTTCTGTCATTTTTAGTCCGGCGGCTACAAGCATATTTCAGACGAATTGTGCACATCCTGCTACAAGCATGAAATTTGGCATAGACCTTCCGCAAGTATATCTCTTTTATTTCTGATAGGGAGGCATTTGAAAAAAATGTCTCACTTCCGGTAAAATCCAAAATGGCGGACATCATACTTAAATCAGCCCTATATTGAAGGCTAGTATGTGAAAAGGTGTTATTATCATGCTACTATCATAATATTTGGTACAAACCTTTGTTTTGTACTACTTTTAGATATATGATATTGATAGATGTCTTCAAAAATCCTACTTCCGGATAAAATCCAACATGGCGGATATTGTACTAGAATAAGCTTATTTTTATGGAGGGTAATTGAAATGTGTTTTAACGTATTGCTACCATCATTATATTGGACAGAAACCTTTCTTTTGTGCTTCTCATGGATACAATGTATAAGACATCTCTTTAAAAATTTTACTTCCAGTAATATCCAGCATGGCGGACATTGACATCTCAATTTTCTATTTAAATATTCATCTTTTTTCAAAATGTTAAGAAAATGTTTTTGTTGTTTTTTTTTCTATGCTTGTCATTAAACTATTGGTTTTCCTCAAAACCACTAATTTTATTCTGTTGTAAATTTTTAAATCACACATCCGGTAAAAAAAACCAATATGGTGTAAATTTCAAAAATGAGTCTTAGATATAATGTTTAAAACAAAATGAAATTACTGAAGTACTAAAACGTTTTTCAAATTACTACTATTTGGCTAAAAATACATGTTTATTCACAGTCACCACCACATGCAAACACAGCAGTGCACGGGAGACCTGATTGTCCACATTAACAACGACCGTGACATCCTGTGTATCTGTATATGTATGCATACGTTGACGATACCAATTCTGGCTTTAATATAACGGTTTCAGAGAGCGCCGCCGATTTATTGACGAAGCGTTAGAGCAGATTTGACGTTCTCTACGCTTGATGCACGCACTACATTGTCGTCTACCTGATTCGACGCGACCACTGTCTCTACAACGAATGAGTTTGAGTATTGTGGTGCTTTGCTAAGTGGAATGTCAAAACACTTTGAGTGATTCTTTACTTGGTTTTCCACAATATTTGTTGCGTGGTATTCTTCTAACTTCTTGGCAGTTATGTTTCTCATAGGACATTCTTTTTTGAGAAATTCGTCTGGTTCAACCACTTTGAACACAAATATCAACTTCTAGCTTTTTCGACTTGCAATTGTCTAGAGGTATGGTAGTTCCAGTTGGGCAAGCATATTGGAGACACACCCGTCCTCTCTTTACTTGTAATTTATGGTGATAAATCCTGCCGCTTGACGTTGTATCCTTTCTAGTTTATTTATGTTTGTTGCCGTGAAGGGGTCCAATACTATGGATCCATATTCCATCTTTGATCAACGAGCGAGATGTAAGCTGTTTGTTTTGAAATCTTGTGAGCAGTAAGTCAAGTTACTTCTTTGAAAGCCTAGTGTTGAATTTGCTTTCTTTGCCACTTTAATATGTGGGTGGTCCATTTGAGGTCTTCCGAAATTTGTACGCCTAGGTACGGGTTATATTTGACTAGTTGTAGTATGTGTCCATTTAAAATGTAGATTTTATGGCTTTTGTTTCTGATGCTAAGGATGTAGCATTTTTTGGCATTGAACCGCATTCCCAAGTACATCCACAATGTACAAGCTTCTTACAAAATGATGAGGCCTTAGGAAGAGTTATTTAAAAGTTATCCTCTTTGTCCCTTCGTCATCTATTAGAGCATGATCTGAGTAGCATAAGAGACAATTCCCAGCCCGTCCCCTAAACACCTGCCTTAGTATATTGCACGTTTTACATGCTGAAAAAAAACTAGACCAAGTTGAAAGAATACTCTCAATAAGTCTTGCCTATTGCGCAAATAGTTATTTTCTTGATTCGCAAACCTTGTTAACCCAATCTGATAAGTTTGTGTGATCTTACAGTTAAACCTTGATGATTTAGGCTGATCAATCATCATTCTTTATGTCAAAATCACATCTTCAAATGCCATCAATGTCTACCACGCAGTCTTTTTTTCCTTTTCAAGCAATCAGAAAACCATATCACAACTGGTAAAGACATGGATCACAATAAGTACAATGTATGTGTAATCACTCATTGCCAGGTGCATTTGAAAGGTCATTGATATATATTTATCCAAAGCTTTTTGCCCTCCCAAACACAATCCATAGTTCGTCTACCACTTTCAAGGAATAGCGAAACAGTTAGCTGTTTAGCTTTTCAGTGACATAGGGGCAGACAAACTTTGGCTTGCATTTGAAAGTGGAAAAAGCTTCAAATATATATCTATCCATGACCTCCCAAATACACTAGGCATTGAAAGATTACACGTTTGCTGGAAAAGGAACTGCGTTGATGACATGGATGGTGTTTAAAGATGTGACTCTATCATTAGAATGATGATTGATCAGCCAACATCACCAGATATGGATTTGACAATGTCATTGATAGAACGATACGTGGTTTTGTTGTAAGATCGAACAAACTTAGCAGATGGGGTTAACAAAGCAAGAAAACATGTGTTTTTGGAAGAGAAAATACTTATTGAGGCTATTCCCTCGACTCGGTCTAGTCTTTTTCAGCAAGTAAAACTGAGTAACAAGCTTGGTATTAATTCCTATGCTAACTAGTCCATCGCTTATGAATGGCGAAGGGGAAAATATGATCCATGGGAACCCTTTTGGGCAACTCTTTGTGAGGCCTTTTCATCTTATGAGGAGCTTGTACATTATAGATATAAGAAACAATACCACGATCTTTGTAAATTTGGAAAATAAGCTCTCCCATTTTGAATAAACATGTATTTACGGCCATAAATAAGTCATTCTTAAGATTTTTAAGAACCTTAGTGATTTTTTTTTGTTTTAATCAATCTATTCAAAACTCTACATCGAAGATATGGATTGAGGACTCATCTTTGTAATTTTCGCCATATTGGTTTTTTACCGGAAGTGTTAATTTTGTATTTAAACATACATAGCTGAATAGAATAAGTGGTTTTGAGGATGACGTAAAGCCAAAAGTTTAATGACCAGCTAAAAAAAACCCATTTTATTTACATTTTGAAAAATGATTAAAAAAAAAATTAAAATGAAAAATTATCAATATTTCTATGTTCGCCATATTGGATATCACCGGAAGTAAGGGTTTTAAAGACATATTGGTTTTTTACCGGAAGTGTTAATTTTGTATTTAAACATACATAGCTGAATAGAATAAGTGGTTTTGAGGATGACGTAAAGCCAAAAGTTTAATGACCAGCTAAAAAAAACCATTTTATTTACATTTTGAAAAATGATTAAAAAAAAAATTAAAATGAAAAATTATCAATATTTCTATGTTCGCCATATTGGATGTCACCGGAAGTAAGGGTTTTAAAGACATATGTCTTATACATTGTATCCATCAGAAGCACACAAGAAAGGTTACTGCACAATGTAATGATAGTAGCAATACTTTAAAACACATTTCAATTACCCTCCCTAAAAATAAGTTTATTCTAGTACTATATCTGCCATGTTGGATTTTACCGGAAGTAGGATTTTTGAAGACATCTTATCTATATCATATATCTCTTTTAAGTATTTCTTTGTGAATTTTTTAACTTTTTGGCCCAATTCAAATAACATAAGAAATTTAAGGCCAATTTAATACTTTGTGAACCCTCAGATACAAAATGAGACAGAAATTGAAACCAGACTACCATGTAATATTTGCCAGTATCCCATTCACTCGATATGTTTTACAAAGAGCCATCATGTATATAATAACGTTCTCAACAGGGTCTTCCTGAACATAAAAATATTCTGACTGTTATATAATTAGTTGTCTCTATTCAATATGCATTAAATGTTCTTGCTAGAACTTTAAATATTTTATGCCACGATTAACATGATGAAATGCTGGATTATTATTAGTTATTGATTGGTCTTTACCATAAATACTTTAAAAGGTAAGTTGGGGACACATCAACGGAATTAAGATTCGATAGGTATCAAATAGATTAAAGGCATTATCACTCATTATTCCCTTTAACAAGTATATCTATATAAAAATTAGGAGATGTGGTCCATCCCCTTCCCGATATGATTAACACAAGAAAGGAGATCTGGTATGAAATCGATTGAAGACATTATCTATAATGATTGCATTTTAACATGCTAAGCTTTATAAAAAATAAGGAGGTTTGGTCGTCACTTCCCTAATATCAAAAACACTCTTATTATTGAAATATAGAAATAAGGAGATGCACTGATTACGTCCCAACCCCTCCCCTATATGATTTACACAATCGAATGATGATCTGATATCAAATCGATTAAATACGTTGTCTATCAATGCTGTTACATATACATATATATAGATATGCATAGAGAAATGAGAAGATGGTGTAGTCCCTCATCTTACTTGTCTTATTAGCTTTAACAGATTTTACTAATAAAAGAGGGACGAAAGATACCAGAGGGACAGTCAAACTCTTAATACAATCGAAAATAAACTGACAACACCATGGCTAAAAATGAAAAAGACAAACAGACAAACAATATTACACATGGCACAACACCAAAAACTAGGGGTGATCTCAGGTGCTCAGGAATGGTTAGCATGTCCTGCTCAACATGTGGCGCACGTCGTGTTGCTTATGTGATAATAAATCCGGTAAATAGTCTAAATCGGAAGGTCACATTTATGAAAGGGAAGGAGATTGTAGTTATGACGTAAAGAACATATCCGGTACCATTTGAGAATCGGTCCAGCAACTCGTGATGGCGTCCGTAAAATTTACGAAGTGACGATTTCAACTTCACCATTTTGAACTCTCGATTTAATAGCTTCCTTGTGAGCAACAACCCTCTATCAAGAAAATCATGATAGGAAATGCAAGCACGGGAATATCGTATCAATTGGGAGATATATACCCCGTATGCAGGTGCTGCTGACATGTTGCTACTTATAAATGGAAAGTTCACAATTTGAAAGCTAAAATAATCTTTTTTGTCGTAAAGTATTGTTTTCAACCGACCCTCATTGTCAATTTCTAGATGTAAGTCAAGATATGAGGCGTATTTTTCCAATTACTCTGTGGTTATAGTTTTTTAAAAATTAAATAACTTTCTTAAACTATTCTGGAATTGTACCAAACTTAAACAGAAGCTAGGTATTGATCAAAAGAAAGTTTTTGACAGGATTTTTTTTTAAATTTAATTCCTGCTTTTCTTTATATATTGCATATGCATGGACTTATTTTTTTCTTCCGGTTATACAGTCTGCAGTTAAAGTTTTTAGAAACGGATAGAAATTTCTAAAGGAATAGTTATCAAAGGTACCAGGATTATAATTCAATACGCCAGACGCGCGTTTTGTCTACACAAGACTCAAAATAGTAATAAGCCAAACAAGTTAAAAGTTGAAGAGCATTGAGAACCAAAAATTCCAAAAAGTGTTTTAAATACGTCTAAGGTAATATGTTCCTATGATATGAAAATTCTTAGTTTATCAAAAAATTAAAAGTTTTGTAACAGAAAATTTATAAAAATGAAAAATTGTTAATAATTTTTCTCCATTTTTTTTTAGCCAGCGACTAACAACATAGGACGGCGAGACACTGGGTTCTGTGGAACCCTTAAATTTTTTGACATATATAATGTTAAGCAATGTTAGAGATGTAATGAAAAGTTGCCATTGTAGTAAATTAACATCCTGTTATGACCATCTTGTCAACGCTATTAAAATTCATTCGTATCATTTATAAAACAGTGCATGATCCTCCTGTAGTGATGACTAATAGTTCTTGATATGATATGTTAATGTCTTCTGTGTTGTAGGTAGTTCGGAGATGGCCAGTGTTATTCAGTATGTGTAAGGTATGACTGTACCTACTATAACATTGTCCAAAGGTGTGGTTACTAATGATGATGGGTTGAAACTTTTAATCTCAGTTCTGTTTGTAGGATGTCTTCTATAGATATTGATGATATCTGTGTTTCTGATCACATACTTTTCTATCATATTTATCTGCCACAAATATATTTCCGTTGATGGTGCTGGTTATAAATGTAATATAAGAAAATATATGTCTATTGTTTTTATCCTTTTCATACCTTGTTAAATGGTTATCTACTATATCAATAATAACGACCACTTCATCGCTATTCACTATCACTCTGCAATACTTTGTCACATGAACTCTCCAGACCCTACATGTATCTTCACAGTATACAGAATCAGTTACTTTATTAGATCATGCCTTGATCTGACCCAGTCTTGAATTCCCTGTAGCCAGCAGGATGTCATTGGTCGGAGTAAAATCTATATCCCTTGCATCTGTATTAAAACTGGCTATAACCTTCACTTTATTACTTTCAAGCTTTACATTCTGTAGGGCTGAATGTAATGTAAAAGGGATTGAAAACATATATTAACTTAGTTCCCTTACCAATCCACAGAGAATTATCATGGGCTATTGCCAAAAGGTTGATGGAATTCAGTTTAGTCTGATATTCCTTCACATCTGAAATCTTAACTTGGATTGTAATGTTAATGATGTTATGTCCTTTGACAGCATGATATTCAAGTCTACACTTGTCAAAAATCAGTCAGACACATTCTTCACATCTCCATTTAATTTTAGGACTATCACAACTCTGACATATGAAATGAATTTGTGCTTGATGGACAGGTTGTACAGGATACTGTGTCTGAGCAAATGATGGCGATGACACAATGACCTGAAAATGTGCTATCGATGTTATAAGAATGTTTTTATTTAAATGGATAAAAAATAGATTTACTTTATCTAGAAGCTTCACTTTTTTAAAAGTCATTTCAGGAAAAGTGTTTTTCAAGTTGCAGTTGTTTTCATCAAACTGTTGAGCAAACAAAAAAGTCCTATCTTTTGTCGAGAAAAGTTGTTCTTAGACAGGTGCTTTATAGTTTATTATCTGTTTCAAAGGTTAGATTAAAGCAGTGATTAAATGATTGAATTTGACTAATATCTTGATTTTGAGAAGATTTCTTTTGATCCAAATTTCCATCTGAATATAAAATGTTCTAAATTCTGTTTATCTGAAAAAAACTTTTCTGGATTTACTTTCATCAGGAACACAGTGCATCAAACCTAAACATTTGAAAGCCATATTGTTCATGGTGTATAAATCAATTTCTCTATTTTTTTACTTTTCTTGTTAGTTTATACTTTGAACTGCCGGTAAAAGGAGATACTCCCAATACTACATGTACTATTAGAACCTATTTGAGAGAACTTATCACAAAATTTAAAGGAACTAAAAGGATTATATTTCTACAATACACATGGTTCATGATAGTAAAAAATTGAAAGGCTTTGTTCCTTGCACCCAAGTATTTATAAGAGCCATAGTTTAGTGGTAAAGGCATCGGACTACAAACACAAAGGTTCCTGTTTCGATCCCCGTTACGGAGAGAAAAATTCCGGGACTGAACTTTCGGCTCTCCTTTGACACAATTTTCTAGTATTGTCTTGAGAAACGATGATAGTCCATCGGAAGGGGACCACAAATAGCTGACCCGTGTTAAGAAAGAGCCATATCTCTCATCGGATTTTAGTCCGTTGCTGTGTGTGTTACATTTTAATGTTGTGTCGTTGTTCCCCTCTAATATTTAATGCGTTTCCCTCAGTTTTAGTTTGTTACCCCGTTTTTGTTTTTTTGTCCATAGATTTATGAGTTTTGAACAGCGGTATACTACTGTTGCCTTTATCTTGCACATAAAAGACATCCTTTTAGATTTTGAAAAAAGCAGGCGTATGCCTACAAAGTGGAAAGGGATTACAAAAATGTAAGAGTAATATAAGTTGTAATACATAGATTCCACAACTGCAACAAGTGTATAACGAAAATTCTCCACTCGAGACAGTTAAATTATAATATTTAAAGCGCGATGCTTGCCGAGCTTTTTGAATAATTAAAATTTAACCGTTGAGAGTGCAGAAATATCGTAATAAACGAGTTACAGTTGTAAAATCTGTTTCGCTTACAAATCTTTGACAGGGAAGGATAAACATAATTATATCCTTCCTTGTCAAAGATTTAAGGAAAGTTGTGCACTTTTGATTTGACGTCATCAGGTATGTTCGCCGTTTTTCATGACGTCACAATAAGAAAATTCAGAAGAAGACAATTAAATTTTAACCAACCATGTGCCGAGAACAAATTTTTCACTAGTGAGGAGAAATTGTTTTCTCACACAGGTCAGGAAATGTGAAAATAGCACAAAAATTAGAGAAAACTTGTTTCCCTATCCAGTATACATATATATATATATATGTTTAACTTAAGTGTCTATAATGAATTTATTTATTATATACCTTCAGAATGTATTTCATTTAAGAATTTTGTGTATGATTTCCTTCACTTGGTATCCTGAAAACATTTCTTATATTATATGAAAATCGTCATTACATAGTTTAAAAAAACCAATAACATAATTATTGAAAAGATTATTCACATGTAGAAGAATGGTTATACTTGACAGTTTTCTATTTAGATTTGTTTTTATTTAACGAGGAGCACCCTGTTTTGAAAAGTTAGTAAACTATTGTTATTAAAACAAATCATATTTTCACTAAGTATCTATTGTTTGAAATAGAGATCCATAAATGACAAGGTTTGTCTATGGTTTCCATATAGGCTTTTATAATTGGTATAGATAATATTTTCTCTTTGTTGGGATTGTTATAAATATAGATACACTGACAAAGTTTGTCTACGGTTTCACATTTATTATTATCAAATGTCACGTTTTGTGTTGTTTCAGTGATCTGTTTTAAAATTTAATCAGTTTGACAACTTTATAATTATTAATATCAATGATTGATTGGATTTTTGTCTCGATTAACGGAGATATAGGACAATCCCTAATGATGGCGGGCCGATATCTAAAACCCATTTTAGAATCTATAAAAATGCTGCCGAAACACTAAATTAGTGTAGGATTGATGCAAGCAATTCTATAAATATATCCAGCCAGTTCTAGTGATTTTATAGAATATATTAGAATATCAACAGAAATGAAATATTTTTATTATTTTCTAATAGTCAGGTGGAGTAATGTTTGAAATGAGTTAAATAAGGATATTATAATATGTGGATATTGGGTGTCATTTATTTTCACTTTTGCCTTGTGTTTATGTATAAGTTTGTGAATGAGTCGGATTAAGGAGAACCGCTAGTGGTAGGTCAATGATATTTGGTATGCAGTTTTATTATTTTTTGGCACATCTTATTTAACTGTACAAATGTAAATTATTTGACCCTGCTCCCTCAGTTATGGTACAGTGACTGAGATTTTGCATAGTTTAAAATTATTAGTTTGTGAGAACCAACTATGATAAGTCAATGGTATTTGGTATGCGTTTGTTTTAGCATTGCCACATCGCATTTCCGTGGAGATTGTTTAGCCATGTACCTTCAGTCATGGTTCATTGACTTTAAACATTTGCAAAATTAACATGTTAAAGTATTGTTTTTAATTTAAACATTTGCATCAGAGATGGGTCCGATTACTTTCAATGTAATTGATTAAATTACAATTACTTTGTCATTTGTACGATTAAATTAAATTAATGATTACATCATATCTGAAAGTATCTGATTAAATTAATGATTACATTGGCAAAGTAATCATGATTACATCTGATGACAATCAATTTAAAAACAAAACATTTTGAATGATGTGAATGAATAAACGTTCAATATAACTATAGCATTTTTGAGAAAGTATTTTATTTGGTTCAATTATAAAATGATAACTTCAAATTAAACTTCATCTATTTAAATAAACACCAAATTTTACTACATATATATATATACATTACACTTTATCACCAATGATCTCTGAATTATTTTGAATTAAATTTAATAAAGATATATCATAAGCGTTCGCCTTTCTATTCGACTCTTAGCTGATGAAAATTGAAAGTGCTCTCGCTTTGTAGATTAATTCATTTACTAGAATAGCCACGTGCATCAATCTGCAAATTTTACCACACACGTGAGGTCACACGCTATGAATTATTATCGTTTAACGGTTGTTGTTTACTCCAGAAGATTCGACTATTTATAGATAAAGGTTATCTGTGTAAAATCTAATTGCTAAAATAGAGAGGACAAATCCAATACTCTACGGGATTGAAGGACATTTACTTGGTTTGGATTGTCCTAACCAATCAATAAACTTTCATTATTCACGTCTCGTAATATCTTCCAATCAGGAAGCAAGAAAAATTCACGCACTATTTGACCATCGTTCAATTCTTAATCTCGACTCCTAGGAGAATAATCTAGAGTATTTTTGTTTGTCTTTTGACCTCTTTCATAATTTATATGTATTCCAAGTTGCAGTTTATGGAAGTTTAAATATGGTTGAAAGTTAAAGTTATTGTTATTGTAAACAATATGTAAGTACTAAAAATCATTGCATTTTACATGTCCAGTCCAAATACAAAAAAAATTTAAACAACATATTTGTCTAACTTTTAATTTAGTTTGTGCTCATTAGATAAAGTTTCATGTCTGATTTATCTTTTATCATATATATTTCCCTACAGCTATACTCAATTGGTAATTGCAATAAAAACAAACCTTAATTAGGCTCCTACCTGTCAATTCATAGTTGACAAAAATCACAAAAATTAACAAAAGATTATAATTCAGGGTTAAAGAAAAGTATTACTTGAATATATAACAGTTATTATCAAATGTTAATATGAAGATCATTATAAAACGATGAATATACAATTCAATTCAATATTTTATTTACATGTATGTACAATATCTTTTACCAAGATAAAAGGTATATAATTGTATTATATGCCTCTGCTTAGGCTAATGATGAATTTTCAATACTGTAACAGTTTATTTTTTACTGAAGTAGACATGCTTAAAAAATTTATGAAATATGAATAACAAATGACCAAAAACACAATTTTTGATTTTTTTTCATTGTAATCAGAATGTAATCAAAAAGTAATCATGATTACAGGGTATTTTGAAAAGTAATTGATTAAATTAAATTACATGTAATCAGATTTTTGGCTGATTAATGATTACACTGATTACTTGAAAAATTGTAATCAATTACAGCTGATTAACGATTACAATTACAATTACCCCAAGTCTGATTTGCATTATCGAAATTGCAAAAAGCGAGACATATCTCTGTGGTAACAGTTTACTAATTATTTCTGTCGTTTGTTGCATCTAACATTATTGAGGAACATATTTTCTCGAATTAATAGTTTGATATTTTGTCGGTTCCTCATATCGATTACCATCAACGCCTGCAGTTGAGATTTTTTACATTGTTTAAGACCGTATCATGATCTAAAGGTGGGTCGATCCCAAAATCAATACATGATCAAACACCAAGAGCTATGATTTATCATGATTATAACATTTAATATATATTTATAATATATGTCCAGTAAACATGGAGTAATCTTGTTCAATGATTATACCGAAACTACGTAGATGTTGCAGGTACACTCCGTCACCTCTTTGAAGCCGCAGTATAACATTTATAGTGCCTGTCGGCGCATGGAAATTAGGAGCATGTTCTCTAGCAATACATTATCAATTTTTGATCAAATGTAATTCAAGCCAGTTGTTACCACCTGTAATGTAACTTGCGTTAAATTCATATACCCAAGCCATTTGTTTTACACTGTTTCAAATCTTTTTTATATGGAGGACGATATTTTGGTCCTTTTTTTCATTTCTCTGACCTGAACGATATTGAGGTGATATCCATATATCGTGTAGGGCGAGTCTCACGCTATGTCTACGCAGAGAAAGGTGGCAACAACTCTTTAATAATTCCGTGGTAAGCATTTTTTGTGGCTTAATTTGTGTTCCTATCTAACATTATTTTTAAGTGTCGTTCCCAATCTCCCGTCAATCATTTTTGACAGACCTCTATTGCTGGACTTTTCCTTTTTATTTGATATAAATTCACGTTAGTTCTGAATATGCAGGGACAATTTGCTATTGGACCTTCAGCATGAATCCAACAATCAAGTAATCACTATTTCCTTACACAAAACTATCAAGACAGCTGTGACAGTTACAAAACTTATATTATAATTTATTGGAAAACAAATGTGTTTTGGGGGTAATAATTGTCAGGGTCTGTGATTGCACTCATAGTAATGTGGGGATTTTTATAACCTGAAATCTTGGGGTGATTTTATTTATTCCTTTCGCATTTATGTATTATTGTAAAAAAATATTAAATTTTCATTCTAAATTTGCATCTGCCCTAAGTCAGGATCCTGTTGTTCATTGATTGTCGTTTGTTGATGTGGTTAACAAAAAACGGTCACAACAAACTCACGCCACATTTATGCAGCACCAGGACATGAAATTTTGTCAAATTGTAGTCCATGTAGCATACTTTATGTAAGATAAGCTTGGAATCATTCTTCCCTTTGAGAAAGAATTTATATTGACTAAACTGTCTGCGGACAATGCATACAAAACCGTGAACCTTAAGCAAAATAACTCATTCAATATATATATGCATACTCAAATGCTATTATATTTGAGAAATTTTCGTTTCCTTGTACATGTTGTAGTCATACACAAAGGGGTTTAATATATAAAACATGTTCACATCTTTAAACTGAATTGGAACATATTTTTAGTTTGATCAATGGGTTTGCCAAGAATGAATTAAAGGTGAAATGACCTTAAACAGTTTTAAAACCATATACCAATTATGCAAGTCAGACAATTTCAGACTGATTTTTATTGTTTGACCATTTGTTTTTATGATTCACCCAATCTCAAATTTAGGGGAGGGTTGAGCAGCCACAAATATGTTCAATCCATTAATAGTATGTATGTGCCTTTACTAAATCATTAGCAAGAAATTCAATGATTGCCGTTTGTTGCTGTATTTCATTTTCAATTATTTCTATCTTTTTTATTTTATTTTTAACATTATCCAGACACCTGTTTTCTCATTCGAATATATTTTGTCAGTTTTTCATATCGATAACTTTCTAAGCTTGCTATGCAGTTTAGATTTTTGTCATTGCATAAGGCCGTATTGTGATCTAAAATTGCTAAAAGCTACATCCAAAGCAACAAGGCAACAGTAGTATATTTCAGTTCAAACTTCATAAATCAATTGAGAGAAAACAAATCCGGTTACAATTAAAACCGAGGGAAAAACACCAACTTAAAAAGGAAAAACAACGAAACAACAGAACACCGAAGAGCAATAAACAACAAACAACAATGCAACAATGTAACAGAAAATTATCAAACATGTGTTAACATATATCAAAATATACAACAAAGTTGGCTCAAAAATCCATAATTTGCTAAAAAATCCAATCGATATTATAGCATCTGTCTAATACAGAACTAGTGAACTGATATGGTATTCTAGATATTTACAAGTAGGACGATGTGATACAGTATAATTGGCATTAACACAATAGTCAAAATCAATCATAATGAATCGATACATGTACAAGCATCAAGAACTATGATTTATTATGATTATAACTTTTAATATATATTCATAACATATGTCCGGAAAACATGGAGTAATCTTTGTCCAATGATTATATACCGAAACCACAAGGATGTTACAGGTTCACTTCGTCACCTCTTTGGAGAGGCAGTATAACATTTATAGTGCCTGTTGACGCATGGGAATTAAGCACATATCTTCTAGCAATAAATTCTCCATTTTTGATCAAATTTAATTGAAGCCAGTTGTTACCACCTGTAACGAAACTTGCGTTAAATTTATAAACCCCAGCTATTGGTGCTATACAAATATCTCTTTTCTTGAATGGTATACATTTCCAATGTTTGTCTTCACACGTGTGAACTTCAAGAAGTAAAGGTGAAACATACAATAATCAATGTATTTTAACTCTGATCACTGTTATATAAGAACTTTATCTAATTTTGCTGAAAGTGTTAATTTTAAATAATATTTTTTTTTTCAAATTGTTACTTTGAATACGTAAAATACAGGTTTCCAAAGCTTAAGAACATCAGGAATAGTTCATGTAGTATATGTAAGTCAGGTCTCAGAAAGGGTAAATGGGTTTTTTCATTATTTGTTAATTTCTTTGTCATTTGATCTCTTGTGAAGATAAATAAACTCATCATAGATATACCGAGATTAAAATTTGTATTTACGCCACACGTGCGTGTCGTCTACAAAAGACTCACCAGTTGTCTCAATGGCAATCACACCACATCTTCTTTCTTATATATATTGAGACCTTCCTGGCATATAGTTTATATCCCCTGAGCCGTAGTCGAATGAAAAATAAACCCTAAACCGGGAAGGTTACATTATATACCCTGTCTGAGACCTGCATTACACATATATTACGGTTTACTCCTGCCTTAATGTTTTTGTTCAGTACCCGATATTTGTCGGGACTTAAAGCATATACAATGCAGTATATGCATAGATATACATATCAATACAGGTTTTTATTTCTGAATGTTTTGGGTTATTAATACAAATACTTTTTTTTATCTTGAAAAACTTTTTTTCGTTAAGAATATATTTTCAACAAAGTTGTTTTTAGATTACTTTTTAAAACTGTTTGGTTTGACTACTTTTTATAACAAATACAAATTGAATATCCAAACTGATATTTTCCGCATACGTCATGAAGGAGGTTGTAATTTGCTGTTACAAATACCCAGACAACATTGGTACGTTGGCACAACGTTGGTCCAACGTATCTAGATGCATTGGCCCAACGTTATTTTTAAACGTTGGCCCAATGTATAAGTGCAAAGTGGCCCTATGTTGGCCCAACGTGATGGCTTAACGTTGGCACAACGTTGTAAGGTTTTATACAATACATTGGCCCAACGTTGGTCCAATGATGGAATAATACTTGCTGATGTTGAACAAACGTTAGGCCAACGTAGTAATACAAACGGTTTTTATCAAACGTTGGCACTCCGTTAGTTTAATCTGTAAACTTTTCTATCCATATGAAGGATACTAAAATCCCTTCCAGGCAATAACTTCTGGTTCTTACATCAGTTCAAAATGGCGAAACTATTACTTTTTTAAATGTTGCAATTATTGCGTTTTTCATATCCACTATACCATGTTGTGTCTTACATACTACCCGAAAATTTTGTATTTTGCCCCTTTCTCTCCATCTTCCTGAACATGCATGAAATATTTGCCAATGGACGTTTCAGTAATTAACAACAAATCAGTCTCTCCAGGAATTGTACTTCTGAATTTTACCCAAACTTTAATGAATGCAATCAACATATCCATGTTACCCAATTTTCTTAAATAATGTAAATACAAACTTTTAAGGTATGATTAAATATAATTTATTATTAGCTAGACAACCAGCAAAGTTTTTAAAAAAATCTTTGTATCTATACGTTGCTAAATCAGATCTAGAATGAAAATTATAAAGTCTATTCATGATAATTCATTTATCCCATTTGCATAATATCATTACAGTTTATGTAGAAATATCCAAGCTCTGGATGAAGGCATTGATAATTCATTTCATACAGCTATTTTTCTAGTTCTCTATTCCAACATGGTTTTTATTCACAAGAGTGTTCCTTTTGTTTTTTGCTACACTTTGTTTTGTCACTATTTCTGGCTCCGTCTTATGTTAAATCCTTTATCCAGTTTAGCATATCTTCATAAAAGTTATTTCACTGACTCTGTAATAAAGTAATGAATAAATGAGTACTCAATGTATGTATATTTAGAATATATTAAATCTTCCTAAAAAATTTTAAAAAAAATTAAAAAAAATACATTGTTTCTGGTGTCCTGGCACATTACATTTTTGTACAATAGTTGGAAAAAATACTTTTTTTTTTAATATTTTCCCTAGCCTTTACACATGATACAAGCCAAGCCAAAAAGCAAATTGCATGCTTTACTATAATGGTTAAACTTCACCAAGCTAGGTAGGCTAAGCAGGACAATTGAATGTAGAAATTGTTACAGGAAACTTTGTGAAAAAATGTCCTAAATAAATAAAACTAGTTGAAAAAAAGTCAAATCTAAATACACTAACACTAACGGTAGTATTAAACATGTTATAGATATAGGAAGATGTGGTGTGAGTGCCAATGAGACAACTCTCTATCCAAATAACAATTTTAAAAAAGTAAACCATTATAGCTAGGTTAATGTACGGCCTTGGCTCATACCGAACAACAAGCTATAAAGGGCATATATATCTGTGAATTTCGAATCCGATGTAGCATAAAGGATGGCTATTATGTTCACTTACTTTCTTAAAGTTATTCATTCTGGGCTATCAAATAGTAGAATGCATTTTTCCCATCTCCATTCCCATGCATTTTCTAGCTAGGATAATGTCAATAATTCTTATTATTCCTAGTTCTCCTTTTTTCCTTTTGCACTCTGATTTATTTTGTCTTCTGTAGTACTCAAATACCTGACCTATAAATTTATATTAGAATGTAAAATTGTAAGAATAGCTACTTCAAGTAATTCAGACAATAATTTATAGTCTTTTTCTTTGATAAATATCCGTCTGTGTGGTATAGTCTTTTTTTTTTAACGCCCCCGTCCCCCGCTCCCCCTATTTTTATATTTCAAGCGTCAGCTTTTTGTGACTGATATTTACTCCTACAAACTATTCAAATATCGGTTTTGTTTTGCAAAAGTTTTACCATGTCTACCGAGGACAAAAACTAAATCCAGCCGAGTCCGTATAATTATATACAAATTACAACATATTCTTGCAATGAATTTAGATAAGATTTTTTTTTATATTTAAAACACTGTTACACATGCAAGTGTGTATATGATCAGGTTTAACAAATCTATCGTATATGTTTGCATGCAATTTAGAAATACAATAAAACTAACAAATTCATTTATATTTCAATGAAGTAGAAGCGATTTAGAAATACAACAAAACTAGAAAATTCATCTATATTTCAATGATGTAGAAAATTATTATACCACATTTCTGAAACATTACGGAATAAGGTACATCTTAAGACAGATTTTTTCCATTAACTTCAGTAATTGTCATACATGTTATTGTTATAGATTTTAGAAAAAAAAACTATTAAAATATTGGTAATTTTCAAATTTTTTGAAGATACTAATGTTCAGTGGCAAATATTTCATGATGATTAATAGGATTAAAATGATTTTAAATCTAGAAAATATTTCGCCCGAAACGTATAAACTTCAAGATCAACATTATAAAATGATAGAAATTAATATATCTTTTAATTTTTAACAACATCCCTCAGATTAAAAAATCATATTGTATTTGTCATTCTTAATCGTATATATATCAGATTTTTTAAAGTTACAACTTACATGTTACTTTCTTTCTCTTTGAATCTCGGATGACATGATTTTCTCTTTTTGTTTTCTTCGTTTTACTGCTTTCTTCCAAATTTACAACAGGAAATAATCACAAAAGTGACTATCCCATTACATTCAGATTTCTTATAAACTTAATTACCATAGCAACTATCTTTGAAATTTGTGGAACATATGGTCAACCTTATCAGAATGTGCTTGATTAACAGACTGGCTGTATCAAGTATCACTCTGCATGTAATTGCTTAATTATTATGTTTCACAAAGTTTAATGAATAAAGTTATTATAAATAATGATTGCAATAAATTAAAAATTTTAACCAGGTAATCCATGTTTACCATATACATTTTTTTATTACAGTAATGATATTCCAGTATAAATTTTACCTGGCTTATATATAGATTATAATATATGATCAACGTTGGCCCAGCATTGGCCAAACATAGAGTTGTAAATGTAATTTCAGTTGATAAACACTTTTGGTATAACATTAACTTTCATAAAGCCTGCAGCAATCGAAATTATCCGCCTCCCAAGAGAAATAAAGCGTAAAATATTTCATAATCAATTTTATTAACAAAATTTCATATCGGCCCTATTTTGCTACTAACATAATGCCAACATTTGCCCGATTATTTAAAACCAACATGAGATAATAATATGAATTTACAACAACACACCAACGTTGGGCCAATGTTGTTCAGCCAACACCACCGTGCGACCAACGTACCGACAATTTGCCAACGTTGGGCCAATGTTGTGCAGCCAACATAAACTTGCGACCAACGGACCGACAATTTGCCAACGTTGGGCCAATGTTGTGCAGCCAACACCAACGGTCGACCAACGGGCCGACAATTTGCCAACGTTGGCCGCTGTTAGTCTGTTGACTGGGTAATTGTATCGTGTATGTAATTCTTCATAATAACACTTTAAAGCATTAATGTTAAGTTATTGGAGGGTAAATTGCATGATTCTGAATCAAGTTAGAAAGTCTTATTGACGTATTCACGTCATTGTTGAGCTCTGGCATTATTTAAGTGTTTTGTATAGATTGAGATACGTCACATAGAACAGGTGCTGTCATGACGTTGTTGAAGTTCCAAATGGGATAAAAAAAAAAGAAATAACATGGTAAATAAACCGGCAGTTTCCTGAATATATATACTGACTACTCTGTGTTGTTATCCAATCACAAAACTCGACACATTTGTAATCTGTTATATTAGTCGTTATTGCATTTAAGAATTCTTTTGAATATTTCTTTTAATCAATGCTAAGAAACTAAAATTAAAACAACACAACGGGAACTACCTTTGCATTCAGCACTGCATCCTTGAATACCGACCGTCGCCAAAAGTAACACATAAATACATTTAGAACCATTTTTAAGTCGTCATTTATTCGAATCAAAACATTTTTATAGCTTTACTTATTTTATGAAATTTTATAATTTACAAATTTTATCTATATATGTATACGTCTGACCAAATATCTCCACCAGGTTCAAAATAAATACCTTTTACTTGTTTTAATAGTTGAAGGCAACTTTATACAAATATCTATAAAACTTCAACATTTTGAATTAAAGTGTGAATTAAATTTTTACCTAAAACTTTACAAATGAGAAACATAATTTCATCACTAAAACGAGACTTAGTTTAAAATACACTTTTTTCCCCCAAAAAAGTAAAATTATTATTTACGAAAAATATGCAGTCTCAATGATGCAGCCACGTTTCGGAGTTGAAACATACTGCACTCACTTTTGATATTGGAAAAAAGCTTGCACAAAGATTGTAGTGATTAGAAAGTATGAAACTATTGAACTTCCTCCATCAAACGCTGAAATCAACATTTAAACGATATTATCATGGTTCATCGTACTTTATTTAATATTAAAAGGCAAGAAGGATCAAACTGCAGAAAAGTAATATTATATTCAGTACAATCCCTACATTCAAAAATAAAAATGGGAAATGAATGTAAACGAATCAAAACTGGTCAAAAGCCCGTAAAAATATAAAGTTGAAAAATTGAACACATGATGCCCTTGTGCATTGGCATTGAGGCTTAGTCAGAATCATCATCTTGCATTAGCGCATTAATGGACCGGACATTTTCCTTAGAGAAAACGTAAACGCAGTTTAATTACTGCTGATCATGACCTGAAATAGATATTAAATCTATACAATAAAGTTTAGGATAAAAGAAAATCCCAGTCCGTGATAGATGTGGATACAAAACAATTTCAAAGATGTATAGTGTACATACAATGTAAAGACTATTTCCTCTTGCAATAGTATAAAACCATTTGACGATTTTACACTTAACACAAGTATTCCCGATCCCCAAAAATAAATCCCCTAAAGCAAGTTTATCTTAAACTTTCAAAGAATTGTTTACACTTCAAAAATAGGCAATTCCCCATTTTTCATATATTTTATAAGAGGAAGTGATAATTTCTTTGATAATATTTATTAACTCATAAAAGTACTTATATTTTAGAAGTAGAACACACACTAGAAGCTAAGATGAAACGATATTTTCCGTTTTTTCTTGTGTAGGTAAGGTTACCAACTATAATAGTGTCTAGCTAATTATTCTTGCGATGCAAATTTTATGCAATTGTTTGATTCTAGACATCCGCTATCCAATCTACCCATAACATATACGATTCTTTTCCGTGACGTTTAGATACACAACTACAGAACTAGTATTAATTTGTATGTCTGAAGTTTCAACTGTTCCTAATATATTTAACATTTAAGATTTTCTGAAAGTTAATTAAATGGTGGATGGTGTTAGCAAAAATAGGTAAAAATGGCCCATAGAGGCGATACACAGAAAATAAACATGAAAAAAATGAATGGAAAAACACGCCAAATATCTCAAATGAAATTAAAAATTAAGACCCTAATGAACGGTAAATATTCCATCAATTTTTAAATTGTGTTTGATATTGATTGTTTTAATCTAGTTTGATTCTTATATTACTAAATGATATTTCATCTTTTTCAATCATAGTTGATTATTTATGAACACTGTTTATGTATTTCGTATTTCAAAATAACCAGGAAGATTTTTTAATGAATCGACATAAAATGGATGTTCATAAAAAAGATTATTGATAAAATTATATTTATCTCTAATCAGATCATTTATGTCGTTACATGTTTATATAATGATACGATTGCGTGAGTAGTGAAATTTGCCGGTTTTGATATAACATTAGTTGTTTTTGTTATGAAGGAAAAATTCCATGTTTAAAAACTGTGAATACATTATGTAGGTCTTCCAATAATTATGTAAATACAATAAGTGAAAATTAATCATCAAAAATAAATTCAATTATTATTAAATAAAGTACTACAAGAAACACCCTAAGAAATGTTATGTGCTTATTTGCAACTTTATCTTTCTGTGAGAATATACGAGTTTCAAAAATCAGAATTAAATTGCAAGTATATTAACATCTGTTGTGGCTGTGTCGATTTAAAAGACAGTTTTTTTTTCTTTGACACATTCATCTATAACTGTGAATAAGTGTGAGAGGAAAACAAAGGGAAAATAACAAAAAAAAAAAAATGTGGCAAAAACAAGAAATATTCAACATCAATATACAAAATACTACATAAAAACCGGGAATGAAACGTTTTGATTTTTACGGAAATGTACATTAGTTTACTGAGCCCTGAAATTTAACAACGACACAGTAAGCATCTACCTGTCCCAATTCAGGAGGTTGTAGTTTATTGCGGTACATCATATCAATCAGGCCTTTAGTTTTTCTCGTTTGAATTGTTTTACATTTGTCATTTTGGTACCTTTTATAGCTAACTAAACAGCATAAGTTTCACTTCTTATCGAAGGCGGTATGGTGACCTATATTTGATAATTTCTGATACATTTGGTATCATGTGAAGAGATATGTCATTGAATTTCATTCCACATCTTCTTTGGTTTATATTTTATTCTTAATTCGTTTGAATTCGTTATTCATTAATGGTGACACCTTGAGCTGCAATTCCTCATGCAAGTAAAAACTAAACGTTAATCTTTATTTGCAAGACACTTACTACATTATGGACACAAATTACAAGTAACCGGACAAAATGTAGCTAAGTCTGTACCGCACGCTTCAATATCGCATGTGAGACGTGGGTCATCAATACAAGGTTGTGTTGTAGTTGCCATTGTTGTTGTAGTCGTTGTTGTAGCTGTAGTCGTTGTTGTAGCTGTAGTTGTTGTTGCTGCTGAAAAGATAAATGTTTTAGATTACAAATATGCTTCAAACTTGCACCTGTCCTAATTCATGAATCCGGTGTCCAGTTTTTGTCGTTTTTTTGGTGTGATTCAAAAGTGTTTCTCGTTGTTCATTTGTTTGTATATTGATTAGACCGTTGGTTTTCCCGTTAGAATGGTTTACACTTGTATATTTTCGGACCTTTATAGTTTGCTGTTCGGTGTGAGCCAAAGCTCTGTATTGAAGACCATGTATTTGATCTATAATGTATTGATCTTTTGAATTGTGACTTGGATGGAGAGTTGTCTCTTTGGCACTCATACCACATTGTTCTATATCTATCTAACATGTTTAATGTCTTTTTTTTCTAAACAGGGGTTTGCTTAAAAATTTTAGTTTTATCAAATAGATTCTTCCAAAACTATCAGTATTACAGCAATTTAAAATTTGACATTTGAGAAAAAGTTTTTTTTTAATCATTAGAATGATACGCTTTGCCATCTTGGACTACACATTGTCGTTCTTTAGTACCTTTAAGATAGGTGTCTCGATAGCAATCATACCACATTTTCTTATTATTTTTTTCTTATATCTACCTCCACCTCCACCTTCAACTCACCGGACTGATTTAGAACCGCTGAAAAAAATTACAAACTATAAATAGAGCATTTAATATTATACATATTATATATACAGAAGAAAAACATTAACACAATTGAAATGTTATAAATCGGTTAATAATTGCTGCTTTACATTGTGACTGTTTTGCCGAGTGTGAACTCGCATTACTATAAGACGTGGTACGGTACTTGTCTATCCCAAATTCATGTATTTAGTTTAAATGTTTAATGTTATATTTGTAATTCTCATCGGATTTTGTCAAATGTGTTGACGTCTTTTCTATTATATTTATGTGTTATGGTAAAGAAAATTAATCACCGCCTTCATTTATCAGATTTGATTTCGTTCAACGTAATCGGTACGATATTTTACGTTTAAAGTTAGATTCAAAACAAACCGGACAAAGTTTTATAATATAGTTAATTGCTACTTTAGTTTGATATCAATAAGTATTAAAATGTGCTTTGTTATTTTAAAAATGCAATATCAGTATCTAGTTCAAATATATAATCTTAAATTAATCCTAATTCTATCTTATTCATTCTTATGTGACGTCATTTTTCATTTTTTGATGATTTGTTTTACAAATTCAAATGACGTCATTTTTTCGTCATTTTTCAGTTTCAAATAGGACGTCACTTGGCGAAGAGGTTTAAACTTATTCGGATGTGTCTACTTTTGTGTTTCAAATATCTGGTTATGTAAATGTATTTCAGTTGTTTCCTGTAATTAGTTTATACTTCAGTTTTATCATGTACATCTTTTGAATATTCATTTTATAAAATTTACTGTTGGCAAAAGTATAAATTATTCTAAATTATAGAGATTTTCTGGTAACTAACAGAAAACCCTTGCCGTTTTTGGCACAACCTTTATGATATTTTGGTCCTCGATGCTGTTCAACTTTGTACTCGTTTCGGCTTTCAAACTTTTGTATCTGGGCGTCACACGTAGGTTGTGTGTGGACAAAATACACTTCTGGTGTATTAAAATTATGTACTTGTTGCCTTTTGTTGGCTGTTATTCGTGTGATTCTTTGTCAATTGTGTTCTCCAATTTATTTATATTGTAGTCCTGTGTTGTCATTTTGATTTTATATTTCACATGGCCATAAAAGTGCGAGGTTTGGCATGCCACAAAACCAGGTTCAACCCATCATTTTTTCCTTTTAAAATGCCCTGTACGAAGTCAGGAATATGGCCATTGTTATATTACAGTTCGTTTCTGTGTGTATTACATTATAACGTTGTGTCGTTTGTTTTCTCTTATTTTTGAATGTAAATTCACATTGCGATAAGACGTGTCACGGTACTTGTCTATCCCAAATTCATGTATTTGGTTTTGATGTTATATATATATATATGTTATATTTGTTATTCTCGTGGGATTTTGTCTATGTGTGTTACATTTTAGTGTTATGTCGTTGTTCTCCTCTTAAATTAAATGCTTTTCCCTCGGTTTTAGTTTGTTACCCCGATTTTGTTATTTGTCCATGGATTTATGAGTTTTGAACAGCGGTATACTACTGTTGCCTTTATTTACATTACTTCCCTTTACACATCATAAATACAACATTTTTTTTTTAACAAAATGCATGTTGACCTATATAAATTATTTGAATATTGAATAACTGGGTTGCGATGCCATCTCCTTTTATGTATAATTGAAGTATAAATTCAAGTGTCTTTGATCGCGTAAGAATAACCCTTTAAGGGGATGAAGATGTTTTTATAAAAGTTACAAAGTAAACATCCTCCTTTGAACATAAGGGAACACAAAAAATATAATCGTTTTAATTGACCAACATTTTGTTCTAAATCTTTATCTCTCAGGTATATCTGAAACACTCTATTAACAATTCTACCTCCCTGAATGCATCCGATAGTGGATACACCGTAAATTGGTATCAAATAGTACTTGTGACATGTGTGAACACACAAGTATAATTGGCCGTTTCAGAATCTTATGCATCCTGGGTAATATTTTCAAAAGTGTACACCAAAATGTCCTGATTGGTTAAAAATGTCATAAACAATGGAAATTTAACCAATGACGTGACCTTATTTTCCTTTTTTGGGTACGAACAATGAAATAACCCATGATGCTTTAAATTCTGAAACGGCCACTTGTCAAAGTACAATAAACTGTTCAAATTATAAATGACACTTTTTTGCGAGCAACGAATATAGGAATGTAACGGTACTCTAAATTCGAGTATACAATTTGATTTGATTTTAATTAAAGGTGAACTCTTGCAACACATGGCTCTGGCAAGATTTTAACACACAATCTTGAATACTTCTTTGGCTTACTACTGTAATGTAGTTTCAATATGAATAAAGCCTGTCAAGGATTTGAGTCACAAGATGTTAAATTGCACTTCAAGTACATTTCGGTATTTTAAGTATTGTTATATGAAACTGGATGGATGACTTTTTATATTAAGAAAGCTGTAAACATTTATATTTGTAAACACTCACCTCTTGACGACTGGAACAAGACAACTGGAAATAATAAAAAAAAAAGAAACATTGATTATTAAACGTGCTTAAAAAAATAATCAAATGGCATTAATTCAAACAACAGGTAACATAAAACATAAGTGTTTACATTTTTTAGATAGTAAAAAATTTTTCTGTCTTATCTTGTTCATTTGAGAAAAAAAAATATTTCAGAATTTCAACCTATATTTAACAATAAATGAATTTTAAAACCATTTCACTTTAATGAAAAGTGTTAAAAATGAAAAAGTTTTGAAAGTGTAATTTTTATTTAAATTTTGCTACTTGTAAATTGTATATACTCGTGTATTTATTCTAACTACGAGACCTAATTCGAGGTTGTTTTAACCATATCTTGATACTGTGTGCTCGTTAAACATCGACGACAAATATTTGATTATTTTGGTTCAACTGACTGTTTTTTGTTGTTGATATTTTATTGATGAACTCTTACTATAAATAAGTAAGTCATGATTATATAATATTTGTTTGAAATATTATTATGATAAAAACAGAAATGATGCAATATAATTATGGTCAACAACAATGAGGTCACAATATCATATCTCAAGTCCAGAATGTACGTACATGTAACGTAACGAATATATACAACATTATAGTTGCTGAAATGAGACAAACTGTTTAAAAGACATCGTGCGAGTAAGATTTCAATAAGGAAGTTCGATGCCCAGTTTCAAAATAAATAGCTTTCCATAAGACTAGTATATATTGACAGGGGATTAATTGAGGAATCAAAAAAGCAACAAAAAAAAAAATTAGGGGTCAATGTGATGTTTTTTTTTTATATATATTAGCCATTGGAATTTTGGCGGGTAAACATTCTCCCTTAATTTTTCATAGCCTCATCATTGATAAGTTAAAGTTCTCAAAAACTATTAAACAACACATACGATTTTATAACACTTTTACAAATGGCTCATAATTATACATGTACAATATTTATAAAAGAAAAAATGGGGGTCCACGGGAATATCTTTTTAAGGCATTCCAACGGGTAAAACAAGAGGATTTCGAAAATATGACAAAAATTCATTAACATATCTCTGCAGGTACCATATATAATGTAATACGTCAGACGCGCGCTGTGTCCACATAAGACTCATCAGTGACGCTCAGATCAAAATAAATATAAAGCCAAACAGGTACACTGTTAAAGAGCATTACGAACCCATAATTCCTAAAAGTTGTTATAAATACGGCTTAGATAATCTATGCCTGGGATAAGAAAATCTTATTATAACATATTTGTATACAATATAGTATCATATTCAAAACAGTGTAGCTGTGGCCATTGATTGACAACCTAAATTATCCGATTGACTGGGACAGATTAGGTGAACGTTTGTTTTAAAAACCACTGCTCACTACTTACTTTTTATAGAATTTTAAATGTGGGGTCACCAAAGGTTCTTAAAGCTTTTAATATTAAAATAATTAAAAAAATTAACAGGAATAAACTTTATGTTTTGATTTACATTATTGATATAGATCAAAACATCGTGTTAATCCTGATTAGTTTTTCTAATTACTTTATTTATGCGTTGAGAACCTTTGGTGACACCACAGTTTAAGTGTCTTTAACAAGTACATAGTGAGCAGTGGTCGTTACAGACAAACGTTCACCTAATCTGTCCCAGGCAATAGGATAATTTAGGTCGTCAATCAATGGCCACAGCCACACTGTTTTGAATATGATTCTAAATTATATAATCGATATAGGAAGATTTAGTAGGAGTTCCAATGAGACAAATCTCCATCCAAATAACAATTGATTAAAGTAAACCATTATAGGTCAATGTACGGCATTCGACACGGAGCCGTAAGCTATAAAGGGCCCCCAAAATACTAGTATAAAAACATTAAAACATGAAAACCAACTGTTTAATTTATATAAAAAACGAGAAACGAGAAATACATATAAATTACATACACAAGCGACAACTACTGTACATCAGATTACTAACAGGTGCAAACATTTGCAGCGGGATTAAACGTTTTAATGGTACCAGTCCTTCTCCCTTTTTCTAAAACAATAGTATAACATCACAACATAGTAAAACACATGTTAAAACATCAATTGGAAGGCTTAACTCAATCAAAAAATGTAAATTAACACACTATGAAGGAATAAATTTGATCTGTGATACCTGAATGAAAATATATAGTTAATACAAATTATTAGGGACAATGTGTACTAAAATATATAATTGAAGTTTATGTTTACATATAAAAAAAACCTGTACATATCCTTTACTACTGTAATGATGAATCCTCATTTCACGAACATAGGTGATCTGGAGGAATAAACCGTGTGTTTTCCGTGAAAAACACCAGTCAAGTGACAAGTGGGAATCAGCTTATAACATGTATAAGTCGAGTTTATTTTAAGATATTAACAGATTAATGTGTCCTAATTTTACAATTTATGTCAAACTGCTGAATTTAAGGATAATTGTGCATAAATTAAAGATAAAGTCATCATCAATGAAACAGCAACCTAAAACGACACCGCCAAAATACAATTTACAACGACGTTGCATTTATGTTATATGGCAAACCTGCTATATTATAAAGAAAGATCAGTTTTTAATAAAATGTGAGCGAAAAAAAAGAAAAAGAAAAGAAAAAACCCGCAACGTAATATTTATGTTCAAATAATGATAACTCTCTATTATTTATAATTAAATCATTTCTCAGAAATAATACATTGCAAGGATACTAATAATAATAACTAAAAAAACTTACACAGTATTGCCAATATCTCTACAAAATTGATGTATTTGTCGTGTTGTATTTGTTGCTTGAGTGGTCCTATATCGCTAAATAATGGACTGGTCAGGACGGGGTACGAGTAGTAAACCTTAGTATGTGGTAACGGAAATCCACCAGCACCACCGCGACCGACACTTTCTATTGAATCTGCATTAACCAAAACTGTTGCTGCAATACTTAAAAGAACAAGTAGCAGTAGGTATATCATGCTGGTAATGAATCCCTGGTTAAATAACATTGCCAGACTTAGACATTGTCGGAATCGTGTCTGTATTCGGTTACCTACTGCAATAAGACATTTCAAAAGGTCATGCCTGTTTTTTTCTATTTGTTGTTGTTTTTTTATGTGTTTTTTTATTATTCGTTTTGCGCTGTAAAAAAACCCTGATTGCGTAGAAGTAAATAAAACCAACCACACAAAATATTAATACATCACAATAAACTAAACAATCATGCATTTTAATTCAATTCTACATTGTATGTGTACGTGAATTTTATCTTACAAACTGCACACAATTATCAGTATAATTTAAATTAAATAAGGATGTTCGCATCCTTATGAAATAACATCCTATATCCCTTAGAATCATTTTTCCCAAACAATTCTCACAAATTATTGTTTTAATTTTTGTTTTAACCTTTATTTACCTACCTACCGCGAGTGAAGGCGAAACAGAAAAATAACAACTTTGGCCTTAAAGTGAAAGTGTGAAATATCAATTCGATTTACCTTGTACCACTTCCGGACAACTAGTGTCTTGCGTTGTGTAACCGACGGTAACCGAAATGTCAAAATTTAAGCCGGGAACGTTGGTTGTCAAATAATGATCAGTTATACGAATTTGTCGTATTCAATGTTACATGTATATTTTTCAAATAAAATACAATTTCATTTTTTAATCAAATACTTTAGAATATTGGACCCATTGTTCAGGAGAGATTATGTTCTTTAAATGATAAATGTGCACAATAAAAGAATAACAAAACTCGGTCTCATTTTAATGGTGTTAATCAAACACTATGGGAATAAAAAAAAAATCATTTAAGATTTTATTTTCAAATATTGAATTTTGATTTCAACTTCAAGAAATAGAAAAAAATAGGGTCCACTAACTTGTTTAACGTCTACATATTACAATAGGTAAATTCACAACCCTTTGTTATTATGAAATTACTTTATCTTTTCTGAGTTATCTCCCTTTACATGGCAAAATTAAAAAAAAAATGAATCAAATATGTTCATATCAATAGTCTGTCTGAGCGTGTTGTGTTTAATAGTAGTTCCAGTACAATAATAAATGTCTTCGAAAAGAATGGTCAAATCGAAACCTGTTGAGTACCGATTGGTACAGATTTAGACGTACACATATGAACACACGCACTCATACACACAATTAATCGCATTACTGATTTTTTTAACTATTGTGTTTTGTTTAATTGAGATGTATTGTCTTGAACAGTTTATACGTTAGTATATTTAAATCCATATATTATCAAAAGACTGTAGTCATTTAAATTTAAACGACCTTATCAATGCGTAATATGTGTACAGAGCAAATTTAATATCGAAAGTGGAAATTCCTAAAGAAATATATTTATTGTACAGTTTTTGAAAGGATTGAGCTAATTGTTGTGTCACAACAGTGGTAAGTTGTATTTAACACAAGCCACTATTTAAAGTAGAACCATGTATCATCTTTTGACCAATATATATTTCAAGACCGACTAAAATGGCTGAATTATTACAATTGATTGTTACCAATTAAAAATGATTATGATTGCAGCGTTAACTCTTAATGTCTTTGTATCCACATTTAACAGTCGATGTTAATTGGAGATGGTAAAATCGGGATTATATTCTGTTCGTTGTGAACTTGTATGACCTTGTGTAAATCGTAGTAGTTAAAATAATGTTTTTTTTTAAATGAACTGTAGTTAAAATAAAAACAAAATCAAGTGATTGACGAGGTTATGTTTAAACATGATTATTCAATTATACATACCCGTTTTGACTTTTTTTAAAAAGAAGGACAAAATATATCAGAGGGACATTCAAACTCATAGATCGAAATTGATATGACAATGCCATGACTGAAAAAAATGAACGACACACAAACAAATAATAGTACACAAGACACACCATAGAAAACCCATCACTCATTAAAACAAAGCCATCTAAAAATAAGGTGTAAATTAACAAAAAGTATAAACTTAAAAGCAAATGGAGTAGAATTTTCGAAGGTGAGTTAAAAATAAAGACATATATCCAGGCCCAAATTTATGATGAAATCTGGGGTGTTGTTCTCGAAAGTTCCCCAAGATTAGCTCTAAGACTCATCATAATACAAATTTTAGTTGTGTCTCAAAGCTATCTCTGACGCATCTTATGTTTGGACGCTCTAAACATATCTTTAGTACGAACTTTTGAAATCGTTAATTAAAAGTAATTTATTTATAAGTTTTTATTAATGACGAAACTAATTAATAAATTATTTTCGAATTTCATAATTACATGATTATAATTTTAAAAATGCGTGATTTCAAGTTAAATTGTAAAATGATATTAAAAAGAATGTAATTTAAACTGCGTGTAAAACAAATAATGTTTTGAAATGAGATTTAATTTGTAGTGTCATCGTATCGTGAAACCCGAAGTTCAAAGTTTAAAACCAGAGTCTAAACGAAGACAGGATGATCTTTAGACACCTTATTACGTGTCCTTAAGTTAGGACGAAGACATGTCATGTACAAAATGTATCCGAAGTAAAGAAAACTTTGAGAACACAACGTATGACACAGACGTGTGATACGATGGTCTTAGGACACGTCGTAATCCTACGAAAACTTGAGAACACCATCCCTTATTAATTATTGTTTCTTTTTTTTCTTTTAAAGCATAACTTATACTGAAATCACATATTAATACCGTATAATGGAGTTTTTAATGTCAACTTTCAAAATTGATAATATCTATCATTATATAAAACTGGAAATCGCACCACGAGCAATTATCTATCATATCGAGGACGAACCTAAGAAAAAAAGATGTATTACTTATATCAAAACGTGAAAACCCTGTATTTTTTGGCCGAGGACAAACTGTCACCAGCAACCATTTATACATGTAGTGAAAATATATATATAACGGTGATATAGCAGATTGGTACACCGAAGAAACATAGTAAACTGAAGTAGGGCCGAGATTGGCAAGGCTTTTTCTAGCGGTAACAGTTTGCTAAGTTTTTTTTTAATCTATTATACTGAATGTTCTATCATTATTGTATTTTGCTGTTAAATTTAAAAGAAAAACGAATGACATATGTCGTCAGGCGCACGTCAACTTAATAGTTTTTTGTAATAAAAACAGCATAGTGGAAGCAATATTATTTCCTTTTTTTTTTGACAGTCTACGAAATATTTATTCTGAGGGCTGAATAAAGACTTTCCTTATTAAAGCTTTGTTTATAACTTATTTATTGATGATTGGTCTGGAGGAGAAGTCAAACGAAACTTTCTCCCGCTGAGCTATGGCATTGAGTAAATTATCTCTCTTGTAATATCCAATCAAAGTCTGACATTTTGACGTGGAGTACCCTTATTTATGTTATACAATTATAAATACATTGCGTAAATACAGTATACTGATTTTTTTCATATACATTTGTTTATTTACAACTTGTTTTTGATTTCTTCAATCAAGACAATATGAATGCCAGAACGTCAGTGCTTGTTTGTTTGTACTTCTATAACGTTTAAAGAAGGAACGATGTTTGCTACATGTATATGAAGTCATCAGTCTTTGGCGTCTTTGATTTTTACGAAAGTGAAGGTTTTCGGTCAAAGTAGTATCAAAGCTTCACCCAAAGTACAATTTCTTTTCGAAAGAATTCAAATAATGATTTTAATGCGACTGTCATGCTAGTGAAAAGTTTAACTAGCTATAATTTAATTTTGGATCGAACGCATCTTCCGATAGACCACTATCATCGGAAAAAACTCGTCAATTATACGTGCCTTTGTGACGTCATTTACCAGATAGAGGGGCACGCCTGTTTTCCTGCATTATAAACGTTCATCAAGCGTCTTAGTGATCGTCATTGTGCAGGATAACTAGAAATAAAGTTTGTTCAGTAGGTACTTAATCACAATTTCCTAATTACATCGGTGCAAATTGTCAATTATGAGAATTTAATTTGCCGAATAATTTGAGCAATATAGCTTTATAGTGTTTCAACCACTCGCTCATCATTGAAACGGAAGTCACGACGGACCTAAACGCACGAGTGACATTCACTAAAACCAAAGTTTTTGACAGAAATGCATCGAACTCGAAAGTTGTCTAATGGCTGACGAAATTTTGTTTTCAGCCCATAGACATAATTTAGTCATGTGACCGTGACGTCTTAACGTGTTTCCGTGGGTTTCTACGGTTCAAAATGGAATTTAGAATTAAATTATAAGAACTGACTGTAATATTTTTTCTGTTTATTCGAAATATCACAAAAAATGTGGTGCAATCTCTTAAATAGCCCGCTATGCGCATAATTCAGTGTGAACAAATTGTTTATGTTATTTCTTCATAGACAGAAAAATCATTACAGTCATTCCTTAAATAAAACTAGGTTTAATCAACTATTTTCTACATCAGAATCAGAAAATAAAACATACAACAAGTTAGGAACATTATAGGTGTTATCCATTCGTTTGTTGTTTTAAATTTTAATTTGGTATTTGAATCAGTTGTTTCCGCTTTGAATTTTCCTCCGAGTTGTATTTTTCATTTTAATATGTTACATCTGTTCTATAATCCTTATGCAGTTGAAAAAGATAGCTGAAAACATGGTTTTTTTCACACGTATTGCTTAGGTCGGAGGCAATAGTAAATTGCAGGCATTCGAATGTCGTAATGCGAATAATTGGATAAACAACTTTAAACTGAAGGACTAACATTCACACGAAATGCTACGTGTGACAATGCGACACTAAAAACGTGATGTATATATATATATACATTCATTACCCGCAAAGTGAATTCCAACTTAGAAAACATCGCATTTAGAATTATAAAAAAAATGATAAATTAAACAATTAAATAACATTTTGTTTATCTCAATTTTATTATTTCTTTTTTACATGTTTTTTTTCCATTTGTATAAGATCTAAAAACCCCAAAAAGTTTGCAAGTAGTATCTAATGCAAGGTTTAAAATGTAACCTGTTATGGGGGAAAGCGGTGAAATATTCTAATCTGTAATTTAGCATTTTATCATGTCTCCGTTGTAAGAGACAGACAACTGCGAAAATAAACATCAAGCAGTGAATTTAAACATGCGAAAACTGCCTAATATTGTTTGGACATGATTAAAGTGATTTAATGGTTTCTATCTGTAGATTCATATGGACACATAGCACAGAAACCAAGAATATTAAAGATAAAAATATGTATGGAATGAGAAAAATAATGTACCTGCAAAAATACGGTGTTAAAAGTTTCCCTTACCGTGGAAGGCGTCGATACACACCATCAATTTCCCATTCTATAGACGGAGGAATTGTTATATCAAATGACGTTTTCGGGCTAACAATCAGGCAGTTTGAACGTGTCTATAAAGATTGCTTAGAAAGACGAAAGACTCATGAACAGTGGATACTAAATCTTAGATATCCTGACAAATCCTCAAATGAATACCTCGTATACTTACAGGATTGTGTATACTACAATGAAGGTAAATATGGTGTTTTCAAGGAGCAAACTAAGATAGTCAAAATAAAAGATACTTAGATTGAAATTAAACATTATAACCTAAAGACAAGCAGATAACGCAATGTACAAAAACGAGAAACAACAAAGAGAAGAACAAGAACACAAAATATTACACAGCAAACGAAGATCTAGGAAAATATTCAGCATACCAGAAACAGGATTTTACAGTAATTACAAAGTTTCTGCTAAATTAAAGTTCGTATTGCTCAATAGGTTTCACCCAGTTATTAACACACCACACAAGGAAAAGCCTTGCCTTATGGATGTTCAAAGTCGATAGTAACATATACAAAGAAAAAATGCATTATCTGTTCAATTGAAAAAAAATACGACTTGTAGATTAAAATTAAAAATGATTTAAGTCGTATGGTTAAGGTAACATCTGCGATAACACATTAATTGAAAGCTGATATAAATAAACTGCTTATTACGAACATATTTAGCCTACTACGAAGTAAGCTAGCGTATGGTTAATAAAAATTACTACAAAGTAAGAGTAAAAAAATCAGTGGTTGTGAGTATATCTATAATAATAGATTTGATATTGCATGGGAGTGTAACATAAACAACACGCCATTCTGTTTTAATGTTATACTAGTTCTTCCGAGTACCTGCTCTTATTTTTAAACTTGATTCGAATTTTAAGAATAGATAAACGAGATTTAAACAGTGGCACACAACTGTTGTCTAACTTTTATTCGAGTTAAAATTGTGTACATATTATACCTAGATTGGGTTTTGTTCATAAAACTTATATTGGGATAATATGTATGCAATGAGCAACGTCAAATGGTTATGATCAATAGAAAAGGCGTATATAAGACCTTTGATTTTTTTTTTGGTGTAGGGTGTGGGAGTGATTAACGCCACTTTTTAGCACTGCTTTTTGGTCTATTTTGTAGCGGCCAGTTTTAATTGGCGGAGGAAGCCAGAGTGCCCTGAGATATGTAAACTGACAATCTTATTCAATTAAGATTGAAGTCGAGTGCACTGGTACGAGCGAGGTTAAAACTGTTGACTAGCTAATGATTACAGTAATAACTACTAAGACCACCGAGGCCCCTGATAACACCTTGATAACTTGTGTCTGAGTAATTGTACCTGTTAAATACGTGTGTAAATAATTAAATTCACATAAATTACTTTTGATTAAGCTACAGAATAATATAACGTATTATTTTGCGTAACTGAGCACTATTTATAATATTCTCAATATCATTAATACTCGAAACAACAAATGAACGGATAGGAGTATTCGACAAAAATAAACCAATGACAAACAGTGGAAGGCATGTAATTTGAAAAAAAACAATCAATTTTATAGTGACATTATTGCAATATTTAGTATAATGAATAAATTCATATTTTAAAGATATATTGCCTTGGCCAGGAAATGCTCTGAGGGACAAATATTACAAACGTCTAGTTTGTACAATTGGATCTGAAATATATATTCGCACTAGACAACGGTTACTAATCGTAGAAGATTTAATACAAAATTTATTTGAAACTAATACAACGCAAATATCAAGCGGAAGCTTGGCAGAAGGAATGGATTTACCTGGTAGTGACGTAGATATAATGTTCTGTTTAGATTACGTAGACGTAATTCAAAATGTACGGAATATCAAGCACCAAATACAACATACTACACTGGTTATGGAGCCAGATAAGGATTATCCAGGATTTACTCGACTTAGATTGATAGTAGAGAGTAAAGAAGATACTAATATCAATCTATCTGAATGTTGTGAATGTACTACAAACGGTGAATATGTATCAGTGGAGCGATTTCTTCATAACATAAGGCAAATTATTCCAGTAAATCAGATATCATCACACGGTCCATGTTTATCAGATAGAGATCAAAATTTTGATATGGGAATCTGTCTACAAAGTAAAAGTTTACCTTACATTGCGATTCAGTGGGTAACGCGTCGTCGACATCAATGGCCCCCTAATGTGGTCATTGACAAAATAGTGAATAATGGATGTCTTTTAGTACCTATAGGACCAAGGACTACTTCAGATAACAACTTATTATGGAGATTATCTTTCTCTGTGGCGGAAAAACAACTTGTACATTCGTTTAATTTTACTCAACTCTTATGTTACGGTCTACTCAAATTAACATTAAAGCGTATAATTAACACCAACGATGGTGTTAAAGAATTATTGTGTTCTTACTTTCTGAAAACGGCTTTGTTCTGGGTCTCAGAAGAAGTTGAGTTTGAAATATTTAAATTACACAAATTGTTCTACTGTTTTTTTCTCTGTCTTGATAAATTAATATTATGGACAAACAACTGTGACTGTCCGAACTATTTTATTCCTAAACATAACATGTTTCTAGGAAAGGTTGACCAAAGCAATAACAAGAAACTTCTAAGTGTTCTGAATAGTATAAAGTGTGGTGGAATTGATGGACTAATGAATAATGTATTTCCGGCTGAGAGTGTAAATCATAGTTTATCAAATACAAACAGGGAGAAATCGTTCATCATTTTAGATTTCTTTTTATACAGAACATGTCGACTTTATATCAAATCAAGACACAAACATAGCTGTTATAAGGCACTGCAATATGTCAAATCTTTGAAAATGTTTGAATCGTCTAAATTTATCACAGATACATGTACTTATTATTATGGCATGATCAGTCAATATGCAGCACAAATGCTACCACCACCGAATACAAAAAGTAATGGTAACATTATACACAAACTTTATCATAGACATTTACAGGACGGTATTAGGACAAATGCGGTATCGGGTTGGTTGTTGTACGCGTCGTATTATTATGTGACAGGACAGTACAATGTAACACTCAAACTGACGGAGTATGTTCTGTCGAGATGTAAACATGATATGGTGTGTTTAAATCGTGATTTCTATGATGAAGAAGACATAAATAGTTACAGACAAAATGTACATTCCAAATTAGCATTTATTGATAGAATGAAATTAGCAACTGTTAACCATGTTAGTTATATAAGGCATTCATCGTTAATACCAGAAGAACTAAAGCTTGAGGTGGAGGACGGTAACATTGGCATACCATCAGTTGTTATGTCTTTTTGTCTTAGATTTTTATGTCATCAACATCTTGGTGACATTTTCAACAGGAAAAAGGCATTAAATGATTTACTTTTAGCAGTAGAAGATAACTGTTTTGTTTCAATTGATGAATTATCTGATTCAAAAACAATACTTGGAGTATGTTATGAAATATCAGGAGATATTACCAATGCCTATCAGTATTTTGATGAGGCTTTAGAAGAAGATGAATATGTATGTCGTTCAGCAAAAGCAAGAAAATCAAAGTTGTTGTTTGCTTTGACGTAACCTTTCAATATAATATATTGAATTAATCATGTTAGTGACATCGTCACAGCTTATATGTTTCACCAAAGTAGGTTAATTTTAATTAAGTTTATGGGTTTAGCTATGTAGTACAAATAAGTATTTATTGATTTTCTTGATGATATTAGTTGTTGTGAATTAATATTCGGAATTCATGTTGCATTATTCATATGATGTTATGTTTATGCATTGATAGAAAATCTGTAATAATTATATATTTTAAACAAACACAAGATAATGATAAGCATGTTTTAGACTTTGTATAAAAATGTTTTTGCTTTTTCGTTAAAATACTTCTTACAATGCATTTTTCTGGACTTTTCAGGACTTGTAAACCATGTAAATGTTGAACTTTCTCACTTACAACTTCATATATTAAGGGCATACGATACAGTTTAAAGGGAGGTAATGACGTTGATAACGTAAATTTTTATTTCGCGACGTCAAACTATGACTTATCGGGTAAAGATTCAGTTTTCGACTGATTTGTATCAATCAAACTTATCTAACTTGAAAACGAATTCCTGGACCCCTCTGTTTTATAATGCCATATAGTTTGATTACGTGAGAAGATTACGTAGGCCAATTTTTATGAAAACGTAAATAGTGTATTTGTTTTTAATTTGATAAATATGCAGCAAAAAATGACTTTTTTGTACTACATTCATGTATGAGTTATTTGAAAAACAAAATTTCACAAATTTAAATTACATTTTTTATATAAAACAGAATTTACAAATAGTTTAACAAATGGCTCAGGATCCCTAATAGACCTTGAGATGAGGAACTCAGATGACGTAATTAAAAAAAAATATTAGTCCGCCATACAATTGTGGATGCTGTGATTTTAAAAATTGACATAAATGAACAATAAGAACTGTTTTATAGAGCTGATGTGATGAGAAAAGAAATATGTAAACTTGACCTGAAATAAATTATTAGAAAGGACAATTTTTTTATTGAATTTTATGATCAGAATTTTGGGATTATTTCATGAGGAGAGTGACATTTTTCATCATCTTCCGGGGTCCAGCAATTTGTGAAAAAAGTAATCTCACTAGCCACCCCGAAAATTTAACCAGACATTTATAAATGTATCAGCTTCGATATGAGCCATCATACATGTTCAAGTAAACGATATGGACTGAGCAACGGAGGCAAACGTTACCATTACCGCCTATGGAGAACTAATTGTAAATGTATACCCAAATACAGCATGTACAGCTTGTGTTTATTTTTTAAAACAAAAAAGTTATGTATATTTTTTGAAAGGAAATTATACGTCCATAAATCCGAATTTTGAGCAAATATATAAAATTTGGACCATTTTAATCAAAAAGTAGCACATGAAGGTATATTTGTTATATAAAAAGTGTGGAAAATTGTTAATAGTTTATGCCAACTTGATTAGCAGAAATGAATATTAACCTGTTTAATTGCAAAACACTATAATTGATAACTAAAATGCATATGTTGAGTGAGTCACTTGACTTGCAATTGACCAAACAATACACGACTTTAATAATCATGTATAGTTATAACGATGTATTATCAGGTCATAAACATCGGTGTTCTAGAAGTATGAAGATTTGATAAATAGACAATAATAGTGCATTGACTTGACATATCGTTGATATGTCAAGTCAATGCACTATTATTGTCTTAATACTGCAATCTAAAAAAAACATTTTCAATTGTTGTTTAATGCGTTAAGGTTATTTATTTTATTTAAATATTTGGGGAAATCCCCTTTAAAAAGGCCTCATATCATGCTCACGGAGAAATTTCCAACACAATGAAATGTGCATTAACCTGTTGAAACCCACACTCAATGGTGAACGAAATCATTTGAGTATGGACTGAAATATCAACCATAAGCATAACAAATTAATGATTAATAGGTTGCAAATAGAAAATATTAATAAATGAAATATGTTTTTTCAATAATTGCAAAAGAAACAAGGTTGAGTCGTTCCACGCATCGTTGTATGCATTGGAAACAGGAACAGGTTGAAGAGGTCATATGAATAATTAAATGCTATTTTGGCAACTTCTATTTAAATATTCATGAGGAAAAGTGATATCGGGTCAGTGACTGTATATGACATAGAAATATACAGTCAACCCATTTTGACTGCTCAAATAGAACGAGTGCAGTATAAAATGAGAATACAAGTTATATGCAGGTCGAGTTCATTCTTAGATATCAATATAAAAAAAGGAAAATGTGGTATGAATGCAAATGATACAACTCTCAACAAGAGAAACAACTGTCACAGGAAATACAAACTAACGGTTACTGTCCGTCCCCAGACAATGACCAATGCCTACACTGCATCGTTTAAGGCTTTCAAATGTCAAATGATAAACAATTCAATAGTTATCAAAGATACTACATGTACTAGGTTTATAATTTGATACGCCAGTCTAGCGTTTCGTCTACATAAGACTCATCTGTGACGCTCAGATAGAAATAGTTTGAAAGCCAAAAACATGTACACAGTAGAGTATTGAAGTCTCTATAGTCAAACAAGTTAGCCAAATACCACTCAGGTAGTCTATGACAAGGATAAGAAAATCTTTAGTATGTCGATTAATTCATACTTTAGCAAACAATAAATTTATCAAAATTATCATATAATTGTTAATTATGTCAACACCGAAGTTCTGACTACTGGACTAGTGATACCTTCGGGAAAGAAACGTCCACCAGCAGTGACATCGGCCAAATAGTTATCAAAGGTATCAGAGATGTCAGGCATATTATTTGATACGCCAGACGTGCGTTTCGTCTAATTAAACCTCATCAGTGACCCGCAGGTCAAATGGTTATGAAGCAAAAACATGCACAAAGTTGAAGAACATTGAGAACCAAAAATGCCTAAAAGTGATGCAAACGAGAAAACGAACGGTCAAATATATGAACAAATAAATGAAAAATAAATATGATACACATTAAAAAATAACAATGCCTGAATTACAGGCTCATACATAATGTGGTTTGGTTTAACTCGTCTGTTGGCGCCAACTCTTTCCTAACCTGTAACAGGGTTGTAACAGCACAACACAAGAACGGACATAAATCGAAATACATATAACACAAAAGACAGAGTGGAATTGGACGGGTCTTTATATATCCAAATAACAGACTGACACAGTCCAAGGCCAATATTATCTTTTTATACTAATATCTCAATCAGGACACCTCAAGCCACAAATATGGATTTAGTGAAAAGACATCATAAACAGTCAGCGAAAAACATAACATTGCACAATGCCAGGCAGTGCCCCGATATAGGAATCAACAGATTTTAGAGCCTTGCATGTGCATATTTCTATTTCAAGAATGTTTAGATTGATCCCAGTTTATTAAAAAAAATATTGATTTTTTTCACGTGAAATAATTGTTTTTTTTTTATCAGAATTCAAATTGTCTTGTTTTCACCAATTCTTGAAAAACGATGAAAAGGCGTTTTGACACCTGTCTATCTGTTCAAAAAGATTTTAACCTTTCGGTCATGAACGATATCTACGCCGCCCGTAATAACATGGTCATCAGAATTAGATCTAAAAATCGACAATTCACATTCTCAAATTTAATTTTTTTTTTTTTTTTATGCACAATGCAAAATAGGGAGGTATAAGACTTCGAATGGCAAATTCATTAAATATACCCCATGAGTTGATTTTCAGAAAGTGCCGTTTATGAGTTTCAAGTGTGCACAAAATAACAATTTATGAGTAAAATTAAAAACCAATTGTTCAGAGAACAATTGAAGGTCTTTCCATCAAAACAATGTATTTTGATATGAAAAGTTGTGAAACTAAGTTTAAAATGTCATTTCAATCGTCAAATGATAGCTCCTAGTAAGCTGATTCCAAAAATATATTGTTTCCATACATTTTTTTTTAATAAGGGAGATAATTTGTTACTTCCGGTTTGAAAAATGTTACTTCCGATTATATTTGAATATTTACTTGACACTGATTCCAAAAATATCTGGTTCTATATACTTTTATATTAAAAAGTACAAAAAAATAGCTATTTCCGGTTTACAAAAGGTCATTTCCGGTTGTTTTTTACAAGGTTAAATGGTTTGATATCTTTTTCTAAAAGTTGTATATCTTTATCATGTATACATATAGAATAAAAGCAAAGGTCAAAATCTAGAACGTTAAATTAAGCTATGACCTTGAGATCAGTTTCAAGGTCATAAACCAAGGACCTTAAATCAAAAGACCATAGGTCTTTATTATATTTAGTTAATGAGTTATATCACCAAACGCGTATTTTTAAATACAAGAGGGGAGAAAACTCCCTTTTACATTCAACGTACGCTTGCAATCAAAATTTACATCTTACGACATGTCGCAACTAACAATTTAGTAAAAATAATTTGTTGATATCTTATACAGTCTTTGGATATAAGTGAAAATAAGCCAAATTCAAATATTAGAATATGACCTTGACCTTTGACCTTGACCTAATTTTCATTTTTTGGGACCAAGGACCTCAAATCAAAAGATCCTTGGTCTCTATCACTTATGATTTATAAGATAGAAATTCATATCACTTATATCAGATGCATAAGGGGAAATAACTCTCATATGGAGCGGTCATATCGCTTCGGTCAAAATAGGACAAATCATGCGAAGGATATAACGAGCAATTTTGTAAAATAAATTTGTCATAATCTTTTACGGTTGCGAAGGAGATGCGCTAACAAGGAAAACAGTGTTTGGGGAGATAACTCCTACAAAGAAAAGTATTCGTTTACGCAGGGTAAATTTCAAAAGTGCATAAACTGTTCGATATCATATACCAAATATCTAAGCGACATATTGCGAAACAAATGTTTATCGCAAGAACAAAATTAGGCGGAAGAAAAAAAAAAAAAAAAAAATAATCAGAAGAAAAACAATAGGTCTTTCCACAGAAAAGTGGAAAGACCTAATAACTTAACACGGTGTGCTATTGAACTGTTTAAATCGAAAAGAAGGGAAATCATTAATAGAAAAGGATTTTTTTTTTCAAATTTTAAATTTCAATTTAACTTTAAAATGAAAATTTTCACAAGATCTAATCATACGCAACATATTTACCATAACTGTAAGTAATTGTCAACTAAATTTTGATCCTCCTATTTATGTTCAAACGTGTATGTAGATAAAGAGAAGATAATCACCATTAACAAACATATCTAAGGAATTGATCATGATCATCTACAAAATGCATGTTCTACATCTTGAACGACTTTCAAAATACTTTTTAGCAAGAGTTCTTTAAATAAAATTTTAATATGTTGATTTTTTAAAATTAATAATAAACATATTTCAAATCTTACAATTGGCAGCTATTGAACAATTGCAATTAATGTAATAAGTAAGTAGACAGCCTCATTTCTTTAATTTCTTTATTACATCAAATTCCCCCCGTTCATTCGACGTTGCTTATTATCTTACTAAAACAATCTTCTTAAATTTATATTGTGCTAAATGAAAATTGTACTGAAAAGATGAACTTAAACTGACAACTAAAATACGTACGAATATTCTCACGAAAGACTACTAGTATTACCATATTTTGCAATAATAAAGTTAACATACGTATACGTCCCTTTGGATATTGGGAATAAGATTAAACATAACTATTTATTCAAATTAAAGGGGATTGAAACACATGAAAGCTCAAGTCCGGTCATTCATTTACATAAAAATGCAGATTTTCCTTCGCTTTGAAATTTCTTCAAAACGTTTGGCACTGTTTGGATCTTAAAGCTTTGAGGCTACAGATTCTTCTCTGCTTCAAAATCAAGAATAGACCAAGAGCCAAACAATAATTCAAATAAAAAAAAAACTGGCACAAAAAGACTTATGAAAAGCCGATATCAAATGAACTACAAATGTTAAGGTCAACTAATTCAAAATTAATCACAATTAATTTCTATATTACCTTTTATACTGTATAATATATAGATATTACAATGATAATTAAAAAAATGTATATTTTGTGCATGATATATATAAATAGAATTATTTAACAAGTCCAAATAAGCACTGTGTGTTGTCTGTTTGATAGACATTAAAAGGGTTTTGATTATCGATTATCATTACTAAAACATACTTTTTTAGAAGGACAATGAACGATAATGTGAAATGCAAAAGCAAATATTTAGGTTCCCTTATCGTAAATAAGAATAATAAAGCGGAAAATATGGTTGGCATAAAACGATATAACATATTATTTGTAATAAATACGGAATATCATATGGTTTTTTAAATAGCATATCCGTATCAACCCGAGACACATATATAATGATAAAGAGAACTGTTTGAGGGCTTATATTGTTTGAGGGTTGATACGGTGTGTGATATTAAAAAAAAGCCATATCAAATACACTTTATTATATACTTATTACGTAGATGTTTTAATGTCACATGACGTCATACAGTTAAGGGGGTTTAAAATGACGTCATACAAATAAGGAGTGCAATAAAGCCTTTGCAACAGTGACTGAAATCGAAGACGTGACGTCATATAGATTAAGGGCGTGATACAGCTTTTGTAACCGTGCTGATACCAAGATCATCACGGGTGGCTGATACAGCACGATTGTCAATGATTGTAATACTCATAGAATTTAATTTTTTATTAACTAATAAGTATATAATAAAATAATTTATCATATACTTAGACTAAATAACATATGATTTTTACCGTATGATAATAGCATTAAATTAAAGTATTTTCCATATTTTTCGAATTGGTGCTTAGCGGGCTGATATGAAAAGTTTATCACATGCTTCGATTGTTATCACATGCCTTTCCGTAACGTTATCACATGGCATTCCGGTGATACTCGACAAATTCCGGAAAATACACCTCAATGCTACGTTTTCAGTGAAAAACATTACAAAGTAGTGTACAAAACAATTATTTGAATACTGGAAGTATATTGTGTAAAATAATTAAATTGTATTAAAAAAAAAAATTAAAAAAAAATTAAATAAATGCATTTTTTAAACTTTTCTGAAACTTTATTTAGAAAGTTACTTTAAAAAAGTTGACTTTTCCAAACAATGTTCATTATGTATATTGTTGAATTATTTTTTTGTCGATTCGTCCATATTAAAATGTGTTTTTTTACCTCTGTTGAGGCATATGATAGAAAGATTTCATATTGACTATCAAATTTTGGGTCCGACGTCGGTGAACTTTTTACTCTTTCAACTTCTTTTCGGGAACCACGTAGAAGGATCAATATATGAATCTGTTATTTTTTTCTACTGTTGAAGCATATGATAAAAAGATCATAACATGTCATTTTTCATATCGCATGTATTATCAGCCCTCGGTCAATATCAGCCCTCAAGCCATGCGGCTCTTGGGCTGATATTGAACCTAGGGCTGATAATACATGCGATATGAAAAATGCCATGTAATAATCTGATAATGTTACACCATCAACAATATTTGTTTTACTGGTTGTGTTAGATTATCAGGTATACGATATATACAGTAGGTTTATATAAGTATGGTAACAACATGAAGAATAATAAAATTGCGAATGGAACACTATATACTTTGTAAAGAAAAGACTCACTTATTTCATATGAAGACATGGTAAGCTTTATAATATAAAAAAATCAACCGTGCCTTTCCGAACATATTAAAAACCGTGCCTTTCCGGACATATTATAATTATAATACATGATTTGATAACTTACATACAAACAAAATGCAGTATCTGTTTATAGGGTTTAATTTAAGTTCGATTAGCATTCAAAACTGTAATGATAAAGTATGGAACGCCACAGCTGTCTTATGTGGAACTCAGATATTAATATATAATTACTTTATGTTGTTTTATTTTGATATTTTGTCTTTACTTAATATTTACGTAATAATGTTTTAATATGACTCAATATGAAAAAGTCATTATGATATTTCGATATTACACTATATGGTTTCGTAATGACTTGATATAGTTTTGTCATTACTCAATATGGTTTTATCATTAATCGATGTGGTTTCACCATTATTTAATATGGTTGTGTCATTAGTCAATGTGGTTTTAACATAACTTGATGTGTATGTGACTTAACGTAATGTAGTTGTTTCATTACATGATGTGTTTTTTTTTATTTCGTAATGATGATTTTGTCTATTCTTTATATGGTATTAACATTACGTAATGACGCCTCAAATTTTGACGATTTTACATAACTTGATGTGTTTGTTTCATCATTTGATGTGGTCTTGTCATTCTTTGATGTGGTCCTGTCATTCTTTAAAGTGGTTATCCCATTTCTTGATGAGGTAAAACCACGTGACCAATTCGGAAAAACCTGTTCTATTTTTAGATCGTGTGACTTGAATTCGTGTGGCCATCCATCTAATTAGTGTTCAAAATAAAGTTCGGGTTACTGTTTGAGTTAAACTTTAAAGGTAGTTTTCGAATTCAAGTCAAGTTCTAGTTAGCATTGGGTTTCGAGTTGGACTTCTAGTCTGAGTCACATTTAAAGGCAGAGTTATAGTTACAACTTTGAATTTGAGTCACTTATTGAGGTAGAGTTTGAGTAAGATTCGAATTTAAGTCTCATTTAGATTAATTAAGATTTCGAGTTGAAATTCGAGCTATTTTAAGTCTTTTTTAGTTCGTAATTAAATTTTCTATCGCGGTTGCTCGAGCTTCCGAAAAGAGGTCTCCGGGATATTCGTACTAAATAAACAATGTTGCAGTATATAAAACGTAACATAGGAGTTGAAATTAAGTTAGATGTGGTGTGATTGCCAATGAGACAATTATCCAACAGAGTTTAAATACAGTGGATGTAAGAAATCATATATATATAGGCAACCGTACAGCCTTCAACACTCCGTATAGTCAGCTACAAAAGGCCACCATGCACTATGTGAAAAAATCAGACGAAAAAACTAACGGTCTGTTTTAAATAAAAACAACTAAGATGACACATGAAGTATACAACGAAAACAATTGAACTTCATGCTCCTGACTTCGGGTAGGTACATAAAGTACTCGTGGCGGAGTTTAACACGTATGTGAGCGAACATCGGACTGTAACAGTAGTGTAACAGCACAACACGAGAAAAAAATATAAACTAGACAAAGTGATGCCACCGCACTCCACTCATTTAACGGCTTATACCCCAAAAAGGACAAAGTTCATTTTTTCTCCCAAAAGATGAAAAATAATAAAAAGAAAAAACCCTATCCAAATGCACACCTTCAATACATGTACAAACAGCTAGCAGAGTGATAAATTCATAGCATTCAAACTGTAGGAGGAGTTATCTGGAAACGCCCTACTTATGCAAGTAAATTTCCCAAAAATGACAAAGTTCAACTTTCTCCAAGAACAGCACATATTGATAAAAATTAAACCCTGACCACTTGCAGCACACCTTCAATTTGTGTACAAACAGACAGTAAAGAGAACTTCCTAGGATTCAAACTGTTGGAGGATTATGCGGAATAACTATATACCCATAATGGGACGGAAAGACGGACGGACGGACATGTGCAGAGGTTAAACACTATGCCTCCAACTTTCAGTTGCAGTAAAGTTGCAGTGGCTTAAAAAACAGTTTCAATTGGCTGACTCGATAGATCGGTATGACTGGGTAATTAAATCCATCGGGGTGATCTCGGGTTCCCCAGAAAGGTAAGGAGATTCTGCTCAACGTGTGGAACCCGTCGTTTTATTCGCAAAATTACAAACCGAGTGATTTGGTATTATTTTGAAGTTCATATTCGAGTAAAAGATGAAGGTATTATGGTTGCTACAACTGGAACATAATCGTCGTCACATGTGAAACAGATATTCCTAAAAGTTTATTTTTCAATTAGTGCGAGGTAGATCAGAGAATTCAATTGATTAAAAGTAAAAGATTGATATTCGTATATATGTTCAAATGATTATTAACGCTAAAAAAATAATTTATAGTATTGGTGCTTTGTCGCTTAGTCCGAGTACCCCCCCCCCCCCCCCCCCCCTCCTCCGATTTTCCTCTGACTTAAGTGTGAGTTGATTTGAAATCTTTCATTTGTTAACAATAATGTATTAGTCTGTTGATTTGTGTCGAGCCTGCGACATCAATGTAGCGACAGTGAGACACAACAATGTCGTCGAAAGTGGCGGCATTTTCGGAACTTTTATCTTACTATGAGGTATCGGTTTTGCTCATTGTTGAAAACCATACAGTTTTGTTTTAGTTAAATAAAACCGAATTAAACTGTTTTGACATGATAAATTAATTACCTCCATGAAGTGTTTTAAAACTTGTGTAGGAGTTTTACCTCAATATCAAGAAAAAGCATCTACAGAAAAACATTTTTTTTTATGACCGATGAATGTACAGCCGATCAACATTACGCTTTTACACTGAAAGCAGCAATATCAGGCGAGACACATCGTTTCTTGGACTATTTTACAAATTTATTATAATACAGCTTCTATGTCAGAACTTCGGATCAAATAACAGGAGCAAGTGGTTTGGGGATATCCCAATTATGTCCGAAATACTGTAAAATTTTTAGAATTTTATTTTTTCATTATTGTCTGCCGTTCCCCTTTTTCATACCAAATAACTCTGAGCAACCACTTTAATTTGAACTTTAACTTTGGCAATTCCCATCCAGAGCACATTAAACATACGACATATTGAAATCTGTTAAAAAATAGTTTTTATTTTCACAACGTGCATGGTGGACTTTTGACTATACGGAGTGTTGAAGGCTGTACGGTTGCCTATATATATGATTTCTTACATTTACTGCATTTAAACTCTAGTGGATAGTTGTATCATTGGCAATCACACCACATCTAACTTAATTTTAACTCCTATGTTACATTTTTCATACTGCAACATTGTTTATTTAGTACACATATCCCTGAGACCTCTTTTCGGAAAATTTTAATTTTAGTTTCTTGTGTACAATTTGGAAATTAGTATGGCGTTCATTATCACTGGACTAGTATATATTGGTTTAGGGGCCAGCTGAAGGACGCCTCCGTTTGCAGGAATTTCTCGCTACATTGAAGACCTGTTGGTGACCCTCTGCTGTTGTTTTTTATTTGGTCGGGTTGTTGTCTCTTTGACACATTCCCCATTTCCATTCTCAATTTTATTGTAATGAAACAAGTACATTACGTTAAGTCACATACACATCAAGTTATGTTAAAAACACATTGACTAATGACACAACCATATTAAATAATGGTGAAACCACATCGAGTAATGATAAAACCATATTGAGTAATTACAAAACTATATCAAGTCAATACGAAACCATATAGTGTAATAACGAAATATCATTAAGTAATAAATTAACTAATATTGAGTTATATATTAAAACATCATTACGTAATGTCAAAACCATATTAAGTAAAGATAAAATATCATTAAGTAATAATAAAACAACATAAAGTAATATCAGAGTTCCACATAAGACAGCTTTGGCGTTCCCTAATAAAGTGTATATGAGATTCCATAACGTTTTTGATTCCCTACTGTTGTTGGACGATATGAACGAAATATTTTGTAAAGCCTCTCGTTACACTAATAACATGACTCCTTATCAACCTCAAGTATGTCAATGTAAACAAGAATGCATTCACTAATGAACAATAATTTTAATTCTCTATTAGACATACATAACTTTATGGCTTCAGCTTACTGGCACTATCATTAAGATATGAGTGTTCTTATTATAAAAAATAGTTTATGAAACTAAAACTAACATTTTCAACAATAACGTTAACTAACATTCAACTTTATTTTCTTCTTTCTGCCGTTCTAGATTTATTACTATCAATTTGCAAAGCTTTCTAATAGCACTGAATGGCTATGTCTGTAGCACCAGACATCTCATAGCATGTCCCTAGTATTGTTATTGAATCAGATAATTCACCCAATGTAATTAAATATTCATGTTTCACTGTTAAGTATAAATCGCGTAAAGCCTGTTGTCTGTTAACAATATCACAAAGATGATGATAGCAAAGAAATCGAAGACAGTGAGAAATTACAACAGGCGGTATGAGTCGTTCAGATGTGTCAACTTCCAATTTAAGTTCTTCTGGTATTAATGACGAGTACGCACAGTAACTGACACTTCTTATTAAAGCCATTTTTATCCTCTCATTTAATGTCATTGACGGCAGTACATTTTGTTTGTACATGGTTCTATGTCCACAGGAGCTGCTGGGTTCAAAGTAGGTACATAGCATATCGGGTGAACATCTTGACAGAACAAATTCCGTAAGTCTTAGTGTAGCATTAAACTCTCCCGTTACATAATAAAATGACGCGTATAACAACCATCCCGATACAGCATCTGTTTTAGTGCCATTTTGTAAAAGTCTATGATAAGATTTGTGTAAACTGCACGAATAACCTTTTGTGTTAGGCGATGGTAATCTTTGTGCTATGGATTTACTTGTTTCGGCGTTATAATGTACACATACACCAAAAATAGATGTAGAGGATTCGGACTTCATTAGATATTTAGTTAATTCAAGTACGGTATACCAACTTGAAAGGTCAAATGAACACCTCAGATACAATGAATTAATTTTGTAAATAAGGAAGTCTAACATAAAGGATGGAGATTCACTATATATTAATTTATCAAGACAAAGAGAAAAACAATAGTACAATGTAGATAATTGAAATATGTTAATATCTGACTCTTCTGAGACTCAGAATAATGTCGTCTTCAGAAAGTAAGAACACAATAAATCTTTGACATCATCAATGATCATTGTGTGTATTGATAATACACTTTAAGGTCAATTTGAGCAGACTGTAACATAGAAGTTTAGTAAAATTAAACGAATGTACAAGTATTTTTTCTGCCATTGAGAAAGACAATCTCCATAACAAGTTATGTTCGGATACATTTTTAGGTCCTATCGGTACTAATATGCACCCATAATCTATGATCCTTTCTGTTACGAAATTAGGTGGCCATTGTCGTCGATGACGGGATGCCCATTGCAATGCGCTGTAAGGTAAAAACTTACTTCGTAAGCAAAATGCCAAATCAAATGTCTGGTCTTCGGTTGATATACATGGTTCATGTACAAATCCGTTTTCAAATGGACATTTTTGCATAAAATTATCAAGAAAGTCTTTTGTTGATAGATAACCACGCAAACATGAACCTGGTGGACAATTGACACATGTGTCAATAACGTATTTTCCATTATTTTTTACTAAAAACCGGAGCTTCGTGAATCCAGGATAATTAATATCTGTCTCCATATGATATAAGTTAGCACGATGTATATGTTAACCCAAGTCGGACAAGTGACAAACAATGGAATAATACAATCATGTTGGCTACTTAGTCCTAGCGATCGGGGTGTCATCGGCCTACTTTTCAAAACTATTAAATGTATTGTCATTGAATATAAATTATCATATAACATGTTTTATCATTGAATATAAATGTTCATACGGAATATCATTAATGCGTTTCCATTTAGTAAATTACGTTTTTATCAACCGAAATACACAATGGTTTCCAACATGTCCAAGGCAGTAGCTGATATTTTGGTTTTAACGCTTTTGATTAAGATAAAAGTGAAAAAGCAGTTTGAATGCAAATATGTTATCAAGAGTTTTGTCGGAGGAACATTCAAAACGGAGAGTCCCTTAACAAAAGACAAAATCAAAAGCTCAAATACATCAAACGAATGGATAAGAACTTTCACATTTTTTACTTGTAGAAAAATCGGGGAATAAACCTTGATTGTAAGCTAGCTCAACCTCACTTGTATGAACGTCGCATTATAATGACAACGATGTGTGGACAAAACAAAAAGACATAATATGTAAACATGTCAAAAAAAGGATACAAACAGTCACATAGTGTTATAATCTTAATCACTTTAAAACAAACATGTATGTTACAAAGAAACACAAAACAGCATTTAGACTAGCACACATTCAATAATCAATGATAATTAAAGAAACGAATACTCAAATTTTCCATAACACAATAAAGCAATAACGGGATGAACAAGTACCGGGCCACGCAAAATTGATATCACAAACAATACACTTAACAGTATAAGTGATATTTAAACAGACAAATACTATAATACCTTGATGATAAACAACGTCAGGTCCCAGAATCTATACTTCAAGATCATCGTGTATTATTTGTAAAGTTGATAGTGAATACTTATTAACTAGTTCTTGGTATTGTCCTATTACCTGTTTGCAGAAAAAAGGACGAGTCATTCTTTGACATACACTTTGTTCAACAACTTTTTGCTCAAAGACTGGTAACGTTTAATAAAGTATGAGTATAAGGTGCAAGCTCATTTATTACCGCAAAAGTTGGAAAATACATATTCAATATGCAGTTGATGTTTGTATTGCTATTAAGGTGGGGAAATTTATAATTTCAAAATAAAAATCGTCTCATTTGTTATAGATTGTTGTACTGATATGACCGTGTATGTCAAAGCCGATCTAGGTATAATCTAAAGATGTGGCGGATTCACTAAATAAAAAATTGCGTTAACCGTAATTATCATAAATCGACCCATACATTTTTTAATCTATATACTAATATCTTGATCAGAATTAAGTATTGTATTTTTCTAAAGATGAGTAAAGTAATGATGTACACTTAGGTTTTCCACGGTTTGGAAAACGTTGATCACCGTTCATTTCCCAGTACGTAGTTGTCTTGATGCCAAATAGATTTGAATCATCTGAATTTCCTTGGTTTCTGGAGTTTCCGTTCATGAAATCTGTAAGAAAGATACAGTTAGGTGTATTCAATTATGGATTTAATGTGTGTACAGCGAAGATTAGAATGGTATGTAACAAACAGGTACCACAACACATTATCAGTTGAATCCATGCTACACAAACTAAAATGACCAACCCTAGTGGAGAGAAGAAAGAATGCTAGACTAAACCTAGTATATAAAATCTCAAAAGAGGAAGTAAAGGCTATTTCTGACTAATACCACCAGACAGATTACCAAGACATGAATGCTTACTCTTTCTAAATACCATCATGCAAGACTAACATCAGGAAAGATTTTTTCTATCTACGTACAATAAGAGATTGGAACACATTACCTGCCTCCGTGACCAATGCAGAAAATCTTGACACGTTCAAGAGCCTACTACATTAACATTAAATTTCAAGTGCCATATTTTTATTTGCTACATGTATAAATTTCATGTAAAGCACTTTATATTTCATTTTTGTTTTAGTTTAATCTTGGACATGTTAAATTTGCAAGTGCACACCAAACAATGACCGGATAGTCAACCTAATGATGGTGATCACTTAGTGGTAGAAGAAGAACTTTACAATTACGTGTAATACCAAAACGTGGGCATCACACATTACATGCATAACTTAAGGGAAATGTCATACATTACAGAGTAGTACAAAAACAAATTAACATACCCCATGCCTGTTACATGTACTTTTTACTTTATCTTAAAAAGTTGTCATTGTTGAAGAGACGAAGCCAAACGTCATGTAGAAAATTAGAATATATCACTGAAGATTGGGTTTAAATTACTACTCCCCCCAAAAAAAAATATTAGTTGAATTGAATTTACAAAACTACTAAAATACGCTTATTGAATTCGAAACATTAATAAAAAACTGCAGAGTCATTTCATTAATTGTATGAAAAATGAAGTAGTTATTTCTAAAATGCTAAAATGTTTGATTAACTGTTAAACTGAGGGAACTTAAAATATGAATAACAAGGAATCAAAATTGTGTACCACTGTCTACACTAAATCCAAGGATGAAAAGACAGAGAAGCTACTAACAAATATGGATGTCTTCAAATATCCTGTTTATGATAGGAAGATATATGTGATTGATAACACGGATACTTTAACATTGATCAAAGTATTAATATTTGTATTGTTAATAACGTAGAAGTAATTTGATATGATATGATATAAAAGTACTTGAAGATAACATAAATGCATATTTCTTGTCTAATAAATCGTAGAGGATCGTTGTTCAAAGGTCGTAAATCCTCTTGAATAGTAAGACGAAACGAATCAATGTAACATTCAAACAATTGAACTCCAAAAGTACCGAAACCGGATCAGTCGAAAGGATGAGCGATTCTCGTTTGCATCCCTTATCGAAGACATGAATCTTACCTTTTCCATTTAGGCGCTGGATATATACGTGTTTATTCACGGTATACGAATTACACGACTGATTAAGAGTAGGCTTTTAGAGAAGATGAAACCGGGAAAGAAAAACTTCCGCATGAAATCGGTGTAAAAATGTTTCTGATGGTATCTTGTTTTACTCGTATTCAAGCAATAAAGGCGGTCACGGCAAAATTAGTGTACACTTGTGAAATATGATTACAAGGAAATAGACACACAATTTGTTTAATCATAGTTTGAAGCCTTAAAAAAGTATTTTGTTTCCATAAAATCCATTTTCCAATGGTCATATGATAACATGTGAAATGCATTTTAGTTAAGAACGAGATAAGTTATTTGCACAATGCAGTGTTTTATGACAGACAGGTTCTGTACTATAGTTGTTCACGTTAAAAGTAAACTAATCAATCAAACATCGACATATAAAAAGATAAGATGTTTTGGATTACGTTCAATGTGGTAACTGTCCTTTGAAAATGTTATAGGAAGATGGTGAAGGCCCCGATAATACTAACACGAAACAGTTCACGAAACGAAACGAGAATGCATATAATGGCGTATAACCACATTTACTATGACAAAAATGTTGGCCTCTTTTACAAGTATATAGGAAGTCGGGGACGGTTGCATTCATACATCGTGCAGTTGCATCTGTTAAACTTTTGTTTGGTTTTCTACAAATAGATAATTCATTTACAGTTGATTGAACATAGATTCCCAACACGTTTCAATAAATCATAAGATTAGAATTCAAGGGATCTTAAGAAAATAAACTCATCGTAGATACCAGGACTAAATTTAGTATATACACCAGACGCGCGTTTCGTCTACAAAAGACTCATCAGTGACGTTCGAATCAAAAAAAGTTAATAAGGCCAAATAAATTACGAAGTTAGAGCATTGAGAACCAACAGTCCTAAAAGTTTTGCCAAATACAACTAAGGTAATCTATGCCTGAGGTAGAAAAGCCTTAGTATTTCAAAAATTCAAAAATTTGTAAACAGTAAATTTGTAAATATAACCATATCAATGACAATTCATGTCAGCACATAAAGTGCTGACTACTGGGCTTGTGATACCCTCGGGGAAGTAAATCTCCACCAGCAGTGGCATCGACCCAGTGGTTGTAAATAAACTCATCATAGATACCAGGACTAAATTTAATATATACGCCAGACGCGAAGACAGAAACACTTTCTTATAGGAGGATTGAAAACTTCCTGATCTAAGAATATATCATTTTGTTAGTACTTGAATTATATAATCGAACTTTATCCATTCAAAGTGTAAAACACTTGTTTAAATGTATTTAAATATAACTCAAACCTAGTTATGTAACTAAGAAATTCTGTAACACTCATTGCCGTTGTAAATGGGTCAGAGAAGTAATGGATTAATGTGTTTGTGTGTGTGTGTGTGTTTGTACAGAAAAGTGACTCGTACATTTTTCTCATTGACCGTCATACCAAACTTCTTGTTTTCAACGAAAATATCGTTCATTTCATATCTGTTGTTATAACAATTCACTCATACAGCGTTAGCCTGGGTATCACTGTTATTAATGATTGAATCTCCAGGGAAAAGCCCAGTTAAAAAGTAGTCACTTATTAACGTATTCACATATTCTTTTAAATATAGTGTTTACATGTAAGAATAGAATTATGGTATAAATCACGGGTTTAAGGAACAATTTCCGAATTTGCACTCATAATCATTGACAGTAATATTGTACTTGACCTTTTAATGCTTAACTAGTTAACCTGTGTACTTATTCATTGTCCGAAAACTAGTGCAAAAAGTTATTATATGCTCATCAATATGAAGTTTGTTTTATATAGAATATAAATCTTCCTTAAAACTTTAAGATAAGTATATTCGTTAACATTGTGTTGATAAGTATCTCCTACCCCTCACACTGAAACCAAATTGATGTTCTTATTTTTTCATGTAAAAAGATGTGTACCTACATTTGATATATAATTTAATAATTTCCATAGATACATTTTGTATTATTGTTTTCTAAGTAATTAAAAATAGAATTAAATGTTTATTTAATATTTGGTTTGTTTTATATCTATATTTAGTTCTTTTCGTCACCTTGTAAACTCTAAAGAATTATCTTTGGTATGTTTTGATATAATTATAATAATATCTGTGGTATTAAATGCATTAGAAAAAAAAATGATTTTGTAAATCTTATCCTATTGTCCCTTTCTTCACGGAGAGTTTTTACACTTAGCAATAGTGGTTGATGAATCTTGTGTTTTTAATATATATATTTCCAATGATTTGGTATTTCTTTCTTTTATGCATTATTTCAGCAATCCAATTACTGTAACATTTTAACTTATTGATGACTTACCCTTCCGGAGCACCTGATTTCACTCCCGGTTTTTAGTGGAGTTCGTGTTGTTTCTTATTTATTATTTAAAACTGTTGATGTAAATGTCCTTTGATTTTATAAGTCTTTGTTTACTCCTTGGATTTTATTGTTATTGTCTTTCGATACTCTATCTTTATCATCAATTATGCTTTTAACATATATTATATTGTCTTTTATCCAATGATTAAATACTAAGTAGTGCCCATTTATCATGTTTATCTATATGTATTACCTCATATTATTTGTTGTCTAATGGTTCTAACGTTTTTTGGTTTGTCAGTTTGACCGGTGCAAAATCTGACTTACGTTTGAAGTATTTCAAAGTATAAATAAGAGATTTTGCTTTTTATGGTAAGCAATGGATTTTAAATTATCCAGATTCATGTAGAAGATAAGAGAAAAGTAAAATCACAAAAATACTGAACTTAGAGGAAAATTAATTCGGAAAGTCCATAATCACATGGCAAAATCATATAACAATACGCATCAAAAACTAATGGAAAAGAACTGTCATATTCCTGACTTGGTACAGGCATTTTCAAATGTAGCAAATAGTGGATCAAACCTGGTTTTATAGCGCTAACCCTCTCACTTTGATGAAAGCCTCGTCAAATTCCGTTATATTTACATTTAAGAACATTTAATTCATAATGATTTAAGAAAAAAAGTTAGAATAATTTTTCATTTTGACTGTTAACCTTCCATTTATATTTTCACCCATAAAAAAATTATTGCATCAATTAACTTTCTCTGTTTATCATTCCAAGACCTTCTTCACTTTTTTTCATAAAAGTTACGTTTCTTTTATTTGTTTTTTTCTTTATGATGGCAAATGAAGTCGTTAATCAATTTTATATAATGATAGAAACTGTAGCTTAATATGTAATATTGAGAATAACCAGAGATTATACAACTGCAACTTTTCCAATCATTATTAAGTTTCTTTTTTTTTTCCAATTAATTAAGTTTTTTTTCAGACTTTTGAAGTTGTTATTATATATTTAAATTCATACATTGAGATTTAGAGTGTCCAAAGAAAAGGCCTAAACTTTTAACAGTCGTTTTGCTCTAGTTAATATTATAAAAAATTGTCCTGGATGTATATTAATTTACCGGCAGCTTCATTATAATCATCAAGTTTTAATTCGATTGAAAATAAATCCTTATGAAGAACCAAGAGCTTAAATTGTATTAAGTTATTGAGTAATTTCATCTTCAGAGCAGAGCAAAAATGTAGTATCATCGGTTAACTGGCTTATAACAAGGCTGTGTGTTTTCCATCTAACTTTATGTTTATTACTTGAAGACTATTGTCAGTTCTTATTCTACATGCTGTTATTGCGATTGTCTTGAAATCCATCCATTATTTAAAATACATGTTTAATATCTGCATACAAGAACTACTTTAAACAGATAATTTTTTATACCGAATTTTGTTTGGAATAGCGAGACGAAATTCCAATCTAGGAAACCAACGCCTTAAAAAAAGTTAGACAAACTGATCATGCTGTTTTGACTGTAAATTATTTATTTTACCTCAATTTTAAACAAAACCAAAATGGTAATATATTTTCAGTGTAACTTCTTTTGAATATAAAATAGTCAATTACTTTTTTCTATTTTTTTCTTTATAAGGTTTATCATTAAGAACTACATTGTTTATTAAAAAAAAACTTTTACCCTTTTAAACATTGGATATATATTATCTTTTTAGTGTCTGTACTAGTATCTAGACTTGATCATTGTTTTCTATTCCTGACCAGTAAGAAAATAAACTGTTCCACTGGCGGCCTCATCATCAATACTTTTACGTGTCCATGTATATTGATAAAGTTTTGGATGTAATTGTCTCCACATATTTTCTAGTATATTTGTTTTTATAAATTTTTCAAACTATTTGTCACGTTTTGTTTTCTGTTTTTAAATCATTCTTTCTATCTGCACTATTCAATATTTCATTGATTTTTTTCTCCAACTACTAAAACATGTAAAATACTAAGACTGCTTTTCAATTATTTTATTTACATTTTTATAGAAGACGTTTCTCTTTTTCTTCTCGTTTAGTGCATAAAAAGTAACCAAAATAGAGTATATTGTTTCTTTATTTCAATATTTACCAACATTATGCGACTTTTTTGATCGGTAATAGTATGAATTATATCTGAATATAGTGTTTTGGTTCTTTTAAATATTGCTACACGTTTTGATTGAGTAGTGTCAACAATATGAAAAAATATCTGCAGCATATTCGTTACTTACTTTATTTTCTATTGAAAAAATAGGTTTGCTGGATAAAAGTATAAGTTATTTTTTTTTATAGTTCAACCCTATTTAATGTCTTTTTCTTTTCTTATTTGTCTTTTTGACCTAGTCCTTGACTAGAAACGGATGTGTAATTTTAATCACAAATGATATACTAGTAATTTGTGTAGCTAAATTCTTAAAGCAAGTGATTTAAAACCTAAACCTCTTCTAATGTATTTTTTTCTGAATTTTTTTTTATAATCTGATGTAGCCAATCATCCTAAATATGAGTAGTTCACAAGTAAAAGACACAGTTTATAATAGTGAGGATGTGATTCTTTAGACTGTTGTAAAATACTAAATAAATTGCCAACTTGTATATCATATACTAGGACAATAGCATGCCGGCGTTTTGCATTTGCGCCAATCTGCATTTCATTTGCGCCGATTTTTGTTTTCATTGGCGCAGAATTTTTACAGGTAATTTACAGGTTAATTACAGGTGAATAGATATAAGAAGATGTGTTATGAGTGCAAATGAGACAACTCTCCATCCAAGTCAAGTTATTTTTCATTTATCATTATAGACCTTTTCCGTCATCCAGTTGTACACTATATTCACATACTTTAAAATCAAGAAGTAAAAACCTTAGATAAAAGCACTCTGGTTTATACTAAAATGACGAATTGAAAATCAATTTACAGCTTTGAAAGTTTTGATGCTTAATAATGTAAGGACTGTTAATTTCGTTTAACTTATTCAATGTAACACAATATTCTTAAATGTTACACAAAATATAATGCTGCCACGATAACTAAAACTATGACGCGGAATTAGGGTCATAAACATCGAATTTAGCATATGCTTAAATCATTTTAGCATATGCTATATTATAATTTAGCATATGCTTAAATGATTTTAAATGAATTTAGCTTATGCTACCATTTGATTTTCTGGCGGGAGGGGGGAGAAGGATCTATGGATCTTTTTGATAAGTTTGATTCCAGCTTTTGGAAGAAGAAAAAAATGTTTTTTAAGATGAGAAAAAAATGTTTGTTTCAGCCTCAGCATATGCTAAAACTGAAAGAAAAATTGCTTTTGTCTTGTCTCCCAAAAAAAAGATTGTTTAAAAAAAATCCATACCCTTTACACACCCCCCCCAGCCCCCCCCCCCCCCCCCCGCCCCCACCCCTTCCAAAAAAATCAAATGGTTGCTGCCTTAGTCGCAAAATCACTCGAGAAGAATAAATGCATCCAAGCAAGCGGTGCTTGAGAGAATAGCAAAATCGACTTCTCGGCCATTCACGAAAAACTTTGGATCCTGTTGTTTAACTGGGTAAATGGCCAAAAACGTTCCCTTGTATTGAGCGTAGCAAGAATTTTTCCTTTTGAATCAAACACAGATCAATTGATTTGTTTAAAAACTGTGCACAATGTTGTATTGCTTAAAAAAAGATCAAGCACGAACACTTCTTCAGAAAAAAATATAACTGATACCTTAATGTTTTCTAACACGAGTGCCTGTGAGGCCAAGTAAATGTTCAGCTCAATTGCATTTGTACTTTTAGATCGAGTGCTGTTTTCAATTTATGCTTTCCCCTTTTTTAGCGATATAAAGGTGTGGGGGGATAAACCCAGTCGAATTCAATTAAATGTACATCTTTTTGTACGTGTGAACGAGATATTAGACAGTGAATCCTACTTAGAGCTTACTATACCTATTACCTTCAACATGAAAAAACTTTAAAACAAACCATAAGCCATATAAGATATGGCGAGCTTCCCGGCATTTTATGGCTTTCATCTAGACTATGGATATAACAATTAAAGGCAACCGTACGGCCTTCAATAATGACAAAACCCATACCGTATGGTCGGCTATATTTTTTTTTACAAAAAATCAAAAATAAGTCGACAGACATGAACCATCGACAACCACAAACTATAGGCTTCTAACTTGGGACAGACACATACAAATTATGCATGCAAATAGAGTTAAACATGTTTGTGAGCGTTCGACCCATCCTCGAACTTGGACAGTGGTGTAACAGTACAACATAAGAACAAACTGTAAAATCAATCGAAAATAGATTAACTTAAAAGATCGGTACGAAACCACCAAAGACAACCACATTAACATTATTGTAAGCCAATAGCTATAGACACAAAGCATCGAAATAAGAATATGTACAATTACTGAAATTTTGTCCAAAGCATTACACAAAGACTGAAATAAATCTTGTTTTCTAAGACTCAAGTATCAATCACTACATAACCAACATATTTAGTCATAAACACTCTGAAGGACGCCTCCGGCGCGGGAATTTCTTTCTCTGCGTTGAAGACCTTTAGGTGACCTTCTGCTATTGTCTGTTCTCTGGTCGAGTTGTTTTCTCTTTCACACATTCCCAATTTCCATTCTCATTTTTATCAGAAACGCAATGGCCTTGTAATCTACGATTCAGGTTTTTGAAAAGTTGTGATCCAAAGGTTTTTGACCATCGGAAATTTGCAATAAAAATAAAACTTAGGACTAACAGAGTTTCTTTAAGGTTCACCATCATCTACATATCATATACGTGACAAAAATCGACAAAATTATTGTATAGTTTAAGATTATACTTAAAACACCAAATGGTCCAGGCTGCTTAAGCAAAATTGAGTTAGGAAAGCAGAAAAAAAAAAATGTCACGAACACAGCGATTTTTCCGACCAATTGACTTTGTTTTTACACTTATTGTATAATTACACCAAATGCAAAAAAAAAAAAAAGAGCACAGTTCCAATGGTCATAAGGCCCAGGTGAAACAACTCATGTTTTGTCCTCACCATAAGTCCAAACTTATGTCTGTAGGGTCTAACATGCCTACCTTTAATTTTTTAAAAAACTTGACAAACATTCCCTTTGGTAAATCATATTTACCCACTAGGTACAAATGATAGGTAATGGTCTATGGTTCAATGGGCCTATAGGCCAAGGTGGGACAATTCATGGTTTGTCTTCACCATAGCTCCAAAGATTGATATTTTATTCAAAAGGTCCGAACTTGGGTCTAATGGTCTAACATGCCTACCCCAAACAGTTTAAAGAGTGTCAAAATTTCCCTTCGTCAATACTGTTTTACTTACTAGGTGCATTTTATAGGCAATGGTCAAATGTCTAATGGACCAAAAGGCCCAGGTGGGACATGCACAACTAATGGTTTGTTTTCACCAAAGGTCCGAGTTAAGGTCTAAAGAGTCTAACATTCCTACCCCTAATTTTTAAAAGTCTGTTAAATACGTTTGAATCTTATGCAACCTTTGGGTTAATTAACATATCTGACAATAGACTCCTTTAAGAGTTGGAACTGACGAGTACTGGCGGATCCAGAACTTTATTAATTTGCGAAAAGTGGTTATTTATTTATACCAGAGATAAGTATTAAAGTAGTTAAGAAAATTTTTGATTGGATAACATAATTAATTAAACATAAGCTGAATTCATAGGAAATCCAGTCACTGTCTAATGCCTCGTTCACACGTACAAAAAATGTACATTTAATTGAATTCGACTCAATTTATCCCCTCCCCAAATATATCGCTAAAAAGGGGAATGCATAAATTGAAAACAGAATAACTCGATCTAAAATTACAAATGCAATTTAGCTGATAATTTACTTGGCCTCACAGGCACTTGTGTTAGAAAAAAATATCTCTATACGTTAGATTAAGGTATCAGTTATATTTTTTTCTGAAAAAAGACCTTTTTTAAGCACTTCGACTTTGTGCACTGTTTTTAAACAAATAAGTTGATCAGTGTTTGATTCAGGGGGGAAAATTCTTGCTAACCTCAATATAATAGGAACAACGAGATGCAAAGTTTTCGTGAATGGCCGATCGAGAAGTCGATTTTGCTATTCTCTCATGCACCGCTTGCTTGGATGCATTTATTCTTTTCGAGTGATTTTGCGACTCAGGCAGCAACTATTTTTATGGGTGGGGCGGGGGGGGGAGTAAAGGATATGGATTTTTTCCGGACAGAGTTTGCTTTTAACAATCTTTTTTGGGGCGACAAGACAAAAGCAATTTTTCTTTCAACTTTAGCATATGCTGTGGAGGCTGAAACAAACATTTTTTTCTCATCTTAAAAACATTTCATTTTTTCTTTAGTCACTATGTTTTACTTGATTTTGGTAAATTGTGACTTTGAAATCTGAAATTAATATACAGATGGTCGAAACACGATGGGGTGGGTCGAAGTCCCCGGAGGTGTGGCACAGCATGACCCCTACAGGATTGACAAAATTTAAAAACGATCAAAACAGATCGAAAACTACAAATGGGATTGTGTTGCAAATAGAAATTGACCTGCATTTTTGAGGCCCCTCATGGGGGGGGTCCTAGTAATCACATAATCACCATTTTTTTGCCAATATAATCACATAATCATTAAATATTTTCTTATCTTTAGTAATCAAATAATCATAAACTAAAAATACAGTCCTAGGTAATCAAATAATCATGAAATATTTGGCTTAGTAATCACATAATCAAAAACCCCATGAGGGCCCTCAGAAATTGACCTGCATTTTTTATAGTGCTAAATCATTGAACAAGATTGAAAAACATCATTTGTTCCAATCTCAACTTGTCATCTATTTTAATGTATACATTGTATTCGACCTTTTAACCGCGCACAGCAGTGAAATTTTCAATGCAATCGGTAACAAATGTACAAATTGTATATCTATAGCATCGTTAAGGGTTGAAAGATCGAATACAATGTATAAACAATTACACAAAGAAGTTTATTAAAACAACAAACTAGTGTCAAGAACTTGAAATAAATTTCCAACATGCAAAACCTTAATTGTTATACAAAATCGGCTTACAGTAATTGGTAGAAGAGGCAAATTTAGCGGGATGGCAGAGGGCCATAGTCCCCACTTTTAACATTAAGAAAATCATTTATTAATTTGAGAAAAGTGGTTATTTATTTATACCAGAGCAAAGTATAAAAGTAGTTAAGAAAGCAGGATTTTGATTGGATAAAAAAATTCATTAGGCATAAGCTGAGTTCATTTTAGCATAAGCTAAAATCATTTTAGCATAAGCTAAATTCATTTAAGCATAAGCTAAATTCATTTAAGCATAAGCTAAAATCATTTAAGCATAAGCTAAAAGCATTTTAGCATAAGCTAAATTCATTAAGTATATGCTAAAATACACTTTAATATTAATATTTATGACCTTGATTCCGCGCCAACATTTATGTATAAGCTAAACAATTCAGCATATGCTAAATTGATTTTAGCTTATGCAAAAATGAATTCAGCTTATACTTAATTTAGCTTAAGCTAAAAAGAATTTAGCTTATGCTAAAATCATTTTAACATATGCTAAATTATAATATAATTGTCAATGAGAAACTATCCACACGAAACCAAATAAAGAATTAGTATACGTAAGCAATTATATGGCATATTTACGTACAACCATTATCAAGGAGAATAACCTATACCGCAAAGCAAGCATAGCCAGAAATTAGTAGTGTTTATGCTAATTAATATTCATAATATGTAAATGAGAATTGTACCACGTGATTATAGTTTGAACTAGACTGGCTTGATATCGTTAAAATCTTTAAAACACGGATATTATAAGTTGCCTGTCACAGAGTCCTTATTTATAGTCACTCTGATATTACCGTAAAGTTGTCAGGCGGTCAAAATAAAAACAATGAACGCGAATTTAGTGAATTTTTCGTGTTCTCGTGAGTTTATACTTCTTAAAATATTGGCATTTTAACTGTACGTGGGAACCTAGAGTTCAACGACTACACAAACAAGGTTTGGACTTGCTTATTCTTTGGACATCCAAGTTTCAAGTTTCACCCCGGCAAGTTGTTTTTCTAAAGACCTTGTTAGCCAATTTTCAACACGAAGTTTGCAAATTTGACGTTTCAGCCATTTTAGCCTGTATTTTATACTGCAATGATAAAAGCCTCTCGCTTCGATTTTCAAAATAGCTCAGGAACCTTGATTTTTGCAACGACAGTCATGATGTTTCGTTTAAATGGTGTATATTGTCGTATATACTAGTATTTATTTTCTGCCCCGGCAACCGGTCTATCACTTAAATTAAAAATAAAATAGACCATTTTTTCAAAAATCCCTATCATTTCCGTATAATTTCCGTGACCCGTATCCGATTTCAATAGTATAATATTCAAATGAGAAAAGTGGCGTTGATTTCTGGATATGGCTATTAAATACCCCGATGTGATACGCAAAAATCAAAAACGTCGACCCCAATTATGATCGAAACAAAGAGCGAAACAAAAATGACAGACAGCAACCAACGATAACAATCAAATTACAGATTCCTGTTTTGAAACATGAACAAATACAGTCCAACAGGAATGAATATGTTTTCGAAAAAGGTCCCAAACTCCCCTAACCTAGAACATTGGTGTAACAGCACATCATAAGAACAAAATGTAAAAACAGGCTGAAAAGGACTCGAAAAAAGATAAAACCCACTCAATACACTTATTACAATCGTAGAATTCTTACCATTACTGAAATAAACCCAAAAGAATACTAGAACTAATAAAAACATTAAGTTTATCAAACTACAATATCAATGTATACACATCAAATGGATTTAGTGTAAAAACGTCTTTAACATGACCATGTGCAATGCTAAAGTATGAATATTTTCATGATAGGAACAGAAATGTTAATAAATTTATAGTGTTTATTTCAGTTTTCCTCTTATTTTGGAGGGGTGAAAGGTGGGGGGTACTCTTGATTTTTTTTTACAATATTTCATTTATTGTTATGAGAATTTTCACTTTCAATTTTTCTTTCTTTTCGGGCGTTTTGGCTTTCAAAAATAAGTCAAACTGTGCAGAGTTGCGATTTCCGAGAGTGATCATATCATACATGAAGCTCCACTCTTAATACCGTTTTTTAACTTATGTAATACTTTTGTCTCGGTGTAAGGATTATGAATTTGGTAAAAAATATTAAAAAAAAATTTAACACAATAATAAGTCATTTGTTTTTTTTTCTAAAAGAATGACTTAATGCGAAATAACCTAATCGTTACTGCAGTCAATATTTATATATTTATAAAAGATGTAATTTAACGTTTAACTTAGATCATAGCAATTTAGATACAGTAATAGCAAGTTTGTTGTCCCTTCGTATACCAACTATTGCTCCGGCTTCGCCTCGAGAAATAATAGATATTTTATGAATAACAAACTTGCTATTACCATCTTACCAAGACAATATGTGTTTACTATCGTATAGGTGTATGTTGGTGATAATAGGCAATCAAGTTTGAATGTAAATACAAACATAGAATATGATTGTAAAGCAAAATTGTTCTTAATTGGTCCCCCAATTGGTAACAAGACATTGTTATATCAGAAACAAATGAATATTTAGATCAAAGTTGAATTTTTATTTTATTTTCGCCTTCCGGGTACATTTGATTTGTCAGGCTTGCGCTTTTTTGTCTTTTTTTGACGTATGCATTACTTAAAATTTTCCAGATGACTATATCTGAGCTTCATATAGGTGAGGTATATAAAAAGACCTTCATATTCCTTAATTACACCAATGCATACTCAGAAAGGAAGGAATTCACCACTTCCAACATGATTCGGTTTCGGTGCATTTCACGAGATGATTCGGTTTAACGATTCGTTTCCTTGTGAGCTGCCACTGCTAGTTTATGTATCTGAATTATTTGCGCAAGTAAGAACATGATGAAACAGTTTTAACAAATTGGCAAACATTTCCTCTTTTTAATCTTTGCCATATGGAAGATTTTATGTGTGTTATTTTCTTCATCTTTATGGTCGTTGCGCCACGACAAGTCACATTTAAAATGGTCACCAAAAGAATGAGATGATATATGATTGACTTGCTATTTTGGTTCAATTATTCTGCACGGCTCTTGTTTTGGGGCTATTGCATAGTCATTTTTTTTTGTCAACGTTTTTTCAATGCATGTAAGCAGTAAAATTCAATAACAATATTGTTTGCTTTGGTAATTTCTGTCTGATCTTTTAACAATGTCAGAATTAATGTTTTGTTGTAGTCAATCCATAGTAGTGGTATCGTCATCCATTATTATACAGGAAACTTTGTATCATTTGCATTGCTGCTCCTGCATCATTTTCAACGGCTAAGTTTGACTCCTTAGACTTTGATGTTTTTCTACAATCGTGATGTCCATCTCCCCTTTTATCCATGTATATACCTTTCCTGCATGCTGCTGATTTAATTCCTTGACTCACACATTTTCCATTTTTTTTTTCACCTATCATTATAGCGTGACCAACCAATATAGTTTTAAGATTAATTTGAAATCGGTAAGAAATTATAACGAAACTCATTTTGACAAATATATATCAAAAATGAAAAGAAGAATTTGTCTGAGTATACAAATCCGGCCCAAAATTTGAAATATTTTCAATTAAAAAGAGCATAATTTAGAACGGGAAATGATCCAATACCGAAATTCGAACACTTTTATTATGTTGTGGTTCTCATTTATGTGTATGAGATGCATAGACTTTGCATTAGGCAAACATAAGATATAGTGGGGAAACGACATTTACGATTTACCCACTTAAAAGGGGACATAACTCTAGAAATGAAAGCCACTCACTGCCCAAAGGAGTAGGTCCGGTAAGGACTGATTTTGGCCTCAAATTTCAGGTTCATCTGACGAAAGATTTTGACTTCTTTTTGAATACTTAAGTGTCTATTTTATTTGAATTAATTAGTTTATGTGAAAGATTTTAACAGATTTAGTCATTAAAAACGATCCGATTCAAGCTCAAGAAATTTGAAAACAGAGTCTCAAAAATTGATGATAAAAAAGATGATTTTGCATTTCCTATCGTTGATTATTCATTTTAGGTGGTGACGTTCTCTGTTGACCATCTTATGGTGTTTATGATTCACAACTTGTACGATTCGCTTGTGTATGAAACAACGTATTAGATTTTAGTGAGAGAAATTTATGTATAACAGAAAATTATTACATCTGGCTTATTGTAATCACAATCTAGTCAAAACATTTACAAAATTTTATTTTCGGTACAAGGATGTAGACATCTTATACGTGCAGGTATTTCACTTCCAATCTTTTATGGTTATATTCTTTAAAAAGCAAAATAATGTCAGTATTCACCTCACAAGCTAACAAAACCTTTAATCCGACTTATTAAGATGGGATATAGTTACAATACTGTTGTCATGTCATTAAAGATTGCATATTTCGGCTTTAATATTGATTCACTTATAGCTAGGGTCTTTACATCGGAATTAAACATATTTATTCTAAAACCTGTTATTGGCATGACATGTTTTTTCATATATTTTATGATGGAATAATACTAAACCCATTACAAGAGGGATTGTGCTTGATATTCATATGATGGAGACATAATATGTCAATCAGTTTAATTGAGGTCTGGAGCTGGCATGTTAGTATCTGCTATAGAAATCCTTTGTTAATTTCTGTATTATTGTCATTTTGTTTAGTTTCTTTTGTTACCTATTCTGACAACGGACTAGGACTTCTCTTAAACTGAGTTTTACTATGCGTACTATTGTGTGTGTGTGTTTTTTCTGCATTGGCTAGAGGTACAGGGGGAGGGTTGAGATTTCAAAAAAACATGTTCAACCCCGATGCATTTTTTTTGCGCCTGTCCTAAGTCGGGAGCCTATGGCCTTTGTTGGTCTTGTATAATTTTTAATTTTAGTTTCTTGTGTATAATTTGGAATTTAGTCCGACGTCCATTATAACTGAACTAGTAACATATCATTTAATGGGCCAGCTGAAGGACTCTTCCGGGTGCGGGAGTTTTTCGCTACATTGAAGACTTATTGGTGGCTTTCGGCTGTTGTCTACTCTATGGTCGGGTTTATGTCTCTTTGACACATTCCCCATTGCTATTCTCAATTTTATAGTAATTTATACATGATTTCAGAAGTCAACTGTCATGCATGACAATTGTCAACTATGATAATCTGTGAATATAAATTTTGCCCAGTTAAGAGACTAACAACTAGGACAGTTATAAATGAAAGTATAATAAATTACTTAATAATGTTGGTCATAATAAAAGTTATTCATTTTAAAGGTTTATCATGGACAAAAATCCCATAAACCAAGTACATGAAAGAGCTGAAATGAATGGAATGAGAAAAATTATGTACCTGCAGAAATACGGTGTTAAAAGTTTCCCTTACTGTGGCATACGCAGGCACACACCATCGATTTCCCAGTCTTTAGACGGAGGGATTGTTATCTCAAATGACGTTTTCGGGCTGACAATCAGACAGTTTGAACGAAAGTATAAAGATTGTTTAGATAGAAGGAAAACACAAGAACAGTGGATACTAAACCTTAGATATCCAGACAAGTCTTCAAATGCATATCTAGAATACTTACAAGATTGTGTATACTACAACAAAGGTAAGAACGATGTTATGAATAAAAACAAGAACAATTGATGGAAAGTTACCGTGATTAAAATCCAAAACAATAAACTAAATCTATAACAGACAACAAAATAATCAAAACTAAAAGTAACAACGAGACACACAAAATACTTCAGAGTAAGTGAATGAAACGTGATGTGAAAAGGAAATACTCGCCATACTGGGTAAATAGGTTATCCCTAACTGATAAAGTTCCTGCGTCAGTCCATGTTGTGCATGGCAAAATAATTAAGCAATAAGGCGCACTAGTTTATTCACATTTGAGAATTAGAAAACGTTTTTTTTTTTAAATCGACAATAACAAATGAATAACGCTTATAAATTAAAAGAGTGGCAAAAAAAAAGTGACACTCAAACTCGTAAATCGAAACTAAACTGACAACGCCATGATCTAAAACGAAAACGACCAACACAAATACAACAGTAAAACAAACACAGCAAAGTACTAATAGAGTCTGAGAAACATGAACCCCAAGAAAAACTGGGAACCTTCTGATATAAAAACTAGATTATCCGTGTAAATTTTCCTTTAGGTTGCATTTCTGTAAATATTGACAATGCATTTTCCCATAGGAACTCCCTTTACGGCTAAAACTGTACCACTTTTACTAGGAAGTTTAGATAAAAATCATATCCTAGAATGGAAAGTTCATATGCACTACTATTTTTTTCAAAGGTCAAAATATAGGACTGTGCGGTATATTTTCAACGTTTATATGCACCGAACTTCTCAGAATTTAAACTAACACTAAATTTCTGAACTACCCCTACCTCGGCTGTAGGGTTACCAGAGATTTCATTATAAACAATATTCACATGTATATTTACTGATAACATTCCCAAGTTATGTCTCTATGAGATGCAACCTACAGATCAGAACTAGGATCCAGTATGTAAACAAAATTAATTATCTATGAATATTCTAAATCTCCCCAAAAGAGGCGTGGTTTGAGAAACAACTGTATTTAGTGCAACCTATACAAACATTTATTCAAATAGAAAACTCTCTATTAGAACACTTTTTCTCACATAAATACTCACTTATCAGAATTATAGCCTTAAGGAAATCACTGCATATACTCTCAGTTTTCTCTTACTGTACATTTCATACCCCCTCCCCTGTTTCAATTTTTTAGAGAATTTGAAAACAAGACTTTAATTATTGCCAGCTTACCCTATTTGCATGTTGTCTGACACAAGAAACTAAAATTAAAAAAATACAAGACTTACAAAGGCCAGAGGCTCCTGACTTGGGACAGGCGCAAAAATGCGGCGGGGTTAAACATGTTTGTGAGATCTCAACCCTCCCCCTATACCTCTAGCATAACAATAGGCGTATCATGTATTATTCATTTCTAAATTATTTTCAAAATATGATATATTATTATCTACAACATTCATACATTTTTTTAAATGAGAGATTTTTTACGCTAACACCAATTCTTACAACACTTGGAAAGAGCATCTTTTGTGACCTCGCGACAATGTTTCAATCTACTTTAGATAGAGGACGATATCTTGGTCTTTTAAAAAAAAGTAACCTCGTGTCATGGATGATATTGAGGTCCCCCGTAATAATATGGGTATAGGGAACATATCTAATCTTCGACGATTCACAGCTTCAAGTTAAAGAAGTATTATTTTCTACATTGACGTCTGGTGTACAAATGTAACCAACGTATAATTAAAATTCAAACTTTTGCTGATTTTTTTGTATGTGTATGACATAATAGGTGGTTCTGTGTTATCAAAATAGGGAGGTATAAAGTTTTAAACGTTAAAGTCATTAAATATACTACTAGATGTTGGTAAAACAAATACCTCTGCTAATATATCACAAGTTCATTACATATAGATCGAGATAACTGAAAACAGCAAAAACGTTCAGTAAAGTAAGATCTACAAAAGAGTCACCATCACCAAAACAGGGAATTTTGGCAATAATTCTATTCTTGTCTGTTATGTCGAAAGTGTACTTTTTTTTAATATGCACGCAACAAATAGAACGACACATGCTCTTTAGAGCCTCTACTATCGGTACTTTAAGATGTTTATATTGAACATTTTATTTCAGTAACACATGCCGTGAAATTCCGATTCGATATGTGAAGGACGAGGTTTTTTAGAATGTGGATGTTGTGATTAAAACATATTTGAAAAAAAAAAATGTGTTTGTCTAAAAGCAGGGTAAATGTGCAATAGTCGATGCCTTCCAAATTTAGTGTGTAAAAAAAAGATTGTTTTTTTTAAATATTTTGCCGATAATTTTAAAATAGTTAGTAACCTTTAAATGTTAAGCACAATATTTTAATACTTACAAGTCAACAAAAGAAACGATACAAGGCAATATTTTTTCAATATGTAATGAAATCGAATTCACTGTACCGAGATAAATACATGCGCTATTTGTCTATTTTTTACAGAGAGTTACTTTCTTACCAACACTATTGATTTAAGGTAAAAACGCGAATTTATTTTTGTTATTTCAAAAATCATATTTTCACGCAAAAATGCAAAAAAAAGATGTTTTCAACTAAAACATGGTCTGCTCAAAATTTTGAATGCCTTTATCAATATTTGAATACTTCATTCTCATTTTTAAAATTAAGTGCCGACTCTTGTTATTATTTTCCGAAAAATAAGTTTGGTCCCTGTTTTCATTTTCAGTATCATATCAAAAGGAACATGTGCACTAAGTTTCAAGTCTTCAACTTTATCAAAAAGTACCTTGACTAAAAAGTACCGTGACTAAAAAGTACCTACCTTGACGAAACAGTACCTTGACCAACAACTTTAACCAAAAACTTAACATCGAACTATAATTTTCTATATTCAGTGGACCCTGAAATTGGGGTCAAACTTTAATTTGGCATTACAATTAGAAAGATCATATCCAAAAAACATGTGTACTAAGTTTCAAAGTAATTGGACTTCAACTTCATCAAAACCTACCTTGACCAAAAACTGTAACCTGAAGCGGGACAGACGGACGGACTAACGAACTTACGGACGGATGAACGAATGAACGGACGCACAGATTAGAAGAAAAAAAAACATAATGCCCCTTTACTATCGTAGGTGGGGCATAACAATTGGTAAATGATTTGGGGATGAACGGCGAACTGGCGGACGGGCGGCAGCCAAACTGTGTTAGCTCAATAACATAAAAACCATGACATTTTTTTTATCAAATTGAAATATGATGTTTCTTTCGACTAAATGAAGGTTTGATTTAATTTTCACGATCTCAGCTTTTCTCGTTGTTGAGTGATCGCCCTTTTTAATATCCAAAAGTGTTATTATTTATTTTTTTGAGTTACTTTCCTTTGAACAGAAATTGTTGTACATAACGTTTAATTGCAATTAGCCTTTAAAGATAATTTTCACCTGTTTATATGTCTTGTTAAATGACTTTTCTCAAAAATACAATTGGAGAGACATTTGATTTATTTGAAGTGTTGATGATTGAAAGCTAATAGGAGTTACTATAGTTAGAAATTTACTTTAGACATTTTGAAGATAATTACAAATAAGTTTTATTTTTTTTAAAGACATTGAATTACATGTATTACTTGATTTATTTCACTTGACTGGGCGGGGTTTAACCAGTTCGCTCATCATAGACCAGTTCATCTATAAACAGGTGTTTTTGGATAAATTCATCAGTAAATTGTCCACTTATATTATGGCCATTGATCCGATTTAAATATGTAAATGTTTGCTCCTGTCCTAAGTCATGAATCTGATGTTTAGTAGTTGTCGTGTGGTTCATAAGTGTTTTTCGTTTTTCAGATAATTACACCGTTGGTTGTCCCGTTTGAATGGGTTTACACTAGTAATTTTGGGGGCCCGTTATAGCTTGCTGTTCGATGTAAACCAAGGCTCTGTGTTGAAGACCGTACTTTGACCTATAATGGTTTTCTTTTATAAATTGTGACATGGATGGAGAGTTGGCACTCATTGGCACTCATACCACATTTCCGTATATCTATAAACATTTTATGTGTATTTCCGCAATAGATAATGAGACACAGCCGTTGGTTTTATTGTTAAGCAAGTTTATAAATTTTTGTCACATTTTGGAACTTGTGAATATGAAAGTAAAACTATGACGACATCAGTTACAAAATATGCATATGTCGTTAATCTATAAGGTTTTGAAATACTTTTTTTCTACCCTTTATTCCGAATGGGGTCTTTTTAGTGGGGAAGAGGGCACAGGGATAAGTTGCAAATAGAATTGATCATATTTAAGGAAGGAAAAAAATAAATTTTATACATATTTTTTTATAAATCACATTTGAAATAAATCTCACAATCAGAAATTTCAATTAGAATAACACAATAGCCGATACTTTAAAATACTCTGCTTTAGCACATATAAATGCTATAAATTTTCAACATATATCGTACACTCATTTGTATATCGGTTTGGTGACACTGATAGGTGATTACAAATCAGTAATGATAATTAAAATGACAATCATCCTTATCACACACATCTTCGAATAGACTGTCCTTATGCAAATTGAAACGTAAGCTCCGCCCGATCAGTTGAAATTACATTTGTAATATTAATGATAGAAAACATTTTGCAACTGTGAGTGATTTCAACAAAAATTGAATATGCTTATAAAGATTATTTTGAAATGCTGAATCTCAACCTGTACTTATATTCATTATTACTTAGATAATACCACATCGAGGTCCAAAGGGTCCTAAATTTAACAATGTTAGAGTGTTAAATCATATCTAGGTTTATAGGTTGCACTTTGTAAATACAGCTGTTTCTCAAACACGCCTCTTTTGGGGAGATCTTGAATATTCATAGAAAATTAATTTTGTTTACATACTAGTAATGGTTCCCAGTTATGCTCTCTGTGTTCCATCTCATAGAGACATAACGTGGGAATGTTACCAGTAAATTTACATGTGCATATTGTTTACATTTAAATCTGAGGTAACCTTTCATTCGAGGTAGGGGTAGTTAAGAAAATTAGTGTTAGTTTAAACCCTGAGAAGTTCAGGGCATATATATGTTTTACAAACATGCTCTTGCATTTTTCATTGTTATTCAACGCAAATTTATTTTCTAAGATACCTTGGACGATCTTATTTCACAAAGGATTTCTATTGTCTACTTATTGTACCTCGAACTTATTTACCCGATGTAGGTCTTTAAGTTGAGGTTCAATTCAATTAAAGTTAATCGGGCATGACTAATTAGATACGCCCTCTTAAAATCAGGGGGGTCCGAAATAGAATTAGGAAAAAACACTCAGCAAAATACCTTAATTTACAATTTCAAGGGCTTAACTTACGAGTTCGATCATTATGGTTCAAATCTATTCTATTACGGCATACGTTTTATCTCTAGCGAACGCTCTGCCTTATTGTAAAAAGTGCCACTCTAAATTTGAAAACATTTGCTTCAAATTGATCCACTTTGAATCTAGTCGTGAATATGCATGACATATTTGCCACTGGACACAAAGGAGCAATAAATTAATCAGCTTCATTTAGTGATTTATAATCATTTGTCCTCAGTTGATTACAGTTTCAAACAGTTTTCCAATTTTTATATATTTCATTTTTATTTACATTTGCTGTTTCAAGTTTATTTATATCTCAGACTGGTATAATAGTTGTCATAAAAGCAACAAAAAAAAAAAAAGAATGATGATGATGAAAACAAGGTTGACAACAATTTATGAAAAAGATTCAACTTATTTTGAGCGTTTCATTTTTTTTAATTATATTGTCTTGCTGATCGGTTTTGTTATATATTTTTTTTCATCTACTGTTGTTCTAGCAAAAGTCACAAAAAATGTTGTGAAAATCAGCCATGCGACTTATTTAAAAAGATTAAGCTGACCTTTCTTGATGTTTATACATTTCAATCATTCAACTCGTGCGTAGATCGTCTTTCCCTCTAATGTTTTTTTTAAGGTAAAGATAGCGTGGAATTCTCACTTCACAAGGCATCTGATATATCTTCCTATTATATTTTGATCGGGCAAAGCTGCGTACCTACATAACCAATAAGCCAAACAAACGCACCCATTTAGCAAGGGTATACTGTGGGACGGAGAGGTCTAGAGATGTCAATATTTCTATACCCAATATATATATTCTTGTTTTTGAATAAAAGGAGATAAAAGTATACATTAATGCGACAGCAACCCAAAGACATAGTCCGAGATTACTCTGACGTCCAACGGCTGTTTTGCCAGACAAGTTGGGGCCGTGGGACCACGGCCCCAGCTTGTCTGGCAAAACAGCCGTTGGACGTCAGAGTAATCTCGGACTACCAAAGACACAGATAAATAAAAATATTTAGAGTCAACATGGATTTCGGTCTTTTTTTTAAAGAACATTCCGTATACAGAATAATAAGCTCAAAACCGCGCCATGACTAAATAATAGTTATACGGAGTTAATTCAATAATATTTTCCGTCAAATATTATATATGCAAAAAGGCACATTTGATTTAATATTATTTACCGTCAAAGATAATAATCCCAACAATCACAAGTTATTGCCATTTTTTAAATTTGATTGGTAAAAATTTAAAAAGTTTTAATATATACGAGTAAAATAAAAACACTTCACTGTATAATAAAACGGTAAAATAAATAATGATAATGGATGACGACCAGCGGCGAATAAAATTAATATTCAGGACGATTACGTGTAAATTTATAATAAGAGTATTAACCCCGTTTTTTACTAGACTGACACGCTGAGTCGGTTTTTTTTATCGTGTAAGTTCACAAGATATTAGTTCGCAGGAAAAAAAATCACCCGACCCGGACACATTTCCGACTCTGAGCCGGCCAGTCTGTGCTCTTACTCTATGATGCCACGTGTTAAGCGTTGAAATAGAATACCAATTTAATTAACGTCTTTTTTTTTACCCGTTCGGGATTCGAACAAATTTAATGATCTCCCACTCTCGAGGGGAACGCCCCCACACGAGACCAACCAGGAGAGCGGTAGTGATCGGTAGTACAGAATATCATACCAAAAACTAAAGTACAATACACAATACAGTTTCACAGAATTCTCACAGTTACTAAAGCGAGCTAAATTAAGTATCTAACCTTCATTGGATGCGTGAAATGATATTGTAAACTACACGTAAACATGGATGATCGACTGCAGGGTAGATTTTATGGATCAAATTAAAAACTCTTGCACCTATTATTTGAGTGGTCCAAATATTGCCTGCTGTTTCAAGTCTTAATTTCTGTCCTTATTCAATATACCCTCATTTTCTAGTGGTATTTTAAAGTTTCACGTCCAACCTCACTGTCGACCTCCTTTTGTACGACCTACATGTACCTATTGTATTTAAAATTTATGTGTTATAGTCATTAACAGGCATGAAATATTTGCTACTGGACGTAAAGCAAGCAACAATCAATCAATTTAATTAATTTCTCTGTTACAGTACTTAGCACACAAAGACACGATCTTGTAAAATGCTATAATTACAATTTCCATTTAAATTTTTATGTTGTTTTCTTTTTCTTTTTTTCTTTTCTTTTTTTTTTTTGGGGGGGGGGTCTCTCCAGTTTATTACATAACTGACTGCTTATTCAAAAGTTTTAAATATTTTTTTTACTATTGTTCTTATCTAATGTTTAAATACGATTTATAACATATGATTTTTTTTTGTCAGGCAAGGATAAAACTAAGAAAGATAAAAGTTTTTTTCAGGTGTTTTTGCTTCATTTAGACATAAAAAGGGAATAACGGACGGCTAAATGAAAGTGTTTGTTTTCATATTATATATTGAACTTGCGAATATATCTCACCCAGCACGTTTTGATCGGGACAGTGAAACCTAGTTTAATACGGTTTTATTCATTGAAGTTTGCATGCATAGTTCTTATTTAAAAAAAAAACACAAATAAAGCAAGATCTATTAATTAATTGGACTGAATAGTCAAAACTATTTATTTTGCATTCCAGCATGTATCTTAATGTAGGAAAATTACCAAATCAGAAACAAAAGGAACATTTACCGGATGAATATTGTGAAGGACCTTATGCATCTAGGACTGTCCGATTAGAAGTTCTTAAACAAGCTGTTTAAAAAGCTAATTGTTGGAAGAGTTTACCTACTATTTTCTAAGGTCTGATCTTTACGATTCTATTTCATGATTACTGACAGATCAAAAACATCAAGTATATATAGCATGAAGTTGTTGGGCATAATATTCATTGGTCAGTTATAAATGAGGTCTGTATGAGGGTTTTGATTGCCTGATTTATTAAATAAGAAATCGTTATTTTGAAAAGTTGGCTAAAAAAATATAAATTTAACTCCTAATTTTGTAAAACTATAATTTTGGTGTTATTTCGATGCTATTTTTTTTTACATAAATAAATTATTATATGATGTAATTCCATTAAATCGGTCCGTTTTCATATCAAGTTGGTAACTGTTAATTGTACATATCAGTCTGAGTACTGTTTAACTATCATTTCAGTTTAACATATTTAGACTCGTCCAGTTCAGGGGAATTAGGTTTCTGCAAGTGCTTTTTATGTACTTTTCTTAAATTTTTGACGGTTTGTAAGTCAGTAAAATCAATGATTAAGTTAATATTGACATTAAAAGACCTCCTCACAAAAAGGGCTCTTCAAATCCCCTCGCCCTTCGGGCTCGGGGATCTGAACACCCCTTTTTGTTCGGAGGTCTTTTAATATCAATATTAACTTATCATTGAACTTTTACTATTACGAAAATATGCCGCACAGCCCTATATTTTGACCTTTGAAAAAAATTGTGATGCATATGAACTTTCAATTCTAGGATAAGATTTTTTTCAAAACTTCATAGTAAAAGTGGTACAGTTTAAGCCGTAAAAGGAGTTCCTATGGGAAATTGCATTGTCAATATTTACAGAAATGCAACCTATAGAACTTAGTCATCACTAGTTTATTGATTATAATCATATTTATTTATTAAGTTTGAGTTATTTCCCTTTGCACAGAAAATATATGGATAAAATTAAATTGTGTTTTATTTCAATTTAAATAATATATATATATATATATGTATGATCTTTCAAATGCTGAACTACACTTGTTCTTAAATATTATATTGAATGTTAGAGTTTTCAAGTTGGTCCAAATCATGGTCTTAATTCAACTTAGTTTAATTCACAAAAATGTAATTTATGTGGTTCCGTGAAATGATGAATCTAACCATGTATTGCAAGATTTTGGATTGTGGCCTCTTTTTTTTTTTTTATCAAATTGGTCCACATTGTGGTCTAAAGGGTTCTAAATTAAAATTTGTTTGATTTCATCAAATATTGAGTTCTTGAAGTTCTTCGATATGCTGATTCTTACAATATACTTAGATTTTTTTTATATTGGATCATAATGGGTAAATGTCCAGTTCTGCATATTTCAGTTCTTTGACTACATTTTGTGTACATTTATTCTGTACCAAAAACTTATGCTGTGTGAAAAATTCAATCGCAATCAAAATTCAAAGCAGTTTTAAGCTGAATTAGTTATCAAAGGTACCAGGCTTACAGTTTAATACGCCAGACGCGCGTTTCGTCTACATAAGACTCATCGGTGACACTTAGATCAACATAGTTAGAAAGTACAAAGTTGTAGAACATTGATGACCCAACGTTTCAAAAGGTTGTGCCAATACGGCTAAGATTATCTATGCCCGGAATAAGAACATCCTTAGTATTTTGAATAATTTATACTTTTACAAACAGTTGATTTATAAAAATGACCATATATTTTATATGCATGTTAACACCAAAGTGCTGACTACTGGACTGATGATATCCTTTGAGGACGAAACGTCAACCAGCAGTGTTATCAATGTCGTGTCCTTACTTGCTCATCTGTTCATGGTTCGACCTCTTCAGGAAAATCCGGTTTGCTGTCATTTTGACAGCGCCTCTTATTTTATCAATAAGACTAATTATTCATTTAAGTTATTATGTATACATAATCCCAGACGTTTATTGCTGGTGACTGTATTGAAAATTTTGGTGATGCTATATAACATGAACAATCAAGTGATTTTTCATAATCATTGAAAATCCTAGAGATTTTACATTATAACTGGTTATACAAATTCACTGTTAGTAGCATATATAAGTCAACAATTACGAAAAACAAATGGCAACTGTCTAAGAAGTAAGTGTATATTATAGGGTAATGATTTGCAATTGTTCAATATTTGTATTTCTTATAACATAATTAAACTGAAATGAAGTTTATATCAGATATTCTCGAAACCACAACGGTCAATACGAAACCCTAAACAAAATGATTTAAAAAAATCATAAAAATGCACGTCTTGCTAAAGAATGTTCGAAATCGAGAAATCTATCCTCAATGCTCTTCAACTTAGTACTTTATTTGGCCTTTTTAATATTTTTTGATTCGAGCGTCACTGATAAGTCTTTTGTAGACGACACGCGCGTCTGGCGTCAATATAAAATTTCAATATGGTATCTATGACGTGTTGATTTACCACTTGGTCGATGCCACTGCTGGAGGAGATTTATTTCCCCGAGGGTATCACCAGCCCAGTAGTTGACCTGAGTTATCATTGATATGTTCATAATTATAAATTAACTGTTAACAAAATTTTGAATTTTTGAAATACTAAGGCTTTTCTACCTCAGGAATAGATTACCATAGCAGTATTTGGCAAAACTTTTAGGAATTTTTGGTCCTCAATGCTCTTCAGCTTCGTGCTTTATTAGTCCTTTTTAATATTTTTTAATTCGAGCGCCACTGATGAATCTTTTGTAGACGACACGCGCGTCTGGCGTAAATATAAAATTTCAATCCTGGTATCTATGATGAGTTTATTTACTATCAATTTTAAAGATGAGATTTACGATTTTGATTGAGATATCATTTTATTTTTTAAAGATAACTGGCCATGGCCAGGAAAAGATTTAAAGAGAAAACACGTATACGATCATCTAGTTTACGCAGTTGGTACTGAAATAATGATACGCAATAGACAACGTTTAGCTATCATAATAGATATGATTGCGAATTTGTTTGATCGGCAAATAACACAAATATCAAGCGGAAGCTTAGCAGAAGGACTGGATTTACCTGGTAGTGACAAAGATGAAATGTTTCTCCGCAATTTCGTAGACGTTGTTCAAAACTTGCGGAATATAAAATACCCAATACAACATGATACACTGTTAATGGAGTCAGATAACAATTATCCCGGATTTACTAGACTTCGATTTATAGCACATGGTGAAACCCAATACACAAACGCCACATTGAAATGCTTTGAAAGTACTAAAAATGGTTTATACTTAAAAGTGGATGAATGTCTTGATACACAGAGCTTAGGCGATCTTCCGGCATGTGTACACGGCCCCGCTATATCAGGTATTGATCAGAGTGCTGATTTTGTAACTTGCTTACGAAGTAAAAGTTTACCTTACAGTGCAATTCCATGGCTAAGCCGTCATCGGCACCAATGGCCTCCTAATTTTGTTATTGACCAAATTAAAAAGTATGGATGTCTTTTAGTACCTATTGGACCCAAAACTATATTGGATAGTCGGTTATTATGGAGACTGTCTTTCTCTGTGGCAGAAAAACAACTTGTGCATTCATTTAATTACACTCAACTATTATGTTATGGTCTTCTTAAATTAACATTACGGCGCATCATTAGTACAAATGTTGATGTCAAAGATTTATTATGTTCTTATTTTCTGAAAACAGCTTTATTCTGGGTCTCAGAGGAGGTGGATATTGAAACTTTTCAATTAGTTAGATTGTTTCATTGTTTTTGTCTTTGTCTTGATAAATTGATGATATGGATAAACAACTGTTACTGTCCGAATTATTTTATACATAAACATAACATGTTCTTAGGAAAAGTTGACCAAAGTAACAATAAAACACTTCTAAGTGTACTAGATAGTATAAAGTGTGGTGGAATTGATGGATTAATAAATAATTTATTTCCGACTGAGAATGTAAATGCGTGTTTTTTAAGTTCAAATAGTGAAAGTTCGTTCATAATGTTAGATTTCTATTTTTACAGAATTGGTGAAAAGTTTATAGTATCTCCTTCTACAAACTTTTCTGTTCTCTATAAAATACTGCAGTTTACTGAATCTTTACAAATGTTCGAATCGTCTAAATTTATCATTGATTCATGTGAATATTATTATGGCAAAATCAGTCAATATGCAGTACAATTTCTTCCACCACCAACCACAATAAATAAAATTAACAACATACTAAAACTTTATCATAAATATTTAAAAGACGGTACTAAGACAGATGCTGTGTCTGGTTGGTTGTTGTACACGTCATTTTATTATGTGACAGGACATTACAATGTAACACTCAAACTGATCGAATATGTTGAATTGACATTTACACATGATTTGATGAGTTTAAACAATGACACATATCAAGTAGGACACATGAACAGTTATAAACAATGACACATATCAAGTAGGACACATGAACAGTTATAAACAATGACACATATCAAGTAGGACACATGAACAGTTATAAACAATGACACATATCAAGTAGGACACATGAACAGTTATAAACAATGACACATATCAAGTAGGACACATGAACAGTTATAAACATTGACACATATCAAGTAGGACACATGAACAGTTATAAACAATGACACATATCAAGTAGGACACATGAACAGTTATAAACAATGACACATATCAAGTAGGACACATGAACAGTTATAAACAATGACACATATCAAGTAGGACACATGAACAGTTATAAACAAAGAGTGCATTCAAAAATTGCATTTACAGACAGGATCAAATTAGCAACTGTAGACAATGTTAGTTATGTGAAGCATTCATCATTAATACCAGAAGAACTTATACTTGAAGTAAGAGAGAATAAAATTTAGGCAGCACGACAGTTGTTCTGTCGTGCTGTCTTAGAATTTTCTGTTATCATCATATTAGTGATAATTTAAACAGACAAACAGTATTGGAAGATTTTCGTAGGATAGTGAAAAATGGATATTACATTCCATTAACAATGTTATCTGAATCAGAAACAATTCTCGGAGTATGTTATGAGATATCAGGAGATTGTATCGCAGCCTGTCATATGTATTCTAAAGCACTCCGTAAGGATGTAAATGTATCTCGTACTGCAAAAGCAAGAAAATCGAAGCTTGTGTGGTTATAAGGAATCTTTTAGCACAGTGGGAAAACAAGGAAATAACAACATTTTTTAAGGTTTAACATATAATTTAAGCATCATTTATTATTGAAAATATATTGTTTTATAAGCTGTTAAGATACAGTATCTTAGTTTGATCAAAACAGGACTAAATAATTGGGGACATTATGTGTTTTGAATTTGGGCTGGCGTGTGTAGTGTGTGTGCATTCAGTATGACTTATTGCGCAATCTAAATGTTTTACAACTTGTAAATAAAAGGCTGAAAACTTTTCAAATTGAAATGATTTGTAGATTTAGGAAGTTGTGGTATGAGTGCCAATGATCGATGCAACTCTCCATCCAAGTCTCCATTTATACAAGTAAACTAGTAAAGGTCAAGGTATGTTCTTCAACGCAGAGCCTTGCCCACACGAACAGCAAGCTATAAAGGGCCCAAACAAAAATCTAGTGTAAAACCATTCAAACGGGAACACCAACGGTCTAATCTATATAAAAAAAAACAAGAAACGCTAATGAACCACATAAATAAACGACAACTACTGAACATCAGATCATATGATCTCCAATGTGACAACTATTCACACAAAATTAAAAAAAAAACGTATACATGTACGTAAGCAACTATATCACTGTACTTTATGAGCACAACCCATATCGCAAAGCAAGCAACCACATGCCCTGACAAATAATATAAACGAAAAAATCAACACCTTGTTTATATACAAATGACTTCGATATTTTACAACTATATGTCACGGTACAGTCTTCAACAATGACTAAATTTCATACCGCATAGTCAGTTTGAAAAGATCTCGACATGTGAAATGTATATAAAGCATTTGAAACGACAAAAGTAACGGCCTGATTTATGTATAAAAAAATGAAGATTAAACAAATATGATATACAGTAACAAACGACCACAACTGAATTACAGGCACATACATCCTCCTCTTAGACAGGGACAGTGGTACAACAGCACAAAAAAAAACATGATAGAAATTAACAAACAACACCACTCAATTACAGGCTTCTGACACAAACTAATTTGAAAGTGTAATTTCTCCCCTAACTCTGAACAGTTGTGTAACAGTACAACATGAGAACAAACACTAACTCAGCTGAAAAAGGCTTAACTCATATCGAAAATATACTGACAATGCCTTGGCTCAAAAAGGAAAAAGACAAACAGAAAAATAATCGTACACAAGATACAACACAGAAAACTAAAGACTAAGCAACAAAAACCCCACCAAAAACTGGGGGTTATTTCACCTGCTTCAGAATGGTAAGCAGATCCCTCTCTCGTCTGGCAAATTCGGAAGGTCACATTCGTGAAAAGGGAACTGGATTGTAGTTACGACAGAAGGAACACATCCGATATCATTTGTGAAACGAATATTTTATAACTGTCAACCAACTCGTGATAGCGTCCGTAAAATTTACGAAGGGATGATTTCAACTTCACCATTTGGAACTCTTGAATTAACATCTCCCTGGTGAGCAGCAACGCATATTATGGATATCATGACAGGAAATACAGGCCCTGGAATATCGTATCAATTGGGAATCATATATTTCTTAAATAAATATCGCAATATATACATGACACAAACAAATCCTAAAATTCGAGTATCGACAGATTGAAGTGCCTAGTTTGAGTTAAAAATACTGATAACAAAATCAATATCGTTACCAATAAAAGCAGTATTCAAAGATGTAATTTGAATCGGTAACCTTTCAGAATCAATGTGTTGCGTGAACTCATGAGTGTTTATACATGTATGTAAGTTAGAAATATAGTTTATAGAGGAATTGTTCATTCAGAAAATATATCATTCTTATCTGTATTTAATTTAGCTTCCTGCAACTAAGGCGACCTTAATACAGTGTGTTTACTTTACGTAAGGAGGCTCGAGGGTACAAAAAAATCAGCAAAAATTGAAACATTTTTTTTTTTTTCATTACAAATTCTATTTATTACACTATTAGTTGTTACTTGTGATATGGTACAAAAATCAACCAAAAAAATCAATTTGTTTTGGTCCCTGATGACTTTTAAAATTATCATCTCCCTTTGCATTAAAATTGAAATAACTTGTTTAACTCATCGAGAACCTATATTGTTTTTTCAAATCAACTGAACTTAAACTAAAATATAGTAAAACTTAAGCGATTTCTGTAATTTAGTTTTTTTTTTATTTCGATATAACTTTTTTTCTCCTATTAGTTATATAGAAAATTAACACAAATGAATGCTTCTTTCGAAGGCAAATTGTGAACTCAAATGAATGTTGACCCGGTATTTTTATTTTATTTTTCCATTAAATATAGGATAAAATTTATTTATAGAAAAAAAAAGCCAAGTCATATATTTAAAAAAAATGATTTATTCCCGCGAGCCCCCTTAAATCGTGCAAAAGTTTTACACGTCTCAATCTTCAAAATCGCTTTACATGTAAACAAATTACAATAAAAATCCACATTGAATCCTAAGTATGAAATCGTTCAACTTATAATGGCATATTATTGTTCAAAACTGTTTCCAATAATTGATCGCCTGAAGATCATACAAAACATTTTATTAAAACCAAGTATGTCAATAAAGTTTTTGTTTTTGTAAATAGTGCCGGTATTTTGAATGATCATTCTGTTAAAGAACAAATTCGTGGATATTTTGATAGTTCTGAATTCTCTCTTATTAGTCATGTTTATGTTCCGAACCATATAAGTATTTGGATCACACGCGTATGGTCATGGCCATATGCATACATAAAGGCAACAGTAGTATACCGCTGTTCAAAACTCATAAATCCATGGACAAAAAACAAAATCGGGATAACAAACTAAAACCGAGGGAAACGCATTAAATATAAGAGGAGAACAACGACATAACACTAAAATGTAACACACATAGACAAAATCCCACGAGAATAACAAATATAACATATATATATAACATCAAAACCAAATACATGAATTTGGGATAGACAAGTACCGTGACACGTCTTATCGTAATGTGAATTTACACTCAAAAATAAGAGAAAACAAACGACACAACGTTATAATGTAATACACACAGAAACGAACTATAATATAACAATGACCATACACTCATATTGTCCGACTATACATTAAATATTGAGGCCAAAGTTAGTTTTCATCGCTTATCGTATTCTTGCATGTATGCATATGGTGACAATGACTTCCACACAGAACCATAGGGTCCTGGTTTATTCCAATGTGTCTATGGTGTTTTTAAAATGCTCTAGATTGCCAATATTGTAACATGACTGAATTACATATTATTACCAGACAACTTTAAAAATGAATTAGTGTCCTTGCCGGTGACATCATTCATGTTTTAAAAACAAAAAAAACATATAAGTAACAAAATTCTGAATATTGCACTGCTAATGTTAATTGTATAAAGATTCAAAAGTAAGCAAATTATAAGACTCTGTATCCTGTCAACTTCTTGACTGTGTAACAGATCATTAAGATATTTAAATTATGGAAGTTATCTCCCAATGTCGACATTTCTGCATTCACTCATTATGACATATCGGTAATGAAAATATAAAAAAAATGTGTTTACTATAGTTTTGACTAGTGATGAAATTAACTGACAGTTTGTTAAACTGCTTTTTTTTAGTTTTAATCTTGTTCTTATTAATTTTAAATAGATCTATGTATATAATAAAAGGACCTTTGGTAGTGTCTTTTTAATGACGTGACAACTAGAAGGGTTATATGAAGAGTTAATTATAAAAGTAAACCTGTTAATTACCCCGACCATACGCGTACGGTCGGACCATATGAGTATATACCCATATGGTCATGACCATACGCGTATGGTCAACATACTCATATGGTACGGAACATTTACAAAAAATCTATTCGGAAATATGTGTTAAATTATAGCCAAGTGTGTAAATAACAGTGACAATACACCTTCATGTACTTCATGTAATTGCAGTAAATCCGAATACATTTATGACCCCACTTCCCATGTTATAACAGGAGACCTTAATATCGTTCGTGACCGAGAGTTGAAATCATTCTTCAGTGACGGATCTAGATATTGTTCCCCGTCAATATTTATTGGAATGAGTGTCGTAATATTATCCACGACTTACTCCGTATTTTCTGTTCGAAATGGATACAACGAAAAAAAGGTGACAAGAAATCTTTGGACTCATTTTTTAATTCAAAAATAATAGTTGATAAACGTATACAACATTTTAAAGAAAATTTGACTCTTAACAACAACCATAAAAACCCTATTTCTCGTATCAAACATAAACTAAAAAACTCGCCAAGAAATTTGATTTTGTCCCGGCTGATAAAGCTGCTAATAATATCATTATAAGTTTGACGTTAATTTTACATTGAGGTTCTACAAGAGGAAATCACAAATTAATCAACATTCCAATTGATTCCATTTTCGGAAAACGACATCTGTAACAAACATTAACTTTTAGATACTTCTTTACAAGCAGAACCAAATACAATGAAAGTTCCAACTATGTACTGGCATCTGAAGCTACACAAAACACCTTACAAATATAGATTTATTTCATCTTCAAGCCATTGTTCCACTTCTAAATTTTCTGTTCTACTTACTAGTACTTGGTACAATCAAAAACCTAATATTAAATTGTTCAAATAAGGCCTTTTAAAAAAGGAGAATTATTACTTTTGGGGTTTAAAAATATCGTTGGAAGTATTTGATAAATTGCGTGCTTATATTGATAATTTTAATCTGTTCAAAATTTAGATTTTTCTATTCTATATACCACTTTGCCTCATATTCTTATTAAGAAACAAAATCACACACCTAATCAAATGGGCATTAAAAAAGTCTGAATGCGAATACATATATGCCACTCTTTTAGGTATTTTTTTAGTAACAACAAACAAAAGAACTATGTCAATTGGACATGCTTTGATACTATAACTATAATTTTTATTACATCATATACATTTTTGTCCGCTTTGGGGATTCCGTATATCGTCAAGTTATCGGAATTCCAATGGGAACTAAGTGTGCACCACTTATTGCAGACCTGTTTCTGTATTGTTATGAGTTACAACTTATGACTTCAATCAGGAAATGCCAATCGAAACAACATCTGATACAAAAACAATACTTTTATATATTTGGATGATATATTGGCTCTCAAAAATGACGACTTCAGTATGTATACTAGCCAAATTTATCCTGTTGTGAACTAACTTTAAATAAAGCTTATACTAATAATGAACACTGTCCTTTTCTCGATCTCGATATCTATATCATTAACGGGTAACTCAATACCACAATTCATGATAAAAGAGATGATTTTTAATTTTCTATCGTTAACTATCCATTTTTAGATGGTGGCGATCTTGTCACCATCTCATAATGTGTTTATATATCTCCATTTTTAAGATTCGCTCGTGTATGTAACAACGTATTAGATTTTAGCGAGAGAAATTTGTGTACCACTGAAAAATTATTACACCAGGGTTTTCAATATCACAAGCAAGAAAAAACATTTTATAAATTTTATCATCGGTACAAGGACATCATTCGTAAATATAATTCAACATGCAGACATCTTATACGTTCAGGTATTTTACAACCAATGTTTTAGGGTTATATTCTTTACAAGGCACAAAACTTTCGGCATTCACCTTAAAAGCTAATAAAACCTTTAAACAGACTAATTAAGAAGGGACATAGTTACGATATACTGTTGTCAGGTCATTAAAGATTGCATTTTTTGGCTTTAATATTGATTCACTTATAGGGTCTTTGCATCAGAAATAAACACATTTATTCTAAACCCAGTTGTTGCTACGATACGGGTTCTTCTCATATAGTTTATGATGGTATAATACTAAAACCCTAACGGGGAGGATCGTACTTGATATTCATATGATGAAGACATAGTCTTTCAATCAGTTTAATTGAGGTCTGAAGCTGGTATGTCAGTAACTGCTAGTATCCTTTGTTAACTTATGTTTGTTTAGTTTCTATTGTTACCTATTCTAACAACGGACTCGGACTTCTTTTGAACTGAGTTTTACTGTACGTTTTTTTTTATGTGTTTGTTTTTTCTACATTGGCTAGAGATATAAGGGAGGGTTGAGATCTCAAAAAACATGTTAAACCTCGCCGCATTGTTGCGACTGTCCTAAGTCATGAGACTTCATTACGTTCGGATGTGAAACCGCTGTTTTCGGTTTAGGCAGGGTTGTGTGCAATGAAACATGTTTCGTCCGCCGAATTCTTAGTGATTCAATCTGTAACTCAGTAGTTGTCGTTTGTTTTTGTTGCTGTATATCAAATCTATTATTCATTTATTGTTTTGTATAAGCATGTCAAAGTTATTTTTGGACTATTGTTTTACAATTTATTTGTCATCTTGGTGCGTTATATAGCTGACTATGGGGTATGGGTTTTGCCGATTGTTTAATACCGTTCTGTGAAGTTTCCAATGTCATTTGATCTCTTTAGTAGAGTTGTTTCATTGACATTCTTATCACGCTAAAATTGTTTCTTAGCGAACCGTGGACACAGGGTCTGTATTTTAACAGATCTAAGTTAAACAAAAACGTGCTATGAACATATTTATTCACACTCTTAAGCAGGTACTGATAAAAGTAGTCTTATGTATACACTTGCCAATTCTTTTAATGAAATTTGTCAATATGTTTGATCCATTGATGTATATATTAATTATCCTAAATAAAAAAGGAATAGGTATATGAATACTAGACATGAATTTCTACCTACTTCATGGCTACGCTAAGTAAAAAATCATATTCAATAATATTAATGATATCAATCTAAATAAGTTCTTTTTATGATACAGGCCCCTTCATTCCTTTATGTTTTATCTTTTTTTCTTCATTTTGCTTGTGTGAGCTTGTTGCTTGTCGGTGTTCTGTTTTCTTTTGCAATTAAGCATAACTGCTTCAAGTTAAAAAGTTCATGATATCCAGATTTTCTTGACTTCAAATATTTCTGATATAGCATGTATAAGGGAGATAAACGTTAATTTAAGACCGTATGGTGTACTGTTACTGTAACTCTTAAAGAAGTTTATAATTAACAATTAAACTACACTGATATCATTGTGGTTATGTTTATATAAGTATACATGGATATGTTTATTGTGGTCATGTTTATATAAGTATGCATGGATATGTTCCGGACCATATGAGTATTTGGACCATACAAGTATGGTCAGGACTACTCATATAGTCCGAAACATATACATGTATATTTATTTACACCGCACTCGTTCTATTTGAGCAGTCAAAATGCGTTGACTGTATATTCCTATGTCATACACAGTCACTGACCTGATATCACTTTTCCTCATGAATATTTAAATAGAAATTGCCGAAATTGTAATTAATTATGCATGCGACCTATTCAGCCTGTTCTTGTTTCCAATGTATACAACGACTCAAACGCATTTCTTTTACAATTTTTAGAAAAAAAATTATTTCACTTAAATCATTATGTTTTATGCTTATTGTTGATATTTTAGTTCATTCTCACACAATTCCTTCACCATCGATTAAGGGTTTCATCAGGAAATGTACATTTCATTGTGTTGTATATTTCTCCGCCTGCATGATATGAGGCCTTTTTATAAAAGGGGGGAGTTTCCCAATATTTAAATAAAATAATAAAATTAACACATTAAACAACAATTGAAAATGTTTTTTTAGATTGCAGTATAAAGACAATAATAGTGCATTGACTTGACATATCAACGATATAAGGATTCGGACGAAACGGAGAAAATGCTCGGCATAGCCTCGCTTTCCCCGTTTCACCTGGGGAAAAAGTATATTCACCGCGTAAAACGTCACGTGCTTTTACGTCCATAATTTTTGGTATAAACGTGTAATTAACAATTCGTTTTGGTAAATAATTGCCATTTCATACATTTCTCTCGTAGTATGGAATAAAAAAATTACTTATTTTTCAGTGTTTCGGTAAATATGACTTTGTGGTTAAATTGACTTTTGAAAAACTTGTATCATTTTTTCAAAAGTCAATTAAACTACATATTTACATCATCAAAAGACAGTAATTGTTTAATATCAATCTGTTATTTTGTCCTAGCTAGAATCTACTTAGAGCGTCATATCGTATCGACTTTTTCGTTCGACAGTGAAACCTCGGACGTTTTGGGCATGGACCTTTTTTTTCTATTTTCTTCGTTTAAATGTTCGTATTTTAAACAAAACGTCTTCTTATCTAAACTTTCTTTTTTTTTAATTATTGTATACTTTCGAACATTCTTGCGATTTTGCTGTTATTGTAAGATCTATACAAAGGAGCAATACATCATTTCAAAAGGCTACAAAACATTACGAGATATTAAAAACAAATGATTATATAAAACACCAATTGAAAGAAAATTTTAAAAAAGAAAGAAAGTTTAATGACCAACGTTTATGTAAGTTATGCAATTGTTTTCCGTGTTGTATATGTTATTTAGATATTTTAGTATATTTCATAAGCCGACATACTGCGTTTCGTACAGCATGTACACATTGTCATTTTAAGATATCTTTTTTAATTATGGGACACCTTTTTATTTTATCCTGTTAATTCTGACCATTAAAGAATTATTTCAACTTCCCAACTTAAAACTCTTGGTTGAATAAATTCCTTGTGAGCAGCAACCCTCTACCACGGACATCATGAAATGCTGCAACATAGTTATATAACTGCACAATGGTGATGCTGAAATCATCTCTTTTTGTCGCACAGATTTGTTTTTAACCGACCCTCATTGTCAATTCATAGATGTAAGTCAAGTCACGAGGCATTAAGATAGATGCGTTTACAGCCGATTTCATTGAGTATGTAGGCAAAATTAATATCGTTGGTTAGCTTGCTGGCTAGCTGAACCGTGAAGTCATTAATAGGTAAGGTATACTACCCTCCTTTCGAAGTAACCTAGTCCTACAGCTGTCCTAAAGTCAGATATATTGATTATCTGTCGGACTAGTCCACTTTTTAAGGAAGGTTGTTTATCTGACCAAATTATGACTTCACGGTTCAGCTACAAAGCAAACCAACCAAAGATATTACCTTTGCCTACAAACTCAATAAAGAAGGCTGGAATATAGTCACCAATTTTGAGTTTTCAGTGAGAGAACACCATCTATATATAGCGGAACTAATGTTAAAAGATGCTGTTAATTAAAAGAAGCCAGGGTCCGAGTCTATGGAATCTCGTGTGCACTAACATTCCTATGATACAGGGTAACATATTTTGACCAATAACACACTCGTCTTCTTTTCATATTAGACTTCAATATCTCATAAAAGGTCGTTCGCCCAAATTTAAGTAGATTGCAGGTTTTTTTCCATCTTAAAGATCGTTTCAATTAATAATAATTCTTTTCACACGGTCTTGTACAATTTGCAAAACAACTGTTGCGATTACTGCAGGAATCATAAGACTGGTCATTTCATATCTTATTGTACACAAAAGCATTTTGACATACATCTATAAGATCAATTATCAGAATATTTACACATTTTGTGAGATCGTTGGTCACAAAATGTAGTTAACATAATTTGCAGGAGTTATGGGACTTCGGCCAATGTTTGTGTGTTATATTTGTGTATATCTTTATCTTTTTCTACCTACAGGTTTTAGTCTTGTAATTGACTGCTCCATAGGCTTACATGAAAAACAGCTGATATTTAAAAATAAAAGAATAAAAAACGCTACTTAGAAAAAATAATTCATGTTCATTCCATGTATGTACTAATGTGAAATTGTGTTTTAATTGAAAAAAAGTGGGTCATGCCACGAAGAATAAAAAGTTACCTAACCCTGAAGTCAAAACATTTTTTTTTCTACTTTCTGTTTGCTGTTTTTACTAGGTCGCACCACTTCCAGTAAACATGATATCCTTCCACTTTCCTGGATTGATATCCCCAAAAAGATGGAAGATCTTTTTTAAATCTATATACATGTAAGTATATCATGTATATGTTTCAATTCAGCATAAACCTAGTATAATCAACCAGAAAAAAAAATCAGAAAAAATGGACTATTTTGTTTCCCTCCATGTTTTGAGATGCACCGGAACCTGGAATTGTAATACAAGACTGGTACCCACAGCTTTCATTACTTTCATGAAGATATAAAGAATATTTTCTGCCATTTATTGTATACATTTCTCTTTTTGTTTTCATATATTGATTGTTATATACATTTTAATTGGACGCTCAATATTAAACATGTCAAATTTATAAAGCCAATGCCGAACACCTAGACTGAACTCATATATCGAACAACTTCAAATTTGGTTTAGAGGAATGTATCATTGAGAATGGTTCTACATTTAAGATATGTCACATGTGGATTTTTCCAGATTGTAGTTCTAAGTATGGAGGATTTTGTGACGTGTATAGAGCGTACTACCCCTGTAGGAAGGAACATCGGATTAAAGTTCGTGTTGTACACTGAGTTCTGTACAACGCTGTGTATTCCTGTACAGCAAAACGCACAGCTTTCTACGTGGAACTAAGAATTGAAATTTTAAAAAATGCAAACGTCATAATTTTCTTTCTTCACCAACCAAGTATTTTGCCAATGGAGGGGGGGATACTTGTACAATTCTGTTAAAGCTCAATATTTTACACAAAAATGCAATATAGAATGCACAGAGTTATTGTATGAATAGTTTTTTTCTTCTTTTTTATATATAAAAGCTGGGTTTTTTCCTTTAACTTCTAGATCATGGTCTCCGATTGTAAGATAAAAATGAATATCTAAATTTCGGGTTATAAAGAGTGTCCCTAAATGAACCTTATTTTTTTAGTTATCCGCTCAATCGAAATAGAGACTGGATACTAAAACACATATTTGTATTCCTATTATTTGTACAATAGTTGACTGGTTTCAGGATACACATAATGTTGTAGTGTTAGGGATTACTCTGTTCTAACGTTTTAACATTTAAATGCATGACTTTAACACCTTGGGTTTTAACTAGGATGTGAAAATTTAAACATTTGACACCCCATAACTCAAACAATTTTATAATACATAATTGTTAAGAGATCTGATTAGGCCTTAAAATAGTATCAAAGATTTCTTCAAACCTTGGAAACAATATAATAATCTTACTAAGGATGTATTAACACATGAATCTCAAATAATTTTATTTTGTTAGATTCATATATTTGAATATGTCTCATAACAATTGATTTATGACAAAGTGTACAAGATATGGAAGACTAATTGCAATATATCGTTAAAAAAGAGTAGTGCTGCAATTAATGAAATATCTATAATGCGGGGTTCACACATTGCCGATTATTACTGCCGTTTGAGATCAGACAGCGATACGACACGAAAAGTGAAAAAGTCGGATTAGTATCCTCAATTATCTGGAATGTCTTATTATTGTCTGAACGCAGTCGTTTTAGTTCGTAACAGATTCCTACTGGTCGGGAAGGGTCCGAATAGTTCGGCAAAGCACCCCGACAGTTAGGTGCGTCCCGTAACATTCGGGGAAACTCAGCCGATTTTGTCTAGTCGTATTACAATCGTGTCTATGTCGTGACAGATTCTGCTGCATCGGATCGAATTCCTAACAATGTTCTGTGTATTCGGGACGGTGTCCTGTGGAACGGGAATGATCTGGAGAAATTTGTTCGAACGGATAACTTCCGTCAGCGTCGGTTCACTGTCTTGTCACTATCTGATCTCTGTCGGATTACATTCGGTAGAATCGGGACGCAGTCGTGACAGACTCGGTCGAATTTTACCTGGCGAAAGATAAAAATCGGATTAGAAGTGGATTTAGAACGGGATTATCGGAATAAATTCGCTTGGAAACGGTTGAATATCGACGCTTCCTGAACAATATCTGATTGTTGTCGTGATTAAATTTAAAGTTTGAATTTACATTCACGATTCATAGGATCTTGATCAGACTTTGGATAAATTTTAATCGGGAATGGTCCTGTCAAGGACTGCAGTAAAAATCGTGAATGTGTGACCCCAGCTTAAGAAAATATATAAGCATTTCAAAACGACTTTCATCAACGTGATAAAGTAAAGCAGCATGTCTGTGTATTTCAAAGAACCATTCTCATATTCAAATATTTGCCACTGGGCGTAAACTCTCCATACCAGCATTCAATCAACAGCAGATTTGGCATTTCCGATACGAAAACAGATACTTTTTCCCAGTAACAAGAAAAAAAGAATAAAACACACAATAATTCATATACATGTACACGTGTTTATGGTTCGTGTTATGTTATGTTGAAAGATCTATAGAACTTTCCCACTGTAGTAGTGATAAACTAAAGTATGAACATGAATGGAATAAAAAGTATCCGATGAGTGGGGTTGTTCGTTTTTTATCAGATTCTTAAGTGGTTAAAAAGTTTTGTATCACGAAAGGATAAAAAAATCATCTTTTTTCAAATTTTCAAATTTTGGGAAGCGTAAAACTGCGATTCTTTTTTATTTCTCTGTAATGCATATCTTTCGAACTTGAAAGTGAAAATAAAATTGGGCCTGAAGCGTGGCTATATACCTCTCCACATCATACAAAGCTTGTAAACATACATATATATGCATGTATGAGATAATTAACCTTTTTTTCTAACAATCGTTTCATTTCTTTATCTAATTGTACCGTTATTAAAGAAAGTTCCTGCAGTGAATATTATAAGCAAGACCCGTTTAACTTGTAATTCCCGACAAACTTTTATTAAAGCAAAATATATATCTTCCTCCTTTCCGGATCTAAATGGGGAAACTTTTCACGTTTTATGTCAATTGGTTTTTGGTAGAGAGTTGGCACTCATCATACCGTATATATCTTCTCATTTCATATAGACTTATGCATTACCCAAATACGATATATTTGTTGTTTGTTGCTTACGTTACTTTCAGTTGGAAATTTTCCATGCATATTCAGTACAACCAAACATTAAAAGAAGTATCCAACTTGATGTGCAAAACAAAAATTGCAAGCGAAATAAAAAAAAAAATATCCCAAATAGTCATAAATCACCGTAAAACGTAAAACTTTGACGTTACCATTTGAGGCGCAATATCGTGATAAACGTCGGATCGAATTTTGAGCATATATGATAACACATATGTTCCTTATGTTGAACTACAATCCCGTACCCTTTTCCCGATCGTGACCTTCCGAATCAGACGTTTTCCTGGGTTTGTAATAACATAAGCAACACATCAGGTGCCACATGTGGAGCAGAATCTGCTCATCCTGCCGGAGCACCCGGGATCATCCCCAGTTTTTGATCGGGACCGTTTTTAGTTTTCTATTTTCAGTTTTATGTACTATAGTTTGTCTTTTGTCTTTTTCGTTTTTTTGGCCATGGCGTTTTCTGTTTATTTTCGACATATGGTATTGATTATCTCTATGATATCTTTCGCCCCTCTTTATGCAGACTGACAATCACGCCACAACTACGAATAACCTAACAATATGAGTGCTTTGTATATCTACTTTTTAACCTTTGGATTAAAGCTTTGGACATTGTTGTTTTTAGATTATAATTGACTTTAAAGATTATTTTTAAAGTGGCATGGTGCAAAATCCCAAATAGAACTGTTAATCTGGTTAATCTGGATAGATTATCTACGTCATGATCTTAATCTACGTCATGGTTAATCTGGTTTGATTATCTACGTCATGATCTTAGTCTAGTATGCTCCTTTTAATCTGTATTGAAATATATGACATATATATCTGAAACAAAGTGGTTCTTCTTAGTTGATGTCTGCTTCATCTGTTTCAGTCTGCTCTTTATAAAAACGTTTTCGAGCCGAGTTATTCAATTGCTTGTTTATACAGCATGAGGTTTACTCATTGTTGAAGGCCATGCAGAACCACAGATTTACGATCATTTTCGTATTTTGGTCTCTGGTGAACAGTAGTCTCAAAGGCAATCATATAATAACGTTGCCTTATTTTCATATATAAATACAAAGAGCGAAATCAAATTAAACAGGCATAGAGAACTATCATTCTATATACAACTGTATTGCTTATTTACATCTGTCTTGTCGATCAAAAGATTGATTGATAAATTGGTGCTTAACACCTATTTCAACAATATCGTGCTATTTCGTGGCGGTTAGTTTTGATTGGTAAGTTAAATCAGAGTGACCTCCGATCATCAGTAGGAAAAATGAGCATCAAAGTCAATTAAGGTTAGAGTCACATTCCCTATGTGCGGAATTCAAACTCTCAACCTGGGTTTTTACAGACTAGTGATACACGTGATACAACAGTTCAACTTCTTACTTCTCTGGGCAACTGATACCCCTTCTGATCAAAAGAAAGATGTTGACGTTAATGAATAAATAACTTAACTGCTCATGTTCATGTTGTCTTGTAAATTTTTTTTTAACATAAATATATTAATTCACAAAGTTCGGCAGGATATTCACATATTGTTTCCGGCAACTAATGGACTATGAACTGCTAGATATTCAAGGAACGCCTATAACTTTTATTGCGCATTCTTCATGCAGTTCTCTTCGTACTACAGTGTTTTGTGAACTTTATGTACGATCATTTTAGTCTTATTACCCTTTAGTTGTTATATTCTGTACGTTTTTATCTGATTTATGGTTTTATTTTAAGCAGAAAATTCTTTGCGGTTATGTTTCATACTCTGTAATCTTCCATCAAATATGTTTAAATTCCAGTGGTTTTTTTTTCTTGTTGCATAGTTCATCATTTATAACCACGATACATGTACATGTAATCCATTACAAATGTAAAGGTAATTTTAGTTAAATATATAGACAATAACTGTTTAGTGTCTTTAAATATCAGCTGTATTTGTGCGAGGCTAGGAAACAAGGTGTATGCGAGCTTTTAGCGAGCTACTACACCTGTTTCGAGCCGAGTACAAATACAGCTGATATTTAAAGACACTAAACAGTTATTGTCTTTATCCTGCAATTAATTCTGTATATTTTTTGTGTTTTGAAAGACACAAAAACTAATATATTTAGCATTTATTTTCGATTTGCAATCCCTTGAGGCCCGCGTAGTAATATCAAAATCACACATTACGCTGAAGACGGGTTCGCAAAATAGAATCTCGAATGGTCAACAATAATACATCGCTCAAGGTGAATAATTATCTATTTTAACATAACAACTAATTTCAACAGTAAAAACAAATAACAAAACATTGTCAAATTTGAAACAGAAGTGTACGAGTTGTCCTACGCGGCTTCAGACTTGACATTCACTAAACATGCATGCTGAAATTGACATGGTTGATTTTGTAACACAAGCATACACATTCAAGTTTTGAAATCGACAATTGTCATCGTCATTGGAATGCAACTGGAATACACATTCTGAGGTCACACAGGTTCAAACAATACTCAGTCCGGCAGTGGGCGGAGCTTTAAAGCGATATCTGTATAGTATACAGATACAGCATAGCGATATCTGTAGGGCTGTATCTGTATAGTAGGACACCCAATTGCAGGATATATATATATTTGGAACTACGATTTATCTTAATATATGTATATAATTATGATAATTTGATAATGTTTACGTTTTGTGATTTTACGGAAAATAACGAAACAATTTGCGTTTCATTGTGTCTTAAGGGCAAGGACATGTGTGCTGCAGATGAATCATGAAGATCTTGTGAAGCATGCACTTTAGAGCTTCAATGCATGTTGATATTTCAGCATATCGAGAAGAGACAAAAGATACAAGAGGAAAAAAGTGGAAAAGACAAAAACAGAAGTCTTCACAATACGAACCCCACCAAATATTGGGATGATCTTCAGACCACACTATAAGGTAATGAGAGCTACCGAATTAGACTATTTACCGGATTTGTTATAACATGAGCAACACGACGGGTGCCACGTGTGGAGCAGGATCCGCTTACCCTTCCGGAGCACCTGAAATCACCACCTATTTTTGGTGGGGTTCGTGTTGCTTATTCTTTGGTTTTATGTGTTGTGTCATGTGTACTATTCTTTGTCTGTTTGCCTTTTCTCACTTTTGGCCATAGCGTTGTCACTTTATTTTCAAATTAAGAGTTTGACTGTCCCTCTGGTATCTTGCGTCCTTCTTTTATAATATATTTGATCAAAAGAAGGCAATCTGTATGTTGTGTTTTAAAGTGTCTGGCTTTGTTTTATTATAACATGGTTTAATTAACAGCCTATAATATCTTGTTCACGGCTGCTCAAATGTAATTTCTCACCCGACTTTTTTCTCTTTTTGGAGACAAGAATCATTCGTTTAAATTTATAATCTGTATAAATGACCGCAGATTAATTTCATGATACTAATATAAATTGTGATTGAAGTGGATTAAACCAGTAAGGATTAAAACATGCCACTATGAACAATGATTGTTTGATCTTAGTTGCTGTTTTTCTGTGTATGTATTTTATTGTATCAGAGGATTCGGTTTCTGATGGTTGCTGTGGTTGTTTGCGCTGTCAAATATTATTTTGATCATTCCTGCTCACATTTGCATATGTGTTACTAAAATAATGAGGTCCAAAAACGACGAATCGAAGTATTCAACTTAAGATATAACTAATATAGTACAATAAAATTGATTGGAAGATTACACCATTCCAGGCCCTTTTGTTTCCACATAATTGAATAATGTTAGCAATAATTAACAAGTTCTGGATTGAATCCGATACCTTTACCAATATAATGTACATAAGTCGTTTCCGGTTGTATTTCTTCTTTACTCTCCCCTCGGGTGGGCGGTCCAAGATATGAATCTAGCCTATTGCAAATGTGCAAGACACTATCTAGCACACCCTGCTTTTCTATGAGACACATAACATGTCCTGTACGTGCTTTATTTCATGATAGAACCTATTTTATTACATGAATAGTCAGATCGTTCTCGTCTTGAATTTGCATGACATAAATATCACTGGACATTCGTCTGTCAACAAATATACATTTATAGATATATGATAAAACAGTCAAAATAAAATAGTCTTACCAGACACAAGTGCAGCATGATTCTTGTTATCTATGTGTCCCCATTTTAATTATTAAAATTCGTAAGAATACCAGTCTGTTAAACTAAATCATCCGTGTTTCTCTCTTGCTTAATGCTGCTCAAATGTTTATCAGTCTTAGTTTTCAGAGGTGCGTTTTGTATAAAAGTTTTCGTCTTTTTTTCTCTCTCGGTGTTTGCCATAGTGTTGACAGTTTGTTTTCGACATATGCGTTTAAATGTTCCTTTGGTATCTTTCGTCTCTCTTTTTTCTGGGACAAAGTTGGAAAAAAAACATTCTAAACTTTTCATTTAAAATATCTTTAGTTAGACAAAATTACTTTTAAATGAAAAATCTCCCTTAAGTAATTACAATAATTTCCAAATATTTTACAATGAAAGTGAGTAGTTGAACGTAAGATTATATTAGTTTTGAAGGAAAAAATACGAAGAAAAGATAAAAAATCTACAGAGAAACAATAGATGGACCTGTTTTAATAACACCACATATACATAATTTTATATTACTTTTAATTTAATACATTTCTTATCTCTCTATATAAAACTGTGCACACTTTAGTTTATGATCGATTTTCGAATTTTACTGATTCCTCTTACATCACTAGCTATAAAACCAGGTTCAATCCACCATTTTCTACATTAGAAAATGCCTGTACCAAGTCAGGAATATGACAGTTGTTATCCATTCGTTTGATGTGTTTGGACTTTTGATTTTGCCTTTTGATTTTTGATTTTCCTTTTTGAATTTTCCTCGGAGTTCAGTATTTTTGTGTTTTTACTTTTGATTAGTGTGATTTTGCTATCTTAAATTGGGACAATCCAAAAAATAACGATTTTTAAAATTTGAGTTTGTATAACCTTGGATTATCGAAGCCTTGGACTTCCTATACTTATGTATTGTATAACACACAGAACTTATTTGCACATTGTCGTGCGTTACAAAGTTTGAATGTTGTGAAGTTGTCCAAAAAGTGGGACAAATATTTCAAAAAAATAAACTGTATGATACTGTTTACACATATCACATGGATATAACCTTGGAGTTTTAACTCTTAAAGTTAATACGTAAGTCTTTGACTTACAAACGCGGAAAAAAAATAACCAAACAAAAATATGTTTTAATAATCTGTATTAATATATTCAATGTGGACTGGTCTCAATTTGGGACCTTTAAGAGATAGACACTTTGTACGTTGCTTTACCATATTTCAAATCTCGATTTATTGCATGCCACCGGAAGATGGGGGCGCCATCGAATAGAAATTAAACTAAGTTAGCGCATTTGCACGTATTTCTATACATCATTTGTTCCAAAATATGATGACACAGATACCAGACAATTGTAATTTGGTTTGTAGAAGCAACGAACATTCATATATTTATCTTGCTTTGTTTGTGTAGTATTCAAATAAAATATCCTGTTATATATTTTCCTTTGTTGAGCATATATGTTAATAGTAGATATACATACACGTAACAGTTCATTAGCGGATGTCCTCGTCGCGGTCCGCGATTCCATATTTGTTTTATATTGGCTAGAGGTATAGGCGAGAGTTGATATCTCACTAAGCATGTTAATACGCAGCATGTTTGCGTCTCTCCCAAGTCAGGAGCCTCTGTCCTTTGTAAGTCTTGTATGATTTTTAATTCTTAGACTAGTTCGTTTGCAGTGTTTTGGAGTTTAGTATGACGTCCATTTTCACTGAACTAGAGTATAGTGCATTTGGTTTAGGTGCCAGCTGAAGCCTATATCCGGGTGCGGGATCTTTTCGCTATGCTGAAAACCTTTTGGTGACCTTCGGCTTTTTTATTTCCTTTTGGTTGTATGATGTCTTTTTGATACATTGCCCATTACCATTTTCTATTTTAGAAGTTACAAAAAGATAATTACAAATAAAACAAGACCACCCCATTCCTCTTAAAAGTGCATGATTGGAAAATTGAAAAGCAATCAGCGATGTAACACTCCTCGTTTGATATAATCGTTTTATTTATTATCTTAAAAAATTCTTACCTCTCTATCTTAAACTGTTCTCACTTAAATTTCTGATCGATTTTCGAATCGATTCCTTTAATTTAACTAGGCTTTATATGGTTTTGCTGTCTTCAAATTGGGACAACCTAAAAATTATGATTTATTCAAATTTGATTTGTATGACCTTGGATTATCAACGCCTTGTATTTCCTACTTATGTATTATATAATGTTCAAAAATTATTTGCACATTGTCGTCTGTTACAAAGTTTGAACGTTTTAGAGTTGTCCGAAAAGTGGGGCAAATATTTCAAAAGTATAAAAAAAAATGCTGCATGATATACCGGTTACATATTTACATTGGATATGCCATTGGAGTTTTAAGACTTTATGATAGTATATGATTCTTTGACTTCCAAACGCGGAAAAACAAAAACAAAATATTTTTGATAATCTGAATTATATTTTCATTATATTGAGTAAAGAATCTCGAATGAAATATCCTGTTATCTGTTCCTTTGTTGAGCAAACGATAAAAATAGACATGCATACACGTGACAGTTCACTACCGGGTGTCCTCGTCGCTGTCCGTGATTTAACCATATTTGCTGAAACAAATTGCAGAAAAATAAATACAATGTTACATAGGAATTTGAAAGCTAGACGTTAAAGTATAAATCTAAAAATTAAAGATAAAACAACTATGTACATTGTCGAAAAAAAAACCATCATGTACTGAATGTACGAGATTTAGAAAGCAGAAGTTTTTTTTCTTTCTTCGAGTTGACAAAGCTCCACGAGCTTACGACAGTCATTACAGAATCAGGTTTTTGGAAATGAGAACCGTGTGACAGTGAAAAAACAATCAAAAGTCTTAAATTTCACAAACAAAATATTCAGTTGCTTTTTTTACCGATGAATAATACAGGTAGATGACAAACAACTATGTTTTTTTTATGTACAAATGTACTGAAAGGTTCAAAACAATTCCTAACCACCCCTAACGTAAAATGGCAAGTTTCTCAAAGAATATTATAATCAGTAGAGTATTGTGGTACGCCATTGATTGCAGTTTTATGTCCATATGTCAGAATTTTCAGACTGCTATTTGGCCAATGCATTTAGGTGAAATTATATCAATATTGTACTTATACAATTAATTTGTTATTTACTAGTACTGTATAAATTTTACAATTTGGTTTTTAGTTTACAAAACGAATTGATGACGAAGGGACGAATGCAGTTATGGTTTTCCCGATGATTTATCTTTTTATTTACATATTGTCGTATACAGTACTGATAGATATACACGTCTAATAATCAGTAAACAGTAAATTACTTATCACGTCTGTACAAATAATGTATATGAGTATTTACAGTGTGTAACCTGATTACAATACAAATGATCTATATGTAAAGCAAATACATTAAATTTTACAAAAACTTTGAAATGATGCATTCGGGAAAGTACCTTTATATTTCAAAGTCTTCCTTTTAAGGATGCAGTCAAATGTACTATAAAAAGAGTAGCTGATAGTATAATGTAAAAGACGGTATATTTTGCCGTTATCACATTAAAGAGTCATCAAAAATATGGAGGTGTGGTAAAAATTGCCATGTAATGAGACATACAAATGTATATCTATCAGACTGAAAATTACGTAGACGTAAATAACTATAAACTAACAAATGTGATCGTAAGGCCTTCAACAATAATCAAAACCTTTGTCACACAGCCAGCTATAAAAGTAGTCCTTTTCCGTATCTTTTTGTATTTCTGTTTGCAGAGGTGTTTACATCTACGATTTTGCCGTAGTTTCTACGGATTTCAGTGAAAAAATACGGACTACGATTGTCATACCAAAAACTACGGGTTTGAAAAAAAATCGTTTCGTTTCAAAATCCGTTAAATTTTGAATCGTTTCGTTTCAAAATCCGTTAAATTTTGATCTTGATCAGTTAAACGATTGAATTAATTAAAATATCAATGCTTTAAAGCGCATATAAGACAAGGTAAATTGAAAGCATGTCCACAATAATAATAATACCACAACCGGACCAACATCGGCAAAGAAATCATGCCAAAAATTCAGAGATTGTTACAGGGAAACTTTCCCTTCTTTGGAGGTTTCCCTAGCAAGTGCAGATATGTTTACCAAAAACTTCAAATTGATGTTTCCAGATTCTAAAATTGCCTCTGCCCTGGTAAGTAAATTTATTTTTTGTAAAGTCTATTCACTGTGCTAAGAAGATGTTCCTTTAGGATAAGGGGAACTGCCCTCCTCCTTAGTGCAAGCTCTTCCTCAATGCCCAATCTTTCAAGGCCTTAATTTGCTTTAAAAAAAATGGGAAATGTTGATTTTCTAGGAGCCGTGCTGCCCAAATTTTTTATGAAAGTTGGACTATTTCAGAATTTTTTTCTCAGATTTTTTGGGTTGGTGGACATATCTTATTACCAATAAAACAATTTGATCAAAATCTTTGTTCCAAACATGTCTGAATAAGACTGCAGATACTGTCAGAATGCAGGAAATTGCATCTAATTTTTCAAAATTTTCTTGAGGGGGGGCATGCCCCCAAACCCCCCTAGAAGGTTCGTGCCGCTACGCGGCACTCATCGAGAGTACTACTGACAACATTGCAAAACTACTGACAATTCTACTGATAGACATCAGAATGGGTAAACAGGTCTGTGTTTGCACATATTGTCTATTTCACATGGGAAAGGAAGATGTGTTCATATATCGTGTCTTTTGCATATTTTGTGAGTTTTTATAAAAAAAAATTAAAGCAAAACAGTTTCAATCGAATAACACCCATCCTTTCTCTTGATTTAACAACGAAAACGGGCGAACTGATTTTACCATCTTGGAATAATCCATAACAGGGTGAAATTCAATACTAAATACTAATGCATTTTAATGCAAGTAAAATGCAAGTGTGGTTGATCAGTGGCGGATCCAGGGGGGGGGGGGGGTTCCGGGGGTGCGCACCCCCTTTATTTTTGCCGATCAATGCATTTGTATCGGGACATATGTTTTGCACCCCCCCCCCTGCACCCCCCCTTTGCCCTGGGTTAGCACCCCCCCCCCTTTCGAAAATTCCTGCATCCGCCCCTGTTTATATAGATAACGGACAAGCAGCTCAAAAAGAAAAATAGATATACATATAAGTAAAGTATAAAATAAGTTGGATCAATTATATATACGGACAGAAATTAATAAAAAAAAAAAACATAGCAAGTTAATGCATTCACAATAAATTAATGCTGATGAAGCATTGATCTTTAAGACTCCGTCACCATATGGTAAAAAAAGAGATGACACGAACGTCTATCGCCGTCGGGAGATACCGTATCTGTTTTTATGCATTTTAGAAGCTAATTAGAATCACGGTAACATCTGCAATAATTGAATGTTTTTAAAAATCGTGTTCTATGTATCGGCGCCTGATGCTAATAAATTATGACACGAATTAAAGCTGGTTTGGCAATGTAGAGAACTGTTATCCGTTTAATTTAATTGAATGAAGCGTCTAGTATAGTTAAATATAGTTGCTAACTTGTACGTCATCTTGGTTCTGATAGAAAGTTGTCTCAATGGCAATTATAACACATCTTCTTAATCGTGTATATAGGTGTACTTGAACTTTTAAACATGTAAAATTTCTCAGTCTTTGCTATACATTTGTTGCAAGGTTGCAATCCGATACAAAATATCTGTTCGGAAAACAAGATGACTGACAGACTGACGGAAAAAAAAACATTTTAGGACAGACAACTAAATGTACTATTCCGTCACTTCTTCGTAGCGTGGGATTTGGAAAAGTCGAACATTTTCCGTTTGGTATCTTACATTATGTTTTCATACATAATCATTACAGACACACAGCATATATTTGACCAGAAACGATTGCTGACAGACTGACGAACCAACAATTTAGAACTTTAAACTATAATTCCGTCACTTCTTCGTAGCGTGCATGGGATTTTGAAAAGTCGAACATTTTCCTTTGGTATCTTACAATATGTGTTCAAACATAACTATTACAGACATTTCGTGGTAGTACATTAATGTGGGAATGTGTTGTTGCTTATTCATAGGCGTGGTGTGTATGTGTCATGGAATTGTTTTCTCTTCTGTGGATAAGGTGCATACACAATAAATACAGTATTTGTTTCGTACATTAAGTCATTTTATACAACAGTTACTGTTTGCACGTTTCAAGTAACATAAAAGACATTGACAGTTGTGTGTTAGTATAGTCTCCATCCAGAAATGTACATAAGTGGGGGCCCACTTACTGCCTAAGAAGGGACGCGCTCCAGTCATGCTTCGCCAGGGTGATTTCCTATAAAATCAACTAAATTTAAGAGTAGATGGACCAGACACCCTGAGATTCCAACTAAATCCGCCTATGTCTATTAAGGTGGTACCCAACACTTTCACTAAAATAATTTGGCTCGTTTAATTTTCATAAAATTAGGACAATGTATTTTACTTTGACCCTCTAACAAAAATATGAAAATTTCAATTTTGAACCAACCGTTTTGACAGAAAAATTACACTGGGTATATAGCAGTTTGACAACCACCAATTTTGATCATTAAGAAGCTTAACATTCCCTTACAACACAACATAATTAAAACGTTTAGCTGACTTTACAGAGTTATCTCCCTGTAGTGTTAAGCACCACCTTAAATTTGTATTTACTAGTGAAATATAGAAGAGTAAACAGATATTTGAAATAATCAATGACATAGGATTATACATATTTTCGTTTTATTAATTGCATACGAAATGTTAAATTATTCATTTCCCAAATGTGCAATCGAATTATTATGCCTCTGTCATTATTTATACATGTATCTTTTACGAGACACAACTGTTTTCGTCGGAAAGCTCTTCACTTCATATTATGACGTAAATTATACACCAGTGTCAGAATCTTTATTACATGTATCTCCCTTTACCGGAATTATTCGCCTAGCTTGTATTTGTAATAATTATGCAAAAATGATACCCAGTGAATTCGTTTTTCCCCTTCATTGGACGCTTTTTCACAGGCCACATTTCGGATCACCAAATCTCCTGATTTAGTAATTAATGGCATGAGCGACTCAAAAACACGTTCCAGTTTCTCACATGATTTTCATTGAGACGTTGTGGTCATAAATATTCTTATGAATGACTTATCTCATATAAGTGGATTAATCATTCGATATATTTAATCAATTCAAACAGTCGTCTGACAAATGTCAGAGAGAAATTTGTAAAAAAAAAACGAGTATAGTATATATAACCGTTAAGTATTATTATGATTTGTGACAGACTGATTCCTTGTTAATTGTCCAGTTGCAAATATTTCATGCATTTTCAGAGAGAACAAGTTAACAAATATATATTATTATAAATATATATTTGTGACTGTAGATTAGCGTATTTGATCAATTGGTCCGAGTACACAGTTATCGTCCTTTGATTCATTGTCCTTTGATTTTCGTTGTTCTTGATTTTCGTTGTTCTTGATGTTCGTTGTTCTTGATGTTCGTTGTTCTTGATGTTCGTTGTTCTTTTCGTTGTTCTTGATGTTCGTTGTTCACGAATATAGTCCCTAGTATGGACAGTGTGTTACTTGTCATTTATTTTATACCCCCTTCCAAATTTATTTATTTATGTTTTATGCCTCAAGTAGCAAGAAGGGGGATAAAACTACACTGTAAAAAAATTTGATTCATGAATTATAATGTAAAGTAGTGATTTGGTCCAGTTGAAAAAGGTCAAAAATTAGCATTTCGGAAGCTGTCAAAAGATTTCAAGACCCCCTTCACATAAAATTGTCCATATTTTGAGTTAGAGCTGATGAAGTTTTCTATAATTTTGATATAATTTGTCCCAAAAGTAGTTCAACACACTGTAAAAATATTATGGAGAAAGCGCAGGTGGGATTCTTTTGATTTCCATTTATTGTCTAAAAGAAATGCACTACGAAATAACTGTGTACTTGGACCAATTGGTTCTTTTTATACCATAGTCTTACCACATGTCCTTATCTTTTAATTTACTTATTTATACACATTTTGAAAGGCATTTGCGTCATTTATTGATTTAAATTCATTGCACATGTTGAAGAAAATACCTTTCGGCAAATAATAATAAATTCTAAAGATGGTTCAATTGTTGTGGTCCAGTTGGTGGTGAAATTGTTAAATTTAATTTTGATCTGTGGACCATTTTAAAGGTTATGATCGATCGTCTGGATAAAAAATATATAATTTGGTTAAATTAAAATGATGTTGTTGCGTTATTTATATGTCATTCAACCCATATCATCTATTTTTGACTGTGGCTAGTCTCATTGACGTAATACGCTTAAATTTAACATCAATCTGTTTGTATTTATATAATAACAAATATCTTTTTACTAGCAATGTTATTCTTGTAAACTTTTCACCCAATTTCAATTATTTCCGCCTGGGTGCTAGGCTTATACTGACCATACATACCAAAGTCCGACTTTATACATATTTTAGGTTCACTTACCGATGAAAATGCACCAGCATAAAATTATTCTTATCAACCAGCGGTTAAATTTCTGTCTGTTTTTGTGAAATTATTTTGGAGATGAACCCTTCTTTTAGCCTTAAATTTGTGATCTTTAAGATAACAATTATTTTCAATTGTTGTAACCCCTCACACAAACATGCACATTAGTGATTTATACATGACTATGCGGCATTAGCCTTGCTTATAGTTAAAGGCCATACGGTGATCTATAGCTGTTGAAGTCTGTGTTATTTGGTCTCTTATGAAAAGTTGTCTCATTGGCAATCATACCACATCTTCTTTTTTATACATAGAGTTTTAGAAAAGTTTTTTGATAGGACCCTCATACCTCAGCCCACCCTCTCTTTTGGGGAAATTTTGGATCGGAAACTGGTAAGAAATATTAACAGGTACACTTTTTCTTTTATTGTACCCTGCAAATGAATCATCACGGGAACAGGTTGAATGGTTTTCCTTGTTGTTGCTTGATCATACATCATTTTCCTCAACTTATATTCAGTATATGCGATTTATAAATATATCTAAACTAGATTCAGTATTGATATAACGTTGATCTGTACATCTGTTACAAGCTAAATCTTGCTTAGTCCCTTTTGATTAAAAAATTGATGCGATTTTTTTTATCTAGACCGGATGTTTAGTGGTTGATGCCTTCTATGAATTAATTGAATGTTAGCGGCATGTTTAGCGAGTTGGAGGTGATTGGTGACCTGCTCAAAAGGTTATCTTACATGTAGGTGTAAATGTTTTTAGAGCAATGTCCTTTGGTGGTTTACATCCTCGTTCTTTGGTTTCTGGTCGATAGTTATCTCATTGACAAACAAATGTGACAACATAAACCAATTTATCAGTAAATAAAATGTGTTAAAAAAAGAACAACTAAAGAAATTGTTTATTTGATTCAGTAAATTACCATTATATAAAGGTTATTGATATTTAGTCAATAAACGGGTAAATTTACAGGCAATTTTGACTACTATTGTGCCAAAATTTACCAACATATCATGACGCCACAATTTCCCAATTTACGATACACGGAAACCAACACTATCCTTTTTAACGGTCTAATTTCAAGTCGATAGTGGTAACGTCCTGGGCGACTTTCAACTTATAATCTGGAAGAGAAAATGTGAAATATTGAGCAATCCTTCTAAAATATATTATTTCTAACGTATCCGGAAAATATGCAATATGTCATTTTAAGAGCAATCAGTATTTGTTTTCAAAGGTGAATTCCCTATGACTTGATTACAAGATACATTCATTGAATGATAAGTAGTAAGAAGTGTAAGATAGATCGGAAATATTTTCTTAAGCTTCTTTTACATAAATCTATAAAAACGATTGTGGTGTACACGTCAGTAAGACAGCATGCAAACTCACATTGAAACAATCATTGTGAAGACAAATAAAACGTTTTTATAGGGCATTTTTTTTATAACATCTGCCAAATGTATGTTTGTATCTCTATTACTGTATACATACCTTACAACAAAATTGTTTTCATTTACCTGTTTACACTATTCTACTTGGTGGCATTTTGTTCAAGATTATGGTTGTCTCTATGAAATTATTTAACATCTATCTAACCCCTTATTTTTATTGATTTTGTATGTACATTGTACATGTGCCATTGATCAAATTCATTCGTTTACTGTGTGTTCACTTGTATTAATATGTCTTTTAATTAAGTTTGATATTTTACAGTGTGCCTTTCTATGTTGGGATGTTACACTTTTTTCAGGTAAGGGTGAAAGTTGGTACCTATCAAAACGTTTACCCTCTTGATGCCAGATTTAAAAAAAACAACGTTATGACGTTACCAATAGGTAATGACATTTGGACGTCGCCAGTGCCGAATTCTTTTGAGGTCGTCGTTTTCGAGGTGTTTTTTTAATTTAGAAAGTTGAGTCTTCAGCTGAATTCTTTGATAAAAGAGGTGACAATTATTACCATTAGGTGAAGAGAAATTCACTTATTTTGTTCTATATTTGTAGATGAACAAAAAAAATCATATTTTGTTTCAGCGGAGAAGTTATTAAATACAAATAAAGAACGAAAAGAAATCAACATGTACTTCATATGCAATTTATTCCTGCAAGTTTTATCAAGGATAGATCAGCTGATTAGAGTGTTTTTGTATACTAATAATATTTTGTCATTTCTTTGAATGTGATAACATTTGAGTATTTATGACTATAAAACTGATGTCCAATTAACTGAAGTTGTTTCTTCCTTAAAACGCAAACATTTTATTCCTCATAACTCTGCAATGTGTGGAAATGTTTAAAACATCTTCCAACACAAAGTCCAACGCCACAGTCCGGACACCATGTTCTTATTCTTGTCCCCGAAAATCTGTTCTCTTTGCCAGAACAAACGGCACATCTCATTCTCCTTTTGTTGGGAATCCATTCTATGAAGTGCCGAGCAGTAAGTCTGGTACTTTGAAGTAAGCAACGTCTACCCGGTCGGGTCTGTCCTTCTCTGTGTTGTCCAATCAAACCCTGTATTATTTCCTGCTGAAATGTCAAATGGTCCATTTTCTTCTGTACCACAAAGGTATTTCTGTAACATATGTAGGCGTTAACTGAAAACAAAATACAATAATATTATTAAATTGGTGTTTTTAATACCTTTCGGAAAACAAAGTCATATTTGAATTGTATGCGAGTTTAGTTTGAGAAAAGGTAATTAATTATCAGTATGATATAGGACTACATGTTTGTAAAAACATCAGAACTAAACCCGTCACACCAAAAAAAAAATGAGATAGAGAACAAACAATTGCATAGCGCTCGTATACTTACTTTGAATATATTTTTCAAATTAAAGCCTTTCGGTAACTCAAAATTTCGAATAAACCATACCTGTTGCTGTCATGAGGAGATTGAACAAAATCTTCTTCCATAATTTCAAACTTCTAAATTGGGGTTCATACTGTGCAATAAACTGGTCACCTAGATCAACGCCACCCATCGTCTCATTGTATTTGTGTACCAAAGCTGGCGCCTTCACAACTTTCCCCTTACTATTAGGTTTCCGGGTCATTCTGAAAATATAATTATTTTTTTTTAAATATAGTCTAGATCTTGATCTTGATATAAAACAAATATTCTGATTACTCCAATGCATGTACTTACAAGTATAAATGATTATAATTTTAAATCCTTCTTTACTAATAGATATTCTATGAAAACGTGATCACGGGTTATTAAATAGAGAACTTTTGGAATGAATTGTGAATACAGCTACCCAACACTCTGCTTAGTTTTCGCGGAACCATACATATTAATATATGAATACGGTTCCTTACTTGGAAGAAGAAAAAGAGGAATAGTACAATACATTCAATAAAAAAAACTTACTTTGCACTTCCAGCTGTTGTTAACAAGGACACTTGTCGGCGATCACTATATAAAACAGACAAATTCATGTCGATGGTTACCGTCTTTATAATACACCAAAGGCCTTCTACGAGAATGTGTGTACGGTATACGGTTTTATGATTATATTTTTTTTTAGAATATACATGTACATGTAGTTCACAGTGTTCACAGCTCTCGTATGTTGTACACTATACTATTGTATGTTTGAGTTAACGGTATGTAAAAATTTGAGAAACATAAATTGAACTGGTTTTTTTTTTTACAAATTAACAACTAATCATGGAACTTTTAAATAACTTACCATTGTGCATTACATTTAATTACAGTCTGGTTGAAGAATCATGTTGCTCTCTATAGTCGTTTTATTAATTTTTATTATTGAGGCTACCGATTTTACGAATACCACTTGTACAGATACAACGAACTTACTATTACTAAGATTAGTTTATCACAAAAGATTTACAGGACAATAAAAAATTCGTGCGTTTTTGTTTATCAATTCCATTAAGATAAGTCTTTTTGCTTAGTGTGGTTATTGAGAAAAAGGTTGACTGCTGTTAATTTCATGATGCTACATGTAAAAATTAAAAAAACAAAAATCAATCATTTCCAGACTTGAATTATTCTTTTGAAATGACACAATAAAAAAATATAGTAATATAATTTCAACAGCATACCCTTGTCCATCAGGATGACGAGGTGCATTTGATTTGCCTTTGTATAGTTCTAGTTGATGTGTGTATCCACTGCCTGATTCAGCAAGAACCCATGCCTTGACACCCCATCTGTGCGCCTTTTTATTAGCAATATATTGCTTCAAAAAGTGTCTTCCTTTGAAACCAATCATTCTTTCGTCAATGCAAACATTTTGTGAAAGTCTGAAATAAGTTAATATTTTAAGAATACATACATTATGAATAAGTTATTGATAAAATACTGAGTGAATTGAAACAATAATGAAGTAAATTATTTTAAAAACACTATTTTAAAATATCAAACAAATTCTGCAGACATTTGTACAATAATAATTGTGCTTTTTTTATATAGTTGCAAGATTTATATTCGTTTCTTACCTGTAATTTTCCTCAAAAGTTCTGTTAAAAAATTCTATGATATTAGCAACTTTATGGAGTGGGTCATAACCAGCTTGGCCTCTCTCGACTGCTAAAGCATTGTCATTGCAGTGTAAAAACCTCAAAATTTCCTGGAATCTGTTTCTTGACATAATCTGGGGAAAATTTGGAGTGTATGTTAGTGCATTTTTATTTCCGTTTTCCCAATATGAAGCGTAAGAAGGTTTCCTGACTATTCCCATTGCTAACAGTAAACCAAAAAAGGCACTGAGTTCCTGCTTGGAAACTGGTTTCCAGTTATTTCCTCTTCCTTGTGGGGTTGGGTCATTAGCGTTTAACGTTGTTGTAGCATATCTATTTGTTTCTTCAACTATGATATCGAACAAACTGTTGTCATCTTCACTAATAAATTTCTCAAAGTAATCATATGGAGATAAATTTGCATCAAATCCAACAGGACCATGATCTGGACTGAATGATGGCAGTCTATCTATGACAAAAGAATTTGGCTCTATAATGGTGAACCACGGTCCATTTCTCAGGTTACCAGCTCTATTGATTTCATTTTCGGAATCTTCAGCATCCGTGACGAATGAGTCGGATATATCTGCATCACTATTGCCGTCTTCTGTAAACGACATTTTCACCCTGCACACCTAAATTTCACCGTGATTATTACGTCACTATGACGTCATAAATATGACGTCATGTACTCAACGTAATCGTCAATGACCTATGGTCAGTAGTACAGTTATATATAATTGAAAACATGGTGTAAAACAAGTGCAATGTCTTGATTTAATTGGTATACTTATTTAAATTCTGGAGACGACATATATGTCGCCTTGGCATTAAACCCCCGCACGACATATATGTCGCTTTGGCATTAAAGCTATAACGACATATATGTCGCCTTGGCATTAAGAGGGTTAAACCCGCTGCATATGTTTGCACCTGTCCTAAGTCAGGAACCTGATGTTCAGTGGTTGTCGTTTGATGATGTGGTTCATAAGTGGTTCTTGTTTCTCGTATTTTTTTTAATCAAGATTAGAATAAGATTTTCCATTTTAAATGGTTTTACCCTAGTCATATTTGGAGTCCTTTTCGGCATGCTATTCGGAGTGAACCAAGACCGTACATTGACCTATAATGGTTAACTTTTAAAAATTGTGACTTGGATGGAGAGTTGTCTCATTGGCACTGATACCACATCTTCTTATATCTCATTATCGATTTGACTGGATTTCCCAGCCAATAGTGACTTTAAACACCAATTAACCAATGAAGTGTGAACATCTAGAGAAGTTGTTGTCTTGAGCCAATATAGTTGTTACTTTAAGTATGTTATCTTACGGTTGAAGATTGTGTATATGCAATGTTGTTGTTTTGGTTGTCGCTAACATGTTTTGGAGAACTTTTTTTTGTTTTTATATATTTTATTTTATTATTTTTTTTTTCGGGGGGGGGGGGGGGGGGGGGGGCTATTTTAAATCCTTTCTACTCACAGACACAATATTATCCCAACATTTTTCGAAGACGACGCCTAATGAAAATCTTGATCCTAGACTTGGAAAAGAGACATTTTATCAATAGTTATTTTCGTAGAAATGAGTTGTACATTGATCTTCCCTGTTGTCCTTAATCAGCAGAGGAGATTTAGACGGCGTATTCTTACTGTTGGTAAACATTTATAATTTTGTTTATTCAATATATAATGATTCATATTAAACATAGATTAGTGTGTGTACTGTTGTATTGGTACATCTGTTACATAGTTAAAACTTTCATAATATACATATATAGTAGTTTGATTAAAATAGACTCATAGTTTTCGACCAAGTGATAATAATATAAATAAATCATCAGTCCGGTATGTTTTTAAATTGGACAACTATTCACAAGAGTCCAAAGAACGTAGACATTCATTTTTTTAGGTCAAACGTGTGTTTCGTCTACCAAAGACTCATCAGTGACGCTCGAATTAAAAATGCTAAAAAGGCAAAATATAAAACATTAAGGGCCTAATATCGATCCTGAAAGGTTTTGACAATTACAGCAAAGGTAATCAGTTCTTGGGGAAAAAAAATATTTAGAGAAATTAAACACATGCAACGTTTGGTAAACATTAAAAAAATATATATTTTAATTATAAATTTGATATTTCAATCCGTTTTCTTCATTTTTGGCCCCAATCGAACGTTGAGCTCCAGTTTCAATCAAAATAGTAAAAGAGCATGTTAATTTTATACCAAGGCTTTAATACATGTATAGGAACATAAAACACCAAAGAACTTTTTTTTCAAAAATGATTCGTTCTGGTGACATTTTAGACCACTTTCCCCCTAAAGAAAAGATTAGTAGATTTTTTGGGTGTTCAAGCTAGCCAACTTTTAGAGCTATTGACTACTAATAAATAGTGGCGGTCAGGTTTTATAAGTGGGAAAAGGCGGAGTGTCGACAGGAAAACTGACAATCCTTACCAATTAAGATTTGAGTCGAACGCACCTGTTACGTGCGTGGTTCGATCTCAGTGTTGAAGGACTAGTGATTTAGAAGCATGACTTCTTAGACCACACGCCCATCCAGGGGATACTCATGTAAAAAAAAAGAGCACGATGCAAAAAGTACTAAAACAAACATAAATCATAGGCGGATGTGTAGGGTTTTCCAAGGGACCGCCCCAACCCTTTATGTGCGAAATTTGGTTGATAATTTAGAGAATCACAGAAGCATGACGGGTCCCTCTTAGACAGTCAGTGGCCGTGGCGCCCTTTAAGAAATTTAAGAATCGCCACTGTAAAATGAGTAAAAAACAATATTAATTATTTGAGGTAAAAAAAAAGTCTCGAATCTAATAATTCTAATGTATCCGGAAAATATGTAGTATGCTATGAGATTTGTTTTTAAAGGTGAACCCCCTTTGATTGAATGACAAGATAGTTTCATTGGATGACAGATGGAAGGATGTAAACTACAAATCGGAAATCTTCATTCAAACTACATGTAACTTCCTATACACGAATTTATTATGTAAAACGGATGTGTGGTATGCAATACGACAGCAACTAGCCAATACAAAGAAAAATAACAACTAAATGGCCTTCACTCCGATTATAAAAATATGGACCCCACATTTTCAGTTCACCTGTGCGATTTGTCAAAAAATATATTGTTTTATGTTTATCGCATCTATTAATTTGTATTTAAATTTTTTTATTCATTTTCACACTATATCGCTCCGAAGTTCGCGGAGGGAACCGATTCCTAAGTTAGCAATTTCACGAGACCGCAATACGGAGGGTACAAAATGTATGTAAACTATAATGACCTGATTCCCACAGAGCACGATCCTCTTTGTGAATTGGATCCCTATTTAATTACGAATTGCACTAAACAAAGTGACATTACTCCCCGGGATCCGGATCCAAGCACGAATTTCGATTCGAGATACCCGATGCAATGTTAGTTATTTATTTATTCTGGCAGGACTATGTTTTTGTTTATTTTCTCGCCTTTGTTTTCACTTTGAGAGACCTACATGTATGTTCACACGTGAATACCATAAACAATATGCATTGTCGCAAATTCTCAAAAGTTATATTAAATTCTTTACATAAGTGTTTACGTTGGTCAATTTATAACTTTAACTGGTGACACTTCCTAGTAGATTTCTAATAAGCTGTCGTTGGGGATCGCACAGTATTGACGCACAAAATACAAATATTAATTTCTTAAAATGTGAACAAAACAAGAAAATTACAAACTTGCATTTCTTGGTTTGGAAAAGGGCAGTATTGATAAAAAATGTGGTACACAACGAATAAACTGCGTACATGTATGATCACATCTTAAGCGTTTACTTATTTCGAATAGACAGACCAAAATATTAAAGTAATTCCTTATAATTGCTTATAAAAAGGAGTAAATAATGATAAAAATGTGTTGATGACGTAGTGGTCACAAGACAAAATTGTGTCAATGAGCTGAAAGACAAAATAATTTCAACCAATCAGAAGACGTGTGACATTCAAAATTAAATTACTTACAAATTCACACTTTTAACCCGAAATATTGAAGGCGAACATGAAATTATTAATAGTATACAAAATGCAAAGCTTGTAAAATAGCATATAGTTACTTAAAGTAAAATAAAATGCAGGTGTGGTCCATTCTTCTGAGTGCAAATGGCGTTTCAAGCAACTGAACAGTAAACTACATAACATTAAATGACACAACTCTACACCATGCAGTGATAAGATGACTTAGAAGTAAACAATAAAATGTCAACATACAGCCTTCAATGATGAGCAAAACCCATACGGCATTAATGGCCCCAAATGATAAATGTAAAATAATTCAAACGAGAAAGTTCACGGCCTTGTCCATGTACAAAACTAACAACAAACAAACAAAAATAGGATAAACAGTAATAAACGACAACAACTGCAATACAGGAGCATGACCTGGGACATACACATACAAAATATTATATATTATATATCAGATACTTGATTTAAAGCAATCTTTCATTTAAAAAGCTTCTAAAAGTGACGACTTTAAGAATTTTGAAGCTTCATAAAATCTGTACGTAAGTACTAACATCGATAATTTTAAAACTGCGACTAACGACATTGTCTTGTAAATATCAAATAATCTAACCTTTTGGATCTCATATTATAAATAAACTAATACAAACATGAATGTCTTTCTAACAATTCACACAAAACGTGAGAATTGCAGAAGATGAAAACAACTATTTTGTATACGATAGGCTACTTTTGGTAGTGGACCCCACCCACCATATATGTTTATAAAGTATTTAAGCTTCATACATTGTATATGTAAGGCCTCGCTGTGACAAATTGTGATCAATTCCAAAGAGAATTCCAACCGCTTGATTCTTGCATTTCGATATAAGTTGGTGTACTTTGAAAATGTTTTATTTATAGTGTATCACAGTTGTATATTTGCCTAACAAATTAAACTAAATACTTGAGACAATGTGACAAATTGAATGTATATAATTTTCAAACTATTTATAAAAGTCATATTTGAATTCGTCAAAACTTCTTCATAAATTCCACATTCTTCTTATTCTAAGGGATTTGATCGATCTTTAAATTAGTCCTTCAATTATTGTGCATTATCAGCGAGTTTTGAAAGATACTTTAAATCTTTACATAAGTACATGTGTACTAACATTTATTGTTTTATAACTTCGACTGACGACATTTCCTATAGTAAATTTTAAATAATCCGACCTTTGATCTCACAATATTGAAAAACAAGTACAAACATATTATAATCCTTCCTTACTATTTCATCATAGAAGTGTAGATTAGCGCATACAATATGTTCAAATTAAGGGATAGGGACACTTTTCTAAAATAAAAACGAGATGTATTTGAAATGAAATTATATTGTACATTTTTATGCATGATATTAAATGTTATTTCGTTTACATATTGAATCTTTTTCATAGGTTAATTCCCTAGGACTGAATTACAAGATATCATTATATCTTCTGTGAAAATGTTAAGAAATATTCTTCACACAAACAAGCTGCATATCTGAACAAAATGAATACAAATTGGTAGTTTATATACATATATATATATATTGTTTAAATATACTTTTTCACTTTTTTGGTCTTTTGGAAAATGTTGTTTGTGCTGTTTTTAGACCCTTCTACAACGAAATTTGTTTTACATGCACACCTATAAAAATTGCGGTTTTTATCCAACGCAATCATAAGGTTTGAACGTAGTTTTCAATTTAGACTCGTTTATATTTTTTCGTTTGGGCTTGTATCATATTTTCCCTCCGGTTTATATGATCCGTTCATCCTGTATTGACTCTTAAAATTCAAGAGTCTATCTAAAAATGAGGGTACTTTTTATATGGCCTTCCAAATACCGTTTCGATCCCTAACATCACTGAAGAGACATTTATTGTCGAAATCCGGATCTGGTGTACTAAAAAATATTGACACCGTATGTTTGTGGCATAACATCGTGGCCACAAGTTAAAAATTTTATTTGGCAATCGCCAATGGCAGTTAGCAGGGTTAAAGAACATCAGTTGTTCGACCTGTTAGTCAAATGCGTTTTGTTTAAATATACTTTTTCACTTTTTTGGTCTTTTGGAAAATGTTGTTTGTGCTGTTTTTAGACCCTTCTACAACGAAATTTGTTTTACATGCACACGTATAAAAATTGCGGTTTTTATCCAACGCAATCATAGGTTTGAACGTAGTTTTCAATTTAGACTCGTATATATATATATATATATATATATATATATAAGTACGTCTGAGTCAGTGACAACCCTACAACAGATGTATCCATCGGATCGCCATCAATGATGGTGATACATGGCTGTGTACATAATGTATATACAACTCGTCTAAACATCAACCCAACAATGTTAGATCTGTAAATTTGCTTTCGCAAATTTTTGGTTCTTCCCTCGCCGGGATTCGAACCCATGCTACTGTGATATCGTGACACCAAATCGCCTGCACTGCAGCCGTCCCGCTAGACCACACGACCACCTGGGCTCTCATAAAAAGAGCTTTCGCTGGCCATGTGTTACCTTTCCACGTCAGTTTTAATCTAGCGGCGTACTACAGTACATGATATATGCCTTAAAAAGAGCTTTCGCTGGCCATGTGTTACCTTTCCACGTCAGTTTTAATCTAGCGGCGTACTACAGTACATGATATATGCCTTATATATCATGTACTGTAGTACGCCGCTAGATTAAAACTGACGTGGAAAGGTAACACATGGCCAGCGAAAGCTCTTTTTATGAGAGCCCAGGTGGTCGTGTGGTCTAGCGGGACGGCTGCAGTGCAGGCGATTTGGTGTCACGATATCACAGTAGCATGGGTTCGAATCCCGGCGAGGGAAGAACCAAAAATTTGCGAAAGCAAATTTACAGATCTAACATTGTTGGGTTGATGTTTAGACGAGTTGTATATATATATATATATATATATATATATATATTTATATATATATATAAGTACGTCTGAGTCAGTGACAACTCTACAACAGATGTATCCATCGGATCGCCATCAATGATGGTGATACATGGCTGTGTACATAATGTATATACAACTCGTCTAAACATCAACCCAACAATGTTAGATCTGTAAATTTGCTTTCGCAAATTTTTGGTTCTTCCCTCGCCGGGATTCGAATCTATACAACTCGTCTAAACATCAACCCAACAATGTTAGATCTGTAAATTTGCTTTCGCAAATTTTTGGTTCTTCCCTCGCCGGGATTCGAATCTATACAACTCGTCTAAACATCAACCCAACAATGTTAGATCTGTAAATTTGCTTTCGCAAATTTTTGGTTCTTCCCTCGCCGGGATTCGAATCTATACAACTCGTCTAAACATCAACCCAACAATGTTAGATCTGTAAATTTGCTTTCGCAAATTTTTGGTTCTTCCCTCGCCGGGATTCGAATCTATACAACTCGTCTAAACATCAACCCAACAATGTTAGATCTGTAAATTTGCTTTCGCAAATTTTTGGTTCTTCCCTCGCCGGGATTCGAATCCATGCTACTTTGATATCGTGATACCAAATCGCCTGCACTGCAGCCGTCCCGCTAGACCACACGACCACCTGGGCTCTCAAAAAAAGAGCTTTCGCTGGCCGTGTGTTACCTTTCCTCGTCAGTTTTAATCTAGCGGCGTACTACAGTACATGATATATAAGGCATGAAGATGTTATTGTTACAGATAACTTTAGTATTAATGGTATTTTGAAATTGAAATACAAACTCCTCATTTATTATTTATCAAATACATATAGCTATTTAAACTTGTAACAAAAACGCTTCTCAAAATGTCACATTGAGACGAGTAAATTTGAGGACGTTATTTTCCACGCAATACATACACATGCGAAGAGAGAACTTATGCATCTTTGTCATACTTTAAACGAAATGTCAACTAATAATATTGTACTGAAATCAAGGTGAATGTAATTAATGCATACATGAACTCGAAGCAACTGGCTTAATAATTTCAAATTGAAACACCCCACATTATTTTCTGAAACATCAAGAGAAAGAGAAAGAATCATTTAAATTCGACGAGATCAAAAAGGTTTTTTTATTTTTTCAATATGAATATATTACAAACGCCATAGCATATACGGTAGTATTGGATTATTAAAAGTCAAACTTCGCCAGTATTCCTCACAGACAAATTCCTTATAACATGTATAATGCAAAAGGACAAACGTCATTGAAGACTCATCGTTTGCCTTCGGCTGTTATCTGCTCTTTGGTCGGGTTGTTGTCTCTTTGATATATTCCCCATTTCCATTCTCTATATTTTTTAGTTCATCGTATTATGAAAACAAACTTCTGTAGTGTACTATAGGTTAGGCTCTGAAACATGAACTAAAACTACCGGTTAACCGGTTAATCGGTCAAACGACTATCCGAGTAACTGGTTAGGTAAAACTGTACGATTTGACAACACTCATATTAAGCCTATTACAAATAAATTAGAAAAGTAGTGTGTTTTTTTATCCCTTTTTATCCCGTCCCGTTTCGACTTGAGCCATAGATAGATATAAGAAGATGTCATATGTGACAATGAGACAACTCTCCATCCGAGTCACACTTTATTAAAGTAGACCATTATAGGTCAAAATATGTAGTCTTCAACATGGAGTCTTGGCTCACACCGAACAGCAAGTTATAAAGGGCCTAGTGTAAAACCTTTCAAACGGGAAAACCAACGATTTATTCTATATCAAGATGTACGTAATTAGTGAGGAAGTGTCATGGAAATGAATAAATAAAACCAAGGACCAAGATCCCTACGATTTATAAGAAATTAAATGAAATACTTTTGAAATAAATGTTATTTCTATTAAATTTATTACAGTGTTAAATCAAACTTTCCTCCGCAAGTTAAACTTTATCAAACCCTTCTCTTACTTTATCTATTGTTTGAGCAAGTCGGCTAAATTAAGGCTTTAAAATTCATATAGTGAAAATGCACCGCATATACAATACTAATAAATCGTTCTATACAATGAAAATGAAAATTTATTATTATTATTCGACAGTAAACATGACTCGCATAAAGAAAGTATCATAGTGGAATTTAGTTCAATATGAAGAAACTAAATGACAAATATAAAAAAGAACGAAAAACAAATATGTTACACATAAACAAACGGCAACCACTGAATTACTGGCTCCTGACTTGGGACAGGCACATACATAAATAATGTGGCGGGGTTAAACATGTTAGCGGGATCCCAACCCTTCCCCTAACCTGGGACAGTGGTATAACAGTACAACATAAGAACGAACTATAAAAATCAGCTGAAAAAGACTTAACTCATCAGATGGACAAAAATACAAGTGGACGTGGCCCGGTACTTATACATCCAGACACAAAAAGACACAATGAACAGCTCTGAGAGTACTCGCAGTTATCTGACAGCTAGTTCAAAGCCACTAACAACTTATAATAAAATCATGCAACTAAGACTAAACTATCAATCCGTACACATCCAACATCCAATGGATTTAGTGTAAAGGCGTCATAAACAGCCAGAGAAAAACATGACCTTGTGCAAACCTATTCTACGTTATACAACTTTAATAATTGTGTTGAAATGAATATTTTTCTGCAACAACATCTTACCTGCTAGTTTTAAATCACCTGCACGATCTGTTCGTGAAATGTACTTAACATTCACCTATTTCGCTACATATTTCACAGTTGGATGAAATTAGGCTCGATAAAACCCCGTTTGTACCTCTTACATTGTCTTACTAGTATTATTTATTTCTAAACATATAACTTGTAACTAATTTTCTTCATTTTCTTCAAAAATAAAAAAAAATCGTTTGTTTATTTATCATTCTACATCAGAAATTTATGGCATATGCAGTGAAAATGATATTTTAGGATCCGCACTTTACATACACTGTATATTATAAAAGCTACACAATGTAGGATAATGTACCAGTTGCGGATCCAGGATTTTAAAAAATTGGAGAAGGCAAGCCAACGTTGGAATGCTAGTTGTAAACTCTATCTTCCTCCAAAGTCGTATACATGGGCGGTTTTGAGGGCAGAATTCCCGTCACGACCACAAGGAGCTTTGTATATTATAGTCGGTTTTAGGGGTAGAGTTCCGGTCCGCCTATAAGGAGCTTTATATAATATAAATAAAGCTCCCTATGGCCGGAACGACACTCTACCCCTAAAGCCGACCATGTGTACCATAAGAAACTTAATATAATATATATCAAGCTCCTTATGATCGAGCCGCGCACTCTGTCCCTAGAGCCACCCATGTGTACCATACGAAGCTTTATATAACATATATCAAGCTCCTAATGATCGGGTGTCGCACTCTGTCCCTAAAGCCGCCCATGTGTACCATGCGAAGCTTTATATAATATATATCAAGCTCCTTATGATCGGGCGTCGCACTCTGTCCCTAAAGCCGCCCATGTGTACCATAATAAGCTTTATATAATTATATCAAGCTCCCTATGATCGGGCCTCGCACTCTGTCCCTAAAGCCGCCCATGTGTACCATAAAAAGCCTTATATAATTATATCAAGCTTCCTATGATCGGGTCGCGCACTCTAACCCTAAATCCGCCAATGTGTATCATATGAAACTTTATATAATATATTTCAAGCTCCTTATGATCGGGCCGCGCATTCTGTTCCTAGAGCCGCCCATGTGTAGCATAAGAAGCTTTATATAATTATATCAAGCTCCTTATGATCGGGCTGCGCACTCTGACCCTAAAGCTGCCCACTCTGTCCCTAAATTAAAGTCGTCCATGTGTACCATACGAAGCTTTATATAATATATATCAAGCTCCTTATTATCGGGCCGGGCACTCTGTCCCTAAAGCGCCCATGTGTACCATACGAAGCTTTATATAATATATACCAAGCTCCTTACGATCGGGCCGCGCACACTGCCCCTAAAGCCGCCCATGTGTACAGACCATACGAAGCTTTATATAATATGATCAAGCTCCTTATGATCGGACTGCGCACTCTGGCCCTAAAGCTGCCCATGTGTGCCATACGAAGCTTTATACATGTATAGTATGATCAAGCTCCTTATGATCGGGCCGCGCACTGTGTCCCTAAAACCGCCAATGTGTGCGGCTTAAGAGGATGAGCAACCTCTACACCATGCAGTATTAAAGCTATAAATTCACGTATGAAAGACATATATTATGAAAAAATGTCAACTATAAAAAAAAATTTGAAAAACAACGTCATGTTTAACACACTAACTAAACATGTTCAGATGTACTCTTAAACTTAACGACTGTATAAACAAGCGTTAATTAATATTTTATTAGAAAGCAACTTAAATCACAAGCGTTAATTAATATTTTATTAGAATGAGTTGCTTTCTAATAAAATATTAATTAACGCTTGTTTATACAGTGATATATAAATATATATATTATGCCTGTTAATTAATCTTATATTTTATATATCTATAACGTTTAGTCAAAATGTCAACGTATGAACCGGGCAAAAGTTTAGTTAATATACTTTTTAAAGGACATCATATTTGATTTCGTCTTAATTTCTCCATAAAAAAAACTATATCATTAGGTTTATCTCTTCTTATTTTAGCAGACAATCTTATTTAAACCAAATGAATATATCTTATATCAGATGCCATTATTGTTCATTCATGGTGAATTTACAAAGTTACATAAAATCTTTATGTAAGTACGTACATTGATCGTTTTATAACATCGGCTGACGAAACTTCGATGGAAATTTCAAGTATATACTCATCTTGTGTATCTCACAAATAATTACGAAATGTTTACCTTAAATCTAAGGTGACTTTCGGAGAAAAGAAAGAACAATGAATCAGCAGGGTGTGAAATTTTGAAATAAAATAGTAATGTTTTTTTTGTCTATTTTTAACTTTACTTCATGCATATAGTGTTAACAGTTGAGGATGCCAAGATACACATATTTAGGTATTTCATTCCGAGTTGATGACAAGCCATTTACAGAAAAAATTCAAAAAGTTCACTCCCAAACATTCTCTATGGCATATATATAAAGGAGGAGCTATGATCAATTACACGTGTTTCCTTACAGTCAATGTACGATTTCATTTCTGGGAGAGGGCACAGCTCGTTTAAATATTTCAATAGTTCTCACTATTTCCAATGTTATTTTTCTAACTTGTATAATAATTCCACAACATTCTTGATCAATCGGAAATAATAGAGTAAATAAGTTCGATATTTCATCAGCCGATAAACAAGGTTGGTAACAGCCTGTCCTGAAATATATTAGTCATAATCATATGATATGTTTAAAAGTAAACCAAATATATCAGTATCTGTCATTATTTATAAACAAAAATAAAAATTTAACATATATATAATACTTAATTATGGAATGTATTTATCTTTAGTTAAATTTATGACAACAGTAAAATTTAAAATTTAAATTTAAATATTTTTTGCCAACAATTCGGTTAATTTTAAATAGAGTGCAAAACCAGTGAAAATGAAACACCCCGAATCTAAAACTTCTAGACCTGCATGTTTCGAATGTGCGTACTTGATTGTGTAGATACCGGATTGCCAAATTATTCAATTTCAAATCCATCTTTGAGTCATTTTTTTTTTAGAGTAAATCACACATCCTTTGAACACTTGGAGCCAAAACGCACGAAATCGCCAAATGTATGCGACCTAAAAGGGGGGAAAGGGGGGGGGGTTAGTTTATGTGGTATACATTTAGTGTGTTTTAACTTTAAATTCCAATATTAATCAGCTGAAAATTTAACAAAAAAATAGACCATAGCGAAAACTTGCGAGTCAACATTATGCTAGGATTATTTGTATCAGAAGGCATAACATTTCCTCTATTCCGTTATCGTTTTCAACATTTTCCTTATATTTCAGTTTTTCTTCAATGGCAACCTTATTTTTTAAAATTTGTTAAGTAACTAACAAATATTTATTCGAGATAAATTGCTTGATCTGTGATCTTGCCTGTGATCTTGCCATTTTCGTTTGAATATACATCTTTTAATTCAATATGTATTTACGATAATTGGACATCAATATACTACTGACACATGCTACTGGGGTTCATTCGACTTGCATATCTACGGATGTGTAGCATCAGACAGTGAAAAGCCCAAAAGGGCACACAAGGGTAAAATATTTGATAAATACAGACGTATTTCTGAACACTACAATACATGAATAATTAATGAAATAAGCGATTCTGATGCAATTGTACGAATGTGTGTCAATAGACTTTAAGGTCATTCGGCAATGTTGGTTATGCAAACATGTCTATTGCAATCCTGCGAGCTTTCAATAAAACAGATAGCATAATTCTCACAAAGAAGTCAGTTTCGCTTATTGAAAAGAAGATGTGCATGGAAAAACTTTTGCCAATGCATAACAGAAGTTGGCAACTAGAGATCACCGTAAGGTCTTCGACAACGAGAAAGAGACCATATACCACATATCAAGCTATACATGAAAGGCCCGAATATTACTACCTAAAAAAATATATTTGGTTTCATAAGATAGGTTTTAGAGGAGTCTCACTACAGTTTTAAATCATCTTACATGTAAATGCCAGTTTTGATTTTATTGTAATGTCGTAATCAGGATCTTGATAAAAAATTCTTTACTGCAGCTTATAATTAAAAAAAAAGTCACTGACTTTAATTTATTGCAGGATAATGAATGTGAGCCAATAGTGTTTGCGAAATGTAATTTACAATTAATTTTCGTTTCTTTATGACCAAGAATTATATACTCAGTCTTGTCAAATTGCGGTATTAATATCACCTTGAACGACATCATAAAATAGCCCCGCAGATAAATGACTAAATTATAGCACCACCAGGCAAAACGATTTTACTACAAAATACACGATTTTCAAAACATTTTACGTTAGTACTACGTATGTCTCGCATTTTACAACTCTACAACTTTAAGGTGTGTATGAATGAATGAATGTTCAAATGCAATGCAACACACCAAATATGTCGTCATTTCCGAGAATAAAAAAAAAAAAAACAACCATACAAATTTATACGTGTAAAAAATGTATGACTATGATATCATAATAGCTTCCGATTAAATATTAATATTAATCTCTATTGTCGTAAATCATCTAAAGTACAATTTGCGGTAAACAAAATACAAATTAATTTACGACAGACTATATCACAAAATATAATATACATTGTAAAATATATTATTTTTCAAAACGATAGGGCTGCATGCTCAAGACCATATAAATCAGAAAATTGAGTCAACAATAGGACATTCAAAGGGATTATATATTTATAAACCATTAAATTACATTTCTTTTTCCGAGTTGTTTTATATATATCGAGTGCCACCAATCTGGAATGAAAAGAAAAAGAAACCATTGAATTTTGTGCAAAGCAGTGGCGGATCCAGTCGGAGGGTTCCGGGGGGAACCCCCCTTTTTTTGGACGATCAATGAATTTGAATTGGGACATATAGTTGGTTTGTGAACCCCCCTTTTTAAAATGGCTAGATCCGCCCCTGCAAAGACACACAACTGCAAATGAATGTTCTGTGTGTGTTTTGTGCTGTTACATAATAAATCAGACTTATCGATTTTGAATGTGGTTTATAGATCTGATCTATTTGAAGATTTGCTTCAAAATCAAATTAATGAAGCCATTTGAATCTATTTGACTTGCCGCAAACCCGCTGGTTTTAATCCTTATCACGACTATCACAAATTCTGTCCCATACAAATCGTCTGCTAATATTAAACTGGAGATTTATAATTATCATATATAAGTATTTTCATTGACAATTCGGTCAACCTAACCCATATAACTAGTCGGTAATTGATTCATTTCCGAAACGATAAGCTGTTTGACTGTCAGTTTTGGAGGCGGAGCTTAACTGAAAGATTGATCTGGCTCGTGTCCAACGGAAATTTACCACAAATATAAGAAGGCACATGTTTTCTGTTTACAGTCAATCGGATCTTTTAATAGAAGCAATACACATCGTTTTATGATATTAAGAAATTACAGAAGAAACTTTAAAGGATATTTGAAGTGAAACAAAAAAAAAAAGGTAAGGATACAAATATATTAAACATTGGTCATGTATCATTGTCATTTTTTAATTGATATTTAATAACTTAAAAAATATTTATTTTATTTGTATAGTTTAATAATTGTAGCAATCGTTATTTCTATGTGGTTGAAAGGTTGAATGGTGCTTGCTTAACCGGTATATATACATATTTCTGATGCATAATCTGCAATATTGCGGTGATACGAATTATGCATTTTTGCTGCAGCCAGTGAAAAAAAAATCTTCACAAATTAAATCTGACTTTCAAACGAGTTTTAAGGAAACTTGAAAAAATTGATCTGAAACGAATGTCATATCATGATTATTGTCACAAAGCTAAGCAAAATATTTTCAAAATAAATCTAAATATTTTTCATTCGTAAATGTTTTAAAAAAAATAATTCTTCAATATATTTTTGTTGACTACAATACATTAAGAGATGTAAACACTATTTAAAATTTGATATCTATGTACACATATTGATGCCGATGATACGTTTTTTGTTTTGTTTTGCTAATGTGCAATAATTATGTATGTCATCAGAATCAAGGTTAGTTTTTTTTCTGACTCACAACAAAACCGACCTGAATGAGGTCAAATCAATGTTAGTCGGTAAATCCTTCATAGACGGTTTCCATTAGAAATTTCTAGATCATTCGGGATCATTCATATCTGGTCCAATGGTTTTCTATAGTCGAAGGTTTTTCCCATTGACAACGATCTATTTAAAGATTTAAATTGCAATGCACTTTATTTTTGTTTACTTTTGGCAAAGATCCAACCGGAGTTTTAAAGCTGCTAGGGATTATTTATTAATGACTAGGATCCAGTTATAACCGGCTTTTTCTATAATTTCCTTCTTTGATACAATGATTGCCATTATTGACTATTTATAACAACGTTGCAAGACGTATTGTAATACGGAAGTATTCTGACATTCTCTGGATTCCTTTGTCTTTGATAATATAGGTACGTGTAATTTCAAATTTTTTGAAGCGTGTCATTGCTTTATGTTATTTATTGCGTCATATAGGTAATTGATATTTTTTTGCGGTTATGAAATATGAAACCACGGAATATTTTAAATTTATTGGTATATATTGTGTTGTATCTTCTATCTATTTAAAACATTCTTCGACATTTTTGTGTACTTTATTAGTTGATAGTTGAATTACTTGTGTTAAAATTTCTCTATTTTATGCAAAATCGAGTGTGCCTTCAAATCGGAAACACTATAATTATCATTCGTATTTTATTGTTCTTGTTAAGTTTCTTTTGCATATAATAATCAATTTTAATTTTCTATTTGCAGTTAAAGGATATGCTGCTAGAACGAGACCTAGGTAAACTATACAGTCTACCCATGGTGGAGAGTCTTGATACGGGACGTCACGTGATCATAGATGCCATGACAGACAAGCAGTTGGCAGAAACGTACGATATGATACAAGACGCTGCAGCTCACGGTAGTGGATTCGGAATAGACGAATTTATAAATGAGAAAAACTTTAGACAAGAAATACATGACAGTCATTGCTTTGCAATAATATGTAAAGAAAGTTGTGACTTGATTGGAGGAATTATTCTTGCAAACAGTAAATTTTATCGAGGTGCTTCTACCATGGTAGATCCCTTTATCATAATCAAACGAACCGAAAGAGGTCAGAGGTTAGGAGAATTTGCCATGAAAACAGCAATTCAATTTTCACAGCAATTAGGATATGTCGGAATGTATGTTGACACATTTTCTAACAATACTGGAATGTTGAAAATCTTGCAGAAAATTGGTGGTTTTACCCAAGTTGGATTTTTGCCCGTTGGTGGCCGATTACAGAGCGGGAAACTCATTGGTTCTATAATCTTTTATCGAGATCTCGCGGAAGTATCATGTGACATGGAGAATTTATCAGAATATGGAGCAGATGAACTCGCAGACATTTCAGAAGACGACAACCTGGAAAATATCAATCCTGTAGATTTGAACCTCACATGACTTTAAACAGTGGACTTTCTGTCGGTTCACGAATACTACCGCTTTTAGTGGTTATACCGGTTTTGTAAATACGACAATGTCATATTAAAACCGACATTTAGACTTTAAATTACAACTGAAGGTCTAAAATCGAAATGCAAGTTCGCCCTTGCCACGATACTATACATAGAGATATAGGAGAAAGAATATTTTCCAACCAACTCTGTAAAATAGAAAATACCGAACCAGCTCGCTGCTGTGACAATCTAATCATAGCTTTATATGTAATATATGTAAAGAACAAACTACATGTACATGTTGAAAATTGTTGCAGTTGTCACGTGACAGTGCATTTAGTGTATATATTACATAATATGTAATTACATAGAATCAGTTCATGATAGCAACTAGATCAAATAAATCATGACATTCTATACAAATTTTGTTCTTTTATTTATTGTTATCTGAAAAAAGAGGAAAAGGTAAAGTCTAAAATTTTACCAGACAAGTATTGAAACGGTAGGGTTTCACACACTAATCATCACTATTTGCCTCTATAAACATAAGATGTTGTATGGTTGCCATTGAGAAAACTCCCCACTAGAAACGAAATGATGGATAAGTGAAAGATAAGTTAGCAATTGTATGTCACCTTAAGGCATTTAATAATGAGCAAAACCCTTGCTACATAACAAGCTTCCCTTTCTTCCTGTTAAAAAAAGTATTTGTATGAAAAGCAACACACCGAATGCTACTAGCGGCACAGGAATTTATTGTTTACCTTTCCGTAGTGCATGTAGTACCTTAATTCATTTTCGCTTTTTCTGTGGTGTGTGTTGACATGGTTGACAAGTCTTGAGTGTACGGAAATTGTTTTGTTTGGTGGTGGTCTTTTGACGTTTTGGGTTTTTGTTTTATTTCCTTCTTCGACATATTATCTCGATTGCCTCTTGGAACTGTTGGATGATTTTCATTTCTCTCAGACAAAACACAAGAGCATCTTTTCACCGACATTCATGCACAAAACTGCTACAAATTTTCATATCTTCTTGTAAAACCATATTACTATGTTTTAACATATTGGCATGGTCAGAAAAACATCAAAAGTGTACATGTAGTTATCAAACTATTGAGACTGAAATAAACAAGTCATGTCCAATGGTAGCTGATGGTGCAGAAGTAAGGTTTTGGATTATAGAAAAAAAAACAGCAAAAAAAAAATGACGGTGTGTTGATAGGTTACTTCCACAGATTTCAAAATGACTACACAAGAAATATATTGAAAAATATACTTTCTTTATAAGAAAACGCACGTTCAAAATTTTACAATCAAACCATAGGTTCTGCAAGCGAAGATTATAAAACTTTTGAAGGCCTACATACAAACAGGCAAAAAAATAAAAGGACTCGATCGTCGAATGCCAAGTTTGCCTTTGATTAATTTTGAAAGGTGGCGTACGTCAGCAGTTGTTGTGTAGAAAGTATAAATTGTATGGTGAGAATTGGCCAATTCCAGAAGCCTGAATACCAAATCGAGCTCCCGGCACGATTTTTCGTGATGGCATCCCTTAATACTGAGCTCATTTTGGTACTTTCGATAAGGCTACATTTTCCGACCCCAACAATTTATCTTGTTTCCATACTTGTGACATCCTATCTCCAACCAACCCCTTTTCTATTTTCTTTACAATTTCTTTTCTTGCTATTTTATCCAATTCCATATTTCAGCCGCAGTATAAAAAAACCTCTGTGATGCAGGAGGTTAAATAAACTAATAGTCACGCAATCAATGAATCAAAGCAGACAATGAATGCTTAAAAGTATGGCTGACAGTAAAAACTATCACCGAGAATGAAGTCAATTATTCTGTTATGTGGGTATAGATGGGGTATACAGAAAGTCCAATATGCAAAATAAAGCGCCAAAACAACAAAAAATAGAGAAAAAATAGGATAAGAAATAAAGCATAGATAATAATTAGGTGCTAAGATAATAAGAAAAAGACAAAGTGAAAATAAAATATAGAAAAATGGCCTAAAAAATCAAAAATTAAAAAAATGAAGCTTCCCCTCCACCTTAATACCCTCAATTATCTCTTGTTGCACCCGGATGCACTGATTCATCATACAAGCATATGCAAATTAGCTGTTTAATAAACCTATCAGTGTAGTCAAAACATATCAAATTCAAGGCAACTCTTATTAAATGGAACGTAACCCAATACTTTTTATAAATAATAAACAAGGCCTGTTTACACATCAAGTGGCTGTGACCTAGTATTTAAATAAGTATGACAATTTTCAAGTATAAACTGAAGTAGTTTTCCATCGGATGATTCTATAAATAAAATAAACTGATGAATGTTTAACGTCAAGTTACAAATAGCACAGGCATATTTTCGATGATACAAATGTTGTCGTTCTTGTGATCAAGACCAGAACAATGTACAATATTTTACAAACATTTTTGTATGAAATATATGCCCAGACTATCCACATGTATTCATGCTCTTGTCCGTATACACAAAGTTCGTCATTCATTTCCCTGAGTTTATCCAGGGGTGGATGAACAAAGGAATTTAAAAAAAAAGGGGAGTCGTATTTCCTAAAACGTTAGAAATACTGCCGTGAAGAATAATTTTTGGATTATTTTATTCTTAGAAATGAGATTTTTCAAATTTTAAGGGGGGGGGGGGGAGGGGGGGGACAACTAGGTGACGTTGACACAACCTTTACTCCCTACTTGATCTGCGACGGATATCTAAATGATCATGAAGGAAGTCTTTGTTATATTTATATATTTTAACCTTACATCTATCATCGAGATATATAGCTTAGAACATTGTACAGATGTCTGTGACTTGTGCACGGGACGAACAATTTATTTCTACAAAAGGAAAAGGGGGGGGGGGATTTTCAATGAAACATTTACACTTTGGTAAATATATTTTAGTAAACAAGGACTGCTTACATGTATATATATAAAGTGACTAAATTCCAAATGGGAACCTATTTTAGATTATAAGACAATTTCAATTCAATTCAATTCAAAGTTTTATTGCCATATAAACTATACAGTTTGTGACATATAACAACAACAAAAACAAATAAAGACAATATCTAAGTAACTCAATATATATACACAAATTCAGGTAAATATTAAAGGGTCCCCTGTCCTCAGTTCCATTGACTTTTTTATAAAGGATCCTAGTTTATTCACTTGTGTTGGTGTTGATGGGTTAAGTATATATATAACTTTGTCATTGTCAGTGAGATTAGCAAATGAATTACTTTCTCTGTTAATGCAAATTAAAATATGTTAATCTAATATTTGAATTATGAGAACGATTTATTAAGAAATGTTTCTCATCATCTAGTACTTTGCCTTTTTTGCAAAGTCTCTCTTCGCGAGGAATTTTAAAATGCCTTCTTTTTCAATTAGTAATGAATGGTCACTGATTCTAAGTTTTGTAATTAATTTTCTAAATTCAAAGTTTGGGTTAGAGAGGTAAGGTTTGATCAATAGATTTGGCTCACTTCCTATATAAAAATTTAATTTACTTTTATCGTCAATAGATTTCAACTTATCCATCAACAGGTTGTTGTAATATGAGTGTATGCAGTAGTTTTCCATTGTATGATTGTTGCTTATAACTAGATAAAATGACTATATATATAGAATAAATTGATGGATGTTTAAGGTCAAGTTACAAATAGGACAACCAAATATTGTAATACTGTGAACAAGACCAGGTCAAATATGCAATATTTTATAACCATTTATGTATGAAATGTATACACCTACTATCCACTGTGACATATATGTGCAAGTACCTGTCCGTATTCAAGTATAACAAAAAGTTAGTTTTCTCGTTTGAATTGTTTTACATTTGTCATTTCGAGGTCTTTCATAGCTGACTAAGCCGTATGGGCTTTGTTCATAGTTAAAGGCCAACAAGTTACCTATATTTGTTTCCTTCTGTGTCATGTGTTCTCTTGTGAAGAGTTGTCTCGTAGGTAATCATACCACATCTTCTTCTTTATAATCAACAGGTGCGCAAATGTTTTACCGCAGAAAAAGAAATTATCAATCCCCACAAAAAAATCCCATATTTGTGTCGAAAGACAGTATCATAAACCAATAACACTTTTATTTTATGCATTTGAACTTTTAACAGTCTTTATCACATTTCTTTTTAAAAATCTTCCTTGTTTAGATGCAGATATACAATGTATCATGTTGAGCCTCGTTTATAACCTAAATCTTCCTTGTTGATAAAAGTACGTGGGTTGAATCTATTGACACTGTAAAGGAAACTTTAATTAAGTAGTACTTTATGTGACAAACACTCTATTGATCAGCTATATAATAGAAACTGAACAGTGAAGACCTACTTGTAATCGGCCATTAAATCGATTGAGCTGGTATATGTTACAGTCAGTCAGGTTTGAACGTTTTCCATTTTGTTTACTTTTTTGGTAAGGGGAATCTGCTTTCTCGGTTAAGTATTTTAAAAGATGTTTTTGTGAGAATGATTTGGTACAATGAGGATCATTATTTTGATTATTTGAACAGAAGGGTTTTGGTTTTGATTTAACTTAATTGCTTGACAAGGCATTTAATAATATACAATTTCCTCACTATGATCGAATTCAAATAAATATTCTTGGGATGTTTATTGTATACTTGAACAGAACAGCCAACAAACAACACACACACACACAAACATCTTGTACAATAATTTTTCTTGCACAACTTTGTTGCATTTTACTTCGATTAATTGTTGGTTGCCTAAGTCCAGTAGTCGAATGATTGTTGGTTGCCTAAGTCCAGTAGTCGATTGATTGTTGGTTGCCTTAGTCCAGTAGTATCTATGTCATTCATGTTCTGGACGGTAAAATATGAACAATAAAAATAATAGGTAGATCCTATGGTGGTCGGTTAAGTTAATTTCGCATTTTTGCGTTTTTCGCGTTTTCGCCTTTCATATTCTAAAGGGCGAAATCGTGAAGTCGAAAACGCGAAAATGCGAAAAGCCAAAAAGGCGAAAACGCGAAAATGCGAAAAGCCAAAAAGGCGAAAACGCGAAAATGCGACAAAGGCGAAAACGCGAAAATGCGAAAAGCCAAATATATATATATATATGTGTGTGTGTACATTTACTATGTCATTCTTTTTTGGATTGGCTTCCTGAAATGTCTCCTACTCATTAAGGGAACGCACTTCGGAGGCAAATATTTGTTGTGCACTCATGATTATATGTTTACTTATTCATTACATACAAATGAATAACGCGTTGAATTTGTAAACATATTTTTTAAACGTTAAAGAAATATGCAGAGAGCAGTTTGACCGTATAAAATATTAATCTAATTGATATCATTATAGTTGGTAACCTTCCTGATATTTTAAGTAAATATTCATTCATAAAGAACGCGCCCGATTAATGATAGCTGAAAATTTTCAGAAGAAAAACAGTAAGCAGAAACCTCAGTGTTTACTTTTTTGGCAGCTATCCATATCAGCACTCCTTATTTAATCACTAGACGTGGGTTGGTATAATTACAATTTGTTAAAATACACGAACCATTCTGATAAAAACAAACTGAATTTTATGAATAGTTAATTGGGCATGGCTTGTAAATTGATACAAGGATATTTATATCGTTAATTTTTTGAAAATAACAATTACGACAAATGCTGACGAGTACATAAAAGTATTGAACTTGTATAAAATAGTATATTGCGTAATTTGTTTTGAAGATATTATTTTTCTAAGGAAGCCTGATTTCGATAAGAAACATGACATTTTCAAATCTTTGATAATACTTTGCTGATGGTGCCAATTTGCAGGTATAATGATAATTTTCTTGTAAGTTAAAAGTTATTGAATTAAAATTTAAAAAAAAGTTTTAATTAAAAAATGTACTTTCAAAATAAACAGGCAGATTACTTAGAGCTTTTCTTTTTAAAAGTGCACACATTTGCACTTAAAGAATAAATGTAAAAGCGTGCTTGATGAATAAACGAAACTCTACCTTACAGACGCCCTTATAGACACTTTAAATGTGACATGTGGCATGAGCGAGCTTAGTATACATTAGAATCCGTTTTGGATGAAATATGCAAACTTGTCTTTACATACAATCATTTTGTTCTACAACAAGAAAATTACCCATACAGACATTACAGCTTTCTTGAATAATCATTAGTAGATACAATTTGCATGGCTGAAGAAAGACTTTTAGCGGTCTTCGTGAAAGAATAAAAGGCATCCCGTCGCAGACACTTAAAGCATTGGACTAAAAAACGACCTTTAAGTCAAGTTAAGTGTTCCTGGTGACTGAATCGAAGTCACCAATCGAGACATTAGAAGCGCTCTTGACGAGTGAACTTAATTCGTCCTTACAAATACTACATTGTAGTACTTGAAAAGCAAATAATGAACCAAAAATTAATGATATATTTGGTTACCAAAAAGGAAAAGAACAAACTAAAGACAATGTCCAGTGTAACTTTCATTAAAACCTTATTTGCCAGATGTGTAATTCTTGAACATTTTCAAATAAAGTTTTAGGCAAAATTTAATTTGAAATCACCCCTTTTTTCCACGAACAATTGCGGTATGCAGTTTGTTGCTATCGCAGATGGTTGCTTTTGATTTTTGAGATACTGCAATCCAAAAAGGACGAACGCATTTAATGCTTATAATTAAATAACGATAAATGTACAACTCTTTTGGATATAATTATTATAAAGTAAAAGAAAGAAAAGTAAAGGTTAACGGGCAAAATGATTATGGCACTAAAGATAAAACAGAAGATTCCAAACAATATGAAGTTATAAAAACACTGAAAATCCATAATAAATTAATGTTATTTGATTTCATTTTGTACAATTATGATACTGCAGCTGTAAAGCATCCATTATTCTTAACTCTTCAAGACTTAACCTTTTCTTATGTATAAAAGCTGCATGCTATATCTATCCAACTCTCTTCACCGATATATTTAATATAGAATAAAGCCGGTGAAATCAATTGCGGTTGTGAAACTCAGTTAATGTTACTATTTAACGACCCAACACAGGCTGAAATCAAAGGCTGTTCGTTTTAAACTTCTGTATATTGTAATATATAGAGTTTCTGATGTTTCTAAATATTTATCCAAAGCGTAGTTCAATCAGATAGAAAGGAAATTAAATTTACCAACTCGAAGCATAAATAAAGATCCATTGGCAAATTTCCAAAACGGTTTTGCTGTTCTATACCTATTTGGAATTCAGTTAAATGTATTTTTCTGCTTTCAATATTAAAAACTGATATTGCTTTGTTGATTTTGTATTTCATTATATAATAATACAGACAAGTTATGTAATTCTACAATAAATACAGTCACTTAAATGAGATTTCTAAAGTGTATAGCTGACACGGTTGCGATCAAAATTCATTCTTTCATATGATAAGGACATAATCTTTTTATTAAATTAATTGAGGCGTGGAGCTGTTTTGTCAGTAATGTGTAAATTTATGTTGATCATTGTGTTTTTGCTAAATTTCTTCTGTTTCAATTTCTAACATCGGACTTGGCTTTTAACTGAATTTTACTGTGAATATTGCTGTATTCTTGTTTAGCATTCAACATTATCTACAGATATAGGGGATGGCCGAATCTCACAACACTTGTTTAAATCAGGGCAAGTTAAGAACCTCTGGCTTTTGATAAGTTTTGTGTCTTTGGTATATTTTAGAGTTCAGTGTGGTGTATATTTCACTGAACTAGTATATATTGTTGTGAAGAAAACGGCTGTAAGCTGGATTTTCTTGCAGCCTTCAATACGCATTCAATACCCATCGGTGGCTGTTTTCCTGCTTTTTGGTCGCATTTTTCTCAATTTTACACATTCCCTTTTCCATATTCAATTATACTGTGTTATAAGTATCTATAAAATATGTTAACCTTTAAAAATCGCAGCGATTCCAGAAACAAGATAATGTTATCAAAAATGTTTCAGGTCCGGTCAGAACGAGGAAATGTCATGCAATGTCCTTATATAGCAATTGTAATGGTATATAACTCACCAATATATTAAAAAGTGCAATACCTGCATGTCCTTGTTTAACATATCATCTCTTTTTCAAAAACAATTTAGATTTCCCTATCTCAATCCAATTCAACTTACTAGACAGAACGTACATTATTAGTTTATTGTTTTGTCCCTGAATATGCATACAAATTCCCATCTGGACGGTCAATGAACAAAACAAACTAATAACAAACCAATAACGGTTCATGATAAATCACTATCGGAATGCTGATAAAACTACGTTTATCAAGGGTAAACGTTTTTATCACAATAACAAAGTACTTACAGGAACATTTCAAAACAAAAGTATGCTGCAGGAACAAAAGAAATCCGTAATGACAAATACAAGACAATTAACTGGTCAGAAAAGAATCATAAAGTATGATTAACGAGAAATTGTAATTGTTTCTATTGTTTATATGTTTATTCGATCTATGAGTTAGACTGTCCCACTGGTAACTTTCGCCCCTCTTTTGTAGCATGAAAAACACACTATGAATTAAAGTGTAGAAACATACATTTACACACAAAGTTCTCATAAAGATGTACTACTACATGTAGCAGTCAAACTGACAAAACAACTATGAAGTGCAAAGAAACATGTATATGAGCGGCGTTACCTTTTGTGCTTGCGTATACACAATTAACTTTCCCTATACTTTCGGTAGCTTTCAATGTGTACATAGAGTACGGGACAACGCTTTAATGAAGTTGCCAATCCAGATGAATCGCACGTGTTTTTTATGTCAAGCTATTAATTTTATATTTCAAATTCGTCTGAGACTTACTGATGTTGCATCATTAGATATTTTTAACCTCTGGTTTTAAACAATTGTTTTGGAGAAAAAAGACACACTTAAGTGTACTTAATGTTCTTTCTATTGAAATTAAACACAAGTTTCTTTCTATCTCATAATCATTTATCCCCAATAAATCTTATCACCAGGTGCTCCGCAGGGCGCAGCTTTATACGACCGCAGAGGTCGAACCCTGAACAGTTGGGGCAAGTATGGACGAAACATTCAAGCGTGATACAGCTCTGAATTTGGATTGTGATCACATTTTTGACATTACATGTTTTTTTTTAAACAAAACAAATGTCAAGATTTTACAAATCAATTAAAGATTTCTTCTTCAAACTTATTTAAATCTAAAAGTAAATAGTTGATACAGCATAGGTTTCTGACACACAATGAATGTGGTCTAATGAACTTAAAAATTTTTTTTTGCCTTTGAGCAATTCACTATGCTGTTGAATATTAATCCTCTCAAAAAAATGTTTGAAGAAATTTTCTTTTTATTTATGAAATCTGAAATGAGAAAAATTTAACCCCCCCCCCATTTTTTTTTTCACATCCCCGTTTCCCTTTTTCCAAAACTGATATCAATTCAAATTTCTAATGGAGTTTGCAACAATAACTACTCTTTTAAATACATCATAAAATATTAAAATGTAAAATAAAGTGCTTGTTATCACTGAATGGTAAAGATTGGTTGGTAGTAAAAGTGAATATACATTGTTTATTGTATAAAACAATAAGAAAAACTTCGTCAGCAACATTTTAAATTGGCAAATTTCCAATGAAGTTATTTACATAAAGTTATTGGCAAATAAAAATAGAAAATGACATCATAGTCATGTCTGGCAAATTTCCAACATATATTATCAACTACTATTCTATACAAAGAAAGATAACTCCAATTGAAAATTAATTGCTATTGCACAATATTGTGCAATTAGATATTTCTTGCTATTGTGAAATACTGTGCAATTGAAAATTTCTTGCTATTGCACAATACTTGATATGGAATCCTGATTTGGACCAACTTGAAAACTAGGTCAATAATTAAAAATCTAAGTACATTTTTAAATTCAGCAAGGATTCAATTTTTGTTAAAATCAAACTAAGTTTAATTTTGGACCCTTTGGACCTTAATGTAGACCAATTTGAAAACGGGACCAAAAATTAAGAATCTACATACATAGTTAGATTCGGCATATCAAAGAACCCCAATTATTCAATTTTTGATGAAATCACACAAAGTTCAATTTTGGACCCTTTGGGCCCCTTATTCCTAAACTGTTGGGACCAAAACTCCCAAAATCAAACCCAACCTTCCTTTTATGGTCATAAACCTTGTGTTTAAATTTCATAGATTTCTATTTACTTATACTAAAGTTATGGTGCAAAAACCAAAAATAATGCTTATTTGGGCCCCTTTTTGGCCCCTAATTCATAAACTGTTGTGACCTCAACTCCAAAAATCAATCCCAACCTTCCTTTTGTGGTCATAAACCTTGTGTTTAAATTTCATTGATTTCTATTAACTTATACTAAAGTTATTGTGCGAAAACCAAGAATAATGCTTATTTGGGTCCTTTTTTGGCCCTTAATTCCTAAACTGTTGGAACCAAAACTCCCAAAATCAATCCCAACCGTCCTTTTGTGGTCATAAACCTTGTGTCAAAATTTCATGGATTTCTATTTACTTAAACTAAAGTTATAGTGCGAAAACCAAGAAAATGCTTATTTGGGCCCTTTTTGGCCCCTTATTCCTAAAATGTTGGGACCAAATCTCCCAAAATCAATCCCAACCTTCCTTTTGTGGTCATAAACCTTGTGATAAAATTTCATTGATTTCTATTCACTTTTACTAAAGTTTGAGTGCGAAAACTAAAAGTATTCGGACGACAACGACGACGCAAGACGACGCAGGACGACGACGACGCCAACGTGATAGCAATATACGACCAAAAAATTTAAATTTTTGCGGTCGTATAAAAAGGATTTCGTATTGGTTATTGGTTAGTTGTAAATCAATTATATATAGATATCAAAGTTTTATGTAATATGCTGCCCCTTAGTATAGTACCTGCCGACTTTCAAAACGGAAGGATAACTTTGTCTACAACGGTAACATGTGTATGTTTATCTTATCAGGCAGTTCGGTACCATTTCTGCTCAAGTCAGTTAGTTCTATGTGCTGTTCGTTCTGTCTGTCCAATGGTTTTCAGTCAATTAAGTTATTTCTACCTGACGAGTGTACCGTTCACGAGATCTACTCCAAAGTACAGACGCTGATTTTAAGGTATAAACCAGCAAGATAAGTACGTCGGAACTTGTGTTAATCTTAAAAGCGTGCATTTATAAATAAGTCTAGTTTTACCATAAGCTGTGTTGTAATTGCATATATTATACTGATATCATAAATTAAATTTTTAGATGATATAACTAATTTGTGTTACTAGCTCATGTAATGGATCTTTCATAATAAAACTGAAGGCTGAATATTAAATAATTCTTTATTTGCAAAACAAACAAAAACCAGTTTTGATTATGGCAAATACATAGACAAAACAAACATATGAAAACTCGAGAATATTATAATAGATATGATAAAAACAGTTATTGGTCTCCCTTCCTCTGTTCTAATGACTCTTTGATAAAAGAAACAACTGCTTTTACATCATTTTGTGTTGATCGATTTAGTATAATCACGAGTTTATCAGTAAATTAAGTGTATCAAAATTTACATATTTTTGATTAAAAGTAATAAAATATATGTTTCAGCTACAGCTAATGGGCAATTAATATGTTGTTGTTATCCGAATGACTTAAGTTCGGTGGTTGTTGACTCTGTGTTGAGAGGATGCGGTTGTACTTTAAACCTAGGGCGATATAATGTATGGATGTTATAATTGCTAATCGAATTGCAAATATGTGTAGGAGCAGAGCAGTCAGTCAAAATGTTAAACTCTAAAAAAAAAAGTAGTCTTTTGTTGACTGTTGCCCTCTGAACTAGCGTGTCAATCGTTCGATTTACATGTCCACTTTGTACAAAGATAGATACACCAACGACATATTCTTTTGCTGAACAAAATTGTCTATATGGAATTACACATTTATCTATCCGTCAACATTTAACAAAACCCTGCATGTTTTATTATGATCATATTCACTGATATATTCTAAGTAGACGTCTAGTGCAAACAATCTAAAATTGTGAAATTTCCACAAACGTAGGATGAAACAAGGCAGACTTCAAATGCTATTCCAAGTCTATTCTTAAAATAAACAACACGAAATATCAATTATGATCATAATGAAATTGAAGTAAAAGAAATAATATAGACCATAAATATATCTTATAATTATATTTAGGTCATTTAATAAAGTTTAACAAAACAAATTCAAAATTGAATTTTAATAATTCACAAGTAAAGATAATATTACCCACTCGACGCAATTAAATATCAGATTTGACCCATTTTAGACACCATCGCACACTGACTTTTTGAACTTACCATGTTAAATGATTTTCTTATTGAATAATTGAAACAATTTGTTGAGTTTATCCATTATATTCATCTGATCTTTTTGTTAATAAACGTGACAATGTTGTTATATTCTAGCAATCTAAATAAACAAAATTGATTCAATTAAAGAGATGTTCACATGAAATACTGATGTTTTTATATTTTGCCATATCATAGATGTTCCGAGGCCAGAAAGTGTTTTAGAGTTAACAGAGACTGCCAAAAAGACATGTTTTAATGTTCGATATGCTTATGGGATGAGCAAAAAAAATCCCCGTTGACCGACTTCTGAGACCTGCTTCTAATGATCCCGACAACAATGATAGTCGTGTCATATACCATTGTGTAGATAAATCAATTTAGATTTACGGCATATTAAGTTTAAGTAGGTTTGACAACCGAGAAATCGAAAAATAACGGGAATTCGGGACTGGGGGTCATTTTTCAAAAAAATTAGTTAAGTACCTTGTGTTATATTAAGGTATATAGGAAATTTTTTTTCTGAGACAAGTGCCTTTGAGTACGTGGCTGTATGCAACCAGTTCCACAGTACAGCTCTGCTAAAGGATGTAGCACAACATGTAAAGTTCACCGTTGCTTACTATCATGACCATCGGATATCGTGAAAGCGTAGACGCATTATTTAGTCTTGTTTTTATGGATCTATGAATTTGTTGGCTATTATACTGATATCATACAATTATTTTAACAACTGTTTTTATTGCACGTTTATTAAATGTATCATTAATTATTTAACTAATGAAAGGAGAAGTCAATCTTCCTCAGCTAATATGGATCTAAGTTAGGTTATATTGTTGTAACCTGCGTTGCTATGGTACGATTGTAGTTGCTGTAGTACTAGTATGTGTTGATTTGATTAGATTGGGAATTTTTTTTTGCGCATTTGTTTTCATTCCATGACTGAATTAAGCTCTATAGACTATGGAGCTCTTACGTCATATTTCAAATGAAAGAGCTATCTGTAAAAATAAAAATAAATGTAAAAAGAGTGGTTTTCTGTAGAGTATTGGCCTTCTGAAGTAGCACGTCAACACTCTATTCACTTGTCCGCACACGTACTTAAGACGGTTGAGAGATTGTGTATGTTCATCTATGAATCCCCCTCTTTTAACAAAATATATATCTACTTTTTAAAAGGTGTAAAAGCTGCATTGCTATCCCACTCTTTTCACCGATATATGTCTAATAGACTGCACGTTAAACCACTTAAGATATTGTGAAACTTTAATTAATGTAATAACTAAAACCTATTCCTTAAATAACGGCAGGTACGTTCAATTATGATATTTAAGTTCAAGAAACAACACAGACTTTGAGCGTTTTTCTTTTTTTACAATTGCAAAGATTTAAAATCCAATTCAATCATCAATGCAATTAGAAATACTTACTCTATGCAATTGAAAATCAGACTGATTTTGCTATTGATTGAGAAACAAAATTGGTATCGAACCATTTGATGCGACATTCTAATGTAGTGTCTATAAGATATTTTAAGGTTTTTAAAATCCCACTGAGTCTAGAAAGATAACGAAAACATTCTTGACAAAGATGTTTTTACACTGCGAACACACAAGGGGGTTGGGACATTCAGATATGATTATCAAGCCCTTAATATGGTTATTAGGCGCTTAATATGGTTCTCAAGTTCTTAATTTAATATGCATCAAGTATTTCTATCTGTACATTAAGTGAAATTAAAAAAAAAAAATGATATAATAATGGTTTCTGGTTGATCATTGCAAAAATGCAACAAGAACTACGTCAGTATCAGTATTAATTCAAAAGAGTCATCGGGGACAAATAGAAATTGTTATTTTAACAAGAATTGCTTACAGAAACACTTTAAACAAAACTAAGCTACTGAAAGAACAAAAAACCCATAATGTAAAATTGATAAATTCCAATTGAGTTTACGAGTGCTTACCGAAATGCAAATGTTTATAAGAGCAGAGCAATTAGTCAAAATGATAAATACTAAAAAGAGTAGTGTCTTTTGTTGACTGTTGCCCTTTGAACTAGAACGTCAAACATTCGATTCACATGTCCTCTTGGTACAAAGTAAAGTTCATATTGAAACGCCAACTACATAGTCACGTCCTAAAATCATAGGCGGATCCAAGGGGGGGGGGGGGGGCTGAGGAGCCCGGCCCCCCTTTCGTGGGAAAAAAATGGTTGATTATATAGGGAATCCCTGAAGCATGACTGGAGAGGACCCCCCTTCGGTCAGTCAACGCCCCCCCTCCCCCTTTTCCCCCTTAGGAAAAGTTCTGGATCCGCTACTGAAAATGGTTGAAAAAATTGCCATATGTAGTTACATAATAAAATTGAGAATGGAAATGGGGAATGTGCCAAAGAGACAAAAACCCGACCATAGAGCAGACAGCAACAGAAGGTCACCAACAGGTCTTCGATGCAATGAGAAATTCCTGCACCCGGAGGCGTCCTTCAGCTGGCCCCTAACCAAATATATACAGTTCAGTGATGATGAACGCCATACTAAACTCCAAATTGTACACAAGAAACTAAAAGTTAAAATAATACAATACTAACAAAGGCCAGAGGCTCCAGACTTGGGACAGGCGCAAAAATGCGGCGGGGTTAAACATGTCTGTGAGATCTCAACCCTCCCTTATACCTCTAGCCTCTAGAAAAGTAAACGCATAACAATACGCTCATTAAAGTTCAGTTCAAGAGTCTGATGTCAGAAGATGTAACCAAGGAAAATAAACCAAATGGCAATAATACATAAATAACATCAGACTACTAACAGTTAACTGACATGCCAGCTCCAGACTTCAATTAAACTGATTGAAAAATTATGTCTTCATCATAAGAAATTATGTAGTTACATGTATATCAGCCTACCCACATTTAACAAACTCCGTATCTAATTGGTTCTTGTCAACCCTACATGCGTATTTGTCATCCCATTCTCTTCACCGTTTTTGGTAGACGGCTAGGTAAATACATTTCAGATCGCAAGATTTCAATTAACGTAGCAATTGAACGAAATAACACGGACGTTAATGCTGTTTCAAATCTATTCGATAAAAAAACCAAAAAAAACAAATACAATGTAATATCAATTTTGATCATATAAAAGTCAAGTAACGGAAATAACATAGACTAAACAGACTTTAATTTAATTAGGTCAGTAATTGAAGCTTTTGAATATTTTATCAAAACTGAATTCAATCATTTACAAATGAAGATAAATTTACCTACTCGACGCAATTAAAGTTCATATTTGACCCATTTTAAACACCATTGCACACTGACTTTTTGAAACTTAATATGTTAATCATTTTCTTATTGAATAATTGAAACAATTTTTAGTGTGTTTGAGTTCCAATTATACGTATCCATTTTTTTCCACATGTTAATAAACGTGGCAGGGTTAATATATCATCTCAATCTAAATAAACAACATTGATTCAATTTAATAGATGTTCACATGAAATATTGATGTTTTTGCAATATGTCATGATCATAGACGTTCCGAGGCCAGAAAGTTTTATAAAATTACATATGTACAACATTTCTCAGTACAGTATAAAGTAAAATGAAAATTAATATAATATACATATTCTCGTTTTAAATATGGTTGACAGATTGCCTTTATGCATCTATCAATACAACCTCTCTAGAAAACTCTGTATCTATCGATGTCTTAGGTGTATAAGCTGCATTACTATCCCACTCTTTTCACCGATTTATTTTAATAGACTGCACGTTCAACCACTTAAGATTGTGAAATTTCAATTAGCGTAATAATAAGATGAAACATGTTCCTTAAATAAACGGCAGGTACGTTCAATTATGATATTAAAATTCAAGGAACAACACAGACTTTGATGGCCTTTATATTTTTTAAAATCGTAATAAGGTCAAATTTACAGAAGTGTTTAAATATTTATTCGAAATTAAATTTATTCATCCATGAAAATAAATTACCAACTCAACTTAATTAAGAATCATATTTGACCGATTTCCAATACTTTCATATTATAATTTTTGAACTTATATTAAAAGATTGAATATCATAAGAAATAATAAGTTCTGTTTTGAGTTCTTATTTGGGGCACCCAATTCCTAGCATGTTTTTAAACGTGACTTGGTTGAAAATATTTTGCAATCTAAATGAAATAGTATCGATGCCATTAAAGAGATATCCACATGATAATAAAGTGTCTATGTAACCTATCTTGATACTAGCCGTATCGAGACCAGAACATATAAAAGAAACATAAAAGAGACAATCAAAGATGCTAGTATAATAATTATATTTGTTTAGGGGCCAGCTGAGGGATGCCTCCGGGTGCGAGAATTTCTCGTTGCATTGAAGACCTGTTGGTGACCTTCAGCTGTTGTCTGCTCTATGGTCGGGTTGTTGTCTCTTTGACACATTCCCCATTTTTATTCTCAATTTTATTGTTTTGTTTTATCAGAATTGCTATTGAATGAGAAACACAATTGGTGTCAATACATTCGCTGGAACTTACTATTGAAGTATAAGTGACTATAAGATACTAGTTTGTTCAGGTTTTAAACATGGCACCGAGTCTAGAAAGATATTGACAACTTTTTCTGAGATCATTTTCCCCTGTTTACACAATCTGAGGGTTGACAAGAACATTTAAATATGGTTATCAAACCCTCAATATGCATCAAATATTTCTATCTGGACGTTTATTGAAAAAAAAAACTTTCATCGGGGACAAATGGAAATTGTTGTCTAATAAAAAGTACTTATACGACTCTTAAAACTAAATTAAGCTATAGAAAAAATATAAACGGGAAATGTGTCAAAGAGACATCAACCCGACAAAAGAGCGGGAAACAACTGAGGGCCACCAATTGATCTTCAATGCAGCAAGCCCATACTTGATGGAGTGCTTTGCAGCTACCCCTTAACAAAAATAGGTTCTAGATCAGTGATAATAGACTTCATACTAAACTCCGAAATATATAAAAGAAACTAAAATATTATAATGTTTTATCTTGTACAATTTTAATAATGTCAGTTGTTGAAGTTTGAAAACATTTATTAATTAATCATTCACACTTAAAGATAGAATCATCCACTCGACGCAATTAGTATCCAGGTTTGACCAATTTTAAGGTGGTACCTAACACTACAGGGAGATAACTCTGTAAAGTCAGCTAACGTTTTAATTACGTTGTGTTGTTAAGGGAATATTAAGCTTCTCAATGATCAAAATAAGTGTTTGTCAAACTGCTATATAACCAGTGTAATTTTTCTGATAAAACGGTTGGTTCAAATTTTTAGAAATTTTTATATTTTTGTAAAAGGGTCAAAGTAGATACTTTGTCAAAATTTTAAGAAAATTAAACGAGCCAAATTAATTTTAGTTCAAGTGTTGGGTACCACCTTAAACATCATCCCAAATTGACTTTTCGAACTAAATATATTATAAGATTTTCTTATTGAATAATTGAAACACTTTGTGGTGTGTTGATTTCTAATCATACGCATCATATACGCAATTCTTTCACATGTTAATAAACGTGGCAGGGTTGAAATATGATTGCAATCTAAACTAATTGTATCGATGTAATTAAAGAGATGTTCATATGAAATCCAAGTGTCTTTGTAATATATCTCTCCAGTAGTCGTCCCAAGGCTAGAAAGTATAAAAAAGCAAGAAATCCAGATCAACGAGGCTTTTTTTTTTAATAAATTTCCTGTAGAGAAGCTTATAGTTTGAAAAATAACCACAAGCTATTCACCACTCCTGTCCCATCCGCAGCCAACGTCAAAACACATCGGAGATAACTCTCTTTTTGAGAAATCGTAAAGTGGATAGAATGTAAAACAAAACTTTTGTTTAAGAGCGCAGAATACATTTCGACTCTACTACTCTTGAATTTATAAAGCAAACAATCAAAAAAAATAAAAGCATTTTGTTGATGTCCATACAAAATGTAATTCTTTTTCATTCAAACATGATTTGCATTTAGTAGACGGAGATCGTGATACCCAGCATCCTTTCTATGTTTGCATGTTATGCTCGGTCAGTGAAATTGTCATTTGTCATAATGAAAAATGGTCTTCATGTTAAAATTCTTATTACCATATTATGCAATGCCATGATTGTACCTGGTTACTCTTATGGTTACACCTGGCAGATTTATTGCATCGCACACCTTTGCATAATTATATAAGCATAATTATTTTTTTTAGATCGCCCACATTGAAAAATATGGTTGTTGAAAATAATAAAAGTGTGAATTTACAGGAAACTTCTGCCGTTGCAGTAATGCAATGCTTATGTATTTTTAGAGGAGATAATTGAAATACACATGAAGGAGGCTTTAATTTGCAGTGTTTACTGTCGTCACATTTCTATTATCAATGATGATAAACCAGAAAGAGCAGTGCAGCCAAGACTCCGTGGAAATGGCTGTACTTTGACCTATAACTGTTTACTTTAAACACATTATGAATTGGATGGAGAATTGTCTCATTGGCACTCATTACATATCTTATCATTTATATCAACATAATTGTTTACAAATTTTACAATGCTCAGAAGTCAGAACATTTAAAGTATATCTGTGATGACTACCTTTTTTAATGCTAATTATGGTTGCTTTTATGTGCGATTTAACATTGGTAAAACGGGGAAATCGAACTTTAAATATGCTATAAGTAAAGAGGAAACTGTCCAGCTTTAGAGAAGATGCAAACACTTATGCAATTAAGAAGACATTATTAGGTGGGTGTAATTTGGAGTCTTTACACTCAGGCATTGATAACAACTGCAGCTGCGATACAATATTGAATTACTTTTAATCAAATACAAAACAAAACAAAACCAAGAAGCCTCTTAATCAATATGTGTTGTCCGGCAATAAAATTGTGTCTTTGCATTAGGGTTTGATCACAAAATTCGAGTCGATCATAAACTGAACAGATGTCATAAAAGATCCTCAATTAAAATTAAGTCTGTACTAATTTGTATTTTGATGTTTATGAACTTTTTTTGTTATTCTATTGATGATAATCAAATGTATACTGTACAACAATATATCTGTGTTACTACATCGCATAACTTTGTATAATCGAAAAATACAAACTACCTTTAATATTATATTAATCATCATGTTAATTTTCTAGATCGACGATACAGAAAGCAGTTAAAGTATTGTTGAACAAATACAACAGTGTAAATGTATAGCAAGCATTACATCATTACTACGTTTGTAATACCATAATTTGTCAACAAAGTGTCAAAAGTGTGTAGTTTTGCGGAGATTCACTTTTTTACGTCCTTGAAAACTTCCTCTTTTGATAATATTCAGTAGAATACAAAAATATTCATAAGCATAAAATACAAACTAGAACAGAGTCTAACTAATGTATAAAGGTAGTTTGTATTTTCCGATTTGATTTGAAGACACATTTTGTATTCATTCTATGTTAACAATTTGAAAAGCGTGCACTTATTAAAAAGATCTTACACAATATACATTGAACTACTAATGTAACGTCGCATTTATTTTTTTAGCATGAACAATGGAATTATCCATAATCTTTTAGAATCTGAAATAGTGAAGTACGTTGCAGTGTATTTTCATGACATGTCATTGTAAACCTGGTTATCTTTGATCAGATAAGAATCATTCAAATTATACCTAATATATTGGTTTACATATATTTCAATAATGACACTTTATACAAAACGTTTTCTTCATTACGAGGAAATGTTATCTAACAAAATCCCCTTAGAAACTTGTACAGTCTTTTTCAACCATTTCAAATTAATGTCGCGGAAACTCTAACCACTGCACATTATTCTTACAGTTGCAAGATATATTGATATATTTGCACATTTTCACAAGTATATTTAATATTGATCGATTAAGATATAGATTTGTCAAATACCAATATTCAACTCTGTCTTAGTATATACATAAAGATAACAATGGATTTTATTATTTACATAGGCGGTAATAGTAGGCTTTTTGAACTCGGCGCTTTATGTTCAATACGTTGAAAATCTGTCACACTCTGAATTTCAACATTTTTTTGGAGTAAAAATTGATATTCAAAAATCTTGTTGTGTTGCAGTTCTTTTTATTGAAAAAGTTAGTGTTTAAAGTTTACTCCACAGTCTGGAACTTTCGAAATAAACTTAATGAACATACATTGGTTACATTGACACAGAACATTTTACTCATTAATAAGAATTTCCTCCACATTTTTCCAAATTTCTATACAATGGTTGATTTTCATTTCTCACTATATCAATTTTCTTTTCTAATTAACAGGCAACAGAAAATAAATGTACTTCTAGTTATTATCTTGGATGTAAACACTTGGATGTCATATGCATTTATGTTCTATTAACCTAATGTGCTGTTGTAATAAATATTTGAAGACTTGTGTTGTAAATTATTCATATATGACTCATTATGTAACATAACGATGAAGTATTTAAACAAAATCTCTGAAAGTACAAAAATCAGTAAGAATATTGCAAAATTGTCATACATTATTAAATTTTATTGTCGTTCTAAGTGGCAGTTTTAAATTATTTACCAAAACAAAGAACCCTCAGAAAAGGGCGAATTAGTATTTTCTTACAATGAATATTACTCTGAAAAACTTATGTCCGCCTGATTGTGACTTTAAAGGTTTTTGATCTATTTTTTTTTACACTATTTGATAAATTCTCTTTGTAAACTTTATGAGATGACATAACATAACGAGGGAGTTACAAGATAGTGACTGTCACTTCATGTAACAGAAAAATAGTACCGTTCGGAACTTACTGCTGATAGATTATATAATTTTGAGGCCCTTTATAGCTTATTGTTCGGTGTGAGCCAAGGCTCTGTGTTAAAGGCCGTACATTGACCTATAATGGTTTACTTTTATAAATTGTTATTTTGATGGAGAGTTGTCTCATTGGCACTCATACAACATCTTCCTATATCTATATATATATATACGGTACCTGTGCAAACTGTATATACGCTTTGCAAAAATGCATATAATTTATCTTTTCGATGAATTACTATTTATTCTTTGTTAAGTCTTTTAAACCGTACACTTATTAAAATGTTTATAAACTATAGAATCTTACTATTAATGTAATGTTGAATTTATGTTGGAGCATGTGCAATAAAAATAACCACCATCCTTTAGATCAAAAGTGGTAAATTACTTTGCAATGATTTATCATGACATGTACTTTTAAACCTGCTTCTCTTTGATCAGATAAGAAACCTTCAATGGGTAGTCCCAATGTTTTTTTTTTAAATATTTAAACACTTGTAGTCAATATATAAAACGTTGTTTTTCTATACCGGAAAAAAGGTTATCTATAAAAATACCCTTCAAAATTTAAAGGATTTTCAATAAATGTAAAAGAAAATTTGATCACTGTTCATTAATCGTATACGTGTTGGGCAATTTGAAGTAAATGCACATTTTGACGAGAATATTTCATACTTAATTGAATCAGTTGATCGGTTTAAATTTGTCAAAAACGATTAATAAACACTAACCCAGTAATTACTTAATGTGTTATGAAACTAATATCTATACATAGAAGTATTATAATTATCAGCAAAACGTTAAGATTTTAATATATTAAATCAGGAAAATACAAAATGGTTCAGTTTAGTAAAATTTAAGACAATGACACTTTTCCTGTTTTATCAAAAGTAATCACTATTTTTGAAAAAGGAAAGCAAGACCAGATGTTTCTTTGATATTTGTAGACCAGATATTGACGCCCTTCAGATATCTGAAGCCTACATCTAATACACAGAAATGAGAATTGTTTTGTTCATTTTTTTTATGTATGACTCATTATGTAATAATTTATAAAGGATTAAAGAACAAAGCTGAACGTGCACAAATCAATAAGGAAATTGCGTCATTGTTAATTATAAGATTTTATTGTTATGGTAAATGTCAAATAATTTCGTAATGTCTTAATATATTAACTGATCAAATAAACAACGAACGATCATTTTGTATGCGTCCGATTGTCTGACAGATAAGGACAATTTGTTATTTTTTTTATAATTTTTTCAATTCTAAGAAAGTTATCTTTATACGTATTAATGAGAGACGAATTGTGGCTTTGAGGGTTATTTCTCATTCACATTTTGATAAACTGTCCTTGTAACCTTCATGTTAACATGGTTAATGTGACAAAACAATGCGGGGGCGTTTCAGGATAGGGGATGTTACGGCATGTAACCACATGGAAGTTGAAATACTAATATTACCTGTCATTTTACTATGCATATGGCTAGTCTGTCTCGCATGCAAATTAAGCAAACGGAATGCCTATAAAAGATTACATCTTAAAAACTATGCGACCACTTTGTTATTTTACGCTTTCGTGCTTTTAGCAAATGCGGTAAATTGGACTACCAGGGCCGTGTTCAATATCGTACATTGTAGCTGCTACGCAATGCTACGTAGATTTTTGTCTTTGGAGCGTGTAGCTAGCCTATAGTTTCTACATATATATTGATAGTACCTACGTAGTAGCTACGTAGCTGCTACGATATTGAACGCACTTCAGTACTGAAGATGTATAAGCTAATTCATTAGCCGTACTGTAACCATCAGCCGGGATAAGAAAAATAAATAATGGATGAACATACTTTATGGAAGGGACGATACCATAGGAGCCAACCAAAAAGCTCGCACTGAACTCGTATGTTCCTAAAGGGAAACAATAATTATTCCTGTGTCAATAGTATAATTCGTAATACGTGACCTTTATTGGCCTAAATAATGATGAACTACGAAATACGCTTTCAATACTATAATTTCATTTTCTGTGTATTCGTTTTAGTAATTTACACGCTTATCACAATTATTCTGTACATACAAAAAACAAACTCTTTACTTACTTTCAGAAAATCATTATTTATCATAGGACTGTGTGGCAAATTCAAAATTCATGAAATAAAACAAAAACTCTGAAGATATGAACACTCAAAAACGAAGTTCAAGAGATACTAACAGTACCATAGCCAAATAGAAAAAGTCCGACAGGACAGCCATTCTATAAAACATAAGAGACTCAAAGTCTAAGAAACATAGTCCTAAAAATTCCGGCGGCGGCCTAAGTGCGCAGGATTGGCAGCTGGTGTGATGATCATAGCTAGTATAAATCGACGGAAACGAGGACATGACTATGGATATGACAATTGAAACTTATCCACGTATCAAATTTTTGATTATATTTTAAACCTATTGTCATGAACCTACCTACGTCATTGAGAACCCAAACGTTGAAAATTTTCAGCCAGGTATACGAGGTACCGGTAGTAGAAACTGTACAGTGCCTCCTAGTTGGTTCGTTGATCACCGATTTCTTTAAAAATCAAATAAATAAATAACATCATGTGATTTTGCTTAGTAAATTTAGCTATTATATTTTTGGCATTGAGTTATCAACAAGTCGACAGTATTAATAGTGAATAATAGTAGTCTTTGAAGTATCTGCCACTCAAAAGCCATAGACTCTGTTCACATAATTTTGGATTTGGCTATCATTGCCTGTCGAAATTGTGGTTCATGTTTATATTAGCGAAAAAGATTTTCGACTTATTGGAGTTTAATAGTGAAAGACGCATGCTTTCAAAAAAGGTAATGTTATATAAGTAGTCAGTTGTTGGCACATATTATAATTCAAATGATAGTTTTTCGTGTAATCCGCAGGTCATTCAACATTTATATATCTAATATTATAGGGTTATTGCATGAATATTGGGGATTATTGTCCCGAGTAGAATTGTATATTGCACGAGCTTGCGAGTGCAATATATGTTCTACGAGGGACAATATTCCCCAATATTCATGCAATAACCCTTTTATTGTATAGCAATATAATATTTGAAAGTAAAAATTGGTTTAAACTGAGAATTTGCCGTTGATGACGTCATGAATTTTGAAGATTTATTTCACTAGCGCAATATTGGAATTTATTGCACGCTAACTTTTGGTTACTTTCTGTGGGAAATATTATATTGCTATGCAATAAATATATTTATATATTATTGACAAAGCAAAGAAGGGATTGACAGAAAAAAATATAATTTCTATCTACTATTGTTAAACCTATCATCAAATGGTTTAATCCACTCTTTTTACGTTTATAAGTTTACAATACATACTCAGTATTTATTAAAATCTTTCCAGACTTATCCTTGATAAATACACGAAGAATATTTAGAAAAAAAGCTAATGTCACATTAAGTAGTGTGATACAGAAATAAGTACTTTTACCAAATCAATATATGATCATTATGTCTGGCAAACAATACATAAGAACAAAAGTTCAAGGTTTATGTAAATTTGAAAAATGCTTTTCCTTTCTTGTGTTTTAAGAGATTTTCATTTACACAGACTACAAAATTGATTTGTTCGAATTAAGTATTTTTACCCAAATCATTAATATTTTAGTATACATTTTATTATTGACGTTTGGAGTATGTTAAATCTGATAAAAAGCGTTGTGGTTTAATTTCCCTATGTTAAGTTTACCATAGATGATTTTTTTTTAATTTTGTTCCCGAAGGGTAGGTACCTAGGTTTTTATGCATACCTGATTGTGAAATGATTTTCTTTTTACAGAAACAGATTAAGGGGATGCAAGGTGGAGCTGTATGGAGCTTTATATATATGGTTAATGGATTGACCTTGTGTGTCCTGTATATATGGTTGCCTTGGTGGTGCCCCTCTCTTTAAAGTTTATGATTGGCTTCTTGAGCTACTGCAACGTCGTTGGACACACCAATCAAATTAACATAATATATGAACGCCGAGGAAGATTCAAAACGGAAAGTCTCTTAACAAATTATAAAACCAAAAGCTTCAATACATCAAACGAATGTATAACAATTATCATATTCCTGACTTGGAACTGGCATTTTCTCATGTCGAAAATAATGACGTTATACAGTTGTAAAAACTAGTTAAACTGATCACTTTATGTATATCATATCGGTATCAATTTTGCTGTAACATATTTGTATTCCGACATTAATCGTCTCTTTAATGATGCTCAAGGCTAATGTATTTTTCATTTTCTCATTTAACGCGAAAAAGGATGGTCGCTTAATATCAATAAATACTGATGTAGACCAATTTTCTGCAATAAACAGGACCTTTATCAATTGTATCGAAACAGAAAATATGGAAACATTCAATGGTAGCGTTTGCGTCAAATAAATTGTACATTGAGATTGTATTTATAGTGAATAAACTCATCATAGATACCAGGACTAAATTTTATATATACGCCAGACGCGCGTTTCGTCTACAAAAGACTCATCAGTGACGCTCGAATCCAAAAAAGTTAAAAAGGCCAAATAAAGTACGAAGTTGAAGAGCATTGAGGACCAAAATTCCTAAAAGTTTTGCCAAATACAGCTAAGGTAATCTATGCCTGAGGTAGAAAAGCCTTAGTATTTCAAAAAATTCAAAATTTATTTAAGCAATGTATCATCATTAGTCATAGTTAAAAACAACTTACTAGTGCATGTCATTACATTGCATAGCTTGAGTGACGAGTGTTTCAAGAAGAAGGTCTTATTAGAATTGAACATGTTAAAAGTTCTACAGAAATATTTGAATTTAGAAATTATAAAGACATTAAGAAATACCTGTTCCTAATTTCAATTATGAAGATATGATATCCAATTTATTCTTTTTGTTACATGTACAAGACATGTACTAAATCATGAATTGGAGGTAAACTAATCTTATGAAACCAACTTTAGTTTATAATGCTTAATAGATTCCTTGTGAATTTGTTTCTTGTATACTGTCTATGGAAGGTAATCCTCATATCAATTTTTATAAAACTTTTAACATTTTACAATTGGGCGTTTCAGAATCTGAAGAACCAATGGTAATTTCACTGTGCGTAACCCAAAATGAAAATAACGTCACTTCATTGGTTTAATTTCCATTGTCTATGACATTTTAAACTATCACGATGGTTTGGTGTACTTTTTTGGAAATGTTACCCAGAATGCATTAGATTCTGAACTACAATTTTTAAAATTCTGAAATTTCGTCACCAAAAGTCACATGAGAGTGTGTAATATCATATGATGCATTTTCACATCGATCTCTTATCAACTCAAATTATCCTCATATCAATAGAAGATTGAAATTGCGACATAGAAAATTAACAGTATATATAGGTGATAAATAGAATCAGCTGAAACCAAATAAGCTCGATGATAAAGTATATCACGATTACACAAAAAAAATATAAAAATACCGTTCAGATTGCAAATGAAAAAGGAATCAATACTAATATGGTTTACTGTTAGCTTCAATGTAGAATAAACATTAATTGGCAATAAAATTCCATCCTGTTCAGCTGTTAGCCTCAATGTAAAACAGACATTAATTGGCAAATTCCAATCTGTTTAAGTCGTTCTCAAATAAAACATTATTACTTGTTAAAACTCGTGTCATCAAAACTGGTATCATGGGGAATTTAATACTTATACGGAAGCAAATATATAATTAAAACTTCCGACATAAAAATCGTAGACTGCAAATTAGTACAATTTTTATATATGTAAAACATGTCTCTGTGTCAGTAGTATATTAACAGGTAATGTTTGACATACAGCTTTACAAATTCATGTCTTGTTTTACATTTGTCATTTCGGTGCCTTTTATAGCTGACTATGCAGTATGGGTTTCGCTCATTGTTGAAATTCGTCGTATGATTACCTATAGTTGATGTTTTGTATGTCAATTTGTTTCTTGTGAAGAGATGTCTCGTTTGCAATAATACCTTTTAGTTGTATTTACATATTAACTCTTGGTACTAATAGTAACACATTGTTTTCGTAGCCTAATACGATAGATATCGGGCCAGTAAATTCAATATGGGATGAGAGTAAAGCATAAATATCGTATTAGTTCATTGGCACACTGTGTAACGAATGTATTTTAACGGCTATCTCTACATGTGGTGTATAGACTAGTGGCCTATCGATTTGATTAAAGCCTCACTACTTAGTATTAAGAACCTTTTCCCGTTGAACTATATAAAAACAAATGCCAACAATACAATTTTTTTTAGTTTTAACTGTGTTTAATGAATTGATTTCAACCCTTCTTCATCAATTTCTTCGTTCTTTCTCATAGAAATGTATAGGAGGTAAGATAAATGTTATTATATACCTAGTGCTTTTATGTAGTTGGGTTGCTGTCTAATTGATGATACTCAAGACAAAATGGTATTCACATGAAAACTAAGTTAATATAATTTTCTGGATCATCTAGTACTTTACAAATTGAAAAATGTTAGCTTCCAAATAAATTTACAACTACTACTGATCCCAAAAAAACCCAAATTGAATATAAACCATCATGCAAATTCTGCCAGTCAATGATCACTCATTTGACTTCTTACAACATTTGCATGTCACTTAAAGAAATAAAAAAAATCCATATGACGATTAAACAGTTTTTTAAGAAAATAACTGTTTCACTTACAAAGGAATAATATTGGAAAAAAATATACCAATACAATAGTTAAATGTTAGTGCTACATTTTACAGTTAAGTAGGATGCTGTGCCATCGTCATACAGATAATGTCATACACCCGATTCATTAAATAAATGTGCTATTCATGAATAACGATTTTGTCATACAGTTCACAGTCTTCGTTTAATTCATCCCCATTTACGTCTTAATGGTTAAAAGAAAAAAAAAATGTTAGCACCTGAATCCTTTAAACCTGCATTCACATGTATAACATATCGTGAAGTTATTTTAAATTTTGTTTCCAGGTTAAATTTCTCAATTTACATACATCATAAGTGTACTTCTTGACACTACAGCCTGTTTCTGATAATCAGAGTTCGGGATTTTTGTTATTTTACTTTTTATTCTTTTTTATAAAAACATTTTTTTTAATTTTTTTTTTATTTCTCTCGGCCCTTTTTTCCATTCTTTATATTTTAGAAATCCGTTTTCCAATACAACTGACTGTTTTCACCTATTTTTCTCTATTCTATAGTTTTGCCTTTTATTTAGCACTTCTGGTCCAATATACTTTATTTTGTTGACCTCGTCCAAACCACCTTATATTTCTCAGAGCAATTTGTATAAGTGCATTTTCATTGTAGAAAGGATGAAAATTTTTTTTTTTTATAGAAGAATAAATATCAATGATAAATACTATTCATTCCGCTTTCAACAAATGGAATGATAAATACGCATATAAACACTTGTTTGACGTAATACAACATAAATCTACTTTACGGAACTTGTCGATTAAGCAATTATGATCATGTAAGCATAAAATACTAGTTATTGATATCCTATATAAACAAATTTGTATACACAATTGCATTTAAGTATCATTCAATTGATTTACAATATTGAAATACGTCAATACGTATAATTCAAAAAGGGAGTTCCATGAACAGTAAACTTGAAATGAAACAAATTACAAAACAAACGTAATGAACTTTGATTTATTGTGACACTTACTTATTTTCCTTTTAAAGAAAATTGAAAAACATACTTTTATTGCATTTGCGTTTTTTAAGTGTGAACTTGTTTTATAAAAAAAATAAGCATCAATGCGAATGATGAAATATAATGGCGAAAGGAAATGGCGAATGTGTCGAAGAGACAACAACCGACCAAAGAGCAGATAACAAAAGTATATATTTATAACAAAAGATATGTTTATAATTCTATAATTTTGATTATAAAACTTTTTAAATCTGTTGGTGGTATTGAGGTTGATGACTGCACGGTGTAAATTGTTATTATGTCTGATTTAGGAGAAGAGAACAACATTATAACGGAATTGTATGCTACTATCTTATAAGTGAGAGGTCCGGTTAGCTATAAATCAGGTTACAGACACCTTGTTCTACATAAAGAATGCCTGTGCCAACTCGAAAGTATGACAGTTTTTATATTTTCGTTTTATATGCTTAAGCTATTGATTTTTCCATTTAACGAGGGGCTTTACAGTTTACAGATATTAGTTTTGAGAAGCAAATGTAAATATTTGGCATTTTTAAATCAGATTTCACGAAGAAGAGAGGAATTCATACATTATCATTTTCCGAAGGATAAAAGTATCATAATTACAACACCTTGATATGCAATTAACACTTTACAACTCAATTGTTGATTTAGCTGTAAATGTGATCAGAATCTCACATGCCTGTCACACTTGCTCAAGTCAATTATAAGTAGTTCAAAATGTTCATTTCAGTAACACAACTCGCCGGAAATAGATGATTAATTAAGAAAATTGTTCACTGAAACCCACTAGATGATATCAAAAAATGAAAATAACACATATGACGATAAAAGTATAAAAAAGCGTGAAAAATATTTTGATTGAAATTTAATTTGAAGTGAGAACAACGACCAATGTGGTTTACTGCTAATTTTGTTTTACGTCATAAAGTTACATGCTAATCTTTAACAAACCGCATATAGACTTTTTACACAGTCAATTCATCAATGAAGTATTAAAACAATCAAAATTGTCGTCATGAAGATAAAGTTCATAGTTTTTCGACATTTTAAAAATCAAATTTGACATTAGTAGTTCAGATAAAAGGTTCTTAATAACCACATTAAAATGAGTAAGCGTGGATTGATTTGCTTCAGTACAGTGAATTTGAAATATAAACTATGTCTTGAACATATAGATATCTACATTCTCCCTTCTCTGAAGTATAACAAATTTCAGCAAAACCCTTCTGTCTAGACATGTGTGCCACATATGCATTACAATTTCTTTTCATTAACAAGACATTTTTTTATTATATACGATTAAGGGTCTGATGCTTAACACGCTGAACCCTTTGAATAACATTCCAAAAAGAAGACTATAGCGTGGAAAAGCCCTGTCCTTGAAATTAACCATTTATTGATTTTCAAAATCAACTTTAAAGATGGCATTATATACTTCAATATATCTTTCTGCATCATTATATAGTATGGATACTACAACAATAGTAGTAATAATAGTATAATTTTAGTTGATATTTCAACCATATTCAGTTCAATATTGAAAAGTGAATTTTAATATATGGCAATAGTATAAAAAAGAAGATGTAGTATGATTGCCAATGAGACAACTATCCGCAAAAGACCAAAATGACACAGACATTAACAACTATAGGTCACCGTACGGTCTTAAACAATGAGCAAAGCCCATACCGCATAGTCATCTATAAAAGGCCTCGATAAGACAATGCAAAACAATTCATAGTACATGTTAAGTAAAGTTGATAAATGTTGATACATATAATACAAAGAGTAAATATAATAAATATTTAATACTTATTATTTTGTCAAATATAGAGTGTATTGATAACGTATGTAAACAAACATTAGGCGTAAACCAACATATAGAACACTTAAACAAATCAAATATCCTTCTAATATTTGTAATGTAAGCATTAAAATAAAGGTGTTTGATATTCCGTTTAAGGTGATACCTAACACTACAGGGAGATAACTCTGTAAAATCAGCTTAACGCTTTAATTACGTTGTGTTGTAAAAGGAATATTAAGCTTCTCAATGATCAAATTTGGTGTTTGTCAAACTGCTATATAACCAGTGTATTTTTTCTGACAAAACTGTTGGTTCAAAATTTTTGAAATTTTTATATTTTTGTTAAGGGGTCAAAGTAAATAATTTGACAACATTTTATGAAAATTAAACGAGCCAAATTAATTTTAGTGAAAGTGTTGGGTACCACCTTAAACATATTGGTGTACATAATTGCACTTGAGTATGATTTTATTGTTTTACAATTTGAATTACGTCACTACATATAATTCTGGTAGGTAGTTTTATTCCCGTAAGAAAGGATATAAAGCCAACATGCATGAATTGCTGACATGGCAAGGAAGCGCAATATCAATTTAATTAAGTCAACACCTTAATATAGCGATACTGTCCCTAATGATAACAGAAATAATGAAATTGATGATAATAACTATGATATTTTTGATAATAATGTCAGCATATAAGCATGCAATTGCAACCATTTGATATTCTATTTGAACAACTGAGTCAACTTTATTGAACATGGGGATCGTTTAATTGTCTTACAATTTCAAAAGAAAACATAACTGCCTAAAATTCAAGAATGAAGTATCATTGCCGTAATAAAATTGGAACAAAATAAAAACAAAACTTTCTGAATTGCGGCCACAATTTGAAGGCAAACTTTACATAAATCATCTGATAAAAGAACGGTTAATGATTCTACCACCTTGTTGTAGAATTTGTACTTTACAAATCATTTGATAGCTTTAGTATTTAATGTGTAATACTTGATCTTGAATAAAGAAAAGTGTGTAATTAAAAAAAAACAATTACACTAGAAGCACATGCTTATTTAATACTCATTTGGCGAAATTAAATAGCACGAACTAAGTTCTGTACACCCTGTAGAGTTCTATCCCTTATCTTCCAACGTTTTTACTAAGTAGTTATAGTCAATATTTCAAGTTTGCAGTGTTTAAGCATTTTGTCTGTAAATGCTCCTTGATTCAGTAGAGCTTATAATACTTATACTCCTGAGTCATTTGATTTCCTTTTTCATGTGACAAATGGACCGATGTTATCCGTTTGTAAATGCTCAATGCACGTCTATTGTTGTTTTCGCATTTTGTTTTCATAGGCAAACATTATTAAAAATTGTGTTAAATAGTCCGATTTTAGGTTTTGTGTCTTACATGTAGTTTGTTGTGTTTCTCTAATTATTCGATTAGAGTTATTGTTAATCATATATAATTAATAGGATATGCTCCTTTTGCATTTTAAAAATAATCACTTTTTTTTTAATGTGTAGTGTTTGCGTTAATTGTTTTTGTACAATGGATGATAGGTAATAAATGTTTTAAAGCATATAACAGCAGTATAAGATTTATGATTTAACCGTATACTCTGGTGATCGAAACACATGCAAATTATTAAATGCAACTGAAATTGCATAAATTGGGTAATTCAAATATAATCTTAATAAAATATTTATTCTGCAATATGTCTCTACTACACATAAAACAACCATTACAATTACAGATTGCACTGCATATACCTCATGATGTATATATTATATACTTTGGTGAAAAACAATCTATGCAAAATAATATAACTGAAACATGTATCTATTACATATAAACAATCATGATAATTATAGACTGCACTGCAAAACCCTAATGATGTATATACTATATACTTTTTTCTAACACTATGGAAATTTTGCAGTGGTATAACATTACAAATAACCTACTCAATGTGAAGTATGTTACGAGTAAACATCTTAGAATTCATTAAGTGCACATTTTATTGTTTTGAAGATTGATACTTATGTATATGGTTAATTGGCATATGGTGTTATAATGTAATAAAATGTTTTGTCGATCTTCAAATGTCCGTACATTTTACTTATAATGAAATAAATTTTGATATTTAGATGTTCTTTCATATTTGTCTTGTATTTCAACGGGTGTGTGGGAAAGCAAAATATTTTAAAATAATTTTTTTATACTTTCAAGGATCTATTTGAGAGCTTTCACGAATCAGAATTATAGGTAATTTGCAAACATTTAAGAAAAAACTTGTCGATTTCCTCTTTCTTCATACACATATCTTCTCAAAATACACGTTTCAATTTGTAAATGTTCATGAATGGAAACCTGTTTTATAATGTTGATAACTGTAGATAAGAACTATTGCATCTTGATAGTTGATTCAAACCAGTTTTCTTAAATTCCGTCGCACGTTGAAACAATTGAAACATTCAAATTTTGTTACGTATAACATTCCATGAACTTACACATTACTTTCACATAACTTACACATAACTAATTTTCCAACCCTCTTCAGCGTTTATAAACAACATTATATTGCTAGGTTTTCCAAGTGCTATACCATATCGCCTTCTAAATGATAAACATCAATTTTTGATGAGTTTATTTATCAACAAAAGAAGTCGGGTTCAAAGTCACTGTGAAACTCCCTTCTCTAGAGGCGGCATGATTCAGGTGTGCATTCGCAAGATCTGTAAGAGTGCATACAATCTAAGTCTCAAGCGTCTTTCATCAGTTTCAAAATTAAGTGTGTTCTACCGTCTTCTCATGTGTTCCCTATTCCAAACTGAAAACAAAATTGAAAGAGTATATACTGGTATATAGCATAAAAAAAGAAATAATGGTCAACGTAAAAACTAGTATTTAGTCGTAGGGATGATTTAATTGTACTTTACAAAATTACTATTATTTATTCAAAATCCTCTATTAAACTGACATTATCAAATATCCTTGATTGCCAGCATATTTGGAACGTTTGGAAAATGTTTTTACAACAAACAAACAGATTCCAATGAGAACGTAATGTAAAAAAAAATCACAAAAATAGGGGTGATATCATATGCTCCAGAAGGTAAAGCAGATCCTGCTCCTATATGGCACCAATCGTGTTGCTCATGTTATTACAAAGCCGTTAAATAGTCTTATTCAGTAAAAACGGGATTGTAGTTAGGAACATACCCGATATCATCTGTGAAACAGATATCACATAACGGTCAACCAACTCGTGATGGCGTAAATTTTACGAAGTGATAATTTCACTTTAACATTTGGAACTATTGATTTAATAACGATGGGGATCACATAGTTAGCTGGCTATTTCGGGTATCACATAGTAAGCAGGACATGCCAGGTATCACATAGTAAGCTGGATATGCCTACCTTCTAAAGCATCTGATATCAATCCCGAGTTTTTGTTGTGGGTTGATATGCCTACCTTCTAAAGCATCTGATATCAATCCCGAGGTTGGTCTTCAGTTGCCTATGATGTGTTTTGTGGATTTGTTTTTGTCTTTTGGTCGTGTTTTAGTTTTTGCCACGTGTCAAGTCTTTATTTGAGTTTGGATATCATTTTCGTATCTTTCGCTCTTGCTATAGTATCTATGTTATATCTATAATCAAGCAACACACGAAGAGATATACGAGGAATCTGCTTCAAACTGCATTGATTTTATACAATACTTATGGTGATACCTCAAAATTTTCGAAGGACTTATATTTGCTATTATTCTAATGCCTTTCAAGATCATGTATCTTATATCTACTAACAGGGAATTATATTATAGAACTTTTTTGGTGTAAATTTGATCACATGTTTAGGGTTGTTTTTTATTATTGCATCAAAGCGTTAATAAATTATATATTATTGTTAAAACATTCAATATAAATCACCTCACCATCTTGAAAGTGTGAATAAAAATGTAAATGAAAACGCGAGGTCAATTTCGAGTATTTGAGAAAAAACTGCCAAGACAAACAATATTAACGCATTATTCTAACACAATAAGACTATAGAATCTTGTGATGTTTTAACGTATCCGCTAAAATTGTTTATATTGTCACAGCAAAGTCGCCAATGTTCTGTACCGACAAAACAGTACATATATTGTTTGATGAAACTTGCTGTTATTCAATTTCGAAAATATTGTAATTAAGAAATTCTTTCCCTCATGCATAGCTTTGATTCCTTGTTTGGATTTGGATATTTTACCTTGAGCATTCTTCAAAAGACATTAATTGTTAAAATGCGCATATTGTGTAACCCAACTGGAACCATTATCGTTCTAATAAGTAATGAAAAATAAATACTAATATTCTATTGGAAATACTATTGAATATTTCAACGGAATGCTGGGGTATCGTTGGTAGTTTCTAGTAGTTACTATTGTAATCACTTAAAAGTGGCGTTAAACACCAAATAATCAAATCGAATTCAACGAAATGCAGAATTTAGTTAATCTACTGATTTTCACTTCCCACCATAGAGGGTCATATAATCACAATACGAAGGGATTTGGACAAATGGAAAGAACAGGACAAACATATACAAGACCAAAACAACTTGAGACGATTCATATTTGGTTTAGATTGGCATACTTGTTTGATTGACCAGAGATGATAGTGTTAACTAACTTTCAGAATATCAAAATTTATACCGATAGACATATACACAAGTTAAATAGAATAACAAATAGATATCGCATAAAGAAATTCCATTATATCAATTTCGTTTTCTTTAATTTGTGACCGCGTTTCATTTACATCAATGTCATATAACCTAATTATTGCAAACATAAATACATTACTTAAGTATACATACTTATTAAGGTGGTACCTAACACTTCAGGGAGATAACTCTTCTGTAAAATCAGCTTAACATTTTAATTAGTTGTGATGTTAAAGGAATATTTAGCTTCTCAATGATCAAAATAAGTGTTTGTCAAATTGGTATATAACCAGTGTAATTTCCCTGATAAAACCGTTGGTTCAAATTTGTTGAAATTTTTCTGTTTTTGTCAAAGTGTTAAAAAAAATACTTTGTCAAAATTTTATCGAAATTAAACGAGCCCAATTAATTTTAGTGAAGGTGTTGGGTACCAGCTTAATCTAAGTTTTCACTAATTACCTTTTCATTGTTTTAAATGTAATTTTAATCATATATTGGTATATCTTTTCTTCAAATTAAAGGTGTCCTTAATGCACATAAAATTGAGAATGGAAATGGGAAATATGCCAAAGAGACAACAACCCGACCATAGGACAGACAACAGCAGAAGTTCACCAAGAGGTCTTTAATGGAACGAGAAATTCTCGCACCCGGAGGCGTCCTTTAGCTGGCCCCTCAACAAATATATACTAGTTCAGTGATAATGAACACCATACTATACTCCAAATTGTACACAAGAAACTAAAAGTTGAAATAATACAAGACTAACAAAGGCCATTTAGCCATTAACCATTTAACTTCTGAAACCAAATGTAGAGTCTATAATCGAACAAGGATAAAGAAGGAAATTGTTTGTTAACAATATTAAATTAGATTTATTCATTTATTCATAGTTACGTAACAAATCAGACACACAGTGCTCCGCACAATAGTCACTATTCAGTTCTTAATTTTCACGATTTTATGTTTCCAACCTAAATCTGTTTACAACGTATATATCAATATCAATATAGCTGATGGAAAGATCACACGTAAATAGCAACAATGTAACAGTTCATTTGATATTAGGTACACCCAATCAATCAAATCCCGGTTTTGCACTTTGCACTTTTTAATTCCGTAATGCAACATGCCTATTATTATTTGGCAGTTTTTCCTCGAAATATTTTGGCTTGTGTTTAACCAGTTCCTTTCCCGTCAAAATCGGTGTTATGTGTCATATAACTATAATAATATCTATTTGTGATCTGATTGTGAATTTCATGTCTTGATATGTTGGTTTTTAATTAAAAAAAAAACTCTTTTTTACTGTTATATATTCAGTTGTTATGTACAGCAAGATGTAATAGTTAGATAATACCACTCTTTTACTGAAACTAAAGATTCTATGTGTATATCACTGGCAGAGAAAACAAAAGTACAATGTCATTAAACCAAAATTCTTGGCAACATGTCATATTCTAATGTTTATCTTCGGATGTGTTGCGCTTAGATTGGTGGGGTTCCTATATTTGCTTTAATTTCTCTATATTGTCATTCACTAATGTTCGATTTCTAATTGATTTGATTTCGTCTGAAAAAGATAAAAAAAAACACTTTTGGGTAATGATACTTTTTGTTGAAAAATGATTGCGGAAAATATTTTTTGATTTTGTTGATTTTGAAAATAAGAACAAGTCTTAATTCTTGTTCTTAAAGGTTGATATACAGCAGGTCGTACTTCGTTCATTATCAATTATTCAAATAGTTCCGGCAAATTTACAATTTTGTTATCCTGCACACATAAAAAAAAGAAAATGTGGTATGATTGCCAATGAGACAACGCATACATAAAATAAGTATTAAAGATGAATATAATTCACTTTAATCTTTTCTTTACAACCTTGAATGTGTTATATCAACGTAATTGCACTGCATGATATACTATAAGTTTAGATCTCATAATGTCCAATAATTACTGATGTAACATATTGTAAGATGAATACATTCATTGTTTTAAAAGTTTTTACAACCTTGATAGTTGTTTTTTTATAATACTTCTTTATATCTTGTTATACTGTAAGTAGAGCATTTCATTTTGATAGAAATTTATATATGTCAAATAAGTTTATCAAATTTGTAACAGTCACAAACCTGTCAGTGTTCACATCACTAATTTTCACTCCAAATTTGATGAAATCTTTGAGAAATCAGTAATTACATAGAACATACATGTTAGAACATGTAAGAGAACAAATCTCATATTTCAAAAATTCAAAAAGAAGTGGATACGAGTATCTAGGAGAATTTATAAATTTAGGGATGATGCTATTTTGATGGTTTACACTATTTTAAAAAAGAGAAACATTTGATAGAATGTAACCAAACATGACACAGTGTCAGTACATGCACAGCAAATACAAACAGATAGGATCAAGGAACAGCGATGTTATTGGCTTTTCCTCGTCTCAAAAACACAAGGTATGGGTGTATATAACGAGGCCATATTCTATGTCATATATTGTTTTTATCATATGGCATTTAGACGCTAAACTACAAAAAGGAACACTAGCTTATTAACACGGAAGTTTTCAGTTTGAAATCGGACATGATAATTGCGCTCGACTCCTATCTTAATTGACCAGGATATAGATTTTCCTACCAAAGGTCGTTGTTTCGCCTTGGTCAATCCGGCTTCTACCGCCACTTAAAGCTGACTTTTACATAACAGCACTATTGTGTCAGACTTAGCGATTACCTGCAATCAGTCAAACTAAAAGGTATATATCCTTGAGTTATTGCTATTCAATATTGATGGATAGCAAAATAAAGAAACAAATATTATTGCGTTCTATTTTCCATTAGGTGTTGTTTTCATGGGCTTAAAATGCCTTATTCAAACGTTTGAGGATATTTTTGCAACAACCAATCTTCTGACATTAGATATTTTGAGAAGACGATATATCGAAATTTCCTTTAATTTAATGATATTCTTCACAATTTTGTTTTATCGACTTTTAAAACATACATGTACCTTGTTGTGGGTTATCATCTTGATATTTCTTTTTATTCATTTGAAGGTTTACTTACTTTTGAATTGTTTCACCAGAAATGAATTGTTTAAAATGTCAAAGACCACTTACAAACTTGATAAATACCTTCCGTCGTAAGTGTCTTTCTTGATATTCTTTCATTAAAAATGCTTAAATTTAATCAATTGAAAGCAAGGCTTGTGTTAATACACTTAAACGGTATGAACTAAACTTCTGATTTCTGATATCTATAATTTTCAGTTTAATTTATTTCTTCTAACAATGACTCTTTCCTCTATTACACATACAAATAATGCATCGTTTTAACGGAAGCAGCTACTACGTATACAATGAAGTTAGTAGTCTTCATTTCGGATAAACTTATTGCTAAAGAAGCTCCAAAATGTACAGCGATTAAAATAACCCTGCATAAATGTCATACATCCGACGTGCCTTACATTGTTTAACTTTATAAAAAAAGCTAAACTTTCAACATAGATACATCAGAAATAGCTATAAATGTCCATTTCAGTAAAACAAACCACATAAAAAATAGATGATTAATTAGGAAAATGGTTAAGGGAAACCACCAGGTGACATTATAAATGAAATTACACAAATGACGATCAAGTATAAAACAAAACTGTGAATATTGTTTTGATTGCAATTCAATTTTAAGTGGTAACAACTTCCAATGCGGTTTACTTCGTTCTCTGCTGACGTCATCAAGCTGAATGTAATACTTTACAAAACCTAATATAGAATTTCAGTTTACCGATCCATCAATGAACTATTTACAAAAATCACAATTATCGTCATGCAAGTAAAGTTCATAGGTTTTTCGGCATTTTAAAATCAAATTTGTCATTTTCTTTTCTTAGAAGTAGTTCACATAGAAGGTTAAAATTAATTGCGTTTAAATGAGTAAGCCTGCATTTTTTTCAAGAACAGTGAATTTGAAAAATAAACTTTGTTTTTACCATATAGGTATTACAACCCCTAACTCTCTTTTCTCTGAAGCAAAACAAATTGAAGCAAAACCCTTCTGTCTAAACAGTTGTGCCTCATACGCGTTAAAATGTGTTTACAGGACAATGCAGATATATATTGTATTATTATTTACGTTTAAGGGTCTGACAATATTTTAACCTGCTCAAATTATTTAACACGCCATAAAAGAACACTGTAGCTGTTAAAAAAACCACTTTTTATTGATTTTTAATGTTAGTCTCAAACATTGAATATTTCTGCAGCATATGCTGTTATGTATCTTGTTGCGTTTCTTACATACATGTACTATAAATACTACCATAAATTATAGTAATAATAATAATAGTTTAATCTTAGACAATAATGCAACAAATTTCAGGGCCAATAGTGACAAGTGCATCTGGAATGTATGTGATGACAAATGGGTCAATAGGTAATAATACGGGGAGTTGTAAAACATCGATAAATATTGCAAAGAGTTAATGTAATTAATATCAAAATATACATTACACTGTCAAATAAAGAGAATATAATATACGCATGTAAACAAACGGTAGGCGTATACAAAAATAAAGTAAACTTTTAAAATCCAAAAACGCCCTTGCAATAATCGTAGTGTAAGCATACAGTAGAGGTTATTGATAATCAGTGTAAACAAATCAGTGAACATTATTGCACTTGCATATCATGTTATTGTTTTACAATATTATCTTATAATTCATGCTGGAAATTTCATTCTCTTTGGACTGGATGAAAAATTAAACGCAATGAAATGCTGACAGATGGAACGGGGACCCAGTTATTTGCCCCATTGAAACGCATTGAAAGTCATAGTAAATAAATGGGGTGCTGTTCGTTAAATAATTTTGATAGCCACCTTGGGACTTCTGCTTCTGTTTCATGTTGGGCATTAGGTTCCAAGTTTCTGAGTGCAATCTCAGTGCCTCATGACCGGCATTCCATTGCAAAATTTTGTTTTGATTGACTACAGGGTCACTCAGTCTACTTCCGGTGAAGAATAAAGGCTAGAATTTAGACAATTTACTCTATGCACTGATCAGCTAATTGTCTTATAACCGAAAAATAGCAATAAGAGTACTAAAAGATTATTTCTGTTCCTTAATAATGGAACGGATAAAGACATAATGACATTGCTAAACTTAGAAAGCAAAACTACATATAATTCATATGTTGAAGGGCAGGTAATGATTTTACCACCTTGATATGGAATTCGCACTTTCCACATCAGCTGATAGATTTCGTCTTGAAAGATTCATACTTGAGTGTGTTTAAACCAAATAGCATGTGCATACCAGTAACACAAGGAGCATAAAGCAATTAAATGGTCGTTTGTTGGATAAAAATAACGATTTTATACGTACAGTCCATAGAGTTGTATCCCTTACTTACCCCCCAAACAAATTACATAGAAGTTAAAGTTATCATTTTAAGTTTTCAGTCCTTGATTTTTCTTTGTAAAGCATGCAAAAGTTGTATAAGTAAAAAAAATCAATTAAAGGTAACTGAGACTATGAAGCGAATTTTCGAAATCATTTCTAGTAATTAGGGTCTAGGTACAGAAGAAAAAATTGAAAAATGAAAAAAAAAGCTTTCATTATTTGCATAAATGTATGGCAAAATGTATTATGATTAACAATCTATGATCTCGTGATCGAACTACTTTCACTGTATAAAGTACAATTTAATTCATAATAATAAGCTACAGCAAATATAATCTATACATAATATTTATACTGAAATATGTTTCTACTACACCTAAAACAACAACCAGAATTATGGAATGCACTGCAAAACCCTCATGATGTATATTATGTATATATTTCACAAACTCTTTGGAAATTGTGTAATGGTATAACATAACAAATAACCTACTTGATGTGAATTATTTGACGAGTAAACATCTTAGAATTCAGTATATACCCACTCTATTGCTTTGAAGATTGATACTTATGTATATGGTTATCTAGCATATGGCGTATTGGAAAAAAAAAGATGTGCATAAAACAAATATGTTTTGTCGATTTTAAAATTTCCGTACATTTTGCAATGAATTAAGATATTGCATTGTGTTAAGTGTGGTAAAGACATAAGAACGGGTAATATAAAATATCTTTACAATTACACAGTTCTTTGAAGGAATGCAATGAAATCGTGTAACGTAATATATATAAAATATGGAATCAGATATTCTTGCTATGTATGACAAGGTTTCATTTTGCTCCGTTTTTAGTATTCTATGTTTTTTAAGGCTGTTTTTTATGTTTTGGTCGATCGTGTTCTGCTATGACACCACCACTCTAAGGTATTAAACGATTAAGTAACCTCAATCATTAATGCTTTTTAATAATACATGCAGAACAATATGATGACAAAAACGGTGTTCCATGTAATTATTGGTACATGTGTTTAGGCGTTCAAAATCATCAAAAGTAAAAGTTTTAAATAAATAATTCTGCTTGAAATATTGAAAAGTGACATCCATATGTTTATTTTTTGTATAAAAAAAACTTACATTGAATCATAGACAATTAGATAGATTGTCATGCAATCACTACTTTGTTTTTAACTTATGAGTTCGAACGTCTCTTTGGTTTTATGTGCTTTCTTTTTTTAAATAGATGAATTTCGAAAAAATAATCTTTTAGCAATTGTCTTTCAAATGAATATGTGTTAATCAAAGTAAATGTTAGTCAAAAGTATGTCATGAATCAATTACTATTTAATATTATGTAATTACATTGCTTTCACAAGAAATTGTAGATAAGAACTATCGGATCTTAATCATTAATTGAAATCAGTTTTCTTAAATTCCTTCACACGTTGAAACAATACAAGCATTCATATATTGTTACGTACCACATTCCATTTACTGATACATAACTGATTTTCTAATCACTTCATCATGTTTAAACAACATTATATTGCGTAGAGCTTTCAGGTGCTCTATACAACCTTTTTCAGATATATTAAATTAATTGATCAGCAACATAAGTCGAGTTCAAAGTTATTGTGAAACTCCCTTCTCAAGGGACGCGTGATTCATATATGATACGTAAGAGTACATAGTTTCTTGAGGCTTCCACAGGGTACCCCCTCAGGTCGCAAGGTCGGTTTTAAATTCGTCGAGAGGTCGTTTTTAAGGGAAATATACAGGTCGCAGGTCGTTTTTCCCAACACAGTTGACGGAAGTCGGTCGGAGGTCGTTTTTTCCAAATTTTACAGGTCGCAGGTCGTTTTTAGAAGGCCCTCAGGTCGGAAGTCGCCTCTAAAAAGCCCAGAGGTCTCAGGTCGTTTTTGACCCTGCGGGAGCCTTTTTCTTGCATCTTGCAGTAGTAAAAACATTTGATTTTTATACGTTTTTCACAATTATCTCCCTTTTCAAACTAAAAGAAAAAAAATAGATAATAGATTCCGCTATGAATCATAAAAGCAATAGTCAATGCAAATAATTTAGGATGGTTAAATTGTACTCTAGATTCTTAATATACTCATAACGTTTTGAATGTGTCTTTCAACAAAAAAGCGGCATTCTTATGTAAATCAATTGTGTTCCCTTGCCTGTCGATTTGTTCCCTTATTCAGAGGAGAATAACTTCATATAAAAAGAATTAACAGAAGATATCATCACACTTAATATTTTAAAGTGTAGTGACATTTTTAATGAATCTATTCCCTTTAATTTGAAATGAAGAATACAACCGATAAAGTGTTTTCAATCTCATATCCTGACTGACATTAAGGAGTTGACAATTAAGGTCGGTTGAGAACAAAACTTTACGAGAAAAATAGATAAGTTTAACTTCCCAATTGTGAAATTTCTATATCTATGTTGCAACATTCTACCGCTTTTACATGTAAAGTAAAGTCCCAGTTGATACAATATTCCAGAGCTTAAATTTCCAATGATGAGTTTCGTGAAATAGGGTTGTTTGGTTGTAACTTATCTAATCAGACGTATCATTAGATTTGTACTTCTTTGATCAACTTGAAGGATGTCTCAAAGGGAGACACATGTGCTTATCATTTCAGAGCACCTAATATTAACCTCGTTTTTTAATTTTTGGAATTTTCTTTAGTTGACTATGATGTATATTGTTTGTCTTTTGGGCGTGTTTTATTTATGTGCCATGGCAGTTTATATTCTAGTTTAAATATCTCTTTGGTGTTTTTCGCCTCTAGCTGCGTATTTATGGTATAGCTCATACATTTAACAAATGGATAGATATACGTTGAAGTTTACTTCAAACTCGTTGATTTTATAAAACACTCAAAGTGTTACCTCAAATGTGTTAATAGGATGTGTATTTGCTACTAATCTGATAATTTGAAGATCATTTGTCTTGCAGCATGCTAACGATGAATTATATTTCTATTTTTGTGTATTTTTTTCACATGCTTAGGGTTGTTTTGGAACATTTCATCCGAACGTCAATAAATTATAAACTATTGTTCAAACATGCAATATAAATCGCCATGAATCCTTGAACGTGAGAATCCATATGTAAATGAAAACGAAGTATCAATTTCCAGTATTTGGGAAAAATCTGACAAGATAAATATAGATTATTACATTGATACAAGTGGATTATCTGATTTATGCAATCGAGATAGTTAAATTATCAATTTCAAAGTCCGAGCCTCGGCGAGGACTTTAAAATTGATAATTTAACTATCGAGATTGGATAAATCCGATAATCCAAGCGTTACTATGTAGTAATTTGTTTCTCTAATGATTAAAAGATATTTTTTGTTTTTTTCTAAACCGAATTCCCCTTCGAGTGCCTTCCACTTTCCACAAAGTTGTCAATTTCATTAACACCTGTTGGAACATTTTGATCAATTCAGGGAGCCGAGAAAGGTTATGACCCTTTGACTCAGCCAATCATCTTCTGAGATCACCGGCAACCACACGTTGATTATTTTTTTTATACAATTGGTTCGGAAAGGTATACATTTCCATAGAATTAGACTCTATAATCTTGTTATGTTAGAACTTATCCGTTAATAGTGTTTGTATTATCACATCAAACAGCCATTGGCTCATGATATAGTTATATTTATGACAGAAAAAAATAGACAAACACCGGTAAAACAAAACACCAAAGGAATAGGTAAAAGCGTGATGTTCAAGATACGTCAAATGATGAATGTTTTAAAAAATTATAGGAAAATGGTCTTAAAATATTTTCCTTATGGAAAGTTTTCTACGAATTTGCAGCCTGGGTTATTTTACTTTTAGCTTAAGTAAAATTGTTCGTCTGGAAGATATTTAGTTATAATTAATGCATAGCCCTATTTCTTTTCCAGTTACTGATTTTTCTTGATCCTGTTTTGTTGTACCAGCTCTGCAACACTGAAATGAGTTGTTAGACTTTTTATATATTTGTCTTGATCCTCACTGCATTGACAGAAATATCCAAAGTGCACATCTTGTGCAGTACAATTTTACCTTTAACGTTATTTTTTTCTTCTTTTTTTTCTGAAATCATATGATTATTACACTTTCCTTTGCTGTAATAACACATAACTCGACCAACAGCAGCTGGCCAAGTATCTGTTTAAATTAGTCACTGAATTGTCAGGGGAACTATTCAAATTCATATCTATAAGTAGTTATTTAGTTTAACAATTCATAGTCCTTATCCTTTTGTAGTCAATTCTACAACCGAGTCGATATATCTGCCGGAGAACTACGAGCCCCTTGAATTTCAATTAGTCAATGTTCGGTACTTGCAAGACAATAAAGTTATAGTTTGATGTAAATTTTCTGTTATTCAGTTTATACAAGAATGTCTTTCGGTCATGAATAACTCTGATTCCTTGTTTTGGTTTATATTTCTTTGTTTTGCCCTTTTCGGTTTTATCAGCCCTTCAAAGGTTCTTTATTGGTTTGGATTTAAATTATTTTTATCTCGAGCATCATCAAAATTAAATTTATATTCGGAATATGCAACTTGTGTTGTTAAATTTGCACCGTTAACACTATCGGAAGTAATAAACCATGAATGTTATGTATTGGAATTTACATGGAATGTTGTACCGAATGGCGATCCTAGTGTAATCTAGTGTTTCTAATTTGTTTGGAAACGAGGAATCATCATTGCACTATATTCAAATATTCAAATGGGATTTGGATCAAGGTAATATACAGGACAAGCATTTATGACAATGCATGTGACGATTGACACTTGATTCAATACTTACAAACTTAGACACACAGTGTTCCGCATAACAGTTACTATTCAATTTTTAAGTTTCAATGTGTTCTGAACTGAAATCCACCTTTGTGATGTGTACAACATATATATCAATATGAAAAACAGCTGATGGAAAGAATACACGCAAATAGTAACAATGTCACAGTTCATTTGATGATAGGCACACACATCATTCAGATTCTTGTTATACACTTTGCACTTTATAATTCCTTAATGCAACATGCCTATTATTATTTGGCAGTTTTTCCTCGGAATATTTTGGCCTGTGATGATCCAGTTGAATTACCGTTATATCTGTGTTATGTGTTATATTGCTATGAATATATCTTTGATCATTTTGTGAATTTTTAGTCCTGATATTTTGCATTGGTTATCTTATAATAAAAAAAACACACTATTATTGTCAAGTAATTAGTTGCTATGTAAAGCAGTTAACACTAACTTAATAATACAAATATTTTGTTATTGAAGCTAGCGATATCGCTGGCAGAGTAAATCCTTGTTAACATGTCAATTTCCGTTATCGTCAGATGTATTCAGCTTAGATTGATAGGATTCCTTTATTGTTTTATTTCATGTACTCTGAACTGTCGTTCACCTAGGTTTGAATTTGAATTGATTTGTTTCCTTTTTGTTGATGCTGTTTATTGAGAAATGATTGCGGAAATGATTATGCGGTTTCTTTTAGCGACTACAATATTATGTTAACATATTTTTAGTTCTTACATCCGAATGATGTTATTGTTAAGATCTCTTCCAACTTTGTCAATACAGATTTAAAAACAGTAATTACTTTTATAGATTGCATCTTTAAAACAAAGTATAATACAAAATGTATCTCTTGCTCAATTGAATTTAAAGATAAGAACAAATCTTTATTCTAGAAATATAGTTTGCAATAAACTTGTCTACTATGGACTACATTATGTTTGCCCCTGTATCCTTTGTCTAGTTGGTCTTTACATTTAGAATGCATCGCTTTGCATTATGTAACATGTACTTTGTGTCTTGCTCTTCATTGTTGAATCTTTTAATAGACATTTTCCCATAACCTTATACCGAAATTTAAATACTGTGGATTCATTAATATTCGTTTGATACCAATTTACGTGGATTTTGTTGGCACAGAGCACCCACGAATTCAAATATTCAACGAATTACAATTTTTCTGAAGGAATGTATGCAGACTTTGGCAAATCTACGAAATATAGTATCTACGAAAATGCAAGTTAATCGTAATTCACGAAACTTGGTACTCACGAAAATGAATAAATCCACCGTATAAACTTTAACCAAAATATAGTGAAGTGGTAAGTAGTAAATATTTGTAATGTTTTATTAACTTATCCCTTTTGTTTCATTTAATTATTTGAAATTTGAATACACTAGATGGAGTATGAATTCAATTACACAATGAACTTTAATCTATTACTATAGTAAAGGTAAATTCAATAAGTATTAAATAGCTGTTCTTGCATTTTGACATGCAGCATCTCATTATTCGTTCATTATCAATTGTTCAAATTGTTCATGTAAATTTTCTTTTTGTTAAAACATGCATGGAGTATTTGCCATTGGATGTTTGGCAACAACATAATTTATCTAACAATGCTATATGATAGTAGATTAAACAGTATGACATAGACATATAATTGCGTTTATATATTTTTGTATACTACTTGCGTGATTTATATGATAAATTTGTAAATACAACTTGATGGCAACGAACAACAAGAAAACGCAAAAAAAAAACAACAAAAAAACAAACTAACCAGTCATTCATTCTGTCAGCATGAAAATTAAATAAAAAGTTAATATTTCCTAAAATATCTATTTACTAGTGGAAAGGGAGACGTTCCACTAGTAAATAGATATTGTTAATTATACAGCGATGTTTAGAATCTTTACATAACAACTGAGATAAAATGTATAAAGATGAATATAATTCCCTCTGATCTTTTATTTACAACCTTGAATTTGTTGAATAAACGTCATTGCACTGCATGATATACTATAAGTTTTGATCGTAATCTACATAATGTCCAATAATAGTAATAAATCCGTTGCACTGCATGTTGTACAATAAGTGGAGCAATTCATTTCGATAACAATCTACATAATGTTTAATAATAACTGATGGAACTGTTTAAAGATGAATACATGTATTGTGCGGTTTTTACAACCTTGATATATTTGTATAATACGTCTTTATACATCTAGTTATACTGTAAGTCGAGCAATTAATTTCGATAGACATCAACATTAGTCCTAAAAGAGTATATTTGATGAATACCATATTTCGTAATAACTCTGTCCGTGTTTACATTACTGATTCTTTAACATCTATATTTCAAAAAAGTAATATGTACATAAATAGAACATGTATAGACTTTTGCAGCAAATAACTTATTGAAGCAACAATAATATGTGCAGAGGAGAAATCTTGCTATTTTGTGGGTGATTTCGTTTTTTTATCAAACAAAGAGAAGAACGGATATGATGTATTCATTCATGACAAAAAATCAGTACAGCAAAATCAAACGGGCAAAGAAACAGCGCTATCATAAAAAAAACCACAAGATGTGCGTGTATATTACAAAGCACTGTTCTATGTCACATGCTGCTATCAGATAAATAAATTTATACGTTGAACTGGGTAAAAAATTGTCAACACTGAGATTATGAGATCAAATCCCGCATGCAATTTTTCCAGGGTTGTAAATTTTCATACGCAAGATCGATGTTTTCTTCGGGCACTTTTGCTTCCTCCACCATTGTAAACTAACCTTCACATAATAGCACATTTGTGCTGAAAGTAGGTATATAATTATCATTTTTGTGTTGCTATTTAATTTCATTAGCTTACAAAATAACGAGACTTAATAAACAAAAGTAATGCTTTTCATATTTCATCATGGACAACGTAACGTTTGTAATAACTAGATTGGTTACTTGTAAGATTTGACTTAGGAGTAACAATGAAGACCATATTTTGGTCATAACCAAAGATCTTGTTAAAAGAAGTAAAACTATGAAAATGATCCTAAATGAATGTCACGCTCTTTGTTGAATTTACCTTTATAAAATACGTTCAAACCTAAGCCTTTAAAACATTTTTATTTATAGTGAATTGGGAAACAAGTTATTGCAACTTTTATTAATCCCATTCCACTTTGCGGGTGAGAGTGCTGCCTCATATCGGCATAAGCTTGGTCTTTTCTGAAATCTACATTGGTGTCTTTTACGTGCAATCTCTCTCTTAACACGGGTCAGCCATTTATCGTCCTATTCCGACGGACTATCATCATTTGCTCAAGACCATACTTGCAAATGGTGTGAAGGGAGAACCATAAATTCAATCTCTGAAATATTCTCCCCGGAGCGGGGATCGAACCAGGAATCTTTGTGATGCACAAACCACTACATCAGGGCTCTCTAAACATTTGAAAGCCCGGGTCTCGTAAATAGTCTGAAATATATAGGAGATTGTTGATTGACTAGTTTATTTAATGTTTCTTTTAGAAATTTTCGTCTCTCTAAAAGAAAACCAACATAAACCTTCACTTAAATAGGAACGACAACAAAGCATACCTTCAATATACCATAATAATGTCGGAACTAAAGTATTTCAATAAAGGAAACACGCAAAAGATGTGACTGACAAGGATGTATAAATACCGAAACACATGAAAAATGACAAAAGAGAACATTAGAAAATTTATAGAATTATATGCGACTGTCATACAAGTGAAAGATTTGGTTAGCTATAAAGCCAGGTGTATTCCACCAATTTCTTCGTAAGAACATGCTTGTACTAAGTCAGCCATATGACAGTTGTTGTTAATTCGTTTGATGTGTTGGAGTTTTCCGTTTCAGGTTTTTCCGGAGTTCAGTATGTTTATGATTTTACTTTTTTCATAAAAAAAATCAACTGTGTATGAACGGGAAATTAATTCAGAAATGTTTTAAGTATTATCAGAACCCACACACTGATTTTTAAGACGGTATCTTCGGAAATCTACAGTACATTAATAGAAATATTGATCGGACCAACATGTAGAGAACACTTGATTTTATAGTGACAGGGGCGCTTTTGGACTTTATCTTCAACAGTAACGCATGCGTTGAAACATTGCAATACTTACCAAGTTTTAGTAATCGCATACATGAAAATATCCCAATAAGTTTTTATGTATTTATCGTTCGAATAGAACAAGTATACAAATACTCGAGAATATCAGTGAAAATGATAAAAAAAAACCTGAAGACGTCTATTAAATCTTTAGCAGTATTCCTTCTTGTATAACTATCCAAGTTTTCCTTTACTTAAAAGTCAAATAACAAAATAACCGAACTTCGAGATCATTCAAAATGGTAATTCATATCGAAGGCAAAATCAAACACTCAAACAAATGGCATATAGTCAAAAAACATCAAATGACTTTTTTTCGGACAACACGCTTCATTTTGTAAATATTTATCAAACGTTTCATAATTTTGAATAAATAATGCTTTCACCAGAAATTCAAATATGAACCATTAAACCGTAGGGGTTAATTAATATAAGTACACCCAAATTTATGTGCACGTTGAAACAGAATACATGCACGTATGCAATCTTTGTTACGTATTATATTGGATCAAGTCGCAAATATCTGTTATTCCTATCAGGTCTATTTAATATCGCTATTCCAAAATTTGGATTTTCTCTTCTGAGTAAGTTGCAAATAATTTATAGTCTTTGTGCTTTCTCAAAACTTCTAAAGAATGTGTATTTGATACTGATCTTTTGACTTTTAAGATCGTTTTTCTTTCAGCATGTAAACAATGTATTATTCCTGCTGCTTTATTTTTGGGTGAACTTGATCCCAGGTTTATGGTTGCAATGAGAAATTTTATTTATGCGTAAATAGATTACAGTTTATAGTATTTACATGTAATTTAGATTGCATCAAAACTGTTGTACTTGAGGATATGCATGTAGATGTAAATGCAGTAGTACTTAAAAAATGTTAAAAAGGAATGCCATATCATTTATACTTAGAAGGTTCCAGTTTGCAATTATTTGCGTTAAAGAAAAACACAAATTAGAGGTAAAATGACGAAAGACAAAAACGATAGAAAAAAAATACCAGATGAAAATGTAAACACGTGCAAGTGAGGTTGAGTGAAATTTATCAAAGGTAATTGAGTTGATTCAACATACAAGTGAGAAGTTCAGTTAACTTCAAAACCAGGTTCAATCAACCTTTTTTACATAAGAAAATGCCTGTACCAAGTCAGGAATATGACAGTTGTTATCCATTCGTATGATGTGTATGAGGTTTTAATTTTGCCTTTTGATTTAGGACTCTCTGTTTTGAATTTTCCTTTGAGTTTAGTGTTTTTGTGATTTTACTTTTTATATAAAGTATTTTTTTATGTCAAAATTTCAATGTTTTTCACCACTGATTATTAACTGTAATGCATCAGTTCAATTGTTCAAATTCAGCATCAATTCTTAGCTCTAGATACGATTCCTTGTACGTCTTGTTAGATTTTTACTTTAAATATTTTCGCTATATTATCACTGAATAGATAATAGTTGTCGAAATGCGTATTTCGGCTAGTAAATATGGTACCGAAAAAATTATTACTACAACTGGTAGATACTTCTATCCTCGAGGGTATTTAAAGTGCAGAAGTCTGTATTGGGTAATGGCATTACGATACAAAACATAAAAAATCTCTTTTAACAAGGATTCCTTGCCTAGATTTTGGTTTTACCTTGGTTATCTTTAGGTTTTATCAGCTCTCATCAAACACTATTTTGAAGAGACATGATCATAAATGGAATGACTCAAAGTTTTGTAGCAGTTGTTCTCACACAGGATTTTTTTACAGAGACTTTATCACATTTGGTGATTACTTTTCTACAATTTAGGCAAGTCTAAATGCAACACAACTAGCTGTCTTAAACCAAATGTACAGTTAATAAACGAGAATTTAAATTGTTTGTTATCAATATTCAAATCAAGATTTTTTTTTAATCTTAATCACTTGAAATATGCATTTTTTAAATTTGCACAATGGTCACTATTGAGTCCTTATACTTCATCATGTTTAGTTCTGGACTTAAATCATTATTATTTGCAGGTGCGTTGCATTGTGTACAACATATACTTGTTAGAATGATTGCACGTTATTTTGCAACAATGTAACTGTTCTTTTGCCGATCAGTACACAAATCAATTAGATCATTGTAATGTATTTTGCTTATTATCATTCCTTAATGCAATATGACAATACTTGTTTGGCAGTTTATCACATTATAATACTGTCTTGTATTTATCAAGGTCATGTATTTTCAAATCAATGTTTTGTTTTAAGGTTCTTTTTATAGATGTCTTTAATCTTATAAAGGATTTTGTTTTGAGTCTGGATATTTCGTTAAATTGACAAAAAAATTCCTCCCATTATCATATAATTAGTTGTTTTTACACAACAAATTATGATTATTTTATAATACAATAATTTGGTAACAGAAGCTAGAGTGTCAATGTAAGCGAAAAATGTGATTTGAATTTGGATGTGTTTTCTTAGACAGTTTCCGCTAAAAGTAAGACTAGACAACCCGTGTTTTATTAGGTTTCATGGTTCTAAGTCCTGAAGTTTCCTTGTGTATCGTCATTTTCTCTAATGCACTAGTATTGAATAATGAGACTGTTAGATTATTTTTTATCTTGAATACTTATAAATGCGTTTTCACGATACAGACACAAGGTTTGACACGTTAAATGTATTTCTACTAATTTCCCAGTCTGGATTAAGTTTTCGTTAAGGAGCATTATCAAAGAAACCTACTTCCGAAAGAGAGAGTGTTTATCAGAGATTATTATTCACGTTAAAAAGATGTTATATACCAAAGCAAACCATGCAAACGATTCTGGTTAAATTTTAAATAGCCGTCAATAGCTTGAATATGAGTAAGTTTCTCCTAACTTGGCACACGTACAGTCAGGATTTTTATGAGCAGTTGTAATTACAGACATCGAACTGAAGGACAAATGGACAAACATTTTGAAAGACTCCACACTTACTAACAATATAATAATTATTATATATTTCACTTTAGAAAAGCAGAACTATACACATTTCTGTGATTTCCTAGCCCTCAGATTATCACATATTCTTCCGTCAGGATTGTATAGAAACGTTTAATGGAACTGAACTGTGGCAACATGAGATCTAATGAAACATTTGACATGGGAGACAACAAGACTTATGAAAAAAAATGCCTCACCGTGTATATTAAGTGTAAAAGAGAGAGTAAAACCTGAAGGATCCAATTTGAAAGAAACATCATACTTGTACATTTTTTTTGTGAAATGACAATCATTTCAATTAATAATTTCTTTGTGTCTCAGGGAAAATGTTTGTAAACCAATCGTTATTGGTGGTGACCTAACTTATTCAATGTATTGACATGCACTTAAACTTTTCTGTTTGACAATTAAGTAAATCTTCAATTGAAAGAACAGTGGTACAATACATGTTACGATCACATAAGCTAGAGAGTAATCATAAGAAATATTTTCAATATATATTCATCGTAGGACAATATGAAATCTAATGTAGGATTTTTAGAAGCAGCGTTTCATAGAAAGCGTGTTTCTTCAATAAGAATTGGGTAAAACTTTTTAGCAGTAGGTACTGTGAAAGAACAAAGCCTTCTGAATAAGCATATTGCGTCAACTAAACGTATTAAGTTCATGTAACAGTTCGTAACAACAGTATCAGTGCACTAAATGTAAAACATAAATAAGTGTAATCATTGATATAACTCCATATCTTAAGATTGATAAAAAGAACCAATACAAACATATGACAATCTTTACATAACACCACGTAATTTCAAAATAAACTGCGCATATTTTGATCTTGTGTCAAACTTACTATGGTATCCTTCCATTGGCATGGAAGTTGTCAAGTACCTGTTAAATGTGGACTATGTGAAACTGATAGATCAATTCAGTGGAAATGCATGGACTGCAGTCTTCTGATGTGTGATCATTGCAAGAATAATGTACATTCCAAATTCAAAATGGACGTGAACATAGAATCATAGATAAAAATGAAGATAAACTACATATTGAAGAAATCGAATTTACCAATATTATATGTCCTGAACACAATGGACAGTTATTGTGTCTCTATTGTAAAACATGTGATAAGCTAGTGTGTCCAACCTGTTTTATCAAAGTTCATAAGAAACATGATTTGATTGAAATCAGTGATGCATACAACATCAAAGTAGAACGACTAAAAACAGAAGTTATGAAAATGCAGAAAAGTATTCATAGAATGAACGTGAAGAAAGACCATTTCAATAAATTTGTGTTCGAGGAAAATTCAAAGTATTCCAAAGTAAGACAAGATATTCTTATTCATGAGACAACTGTAAAAGAGCAAGTTAAACAATATTTTGAAGAACTCATAAACAAATTGGATAAAAGTCATGAAACAGTATTATCATCAGTCGAAGGTGATCTTAGTGCTATAACATTATTCACAAACGAGACAGAGGGCAAAATCAACGAAGTCCAGGATTTTATTCGCATGGCAAATGCTTCTGATGTCTTCAAAGAGCCAAAGCAGCTGGAGAAATTCACTGAAACTCACGAACCAGTAACCAAGCCAAACTATGCTTCTACGCCAAAATTTGTTCCAGGTTATTTTACAAAATCAAGCATTGGAGCATTACAAGCCGGTGGAAACTTGTCAGCTGAAATTGATATCTCCCTTGACATGAAAAACGAATACCAAACTGAAATAAATGGTATACAATTCGTAAGTCCATGCCTTGATCAGTCAATTTGGATAAGTTCTGGACCTTTTAGAATACTACAGAGAGTGAAACCGGATGGAACCAGTCTGAGGGTGATGTCTAAATTTAACATTGAAGTGCGTGGAATGGCTGCTACCCCATCTGATCAACTTCTTTTGTGTGTTCGAGGTAAAACAAGGTTACAACAAATAAACAGTAGTGGTGAACTGATTGAATCTGTTTATGACGTATCCCCTTACTATCCAATAGCCATCCATTTTATTAGTGGAAATCAACTTATAGTAGGGGCGCATGATGATCAACTAAAAAAAAATGCTGTGATGATACTGAGTGATAATGGAAATATTGAGACTGTATACAGACCTTTGATAAACGGTCCAATAAGTATAACTAGTACCAATAATAAAAATATACATGTTGTGGATAGGATTTTGAAGGACTATAGCGGAAAAGTAGTGGTTTTAGGACAAGAAGATCATATCATAAACGAATATGCAGGTCATCCAACCATCAATAAGAATAAATCATTCAAGCCAGTGAACATTGTGGCGACACCATATGACAATGTAGTTGTCATTGATTTGAACACCAATATTTTGCACATCCTTAGTGGTAATGGTAATTTAGTTTCATACTGCAACGTGGAGAAAATAGGAATAACTTTTCCACAGTCGCTTGCCTTCAATGTAACAGGTCAATTTTATATAGGAAGAGGTAGAATTATAGGTAGTAAAACTAAAGAAGCAAAGCTTTATGAAATAAACATTGAAGGAGTCTAAACCATTTAAATTTTTTGAAACATGACATTGAATAAACAGAATAAAGCAACCAATACTTAATTCATCTTATGGATAGACTAAAACTTATAGCATACGTAGTTGCATATAAGGACTAGGGAGTAAGATATGGTGTGTTGAACGGCAACATTTTGTATAGCAGCACTATTTTTTTTTTCTTTTTGTATGAAAATAAAATATGTCCAACATAACAAAACCATACTATTGCAGAAAATACATAAAACAGTTCAAAGATAGTAATATCATATTAGAAACACAGGGTATAGGTTAGTGAGCAACTACATTACACAGAAAAAAACAAAAATAACAAAATATGTCAACACACAATACGCGATGATATGTGGATATACCAGACTAATCAAGATCATTCCTCCATAGTTTTTTTTCTGTTATATGTTGGTTATCTGCAAATTATTCAACAGAATCATATTAAAATGATAAGTCGAAAAGCAAGTGACTGCCAATAGGTTCATTTGCAACTGTATAAAAGATTTTCGAGTTCATTTTTGAACCTTTAAATCTTTAAAAAAAAAACATTTCATTTAATTCATATAATGTTGAAATAAGTTATTATTTATATTAATCAATTTATTAACTGTATCGTATACACATTAATTTCACAAGAAATTGTAATTAAAAACTATTGAGTTTTGATAGTTGATTTGAATCATTTCTATTAAATTTATATCTACGTCGAAATAATTATTTATACGTATTTGTTTCTACAACGCTCTTCAACTTCGCACTTTATTTGACTTTTTTTGATTCGAGCGTCAGTGATTAATATTTTGTAGACGACATGCACTTCTAGTGTTCAAAATAATCTCTGATAACAAAATTTCCCTATCTTACTTTTTGATTTTCTTTTGTGAACTTTATTGTATATTTTGGTTGTATAGGGGGAACTTTATAGGGAAGCGTCAATACTTTACTGATTATGATTTAACATGCACTGTAAATCAACACAACATCCTTGTGAGTGAAGATAAACACGAAAACCCAAACGCTGTATCAATTTAATTATTCAAAAAGCTGACAAGATAAACAATATTAATGGATATTTTCTTACATAACAAGACCCTTGAATCTTGTAATAGTACAAAAATATCCGTTACTATTATTTGTATTGTCACATTAAACAATTCTTGGTTAACAATATAGCTATGTGTATCTTTCAGTATAACTTCCAATGCATAACATGCTGTCTCTTATCAGTATCCGGTGTTCTGAGTAAAGTAAACTTTTAAAAAAATATATTGTGAGAAATCAAAAATAATTACAAAAACACGAAAAAATAGAAAATAAAAAAACAGTAAAAAAAAAAATTAAGGCAAAGGCAAAACAAAAAATATGATGTTCAGGACACGTGAAATGTTTTATATTTGAAGAAATTAGAAAAAGCGTCTATGAACAATTCATATAGGGTAAATACATAAATCAATAAAAAAAATCTAGGAAAAACTCGTCAACTTTTAATTTTCAGACTTTTTTTCCAGAACTTACGTAGAAATCTTTTTCCTTCGTCCTGTCGCGTTTCGACAGTGTTCCGTACACTAGTCACCATTCATTTCTTAAGATTTAAGGATTTCTGTTCTTAACTAAAATCCGCATTATTTGTGATGTGTACAACACATATATCAATATGAAAAACAGCCGATGGAAAGATAATACGTAAATAGCAAGAATGTATTAGTTCATTTGACTATAGGTACACAAATTAATCAACTCCTTGTTGTGCACTTTGCAAATAATTCCTTAATGCTACATGCCTATTATTATTTGGTAGTTTTTCCTTGGATTGTATTTATTCTGTTCATTTCCTGTCAAAACCAATGTTATGTGTTATAACATTTCATAAATACTTTGATCTGATTGTGGATTTTGTTTGCTTTCAGTTTTAGTTATTAAAAACAAAGTTCTCGTGTTGTCATATATTCAGTTGTTATGTTCAACAATTTTTGGATGTTACTTCTGATTGGCTGACGTTGTTTGGTTTATCGGCTAATAGACATAGTTTGTTCATGTTACCGTGACTTCATCAACGTTTTGCAATGGTTTATTCCGGTTTAATAGTGAATTAAAAATTAAATTATAAAAAATGACTTATATTTTTTTTTGTCTATTCGGAATATCTTATATATGATATACTATAAGTTTTATCTCAAGCTACATAATGTCCAATGATAATAATACCCTTGTTGCACTGTATGTTGTACAATAAGTGGAGCAATTTACGATAGCAATCTAATATGATGTTCCATGATATCTTATGTAACAGTTTTTAAGATGAATACATGTATTGAAGTTTTTTCAGCCTTGATGTTTTGCATAATAATTCTGCAGTTATTTTGTTATACTGTAAGTAGAGCATTTCATTTTCCGGGTGCAGAAATTTCTCGCTGCATTGAAGAACTGTTGGTGACCTTCTGCTGTTGTCTGTTCTATGGTCGGGTTGTTGTCTCTTTGGCACATCCCCATTTCCATTCTCAATTTTATCTACATGTGTACAATAAGTGTATATTATATGTTTGTCATTTCAAAAGTAAAATAAATCTGTCAGTGTTCGCATCACTCTATAAGTAATAAGTACATAAATAGCTTGCGATTAAACATTGAGATACTCACCAAGTGGCAGTAAATGGCATTAATGAAAACATTAAACTAATTTCTAAAGGCTTAAAAACGTTATGTTAGAATTGAATAAATGTACAAATATTAGAGAATGTCAGGATAAGGATAAAAAAAAATAAGACGTCTTTTCAATACTTTAGCAGTATTGATTCTTTTAGTAATATTCATGTATTCTTTTACTTAAAAGTAAAATAAAAATATTACCGAACGCCGAGAATAATTTAAAATGGAAAGTCCGTAGTCGACGGCAAAATCAAAAGCTCAAACACATCATATGAATGGATAATAACTGTCATATTCCTGACTTGGTACAAGAATTTGCCTATGTAGAAAATGTTAACGTTGGTTTAAAAACTAGCTGAACCCCTCACATGTATGGCAGTCGCATAAAATGCAATTATACCGATAAGGATGCATGAACAAAACAAACAAATATAACAGGTTTAAAGTCTAAAATAGGGGGACAACAGTCAACATTATGTAATAATTTATTCACAAAATTTTGTTTATATATAACAAAGGAACAGAAACTGGCATATAATCAAAGGACATCTAATAACTTTTCGGATAACATATTTCATACTGTAAATATTTATCAAACGTGTTACAATTTCACATAAGTATTGCTTTCACCAAAAATTTAAATATGAACTATTAAATCGTGGTGGCTGATTGATATACGTACACCCCAATTTCTATGCACATTGAAAAGAAATTCAAGTATGCAATCTTTGTTACATTTTGTACGCATCATATTCGATGAAGTCGAAAATAACTGTTATTGTTATCCAAGTCTATTTAATATCTCTTTTTCAAATTTGGTTTTTCTTTTCTTATTAATAACGCAAAAGATTGTACTTATCCGTGTAAGCTTGCAAACAGCTAATACTCATTGTGCTCTCTAAACAATTCTGAAGAATGTGCATTTGATACTGATCTTTTGACTTTGAAGATCGTTTTTCGTTCAGCTTGTTAAGCATGCATTATAGCCTGCTGCTTTTGTTTAGCTGGATTTGATCCCATGTTTTTGGTTGCAATGAAAAGTTGTATGTATGCGTAACTAGATAAGAGTTTATAGCATACATATGTAATTTTAACCACATCGAAACTGATGTACGTGAGGATGAGCATGTAGTTTAAAGTGCAAAAGTACTTAAAATATGCTAAAAACAGAATATGTTATGTAAGAAAATATTGTAGATTGTGACTAGAACAAAACTGTCGATGATACAATAATATTTGTTTTGCAACATAGTATCAACGCAATGACATTTCATTTAAATCAGAAGGTTCCAGTTTGTAATGATTTGCAGTTTGTTTAATTAAACAAAAAAGACAAGAATAACAGGCTAAATGACCAAGCCAAAAGCGCTAAAAAAAAAGTACATGGGGATACTGAAATGCATCAAAAGTAATTTCAGAATCTATTGCATTCTTGATAACAAAAAGCTTTCAAAAACGTTATGATTGGTTAAAAAATATCATAAACAATGGCAATTTAACCAATGACCTGACGTTATTATCAATTTGGGGTACGAGCAATTAAATCACCCATGATTCTTCAGTTTCTGAAACGTTTAATTGAGTAGAATCAATATACAAAAAAGTGTTAATGTCAACATTTCAATGATTTTCAGCTCAGTTTATCAAATAAAATACATCATTTCAATTGTTCACATTTTATGCATCAATGCATAGCTCTTGGTATGACTCCTTGTACGTATAAAATATTATATTGGTCCTTTTGGGTTTTGCCAGCTCTTTAACGTTTTATTAGGTTTTGAACTTTAAATATTTTTACTAGATTATCACTGAATAGATATTAATTGTCGAAATGCGTATCTGGCACAGTAAATTTTGTACCCTTAAAACTGTTACTACCATAGGAAGATGCTTCGTCCTCGAGGATATTTCAAGCTTGGAAGTTTGTATTCGGTACTGGCATAATGATACAAAAAATAGGATGAATCTCCATGATGCACAGATCTCGATTCCTTGCCTAGATTTTGATTTACCTTGGTTCACGTGCACTTTGGGTTTTATCAGCTCTCTTTAACAAAATTTTGGAAAGCCATTATCATAAACTGATGGTTTACTCAAAGTTTTGTAGCAATTGTCCTTATACAGGATTTCGTTACAGAAAATTTATCACATTTGGTGGTTCCTTCCCTACGATTTCAGGCAATCTAAATGCAACACAAATTGCTATCTTCAACCAAATGTTACAGTTATCAAACGAGCATTTGCAGAACTTTAAACTGTTTGTCATCAATATTCAAATTACGTATTCAGATTTTAATTATGATAAAATTAACTACGCATTTTTTATTCGCACAACGGTTATTATTGAGTCCTTATGCATGCTTCGTCATTTTTTTTTGTTCTGGATAAAAATCAGCATTCTTTTCAGGTGAGTTGCACTGTGTACACCATACACTTGTTTCCCAGTTAGTGGATGGAATGATTGCACGTTAATAGCAACAATGTACCAGTTCATTTTCCGATAAGTACACAAATCAATCAGATCATTGTAATGTATTTTGCACTTATTCATTCCTTAATGCAACAAGCTAATAACATTTGGCACTTTACCGTTTGAAAATACTGTCTTGTATTATTCCAGTTTATTTCTGTCTGTTCAATTCAAATTTCTGTTCAAGGATTAATTCGAAAAACATCTTTGATCTTGTTGTGAATTTTGTTTTGAGTATGGATATTTCGATTAATTGAAAAAAAAACTTTCATTATCATATAAAAAGTCATCAAAGGTACCAGGATTATAATTTATACGCCGGACGCGACATTAGCATGATTTAATAATACAATAATTTGGTAACAGAATATAGGGTTTCTTTTTTATCTCTGTTAGCGGAAACAATAATAAAAAAGTCGACCTTCAAACAAACGCCGTTGCAACACTTTCTTTTCCCAAAATGAATAGCTCATAATCACTTCTAGCGTTCATCATTTAATTGAAAAAAAAAGAGATATACTTTCAATTTCAGTGGTCCTAGACCGGCATGAAGTGTTTGACACTGGATGTTTAGCAATGCAAAGCATCATGTATGAATAACTTTAATGAATTTTGGTATGGTTTAGTTATATTTATTAAATGTTTGACAAATATATACCTTTCACTTAATGGCAATGAACCAAACTTATTCTATAATCACTCATAAATTCTGCCATTAAAGAAAATAATAAAGATAATAATGCAAATCGCATTACCTTCCTAAATATCTTATCTACAAGTGGAATATCGTTTAATTTATATAATGCATTGATTTACAAGTTTATATATGTATTGCATTCGTCAGATATCGTTATGATAAACTACTGAATCCTGATGATTTAATTAAATCTTTTTATTTAAATACCTGCGCTTATTGAACGGAAATCGACAAACATGCTGCAATTTTGTGAAGTAACACATATCTTGATTAATAAGTCCTCTGTTTAATCTATTTATATAGTTATGCATACCTGTTTTTGTTTTTCTTATTATACAAATGAATTTACCTATCAACAACTGAAATGATATACCTGTAAGGTTGAAACAAACTAATACTCATTATGCTGTGTCAAAACGTCTTAAGAATTTGTATTTGATACTTATCTATGACTTTCAAGATCATTTTTCTTTCAGCATGTTATCAATGAACTAAATTCTGCAGTTTATTTTTGGTGTAAATTTGATCCGAAGTTTGTGGTTTTAATGAGAAATTTTACCAGTGTATGAATAAATTAGAATTGAAGGTTTAAGCAGGAAATTTAAACCACCACAAAACATTTGTACGTGAGGAAGACCATGAAGATGTAAATGCAATAATACTTAAACTATGTAAAAAAGGGGGGAAATCTTCTTATGTAACGAAAGATTTCATATTGTGACTTGAATTTTTGTTTTATGATGTAATACATTTTTTTCTTGCAATATAATATCCAATGAATGATATATTAATCATAATCAGTAGGTACCGTTTCAACAACAACATCAAAGGTAAATATAACAACGTGATACTGAGGATAAGAGAAATATACCAATTGTATTAAAGTAGAAAGGAATCTATGAAGAATTTGATTATGTCAAAATGTCAATGATTTCAGCTCAATTTATCAAATATAATACACCAGCAAAATGCATTGTTGAATAGTTCTAGATGTTATTTCTTGTACGGTTCTGTGTATCCGATTGGTTTTCAGCTCTCTGACATTCAATTAAGTTTTGGACTTTTGGTATGTATTGCTATATTATCACTGACTAGACAATAATTGTCGTAATGCGTATCTGGTACAGTAAATGTAATTTGGTACGGTTACTATAATGAGTTCCAATGATAAATGCATCTGACCCTCAGGGCATATTTCAAGTTAATAGTCTTGCATAACGACACAGAAGTTGTTTGATTTAACTGTGTTATTATATATTTTCGAAATCTGTCTTTAAAGAAAAATGTACATAACGCAATATCTTGATTCCTTGCATAGAAAGTTAGACTGGTTCGTTTTGGTTTGCATCCTCTTTCACGTTACTTAATTTAGGAAAGCTATGATTAGAAAGGAATTATCTACTTAACGTTTTGTGCAATTTTCCCTGAACAAGATTGTGTACAGAAAATTTATCCTACTTAGTTGTATCTTTCCTACAATTTCAAACATTCGTATACACTGCAATTTGCTAGCAAAAATACAGAGTGAATTAATAAATGAGCATTTGTAAAACTTTGAGTTACCTGTAATCAGTATTCACATCAAGTAATCAAAGTATAAATGTGACAAACTGAAACAGGCAGTTTTCAGAACAATAGTTGCTGTTAAGTCCTTGTGCTTCATCATTGGACTTAAACCAGCATTGTTTGCCGTTGAATTACTTTGTGTACAACAAATAATTGTTTAACAATCAGCTGGTGGAATTATTGCACGTAAATAGCAACAATGTAGCAGTTCATTTGCCGATAAGTACACAAATCAATCCCATAATTGATATACATTTTGCACTTTATCATTCCTTAATGCAACATGCCAATAACTATTTGGCAGTTTTTCATGTGATATTACTGTCTTGTATTTATCAAGTTTATTTGCCGCAATGTTTTGATTTCAGTTATACAGATATATGAAGATGTAGTATGAGTATCAATGAGACAATTTCCATCTAAGTCACAATTTTAGAATTTAAGTAAATCATTATAGGTCAAAGTACTGTCTTGAACACCAAACAGCAAGATGTAAAGGGTCCACAAATTTACTAGTGTACAAACAATCTTGTTTAGAGTCTCTTTTTAAAATCGTCTTTGATCTTGTTGTTAATTTTGTAACGAGCCTTGCTGTTGTGGTTACATGTAATTGTATAAAAAACAACTCTAAATTCACAATAATAATGAGTTGCTATACAAAACAAATTATGATAATTTAATAAACCCACAATTTAGCACAACAGAAGATAGAAATTCTATGTATAACTCTGTCAGCCGTTACAATAATAAAAACAGTCGACTTTTAACCGAACACCTTGGCAACATTTCAAATTCTTATAACTAATTATTTTCTATATTCAAATGTATATATTTAAATAAAAGGAATTTACAACTACTGAACATCATATTCTTGACTCTGTATGTATATATGTCAGTCTGAGTTTAATTTTGATCTATCAATTACAATTCAATCACAATTCTTATAGCTTTTGCTCGTACATTTATAATTTTTTGAAACATGATATCTGGAAGATAGAATCTTGCTTTGATTCTAAAAAAGAATTAGGGTATGGGTTACAAGAAAGAGCCTATTGTTGACGACATTGTTTTGGACCCTGATTTTGTACATTTTTATTATACAAAATACGTTGAACCATAAACGTCAAAATCATTCAATCGCGTAGTGGAATTAACTATTTGTGGATTCTTAGAAATTCTATATATAGCTTTTGGACTATTAAATATAACGATATTTGATGAGAGTTAGCGCTATAAAACCAGGTTTAATCTACCAATTTCTACATTTGAAAATGCTTTTACCAAGTCAGGAATATGACAGTTCTTGTCCATTCGTTTTTGATGTGTTTTGTTATTTGATTTTGCCATGTGATTATGGACTTTCCAAATTGATTTTCCTCTTAGTTCAGTATCTTTGTGATTTTACTTTTTCTTATATAAGCGATAATGCATCTTTTTTGAAGCATGTTATTTATAGTCGTAGTGTTCATATTAATAGTTAAACCTCATAGCAAAAAATACTTGTTCTTATATGTTAATTTCTCAAACTTTTTAAATCGTTCTTTCAAATTATTTAAATAGTTCAGATATACTTATGTTTTTTTATCCTGAACATGCATGAAGTATTTTCCACTTGGTGTTGAGCAATGTACATACAAATATAACAAGTGATAGCAGATTAGGCATTTAGGCATGTGCATATAAATTAATTTATGAATTTTGATATCTAGGTTAATATATATTAATAAAAAAGATCCATGACAGATTTGAACTATAATGGCATGGCAATGCACCAAAGTTAATCTTTAATCTTATACATTCTGCCAGTATGAGACTATAGAAAGATAATAACAAAAACCGTATTACCTCCTCAGATATCTTATCTACAAGTGGAATGTCGTTTAATTTATACAGCGCAGTTAAGAACTCATTATAACCGATATAATATTGTTGAAGGATGAATATTATTACTTATGATTTTTTCTACAACCTTGTTTTATATTAAACTTCTTTGTTATTCTTCAAATGTAGAGATTCGTTTGATTGCAACATGCACTTGTCAAGTAAAAACTGATTCGACTGGCTGAAAAACTGAGGTAATTGCTGATTTCTTTATTATAACCTTGCATATTTTCTATAAAATTTTATGAAACATCTTGTTAGACTAAATTATTGGGGCAATTCTTTTTGATTGAAATGTACATATGTTCAATTAGTGTTAATTTTATGTAACCAATTTTGTCACTTATTTTGGAACAGTTGTATATAATAATTCCATTAATGTAGCATGGACTGTTTGGGATTTCCGCAATATACACAGACTGGCAGTCGAATGTCAAGCTCACGATAGTAAAATTGCAGATCTTGACATTTTGTATAGATGTAATCTGATCATTTCGGCGAGCCGTCACTACATACATGAGTTATATCCAAACATTTTAAAAAATATATTAATGATGACATTTAATATTGTAATCGTTTCACATCATTGTTGATGGTGTAAAAAAGAAAAACAAGAACACTTTAAAATTAGCATGCGATCTAAACGATTGTCTTCAATTTACCGTAAACATGAAGGGCAAAAGCTAAAAATTTGACGCCAAAAACGTATAAGTATCAAATTCGTGCAGAAATAGATTATTTAATGGGACCATACAATATAAGCTGAATGCATTTTAAGTCAACTTTGCTTTTGGGAGTTGGCACCTTAGTTTCATCATAATTTTTGAACGGTGAATTGTAAATAAATGTATATATCATTAATCAGTCCAGTGTCGCAGCAATGACTACTGAGTTTATACCATAGTAAACTAACAGTGCATAGTATAAGTATATACCCATTGCTTATCAATTAAAAAGTACTATTTGATAAAAGTCTAGTTTTTGAAGTGCTTTTCTGGACTAACCTTATCACAAACGCACACAATTTGCTTTTGATAGCCAGGCATTGCAGAAATTCATTTAAATCTTAACCCCAAAGAACCTTAACAAAATAGTCACATTCAAATAAATTCCAATTTGTTGTAAGATGTACGAACTTGAGTCTCCTAATAATTTCTGAATTTGTATTTATTAATAAGATATTTGCACTTGTGTATCTATTGACAAGCATATCAATATTATCACAAGAATACATGTCAATTAACCTGAATACTTGAGAGAGTTGTTGTAAACAACGTTCGACCTTGTATTTATAACCTAAAAAAGGGTGAATAATGAAAGTAACAGCGGTAGTAACCACTTTGTGTATATAAAAATAGAATTGTCTTCACTTATTTTATAACCACTTCACCCGGAAAAAATCGTGCAAGGTTGTCCTTTTTGGTAAACAATTACATTTTATCCTGCACTTCTATTGGAAGACGAAATTCTTTAATTTAAGTGGGAAAAACCTTAATTGTATTACATATTTTAGAAGTGAGGGATAATCTGCACAGTTATTTAAATCTTCTATTATATGGTGAAAAATACTTGTAAAACCGATGTTCAAATCTAATTAATCGTTTAAAATTCATATCCGAACAAACCTCGAGGGGTAAGCATGACACCCAAAACTAGCGAAATTGGGTAAAACAGAGGAGAAAGATATCAGACGGACATTCAAGATCATAAGTCGAAAATGAATTTACAAATTCGTGTCTAAACTAAAAGAGATCAATAGAAAATCAAAACAAAACACTTCATAAAAAACTAAAAACTGAATACCAGAAACTCGTGGTGATTCAGAGCTAGCAAATACTGCTGCAAATATGGGATCCGTCGTGTTGCATATGTTAAATAAAACTCGGTAATAAGTCGAATTCAATGGTCGAACATTGACCAGATTTGTAGTTACGACATTAGGAACATATTCCGTCATTGTGAAACGTATACTATAATTTTCAACCAACTCGTTATTGCGTACTGTAATTTAAAAAGAGATGATTTCAACTTCACCATTTAGAGTTCTTGATATAATACCTTCCTGGTGAATGAAACTTACGAATTTTATAAACTTTTCCTGCTCTATGTGAATCATCTGAAATATAAAACAAATGTCTCCATAACTTTTTTATTCATTAAAAACTGAATTCTCTAATTTTTCGTCATTGATCATTATTTCCCAACATTTTTGGCAGACCCAATAATAAGTATTGAACGTACTTTTTCTTCAATCATGTTAAGTATATCTATGAGAAGGAATATTGATCGGTTGACGCTTTCAGCAAGTTTGCATACTATCGTTAATAGAAGGGAAAACATCATGGAATTTAAATTTCTACAGTACCGAGGTTTGGTTATTGAAAGTTTTCTTTTAAACTTCATTTTCATCTTAAAATTTTGAAGAGTACCCGTCAGTATTACATGTATTTGTTTCCATACTGTTCCACTAGAGCCTATACATTCAATTTGGTTCAAACAGTTAAAGTCATGATACACCTGGAGGCATTTGATTTCTGACTAAATTAATGACGAAGATAATATGACTATTGCGACAATTCTGGTATTTCACTACTCAAATCAAATGTTGAAAAATAGAAAAGCAGCTGCTCACTAGTAATGTTTAATAAATATCTATTTTTGTAAAAAAAAAAACTAAAATTTCAAACTAATTGAATTCTACATTTATCATTGTTTTATGATATATATTTTTAGTCATTTGGAATCAGTTTTTGAAGATTCAAATATAAATAAAGGTTTTTACAAAGAAGAATGAAAGACACACACGCTTCTAATATGTTTGTGAAGGTGTTTAAAGGACATTTTATAAACTCAGGCTACACAAATAACTTAATAACATATTTAATACCTGTCCGCTTGCTCTAATTATTTTATTTACAAAATAATGCGAAAATTAATAAATTGAATTTAAAGGTCACATAAGATAATCACATAAGATAATACAGCACAAGAACTTCACGAAAATATGGATGTAAAACGACTAATAAATCTGAATAATTTAGTCTATTTCTTAAGGGCAATTTTAAGCCTCTATAAATTCTTTGTTTGTTGTTGTTATTTTGTAGTTTTGGGGTATGGGTCATTTTGAAGTGTACCACTCTTCTGTTTCCCCCTTTCAAATTACAAAATTAAAACTCTTACTGAGGTATTTTGTATTGATAATATGCATTTTATTAACAGATACATTGTGTACATGTACACAAATAATACAAAAAATCACTCCTGTCTAAATTATTAACATCTATTTTATCAGCAATCAAAGACGGGCTTCAAAGTTATTGTGAATCTGCCTATTCTAGAGGCGGCGTGAATCAGATGTGGATACTTAAAAATTCCAAAGATCTTTTAGAGGTCCTACAATCTAACTCTCTTTCATCTTGTAACAGTATTAAAACATTTGACTTTTCTACTCTTTACACAAGTATTCCACATTCCAAACTAAAAGACAAATTGAAAGAGTTGGTATTACTTTACTTCATAAAAAAGAATGGCCAACGTAGATACAAGTATCTTGTCTTAGGAAGGGATAAATCATACTTTGTAAAGAATCACTCTGATTCAAACAAAAAATTCTCTGAAACCGATATTATCACTTCATGCAGGAACTTCTTAGGAAGACAGATAAGAAGTTAAGAATATCCTTTAACTCTACTTTCCGCTATATAGATGACGTTCTTTCACTAAACAATTCAAAATTTGGTGACTATGTGGAACGCATCTATCCCATCGAATTGGAGATAAAGGATACTACAGATACAGTTAAGTCGGCTTCATATCTTGACTTACATATAGAAATTGACAATGAGGGTCGGTTGAAAACAAAACTTTACGACAAAAGAGATGATTTCAGCTTTCCAATTGTGAACTTTCCATTTCTAAGTAGCAACATTCCAGCAGCACATGCATACGGGGTATATATCTCCCAATTGATACGATATTCCCATGCTTGCATTTCCTATCATGATTTTCTTGATAGAGGGTTACTGCTCACAAGGAAGCTATTAAACCAAGAGTTCCAAATGGTGAAGTTGAAATCATCCCTTCGTAAATTTTACGGACGCCATCACGAGTTGGTTGACCGTTATGGAATAACCGTTTCACAAATGATATCGGATATGTTCCTTACGTCGTAACTACAATCTCCTTCCCTTTCATGAATGTAACCTACCGAATTAGACTATTTACCGGATTTGTAATCACATAAGCAACACGACGGGTGCCACATGTGGAGCAGGATCTGCTTACCCTTCCGGAGCACCTGAGATCACCCCTAGTTTTTGGTGGGGTTCGTGTTGTTTATTCTTTAGTTTTCTATGTTGTGTCATGTGTACTATTGTTTTTCTGTTTGTCTTTTTCATTTTTAGCCATGGCGTTGTCAGTTTGTTTTAGATTTATGAGTTTGACTGTCCCTTTCGTCCCTCTTTTAATGCATCTGATATGCTTGTACGATACAATGATAAATATCGCAATAATTAGGAAAACCAATTAACATTTATACATTTTTTAAATAAATCTTGAAAATGCTTGTGGGCGATATGTGTATGCCAAATGTCAAAATGCCAAGCTAATTTTGTTTGTTGTTCACTGAAAAAAGATTCTATTTTTGTGCAGCTTTTTGCCTTCAAATTAAACAGGTACCTTTATTTCAATATATTTTATCAGATCAGCTTCTGACTTTACCTCTGCATTTCTTTAAACGTTATGCTTCATAAAGGAACATAGTTACATAAAATTAAATAATGATGAGTACCATGTTACGGTAAAACAAAGGTTAATTGACAAATTCTTATTAATTTTATACATTTGCACTTTAAACTGAGTATTTTAAACTGCATATGAGTATTAAATAAAAGTAATTGTAGCTTTTATATTAAGTTTAGAACGGAAAAATATAAACGTACAAAATGCATTCATATAGCGCCAGAATTGTTAAATTTGTCAATCATGTCAATGTCTAATGCATTTTACTAAAAAATAAAAAATTGCTAAGAAAATATTGGCTTTCTTTATATATGTATTGTTTTGTAGTAACGTCAATTGTTAATTGAGTTAATCCGGTGATTTTTCGCAAATAGGGAGACAGATACGACAATGTCCTAGATAACAAAAAACGTTCTTTATTAGCCCAACGCATCTAATGTCAACCCTGGATGGAAGGGTTGAAACTGAAATTTCTTTATAATTTCTTGGTTTACAAACGGGGGTAATTTTATTCTGGTGTCTGATTAAAATCGTGTCAATGACTTTTTTTTAAATTATTGAGAATATAATTTCATACACTTTTGAGAACCGAGGTCATCTGACTCGTGTTCATAATTTTTGCATGCTTCTTGCAGGTGGCCACATGTGATGTGATGTGCATAATCATATGCAAAAGTAATTAAAGGTGCACATGATTTGTTTAAATTAAAAAAATGAACTGACACCATTACGGTTTTCTAATATGCTTACATGAAATTAATCATACAATATTGTATTTAAGCTGAGTGTGTGCAAGGAGACAAGTGATTTATCAGACAAAAAAACTTCTTGTAATTTGTTCGTTTGAGCAAATACAAAATCAAGTAATTATGTCAATTAATTTAGTAGGGGTTTCGACTGCATTAATTTTCTTAAATAAAACGTGGTGGTACAACTTTTGCAAACGTTTTTTTTTTTCTCCATATTTTGATTAACCACATCATCAAAAAGAAATTGTGTATCCGCTTACTTCTTATAATGTCTTCGTCATTTGGGAAAGATTAACATCGTATTTTTACTGATTAATTACAGGTATCAGATGAGTACAGAGGTTTGAAAATCGTTCGTACAAAGGATGAGGGATATGTAACTCATAAGTTGAAGAGAGCCGTGGTGTAGTGGTTAGTGCATCGGACTACTAACACAAAGGTTCCTGGTTCGATTCCCGTTTGGGATGAAAATTTCATGAAATCAATTTTCGGCTCTCCCTTGACACCATCTGCGAGTATGGTCTTGAGGAAACGATGATAGTCCGTCGGAAGGGGACGATAAATGGCTGACTCGTGTTAAGAGAGAGCCATATCTCTTGCACGTTAAAGACACCCTTGTTGATTTCGAAAAAGAGTAGGCTAATGCCGCTACAAGGCAGCACACGCACCCGCAAAGTGGAAAGGGATTAATATAAGTTGCAAAACTTGTTTCCCAATCCACTATAAATAAATATCTTTTAAAAAAAAATTAAGTCGAATAAAAATAGATATTTTCATTGCAAACAATAAAAAAGACTTCAAAATATCGAACATTACACAAAACAACACAAAATAGAAACCGATGACTAAGTAGAGCGATTCCACAAAGAAAAACCAATCGTCAATTTAATTATAGTAATGCTAATCGTATGGAATGACACTAAAAAATACCAAACAAGTTATTGCATGAGTTTTGATAGGATTGAAAGTTTAGGTGAACAGTGCTTCCTAAGCATAAGGATATACAACCAAAAAATGCTATGAGAGCACTCAGATAAAACTTTAGTATCAACTTTATTTATCATATCCTGGTGAATGTAAACGCATATTGCGACAAAGTGTACAAGATTTATTCAACTTGATATCGCATGAATCATATAAAAAAAGAAGCGAAAACCAAATTAAAAAAGCACAACACAATCAATAACGCGGTTCCATACTTCTAACAACCCTGTTACATATATTGAATGAACAAAGACGGAAACATCCCAAATGTGTTAACAATGCTATGTATCCATTTTCGAAGTATGATTCAACAAAATTTTTATAGAAGATGTGATTTGCCAGCTATTACGCATAGCAATATTAATCATCAAGAAAATGCAATTAGGAATGACTTTTCTATTTGGATTAATGGTCAATTTAATATTATGTTATGCAATTTTTATCTAATGCTTTTGGGATAAATTAACAAATTTCGTCTTTATTCTTTGCAGTAAGGCATATTGATTTTGTCTAAGCAAACATTTCTGCATACACAATTGAAATAATGTGCAGAACCTAGTTAATTTATTACAGGGTTAGTACAGGGCCAGTACTTACGTGTGCTACTCGGCGGATGCTACATATAGAGCATGATATGCTTATCATTGTGAACATGTGATATAACCTCCTGTTTTTGTTGGGTTCATGTTGCTCAGCCTTCGGTTTTTTAACTGACGCCTTTTCTCGTATGATATTAAGGGAACTCTGTTCACTACATGCATGTTTACTAACCAACTGATCGAGATTGGTATGAAGGTAATATAAAAAAAATAAAGTATATGCATTTGCTAGGATAGAGTCATTTATTGTGCGTGTTCATAGGTGACTTTACATGTAGATATATTCAAAATTTTTCGTTTTGTTCTTGATTTATTGTAGGGCCAATTATTTGCTGTTGACGGCACTTTATTTATTGACCTATATATTACGTTGTTTTTGGTTGTTTGGTGTCGCATTATGCATCATATAACATAGAACATATATCTGCCTTTATGTTGAATTCTTGTGAGTGGTATCATAAGCATAGTATGCATTCATTTATACTAATATGCGAAAAAAAAACAATAATTTGTATTTGGATGAAGTGGAAATGTATCATCAATGATGAGTCAATTAGCTATTGTCTCGTATGCTGATATTGATTATTTGTAGATTTGTTGTTTTCATGATCTTTATCAGACTGTCTGATTCTCTGTTAAATTTAATGTACGAGGCAGCTATGTTAAAATTGTAATCATTCCTAATATGAAGCCTTAAAATTTATGATGCTGTTTCTTTATATTCTGTCCCTATATAGTTGTGTGATCTAGAGGTGAATAACGATTCAATATGTGAAAAAGTCATGTAAGTAGTGAAGACCTGCGCAATAAAAAAAAAAAAAATGTTGAGATGCGGGAGAGTTGCAGATTGTTAGTGCTAGAGAATGGATGTGTCCTTCACTTGATCAATGTAATATAATCAAAGTGTATATATATGGACATGTACATAATAAATATGGAAATATGGAAATTCGTTTTTAAAGCCAGTGCCTTATACATGTATTATTAGCTCCGTGACAACAGTAATTGAAATAAATTAATTAGACGTTGGCTGCCATGTTATCAATATGATGTAACTATTTTCAATAACTGGTTCACAGTAGACTAGACAAGAATGGCTACTTATTTCATTTTTAATAGAACATCTTTTATGAAATATCATCTTTCACTTTTAAACGGTAACAATAACACGATCCACTCATCCATTTGAGATTATAATATCCTGTTTAAATTCTTTTAATTCGGATACTTTATCAAATTTCATACATGTATAATCTCAATTTCATGTAAAAAAGATTAAATTGGTAAAAATAGATCATATAAATCAGTTAAGACGTGGGTGTAAAGGTGACCTACATTTGACGTCTGTTTATTTTAACAAATGAGAATAACAGTTTATAAAAGTTCGATGAAAAATAAACAGGATTAAGGAATACCGAGCGTTACTTACAGGTTAAATTCAACTACACGTATTTACAATCGTCTTGTGAGCTCGAGGGCATTTTCGGAGAATTGAGATTTAATATAAACTATGACCAAAGGTGTGTTATTTTTCAAACACTGTGTTGCGTATTCTCTAGATTAATATATGTACTTGTTCGAATTTTTAAATCAGTTGTACTGTTTGTTTGATGTATACTTACACAGTTTTGCTTGGCAGTTGGGTCCCAATTATTGTCACAATAATGTGTTATGTAATTTTGGGTTACTCACCTAATTTTATCAATGAACGCGTTAGAAAAAGGTTCACTCATCATTAATTTTTATAGGCCAGCAATAAGTCAAGAAAAAGACAATTGTTTCTCACTTTCCGTTGGCTGATAAAGAATAATGTGGTCGGTTTTATTGAACTTCCAAACTATTAATTTGTATTTGAGTTCAGTATTTGTGTTATACTGTCTAATTGTAATTGTTACAACTACCAATTAAACATACATCGATTGTTTATTACTCTACTAAAAAAGTATTTCGTCTTTTGCTGCTACCGTTTATAAGCAGTATGACAAAAAAACATCACATAGACAAAGCATTTGTTGGGTCATAATCCGTAAACAAGCATGCACATTTGACTTTTCTGTATCATATAAAAGGTTTATACTATGTTGTTGGCATAATGTAAAGTCCAATGCATCTATTGACACTTACGGAATAACTTGATATGGAAACATCCCGCATATTTTACGTTTTCTGTAAAGCTGTGTTTCATTGTGTGTGTATGTCTGTTTTTTTTATCCTACTCATTTCCTAAGATAATTTTAATTTAATCTGTGCATTTATCATTTATATCAAGTAAAAATGAATCATAATGCAATATCAAACAGATATACATGATATACATGCCAAACTTTCATAACGATAAGTGTGTTTTATAATTGTTTTGGCATTAGAGATAAGATGAATAGATTTAAGTTAATTGTTTCCGTATGCAAAAACTAATACTAAGAAGGTGCAAAATAATGCAAGGCTATTGAAGAAAATGTGCTGTATTATAAATTATATCAGTAAGACATACTTTCAAATGTTTAAAAACAAAATCCTTCTTTTCCAAAAATTTTTAATTAAGCAACAGTGGAATGAATATTGTGTTTAATTTTGAATTTTTCAGTGATTAAGGATACACACACATATTTTCAATAACAAAACTAGCTCAAAATTATCTTGAAAAAGAGATTATATATTTTGCTAAATCCTGAAATATATTTGTGTTTGTGGTCATCTCAAGTCAATTCAAATCCTTATGTAACTAAAAAACGATGCATCAGCAATAGTAAAATAGAAGAGAATAGGAACTTTCTAAATTGCGTGTCTTGTGAGAGATTAACATCCTAAAAAAGTAAGAACTCATGAAATCTTGACTTTCTTTAATATAGGCTTAGATGAAGGTTTGAGAATGTTTGTTACGGATCCTCAATGCTCTTCAACTTGTACTTGTTTGGCTTTCTAAATTTGGATAGGAGCGTCACTGATGAGTCTTGTGTAGACGAAACGCGCGTCTGGCGTACTAAATTATAATCCTGGTACCTTTGCTAACTATTTACACCACTGGGTCGATGCCACTGCTGGCGGATGTTTCGTCCCCGATGGTATCACTAGCCCAGTAGTCAATTCTTCGGTGTTGACATGAATATCAATAATTTTATAAATTTTCTGTGTACAAATCTTTGAATTAATAAAAAAAAATAAGGGTTTTCTTAACCCAGGCATAGATTACCTTAACCGTATTTGGCACAATTTTTTGGAACTTTGGATCCCCAATGCTCTTCAACTTGTACTTGTTTGGCTTTCTAAATTTTGATATGAGCGTCACTGATGAGTGTTATGTAGACGAAACGCGCGTCTGGCGTACAAAATTATAATCCTGGTACCTGTGACAACTTTACTGATATTAATACTGTTTGTAATATATGAGATAAAAGGTTTTAAACGTAAGTTAAGAATGTTATTAAGGTCGGTTTGTTTTTACATTTAGGGTAAAATGCGACTATTTGTTTTTTTTTTTTTTATTTCGTATAAAAGACATTGCCCTTTTGAATCTGATTATAAGTTGGCACTTGACAACTATTTTTATATACTTTTTGATAATGTGTTAACATACTATAAATGTCATTTATAACGTCTTTTTTTTCTGTAAGAACGAAAAACTTCACCTTGAACTCTTGGTTAATGTAGGTAAATAATTTAGTAGGACATACCGGTATATATGATATATTTGTCTCATCAACATTGTACAAGACACGTGAGAAGAAATCGAGCAGCATAAATCAAACAGGTACAAGTACTAATCTAAAGTGACAAAGCATTTATATCATCTGTCTAAGGTAACACGTTGACTTGACGGAAGATCCACATTATACATTTATATCATCTGTCTAAGGTAACACGTTGACTTGACGGAAGATCCACATTATACATTGTTAACAAGTATGATGAATATTATATCTATGTTATAAATAAAATGAAATCCATCAGAGGTACAACCAGCCGTATTGTTTTAAGATACAACAGTTAAATGCTATTATTCTTTAATAAATGCTTTGTTAGATTCAATGTTAAATTGTTACGAATTTGGAAGAACAAAAGCAGGTCTTTTGTTTCATACTGAGAGAAATGCTTCAATCAATATTTTAAATATGTTGATACTGTAACCTTTTTTTATGAGAACCACTGCATTTTGGTAATTTGTAGTTTTCAACATGTTCAAAGTCTACTGAAAATAAATTTTGTAAGTGAAAAATGTACAAAACAGGCAAAGTAATGTTATTATTTGACTTTATGACTTGACTCCTTCCTATCTTTATTGATAGTGTGTATTGGGACATTTTGATATGTTATTTTTTGTCACCCTGTGTTATTTTTAATTTATTTTGCTAAGTATGCACTATATACAAGAACAATAATTATATTTGCAAACAATAACAGTATAGACATAAAGAACATTATAAATGTCGAAGAGGCAAAGACAAAATTCAGATGTGCCTCGGAAAAAAATCATAGCGCAATTCAATCTTAGAAGTATAGTTGTACCAAACAAACACATTGAAGGTAAGAACAATGAACAGTACTGTGGATTCATTTATTTTCGTGGGTACTAATTTTCGTGGACAGAGGGAAACTTGCATATTCGTGGATATTTAAATTCGTGGTTTTGACAAAATTCACATGCATTCCTTTAGAAAATATGCATTTCGTTGAACATTTAAATTCATTGTTTCCCGGTACCCACGAAATCCACGAAAATTGGTATCCAACGAATATTAATGAATCCACAGTATATGAATTGTCTATGCCAATATATACTAGGGATATCAGGAAAGCCGTATGAATTGTCCATATATTAAACTAATTGATCACCCTTATAAAATATGACATCAGTGTTAAGAATGTCACCAATAGGAATGTCTGTCCCCGAATACTTTAAATGTATAAAATAGGAAAATAACGATAGATCCCTTTCTGTCATTTTCAGAATGTCTGATTGATTATTTAATAAGTATAAGAATTCGATTAATTGTAGTCTGTCATTGTGTTATTCTGACACTAACAGATCTCTAAACGTCTGAAAGAATTTACTATTATATTATGACGTATTTTCTTTGTTTATAAACAACTCTTTGGTAGAACCACAAAACCTGAGGTTTGTTCTGATTGGCTAACATTTACAATGTACATGTTCTTAGTCTAGATAAAAGAAATTTTACTGAATGCAGAGCTATGCAAGTATTCGCGGTATGCTTGTGTAGCTATGCATGTAGGAAATCCAAAACAATGATGTAATATTGTCTGGACATTACGTGTTTTTACGAGAAGAAGAAATTACGCAACCCCTATTGTAAATTTATAAGCAATACTAAGAACGCCATATCTTATTTTGTGAATCAGATAAACTCCGGCTTAACCATGTCTTTAATATTTGAAAAATATATTTAATATTCTTAACAGATTGTTTGGGGGATACGGATTTTATCTATTCTGTTTTAAACATGTTAAAGCTTATATGGTTTTCTTGGGTACCTAATCACTTGTCCCTTGAGAGCCGTTAATGTCTGATTAAAACATGCAATTCTTCTAAAACACTCACAGTAATAAATTGATTCTAAAAGAATCATTATAGTTTTAAACAAGTACTGAAAGGTAAATATAGTATACTGAATTTTGTTATTTTTTGCAGGATTGCATGTAGTTTTCTCGTACATTCTAGCAAACAAAGAATATACAAACATATTCGATCTACATAAGCGTGATATATATTGATTATATGAACAAATAATAGTATTTTAGAGAACGTTCACAAAAGGAAAATCGTGTTGTAAGTATATAAACATAAGATATCAATAATGTTGGTCATCCTTTGTAAATAAATAAAAAAAAGTATGATTTTTTTCGAAATAAATCAACGTAAAGCTGTCAGAATGACAGTGTTTGTTTTTTTTTTTTTTTTTTTGGCGTATACTTTATTTATTCGGTCATTGACTATGCATATGAATAAACCTATATTCAATGCAACTTGTAGGTTAGTTTAAAACTAAATTCAAGGGTTTGATTAATGATACGAATAAAGCATTTTACAAACTGAAAAGCTGTCCATTATAAAAAAGATGATTGTTATTCTCATTAGGTAACACTTTTACTAAATTCTCCTGTTTACGTTATCGTGTTGGTAATTTGAAGGTGTCACAAAGATTCACCGATATTTTCTCCCAAGAAGCTCTCTTTCAAGCTTTTCTTCTTTATAACATATGCGTCAAAGACAAAGTCAAGATATTTCTACTATTCTTTAAGTGTTTGCTCTTGTGTAGTTTTTGAATTTTAGTCGGATATTCGGAATCCTCTTATTTCATGTAGCCTCTAAACACGCTAATTCCTACTTTCTTTTATAAGTTTTTAACTACTTTCTGGAGCCATATCTGATTATCTTACAAATACATATTATTTTCTGAGATCTTGAAAAAAATGATACATGTATGAAAATTCTGTAGAAAATCATTTCTTGCAAAACTTTTGATTTGTAATGTGTTCACATGGACTTCTTGATGCTTTTGAGGAATTTGCTACATTCACGACAGATTTTTAAAAAGCTTGTTATTTTAAAACAGAGGAGAAAACATAATGTATTCAATCACTCTAAACAAAAATTCATGCATACAATAAGTCATTATTGTATAAAGCTGCATTAGAAATAACAATAACATTTTTTTTTTTTTTGGCGCCAGATGCACAAATTGGTAATTTTATAATTTTTCTTTTTTATCTGTTTATATTTGCCATGTTTACAAAATACAAGAGTCCTTAATATTTAATGTGTTTTTAAATTGTCAGTTAATCAAATGGTTCACAGTTTATGTCCAGTTCGTTCATGACACTTCCTTGACCCTATTATTTATTATTTGTTTGTATATTTCTGCATTGTCATCTATATGACATATTTGTCGTAAAATATCAATCATTTGTCCATTTAAATACTTTCATTAGTTGAACGGTCATAACATTGTCTATTTTGTCCGGATTAAATAGTTAAACGAAATAGTTCAGTTGTTTGGCAATGTTGTCGTTTAAATAAGTCGGCTTAGCTACACGTACAGCTTAAAAACTTAAATGTTAACAAAATAACCGTTTGGCAGACTGATATGTAGTTTTAAAATGTCCAAAAAGCCGCAATGTAATTTTCTATTATATTTTCATTTTAATTTAATTTCTTGATTTAATATTCATTTACTATACTTGCTTATAATTTGAATTATTTTGTTTATACCCGAATCCGTTCACGTTTCATTCTAGAGACTACACCAGTTTACAACTAGATGTTCCGTTATTAAAAATTAGATATAAGAAAAGAAATTATCCAGATAAAAAACTATATGAGTTTAGATGATTAGTCCGTAGCGATATACTTTTCAATCTGAAATGGCTTCTGTACGTTTTCCTATGGTTGTTGTCTTTGTCAATGTAAATGGAATTTGCTCTTTGTGATTGACTACCGTCTTACACCTAAATGTTTAGAAATTATGGCAGAGAAATTATCACAATGTTTCATATCGAAAAGAATACTAATGATAAAGATATCAAGGTCGATCATCCATATTAACAATGATTAATTAATGGTTTTGTCAGTTTATATTCGACTTATGAGTTTGAATGTCCCTTTGGTATTTTTCGCCTCTCTTGAACTTTATCAATACAATGAAAATTTTGTGTAAATGGCAGTTAATTGTTTATTTTTCTATAACTGGTTATATACAATTGTGAAAGGTTCGGGTCAAATTAGAGTTTAACATGTTGTATCTACAGCTGACTGCTGATGAATGCCGCATATGTTGATCTATATGGTATATATGGGGTTTGTATTCTTAGCATTTACGTACATCCCAGGAATAGATAACCTACATATAAGCTTATTCGACAAAACCTTTCAGAATTGTGAGTAATCAATGCTCTTCTATTTTGTACTTTATATGCCTTTGTATCATTTATACCACACAAAAGTGTATGTACAAGTAAAGAATAGAGCAAAAAGATAATTAAATGATAAATTATGTTTTTGCATATACTCAGTGTCTATATCCTAGTCGGCAATATATAGATATAAAAAGAAAGCCTTTATCGTTATATGCGGCTTAGCGTTATCGTCAGACAATTTAAGGAGTCACCATGGTTATTGAATATATTCGATAAATATTAAAAATGGATATTTTTTTGACAAAGCGGATGTTCAAGGAAATATTAAGGTTACGTTGGATGTTATCTTACGAAAATTAGTAGTTTAAGTATTATAAAACTTTATGTCTTTTACATCTGGTTTTGTACGTATACTGGTCATGTCCTAAAGGTCGTAAGTGTTAAGGTCAATGGTATCAAAATAATGCGATTTAAATTAATCCTTATCTTTTCTTGGGCAGCATGTTGCTCACACCAAGGTCACCATTTAATTTAAATGATATTCAACGATTATATTAAATAAAAGCTACAAGATTTTAAAAAAAAAACACGTCAATGTTAGACATGTAAAAAGAAGAAAAAAGATAACTGTTGCAAAACTGAACAACGATTTTTATATCAATCTTTTCAGCGGCACTTTCAACTTATTTGAATCGAGTGTTACAAATCAGTCTTTTGTAGACGAAATTTGCGTTTTGCATACACAATTTTAAACCTGGTGTCTTAAATGAGGTTTTGTTTTTTTCAACAATATCATTGTAGAATTTGGGAGTAATAAATAATGCCATTTTGCAATGATTAAAATATTATTCAGCACACTATTAACTCATTTTAAACAAAGCTTATTATATATTCAATTTGAATGATTCAGTTACACATGAATTTCAAAGTGTGCACTTCTCGGTAAATTTAACTCCTCCACACATTAAATGTTCAAAATATAGCTTAAGTTCCATAATTATTTTATATACTTGAATATTTTTATTATGGAAGTTATATGTCAATCAAAACAATCTTCTCAGAATACCGAATTAAAGAAATGCAAATTTATATTGGACCTGCCGATTTCGTAGTCAATTTAAGATTTATTTTTCTAATTATATATACATGCATTATGATTCCTTTCAGTTCCTGCTGCATCATATAACTTTTTTCAAAAGCCTGTTTCATTCCTTTGATTCAATCTTGTGTTGTATGCCAGGAATGATTACAGTATGATTGTTCAGCTCAATTGATTGCAACAAGCGTGTAAGTGGCGGTTCAAACGTATATAACTAAGTAAATCATTACATTTGATAGCAGTCAATAAATATATACTCTTTCCGGTTTTTTTTTTTTTTTTTTTTTTTTTTTGTGTTTATGTTTGTTTAATTGATTGTTTTCTGGCATCATATTACTATTTTGCATTTGATAAATAATGTAAAAATGAATTTATTTTCAAACAAAAACGCCTATTCGATACAAGAATCAAATTGAATACTTTTGAAATTAAGAAAAGGTTAAACAAATGTTACAAAATTTTACAAGAAGAAACAATTCTGTTAATTTTAACTAAAAGTAAGTTGCAAATTGACCTCGTTTCTTGTTCATTTCCAAATTCAGTAATTAAAAGTATATCTTTAATTTGGTATTGGGTGACCTTTTAATCGATTTCAGACCTTTAAGAGTTTATTCACTACTTATCTAGACTTTTATTTATTTAATAATTTACATAGTTTCAATTAAAAGGACATTTGTCGCTTGGTGTATAATAAGATTGTAATTAAATAAACAAATAAAATGCGGTCACCTTTACAAAGAGTTCAATCATAGGCTGATACATCCAAAAACATTTTAACATATCTGTTGACCAGAAAGTTAAAATGAAATAAACAGCTTTCTTTTTTTGAATAATAAAGTTAAAATCAACAAAGTATTGAAAACATATATGGTCAAGGACTTTTAACTAGGCCGTTATAATTATTATTGATTTCTAATCACCTATCAGTGTCACCAAACGCATATACAAAAGAACTGAGTGTATGATATGGTCCGAATAACTGGACAATTTATTGATGAGTTTATCCCAAAACCCTTGTCTATAGATGAACTTGTCTTAAATAAACGAACTTCTTAAACCCCGCCCAGCCAAGTAAAATAAATCTAGTAATAACAGTGGTTTACATATCGTAAATGAAAAAAGGAATATATAAACATTTATAAACTATTTTCCTTTAACGAACTTTAAGCTATGGTGATTATAATTTAGTTGACAGGTCACATTAAATATCTGTGGTATGGCATTCTTTTACTCTGTCCAGTAAAAGCAACCACATGAAGATCAAGTAAATCTTCATAATTTTTGAGCTGCAAAACACTTTTGAGTGTTGATTTTGATTTCAGATAACATTCTTAAATTGCGACCGCAAATATCGATGTGATCCATACGTTATATCATAATAATGTTAAAGAAATAAAACAAAAATAAGAATATACTATCCCAAGTACAAGACTGTATCTTTCAAAAGTTTATCTAAATGATGAACACAGAAAGTCCTAATAACTAGCATTGTTTAATACATGGTGTTTAACCTATAATGTAGTTTCTAGAGGGATTAGTTTATCATTCATAAAAGTTCTTGCATTTTTAGGAACAAACATTGTAGAATCTAAACAAATGCACATTTGAACATTTATGGAACACTTTTTTACGTGCTTTTATACTAAATAATTTTCTGATCTGTACTTTTATGATAGCATTCCAGGTACAACACGTGAATATACAACACGTGTCAAAATTACCGATATGTGTCATATTTTGTACAGTCATATAGATATCAACTTTAGTTACCGTTTACTGTTCGTTCTAAAAATTGACAGTTTAGTAGGCAATAACATTGCTATCGTATGTTGTCAGAGTAATGTGTTCTCTCCATCAAAACATGTATCTCCTTGAACTTTATTTTGCTGTCGGTAAATCATTTGTAGGACAGACATGAATGTGTTACATTGCTACTGATGTAAATGTATATCGTCAACATAAAACTTACACGTAAAATCAAATTAACATGCATACATACATGTTAAACTTGACTTGTACTTATTGTATGTGACATGTGAACAGAAGGAATGCTTTTAATCTGAAATCCCAAACTTAAGTTATTTCAGTTATTTGTATACATTTCATCATGTCTCCAGTATAAATGTACTTAAATCACCCCAAGACGTAAGCTTTCTTTTTATAACAGAATTTATAGTGCATGAGTTAAGTTATCGCCATCTTAGCCGAACACCCTATAAGTTAAGATAGTGGTAAAATGTTCAAAAAGATAAGCTACCAGAAAATCAGAGTGTATGTATAACGTTGAATACAATCTCCAAATATTGAACGTTACAAATTGTAACGGAAATTAAATGACGTTCTTCATATTTCTTAAAAAAAAACAGCAACTAAATACCAAATCATTTTGTTGAGGAAAGCAAAAAGCTAGATTATTATAAGAGCCTGGATCGGTCGTTTATCAAACCTATCTTATGATGATAATTATGTTCATCTTAATCGAAATCAGCTATATTCGGCTGTACGTCTTATAGGAATATTTTTAGTTTCTATTACAGTATTGGGCAAAGATTGTTATGAAGGGACGAATAAACTCATTATGGATACCAGGACTAAATTTTGTTCATACGCCAGACGCGCGTTTTGCTACAAAAGACTCATCAGTGACGCTCGAATCCAAAAGAGTTAAAAAGGCCAAATAATATTCATTTTGGAAGTTAATTGACGATATTCGTCATGTTTATTTAATCAAAAATGATGTGTTGCTCCTCAATGTCGACATGTTTATTAAGTTGCAAGCGTACTTTTGTAAAATGGTGCCGTTAAAGTTAAGGCTTTGGACCATATAAAAAGCGCTGAATACAAGTATTTGATATGCACAATTGAATTTTAACTAAGAAAACACGTCGTTTCACAATTTAAAGTCATTCGTTAACTGAATCTCGTTAACAATACCACAAAAAAAAAAAAAAAAAAAAAACACTGAGGAAATCTCTACAAGTATTTGATATGCACAATTGAATTTTAACTAAGAAAACACGTCGTTTCACAATTTAAAGTCATTCGTTAACTGAATCTCGTTAATCAATACCACAAAAAAAAAAAAAAAAAACACTGAGGAAATCTCAACCTTTTTTTGGAATGTTACTTATGAGTCTTTTGTAGACTCAGGGTGAATTTGGCATACACAGTTTTAAACTATATATGATGAGTTCATTTACCATACTTATAGGACAAACAGGAAACAATAAAAAAAAAAACCTGACACTATACCAGTTGGATTTCTTAAAAGCTTTGTTCGTCAATTATGTATACTTGTATATTGATTATATCAGAAGAATTAAACTAATTTTATACAAATTGATTAGTTAGTAATATAAAGTGTAATTGTTTCTTTAAAGCATAGCACATTGGACAATTGTTCTCTGTCATATTTCGATAATGACGTCAATAAATGCCTTCACGTCTAAACGAATTTACTATAAGTTGTTGATTGTGCTAATATTCTTTATAAACAATTATGTTTCTTTAACCTGATACCGGAAGTATGTACTGATTGGATGATACTTACTTTCTCATGACCGATATTAACAATCGTAAGTTCACTGACTGCCAAATAATCAAGAATTTCAGCATATGCCAACTGTATACATTTGTAGCGGTATAATTAGACTAAAGAGTTGTTTTATAGAGACAAAAAAAAACGATTAAAGAGCAGAACACAGCATATGGTCACCAATTGGTCTGAAAGCAGCGAAAAAAAATAAGTCTATTTGACTAACGTTTAAGTTTTTGTATTAAGAGACAAGACATACATTTTCAATTACAAATTTAAGGTACACATTTTCATTTCGTACATATTGCTGTTTATTCCATTAAATATCGTTTGCGTGTGTCAACAGAAAAGCAGTTCTATGTGATGCCAATTTGTGATCATACTTTGACAATGTACTAATTGATATGTCAAAATCGGTAAATGTAAGCAAGACGATTTTTGGATAAATACATTTTACTTAGAGCTTGAAACAGGATTATAAATAGTTGAGACTCAACATGACGGTTAAAAGTTAATAAAAGACAAACAGACAACAAAAAACAACACAACCTACAACATTAAAGACTTGACAATACGAACCACACTACAGCTTACGTATCTGAGGTCACTCTGAAAGAAAAAGATGATCCTGCTCCTTATTTGTTTTTAAACTGTCTTGAATACGCCACCTAAATACATTTAAAAGTATCATGAACATTATATTGCAACGTATGGTATTATGCAATGTATCATATAAAAACAATGATGATGCATGACTATTGTCAACAAAAGATTTATAGATGCATTAGCATTTTTGACATTATATATATAACTTGTCATTGTACTATAAAGAGTGTTAGTCATTGTCACTTCATACATTAACATTTAGTTGTCAGGACACGGGTGACCGCTGAATGGCGCCTTAATTGTCAGGTCAATGACTAAACCCTTCGTTGTAACCGACTTATGCTGCAAAGTTTAACAAACTCACAACAGACATAGTTAGGTAAACTACGTTAGCAGGTTTTGAAAAGTGTCATCAACGTATCGATCGAGTAATATGTGTATCAGATCTTGACAAAGATCTTCGAGTAACGTTTCCTAATGTTTTGAAATCAAGAAACGTATGCATCAATAGTATATACAGAACAATCCACTGGTATACGAGTATAATTAAAAAATGAAAGATTTTTTTTGTATTCATTTGCCAAAACGTTGTATATATTGTCATTATGTTCAAAAATATAATAAAAAATTAAACTTTGCCGATCAATTTCCAAAAGTACACGGTTTGATAAAAAGATGGCTGGATTATACAGTAAATAACATCATTATGTGATAGCAATCTAAACTAAATCATAAAATTGTGAAATAAACTACGAGAAGATAGCTTTTAAAAAATGAAAAGATAGGGTCATCGTATATTGGTTTTTTTTCTTTGATAAACACAATAAATAGCCAAATTCCTTTCATTCAGACAATGCATATTTTCAGAGTAACCTCTTCTTCATATATCACTTTAAAAATATTTTAAAAAGCAAAATCAATCTACGTTTGTAAAAATATAAATTTTTATAAGTTAGAATATCAAATACATATGAAGTTTTTACTGTTCGCTATTATTGTATTCATATATTTTTTCATAAAAAAATGCTGTCTGCTCATACTTAATGTCATGTTTCAAATTCATATATAAGAAATTGTGACGCATATTTTGTCCAGTTCAAGACTCTATGTTGACCCTATAATGTAGTGTATTTGTTCTTTTATGCTTTTTTTTACAAGGTGATCTACATGATACATGACATGTTTATTGTACAAGTATAAATCATTTGTCGAAAGGTACTCACTGTATATATCCATTGTGGCACCATGCGCGTGCCTAAGTTGTAATAAATTGCCTTGTCTTGACAACTTATAAACATGATCTATGACAGTATTTTGATTTCGACTTTATATTATATGGATTTTATAAATAGGGATATGCTTATGAAAAATCTTCTCCAGCAAGTTTCTTATGAAGAGCAATGCAATACGACAATACACCAGCTCCACAAGTTAAAAAGAGGTGCAAAAGATACCACAGGAACAGCCAAAATCATATATCGAAAATAAACTGACAACGTGTTAAACGATTTGGTTAATGTGTACCTTCTGACCATCAATATATTTTTTTTATCAATATAATATACTTCTGTAAGAAAATAATGGTCAGATATTAACATTAATCCCTTCTAACAAATATCTTTACTATGGCATTTTGAAGGAGTGTGAAAACGTATGGCAGTCGAGGCAAACATACTCGTATTCTAGTATCTTTTTGTTGTTGTGAAGTACCCGTCCACGGCCTATTGTACTTGTATCCATCTGATGAGTTAAGCCCTTTCAAATGATTTAAATAGTTGGTTCTTATGTTGTACTGTTAAACCACTGTCCTAGGTTTGGGTAGGGTTCGTATCCCGCTAACATGTTAATGTTAAATTTTTTCTATGGTCGGGTTGTTGTCTCTTTGGCACATTCCCCATTTCCATTCTCAATTTTATAATCCATGCCACATACTGTATGTATGTGTCTGTTCCAAGTCAGAAGCCTGTACTTCAGTGGTTGTCGTTTGCTGATGTGTTACATAGTTGCTTTTCGTTTATCTTTTGTACATAAGTAAGGCCGCTAGTTTTTTTCGCTTGGATTATTTTTCATTGTCATTCGGGTTCTTTTATAACTTTCTATGCTGTATGGACTTTGCTCATTATTGAAGGCCGTACGGTGACCTATAGTTGTTAATGTCTCTGTCATTTTGGTCTCTTGTGGAGAGTTGTCTCATTGTTAATCATACCATATCTTCCATTTTATATCTACATATAAAAAACTTATTTAAGTTGATATGCCAGTTTACATGCATTTGTTCTCAATTGAGTGTCTTTCTTTCTAAGGCAACAGAAACACACACAGGTAAAATTATGTTGTTTCGAAATGGAAGATTGTATCTACATGTTTTTCTCATGATTTGAAACCGTTACTCAATTTAGTAGCAATGTTTCTCCTAATATTTGACCGCTAAATTCTTTAAATGTTAATGTCAAGATATCAATTCTGTACTTCATTTGCAAGTCAAGTTAGTCGTACTAAAATCCAAAAAGGTAATACTGGTATAAGGAATTAAGATAACTGATCGTTTGACACTGAGACCATTCTCCATTCAATTATATTTTACAAAATCGATCACACACGGTCATACAGAACACATTCAATTAAACATTAACGTAAGTCAAGGTCATTATGTTTGTCATAGATTGCCTTTCATCATTAGTTTAAAGAATTCGTGATTTCATTTTCAAGGTCAACATCGCATTAAAAGTACAATTTGATAGCACGTGTGTAAGCAGCTGTTTTTACCATAACTATTTCATATTGATATCTTATGTGAATATTGATTGAGTTTCAAAATATTTTTTGGTATTATCCGCCCTATATTCTACTGATGGTGGAAACTGTTAATCCAAGCGGGTATCACCTGTCTAGTAGCCAGTACTTCGGTATTGACATGAAAATACGGAAATTGTGGTATTAAAATTCTATGTTACAAATTATATTTTGCAATTATTTTAATTTAACGAATACATTCCTTCAGTCCGATTCGAATTATCTGCCCGCTTTTAAATAATTTTTCATCTATTGAATGCGTTTTAAATTTGAGATATATGTAATTTAAGTCGTGGCAGTTTGAAATGATATCAACCCACATGCAGGCTTAAACATCAAATGTTATGTTGAGCTAGTGAAAATAGTATGATACATTTTTCATCTAGATAAATGAAGTAGAATTGCACAAGCATGCATGCCTTCTTACTCAGTTTGTGTAACTGATATCTAACTTTCGTTGCCAGGATGTTAATATCAGTTTCTGGATGAAAATCAGATTGATATTGTACATAAAATCATGTGATCTAAATATAGTATGATTTACCTCATTAAATCATGTTTTTTTTAAAGTTTTTATCTCCTAGCTGATACCTGATCTTCATTGCAAGGTTGTTAGAATTGGTCTTCCAAGGATTGTCTATATTCAAATAAGTTGAAAAAGACTCATGTTATTGCTGTTCATGTCAAGGTTATCATTGATAAATGAAGATATAATTATCGTATATAAAACGATAAATCCAAATTAAAATACAGGAAAGCAAAGATACAAAGGATCATCAATATTAAGTTTTACAAAGTTTTATTGAGAAATACAATCGATCCACAAAATCTAGAAAGAGTCTAATAGGAGATCAAAGAGTAAAAAATACAAAATAACAACATACAAATGTCAAAAGTGAATTTTAGACTGAATAGATAGGAACTATCATGGAAATGAAGGCTTGAGTTTACCCTCAATTAATGTTGCCTTTCAAAATATCAATCTCCATTCTACATGCATCACTTAGTATCAAAGTAACTATGTCAATACGGGATTCGACGTATCATATTACTATCAATGTCGTTTATTCAGTTCTTGACAGCCATTATAAACAGTTATAAGATTTTTTTTACTTTCGAGCATTAATCCAAAAAAATGTATCAGTTTGACTACATCCCCAAAACAAAATTTGTACATTGACTGAGACGCTTCGTTATTTTTATGTTTATGTCACGTCTTGTTTTATAAAGATTTTGACTCATTATTACCATGAGTTGGTCTTATACTTTTCAAACGGTTTGTCTCAAACGAACGCAACTGTGGTTATAACAGAAACCCGTCATTGTTTTTGGGCACACACATAAAATTGGGATTTGTTTTAATATTTATTTATTTAATTAATTTAATTTATTTATATGGTTTTTTTTTTGGGGGGGGGAGGGGAGGGGGGTGTTGAGATCAATTTCAAGATATTGCTCTCTCATTTATCTAAAAATATTTATTCGTTGGGTTGGGTTTTTTTTACAATTATCTAAATTGTCATGCTTTTAGTTGTTTGCTAACCCATTTCGATTCATTACCAGTTTTGAATTTGTTCAACTATTTACTTCCTTATCTGTAATCCTATGGAAATATATCCCTTTCGGAACCCATTATATAAAAAAAAATAATCAACGTGTGGTTGCCGGTGATCTAAGAAGATGATTGGCTGAGTCGTAGGGTCATTACATTTCTCAGCTATCAGAAATGATTAAAATGTTCTAACAGGTGTTAATGAAATTGAAAACTTCGTGGAAAGCGGAAGGCACTCAAAGGGGATTTTGGTTTAGAAAAAAAGGAAAATGTGTCTTTTTAATCATTAGAGAAACAGATTATTACATAGTAACGCGTGGATTATCGGATCTATTCAATCGAGATAGTTAAATTATCAATTTTAAAGTATGAGCCTTGGCGTGGACTTTAAAATTTATAATTTAACTATCTCGATTGGATAAATCCGATAATCCATTTGTATCAATGTAATAATCTATATGTATAAATCACACCGTGTTTGCTAAATAAATGCATTTGTATGTAATCATAATTAATTTCAAAAGCAAATGCAAAATTCGAAAAATAAATAACCGACTATTGATAACAGAGATAGCAACGATAACCTTTCTTCCTGTTTACTGCGGTATAACAAAATTATTCAAATCCGATAGCTTCAATGTTTAGTGTCGGCGTAGGTGCCAATGTCAGCGGTATCTTAGTAGTATGATTTAAAGTATTTTCTTCTTTGTAAATCAAATGTTGTTAACTTCAAGGTCAGCATTAATATAAAATGAAGATATACGTTTGCAGAAAATAACTTTTAGATTATTACAGATATATCTAGCTAATATTCATAATGATATCCGAGGCAGATCATTGGAACTCTATCAATCAAGGCTATTCCTAAATAATAGAACAACAAAAATGTATTCAAAACTATTATTCATGTATTAAAGTTTTTGATGTGGTTTGTTATTTGATTTTGCCATGTGATTATGGACTTCCCAAATTGATTTTCCTCTGAGTTCAGTAATTTTGTGATTTTTCTTTTCCAATGCAATTTTGTATATTTGATTATAAGACAAAACACCTGTTTTCAAAGTGGGTAGATGTGTTATGGACAAGACCGGCCACAAAAGAGCAATCTTAAACGTGTCTATTTTACACAAAACATCACTTTTATCCATGAAACCATGCTTGTTAAAAATGTTCATTGCATTTTAAAGTTAACACCCGAAGTAAAGTATATTTCATTTAATATGTATATCGCCCAAAAAACTGGCAACCAATGTTAAAGGTTATGTTCCTTATTTTCAATTTGTAATGGTGGCTTGGAATTGGTTTACCAGCGTTGTTGTAACCTTAATCCCTTTTCGTTAACGTTCATCAAATACTGTAATTTATATACAAATTGTCTCGATACAACAGTGTTGTGATGCAACTTCAAAAAAGGTTTTTATTTATATCTACAATATTTCAAGAATTGTTTAAGTCAACATATTTTGTAGTCCAATAATTTTTATGTAAAAATGTTTCACTTATTTAATATTCAGCTTTAAGATTTTATATATATATGGGTTAGTTTCTATATATACAACGTTGTACTTTATACTACAAATGAAACCAGTGTGATACCGTTGTTTGCATAGTTAAACTTTGTATATATTTGTTGATATAGTTGATCTATTTTAAACTTGGAATGTACCAACGTACGGTCAAATCTATAGTATAAGGAATATTTGTAACAATTTGATGTATACAAGTCGTAGGATTATAATGTTTATGTTGTCAAGCTGTGTAGCATTTTTTGTAACACCTTACGGTATTCGCGATCGTTTTCGAATGATACCACCTATAAATTGTCATCAGAAATTAAAAACGGTTCAGGTCAAATTTCATACGTCCTAACCGCTTTTCGTGAAAGGAAATCGTTGTACAACAGCAACAATATACGGAAAACTCAGGCTGTTAACCTTCCTTTTTTTTAGTCTAAAGCTACTTTTCAGTTTTTGTTTCCATAGAACAGGTGCGGGTTGTATATTCTATTGTGGCTTAGATTGGCTTTGATGTAGCGAAGGCTGGCATATAGAAGAAACAATATTACCGTTTTTTTCTTTCTTACAGGTATCGATTTCCCGGACATAGAAATAAGGATAGCTCTTTGAGGGTATTCAATACTTTCTATCACCGACAAAGAGCCTACATAAACAGTTCATACTGTAACAATGATTTTAATATAAAAAACAAATGTGATGATGTATGATGACCGTTTATATTTTCTGCTATTTTTATAGACCTTTTGACACTAGCTGTATATTTTTTTTACCATGCAGTAAACACAGGTTGATTTTTTTTTCAATACTCCCAACAAATAGTACTGACCGTTTGCAAATAAACTCATCTTTTATACCAGGACTAAATTTTGTATATACGCCAGACGCGCGTTTCATCTACAAAAGACTCATCAGTGACGCTCGAGTCCAAAAAAGTTTCTTCTCATGCTTCCTCTCTTTTCTTAGCAACATATGTTCAGTAAGTGCTGTGATACATTGACCCTAATAGTGTCCGCAAAAAACAATATAGATCCTGAAAAAAATAGAATGATATTCAAAACAGTGTAGCTGTGGTCATTGATTGACAACCTTAAGTTATCCCATTGACTGAGGCAGATTAGGTGAACGTGTGTCCGTAACGACAACTGCTCACTACTTACTTATTATAGAATTTAAACTGTGGGGTCACCAAAGGTTCTTAACGCCTTTAATATTAAAATAGTTCGAAAAATTAATCAGGAATAACTTTATTTTTTTATTTATATTATTGATATAAATCAAAACATCGTGTTATTCCTGATTAGTTTTTCTAATTTCTTTATTTAGGTGTTGAGAACCTTTTGTGACCCCACAGTTTAACTGCCTTTAACAAGTACATAGTAAGCAGTGGTTGTTACAGACAAACGTTCACATAATCTGCCCCAGTCAATGGGATAATTTAAGGTTGTCAATCAATGGCCACAGCTACACTGTTTTGAATATGATTCTACCACCTACAGCGCCAATAAACCAAATGTTAGATAACTTATTAGAATATTTGTTACATTGTGTATAATTATCCTACTTGTCATGCAATATGACGTTTCTGTCATTCGTCCCCCGCTATAAATATTTACATGTAGGATACAGTTATGTAATTTTGAAGTTAAATGAAAAGGGCGTATATGTATACCATGAAACTGACGGTCAAAATAGTCCCTCCACTTTGATTTTCCCGAAATGTTGCTGTAAACAAATGCTGTACACTTTTACGAGCTTTATGTACACACATGTTAGTGTTATTGAATACGATGTCTTGCATATAAATAGACTTTTTAATGAATAATTCAAATTAAAGACAGCTTAAGATAAATGATAAATTTAAATGAATTTTGGTCCATTTATATTGTATTACATGACTGTTGTCGCATTTCATAGCGAGTAATAATAAGTACAGTAGGTACATTCTAAACCATATAACCTTTGAAATATGCATTTTTTTTTTAACTTTCTTCACGTGAATTCATGGAATTTTGCGTACCAAGCATTTACAATTTTAACAAAAAGGCGTGTAGTATTTATTTGGTAGCAAGTACATGTACCTTTGAAACAATTACAAAATAGTTATTTATATACGATTTCGTTTTCTGTCATATGTAGACCTGCCTCATATTGCAGGATGTTTTACATCATATCATTTACGATTGTAGTAATTGATTACATAAAAAATATATACGAAACAGGTCTGTAAATTATAGTCTTGATTATTCAATGCATAACTTTAAAACATAAAATTATACACAATAAAGAAATAAAAGGGTCTGAAATTCTTTTGTAATACATGAGGAGACATTTTGGCACTGAAACAAATTGAACTTTACGAAAATTATTGTGCTTTGCAACAGGTCACAAATTTTTTTTTAATTAGATCACAATACTATCGATTAAACATTTTACTGTGCTTTTATCTTCAGGATAAAGAGAAATAACTCAAGACTATAATTAGTTATGTGTCTCTAATAAGTATACTTTGAACAACAGGTGTAAAGAGTAAAGCGTTATGCATATTGCATTCATGCTTTTTGTGAATAATAAGTCCAAATTAGTGCCGGAATTACTGTTTCTCGTCTAATACACACGCATTTTATCGATGTCTGAAATAAATAACCATCAACAGCCACTTGTCAAACCATGCCATATATATCAGTTATTATATAATTACGATAGGTGAATGCAATACAACTTAAATGTAGATAATATATTTACAAATGATAGTTTTAAAGTATACAGTATACCGTGTATTAAATTCATCTCAAATAAGACATTAAAATGACATCAAAGGTAAATGAACGAAATCAATGATTTATTACAAGCAAATATAAGTATATTTCAATAAAACAAGACCTATTACAAATTTCTGAATATGTTTTGCACAAAACTACTGCTTTATACTAGTTTCAGTGCATATCGTGGGTATAGGTGAACTATAATTATTATTGTTAAACGAAAACTATATCTATCATTTGTTCGTAAAACAGTATATTAATTACAATATAAGCCCCTCCCCCTTAAAAAAACGAATTATGTAATAAAATCTCAAATTGTGGACGCCAGCTAAGCGTTTCGTCTAAAAAGTCTCATCAGTGATGTTTGATTCAAAACGTTAAAAGGCTACAGTGATCTGTAAGAAATTTATAAATAGCTAGTAGTAATACCAAATTTGAAGTACAGCAAACATGTGTTTAATGTCGACCTCCAATAAAAATACTGCAGTAGGAGTATGTCATTGCATGTCAGTCATATACAGCATGTTGCTAATTAAGGATGTTTAAAAGTCTATACAAGTACTTTTTTCTATTTTAGTCTATTTTTGATTAAATCTAGTTGACATACTTATTCATCCTGTCATTGTGCTCTTGTGCTATGGTAAATTTATGTCTTCTTGTTTTTCATTGTTTTGCTAAAGTACTTTGTATTTGATATGTTTACCTATTATGTCTGTTTGTTTTATTGACACATTTTTTGTCAATTTAATGTAAATGTATGTGTCTGTCATACATTTGTACAACCGAGAGATTTAGCCAACTTCTAAACCAGGTTCAATTCACTGTGTTTTACATAAGAAAATGTAATTTCTAAGTTGGAAATATAACAGTTGTTATCCATTCACTAAACATGTTAAATGTGTTTCAGCTATCAATTTTGCCATTACATAAAGAATTTTCTTTAGAGTTCAGCATTTTTGTTATTTTTCATTTTCAAAGCACTGCACTATCAATGATTGGGTAAGTATTACTTCATATTTTGTTAGCTGCTTTTGTCACTTTTAGTACAACAGGACCACATTCTTGATGTATATTTGTTTCCAATAAAACCTGATCCTTAATGAAACGATCCCAGTACACTGATACTGTACATATAATAATGCATTTGTCATTGTAATCTTATATGTCGCATAATCTTTGATATGACCTTTGAATTGTCCTGACCTATTAATATTCTCACCGATATTTAGAAAAATTTATAAATAAATAAAAGTAAAAAAACAAATCAAAGTATATTAAGAAAGCTAGACCCATGTCTACCTTCAATAAAGCTGATACGAATATGTAAATACTTAGCTATATTTATATATTCATAAGTCACATATGTTGCTATTTTAGTCGTCATACTAAACCTCGGTATATCTTGTTCAAACAATATTTATATACGAGAATAATTTTCGCATATGAAAATTTGTCTTTCCTTTAATATTTCTTATTTTGACATTTTGAATAAGTACGATATCGTACGACGGGGGATGCAAGCATAGCACGGGACTGTTACATTGTCAACCCTTTTTATTGAGTGCAAGACCTCTGACGCTTTACCACAAATTTGTCAAACTAGGGACAACAATGTTAATACTGAATTAGGGAAAAAGATAATGTCAAGATGCATTACTTTTAACATTAAATTATATTATATGTTAATGTTAGTATTCAAGAAAACAAAACGTCACATGAAACACCTTTAACTCATCTTTGTATGAATTTAAGGCCGCTATGTTTGTTTTATATTTTGTAGATTGAAGTGAACTAGTATATAGTGTGTTGAATTCATGAATTCATAGCAAAGGTTTATATTGCGATACAAGTATTTTATGTTTATTAGATGGTCGCTTGTTTCAGCATCTTATAGCGGTAACAGCTTTTAACTTCAACGTTATTTGCTTCTGTGCCTGTATTTTGAATTTGAATATCTTACTAGTATCGACCGCTTGTTAAACCCTTGCTGGCAGACACCGTTAGTCATTGTGTATATCACCAGACCAGTAGGTGGTACTTTTGTATTGACATAAAAATATGAGTATATTTTTACATTTATATAATCCTTTTGAACTGATTTGGCTATATTGTATGGCCGTTTTTGGTTTATAAGCGCTTCATATTTAGTACGTTTGTTTTGACTGTTTATAGTTTGGATCAATGAAGATACATCGATTTTCGAAATATTCGCATCCGGTGGACAAAAATCGGTACCGTCAGGTTGATATAACGCTCGTCCGTCCGTGCAAGTTAAAAAAAAACCAATCTGAATTTTACAAACCATATTTATATCTTCATACCATGTTAAAAATTAAATCCATATTCTTATACACATGTATCTAACGTAAACATTCCAATTTCAGTTCAGTTGATTATCGTCATAAAAACACAGAATCAAAAATGCCGATGTTTTAAGTTGAAATAATATTTCAATGCAAAGACAACTCTTATAAAAAAAAATTGAACGGGGACAAATTGTTAATACATTTTCAGTCTCCTAGAAGATGAGTGAATTTAAAATTTTGTCTTGCAAAATGTAGTTTTTGGTGTATGCTTTTATGTGCTTCTTTTTTTACGTTTGTTTTTAAAAGTGATTAGGATTATAACTAAATGTTGATCCCTGTATCCCTATTATGACATTTTTACCTTTTAAGCCTCTTTGTTTTGTTTACATCGTTGTCAATATAATGAAAATTGATGCTATGTCACCAGGTTCAATCCACCATTTTCTACATAAGGAAATGCCTGTATCAAGTCAAGAATATGACAGTTGTTATCCGTTCGTTTGATGCGTTTGAGCTTTTGATTTTGCCATTTGATTTTTCATCGAGCTCTGAGTACAGTATTTTTTATAGTTCTGTTTAACATATTGTTTTTTCTTCATCGTCCTTATAAAGGAAGTTGCAAGTTCAGATATGATAATATTTCTGCATCTGTCATCCAATGAAAAAACGTTTTCTGGAGCAAATAGATGTATTTCATGTCATGACAGTTCAAAATGATATCAACCCAAATACATGCCTAACACGTCATGTTGAGCTAGGAAAAAATAGTATGAGACATATTTCGCACAGATAAAATTCAACTAATCATGCGTATGTGTCTCTTTTACATGATATCTTACTTTTTTTGGCAGGTTGTTTAACATCAGATTTTCAATAAAAATCAAAATAATATTGAACAGTTTTCATCTAGGTTCAACAAATATCGGTTTCTTGATTTGTTTGTGTCTCAGAGCTGATAACTTTCTTTCATTGCCAAGTTGTTACAATAAAATTAATTGGTTTTCATAGGATTGTAGAATTGTCTTTATTCCGATTAATAGACACAGATTAATTTCATTGTCTTCCTTTTCTTTGTTATTACTTTTATTTACAAGGTTAGCAATAAAATAGAAATAATCTTAGTACATTATGAGATAAATCAAAATTAATATAGTGTTACGCACATACAAATGACCCATAATTTTAATGTGGTTCGAATCAGAAACTTATGCAATCGATACTTAGAATCTATTCGAAAAAGAATCCGATCGAGATCATGGAAATCATCATGATCAATAAGAAATATAGAAATAACTACAATAATTTCAGGAGGGATTTTAAACAGAATATATACCAACGATCAGAACGAAATTGATACCATAGAATTGATGGTACAAGTTTTCTCTGAATGACATGTTTCTTGCCAAATATAAATCTGTCTACATCAAAGAGTATGTATGTAAGAAACATGGGGGGGGATGGGGCTTGGCTAATGACATTAAAATCAATTTCACATAAACGGTTCAACCATAAAAAAAATCATCATAACTGTCAGCCCTTTGTCTTTGTAACAATATATATATACTACAGTGCAAGCTGTGTAATCTGAAACACTGGAGGACCAGGCAAAAATATCGGATTAAACAGGGTGTTGGAATACGCAGGGTTTTTTGCAAGGATTTGTATATTTAGGGACCATGAAAATGTGTCAGTTAAAGCAGGATGTTGGAATTCTTATGTGTCGGATTAAGCAGATTACACTGTTACTGAATTCAAACCCACATCTACCTACACGCTTTCTTTTGTTTCGTGTCAGATATTTTTCAAAGATTGACGAGTGGCGTTTAACAAAAGAAAAAACACTTGTCAACAGATGTTTGCATGTGTTATCCACAGAAATAATATGTAAATACTATATTCTACTGTCGCGGTAAGAAAAACATTTGTATGTCATCATTGTTAATTACATACGTCGAAACCAGAAGAAAACTTCAAAGAATATTAAGCACAATATAATAATGAAAGATAAATCCATTAGATAACAACGATAACCTTTCTTCCTGTTTATTGTGTTTAACAAAATTATTCAAATCAGATAGCCTCAATCTTTAGTGTTGGCGTATGTGTCAAGGTTAGCGGTATCTTAGTAATATGCTTTAAAATAAAGTGTTATCTTCTTGTTGATTCGAATGTTGTGCACTTCAAGGTCAGCATTAAATTAAAATGATGCTCCACGGTTAAAAAACACATTTAAATTGTTACAGAAATAGCTAATTTTCCAGATGATATCCAGAGACCGAGGCAGAGGTACATGTATCTCATTCAACCAATACCAGTGAATGTTATTTTACATCCTAGAACAACAAACTATTTTCCTTAAAGTTTATTGATGTGTTTTTGACAATATATTCTATAAATATAAAACCTGGAGGTTTTTATTTTACATTAAACACTGTTTCATTATGTGACCATTTTTTAAAATATTTCTTTGCATTTTTAAAGTAAAAGTAAGCACACAAAGTGAAGCTTGTTACATGTTTGCGTGGTAACCGATATTAAAGCTGATTTTGTCCTTTTTTTCGTCCATAAAGGTCGTATGGTGTGGAATTGGTTTCCCAGTTTTGGATTTTCCTTCATCCATTTTCAGTTTATCAAATATCGTAAATTATATATCAATTATCATTATGTAAAGATTTATAGATTTGCTATGGTAGCGTTCATTTTTGTTTTCAGGTTTCCGATATAAACTTGAAAAAGGTACATGTACTGATGTAGCATTTAAAACATTTAATTTAACGAACTTTTGAACTCAACCTTCATTTAAAGTGGTCTAATGATTATGAATAATACTATATAACAAGAATATGTCCAAAGTACACAGATGCCTCATCTGCACTATCATTTTCTATGTTCAGTGGACCGTGAAAAAGGGGTAAAATATCTAATTTGGCATTAAAATTAGAAAGATCATGTCATAAGGACATGTATACTAAGTTTCAAGTTCATTTGACTTCAACTTTATCAAAATCTACCTCGACCAAAAATGTTAACCTGAAGCATATATTAAGTATTTTCTCCGGATAAAGGAATGATGAACGCCCTTTCAAACTTTTGACCAATTTAAAACACTGAACAAGAACTTTTAAACAAAGGTAGAATAATGATTCTAATATTCAAAAATAAATTTCTGATGATCGCTTTCTCATGCTGCTAACGTTATAACAAAGCGGCACTGATGCTTTGATCGTTTTATCATATATCTTTTTTGTATTTCTCCAAAGAAATAATGTTCACCTTTTTGTAAACTTATTTAATTTTTTTAAACTACTTATTCTCCTCTTAGCTTGGGACAACATGTTCAGAAGATACTGTATTATTTGTCCATTCACAGCTTTTAGATTTATAGACATATATCATAAACATAGGGTACACAAAAAGACCAACCTAGATTCCGGAAAGTAAAGACAATCTTTCTACCTTAAGCCTATAAATCAAATGATGAAAACTTAATAAGAATATTTTTAACCTTGTGTATAATTATAATTTTTGTCATGCAATATGACGTGTATGTTATTCGTCCCCTGCTTTAATATACACATGCACGATTCGGTTATGTAATTTTGAAGGTTAATGAAAAGGGTTAATTCCTGGAATATGGCGATCATAGCATTCCATGAATTTTGATTTTCCCAAAATGATGGTATTGAAAATGTCTTAACATTTAAACCAGCTACATTTACACACCTGTTAGACACTTGAAAACAGATGTTTGAATTGTTCACACACTTTTAAAAAATATATCTGAAACAAGTCTGTCGGTATCGTTATATATATGATATAGTTAGACGTTTGTGACAATAAATAACAACAGAGATATTGAATGCAAACGTACAATGTGTTGCCGTTTCCTTCAAATAAAGCTCCGATTCATTGTAAAAGTACTAAAATAACAAAGTATGAAAAAAATCAAAATTGAAAACTGAACAAAACACAAAGCCCTTTATTCCTTCTAGAACAAATATGTCAAGGTAGGATCGTTTCAAAAGGGATACAAATATTATTTCTGTTAAGCAGAAATAAAGGTGTAAGGATTATTAAATAAGATTAACGAGGTTTTAATGATGACGGTTGAACATTTGGACGGATTCAAATACAACAGAGCGATCCTGGTTCCTTTTTTGATATCTTTGAATAATTCATGTATCATGGAAAGTAAGACATGACAAGTTTGTAATATTGAACACAAATTATCTTCTGTCGTATATCGAACCATTAAATTTTACCCTGAACTTTATTCGAACTGCCTAGCATATGTTTTGACGATTGATTTAATATCCTGTGGTAATTCAAATAGAATAAAATATAATAGAATATTTTTTTTCCAAATAAAAGATCTCACAAACAGCATATAAATCAGGTACAATGATTTCAGTATTTTATTTATCAATTAGACATTACAATCTAATATGTCATCAGAATTAGAGCAAAAACAAAAATGATAAAAACAAACTAAAAAACATTATTGATATCAAATACCAGTATCAAGACTTGATATTCTTTAAGTAACAATAACTATCAATAAAATTACCTTTTCTTGGTCTAAAACTAAGATAAATGTAAACTTTCATTGTATTGACAACCAAATAAATTTTGAAGATTCATTTAAATTACCAAAATGCTTATAGGTGTAGAAATATACCATGTCTTTTGAAAATGTGTGATAGATTTGATATTTTTGATGAAAATAAACTCATCACAGATACTAGGACTAAATTTTATATATACGCCAGACGTGCGTTTCGTCTACAAAAGACTCATCAGTGACGCTCGAATCCAAATTAAAAAAAAAAAAATTACGAAGTTGAACATGTTGAAGAGCATTGAGATCCCAAATTCCTAAAAGTGTTGCCAAATACAGCTAGGAAACGGGTGCTTGAATTGTGACCTGGATGGACAGTGGTCTAAGTGGCACTCATACCACATCTAATAGACACTGGCAAACTTTAATGTAAAATATACTTATCGCAACTTCAAGATTTTCCTTTGTTCAAAGTCCAGTATTTAAATATTCAATGCATGATTTGGGAACATAACATAATACATCAAAAAGAAATAAAAGAAACTGATTTTTGTCGTGATACAAGAGGAGAAATTTTGTCGGAATTGAAACAAAATAAATTTACGACAGGCCACAAACAATTTGTAATATACTGTGTGTTCATCTTGAAAATAAAGAGAAATAACTCCAGACTAAATATTTGTTTTTAACTATTATGCTTTGAAAAACAGGTGTATGGAGTAAATGTGCGCTATGCATATTGCATCAATGCTTTCTCAGAACAATGTTTTTTACATGTCTAAATTACTCCTGGGTCTGTGGTATTCTTTTAATACACACGCACTTTGTCGAAATCTGAAATAGAAATAGTCATCAAAGGCAACTGTTCAAATAATGATATCTACACCTCTTATTATATGAAGCATGCAATTCAACTTAAATATAGATAATAAATCTACAAATGATAGTTTTGAAGTATATCATATACCGTGTAATAAATTGGTTTTATCTCATATACGACATTACAATTACATCAAAGATTAATGTCCTTAGCTAACTCTACGACAGCGATGAATATTTTCAAGCCAATAAAGGTAAATTACAATAAAGCAAGAACCATTTTACAATTTTCTTATTATTTGTGTGAACAATAAATATTATTTTTAATACAAATTTATTTATTTTAAAGCACACATCAAGTAACTGGTACAAGTCGATGAGAATAATATTCTAAAATTCTATAGTTGTTATCCATCCGTTTGGTATTTTCGTGATTTAGCTTTTTTGAATGATTTTGAACTATAAAATTCAGAATTCATTTCTATCATTGGTACATTGAAATTGTGGACGCCTGGCAAGCGTTTCGTCTAAAAAGACTAATCAATGACGCTCGAATCAAAATGTTAAAAAGCCAAACAAAGTACATTGAAACATGTTTAAAGTCTATTAGACAAAATTATAAATAGCTTTAAGAAATTATACCAAATCGGAAGAAAAGCAAACATGTGTTTTATGTCAACCTTCCATACAAATTGTTAGGAATATATCTTATGTCACACATGTTGCAAATATGTAATATACAGAAGGTAGCTAAGTAAGGATTTAAAAACTCCATCCTAGTACTTACATCACTATATACTTTTATTTATTGTTTTTCCGAATTTTAAATTGAAACAAAATTCTTATATGCCTTTTGTAAAATAGAAACACCATTGTAGATGCTTTTCGTGATGTTCCTTCATTATTTACTGCATATAGCTAACTTCGTGGTTTATAGGTTACAAGACCTTCGCTGTGAAATTTGTCTTCCATATTATCTAATTGAGATAAAATTGAGAATGAAATAGGCAATGTGTCAAAAAGAAAAACAAAACAAGACTGAAGGGCAGAAAACTATCAAGACCATCAATGCGTTTTCAACATAGCGAGAAAATCCTGCACCCAAATGCGGACTGAACTGCCCCCTGAATACAAATGTGTACTTGTTCAGTAAATATACATCAGAATCATACTAAAGAAATTATCACTTATTGCCTACATGTGTTAAATATTTCATGTAAAAGTATTAAAAGAAATCATCTGTTACGTATTTTGTTAACATATCATTTAAAAAAACAGATTTGAGAGTTGTTGAGTTATATCTACAGATTTTGTAAGCTGTTTTAGTTATTTTTAGCATAACAAAACTGATGTGTATTTGTTAATATTTATATCTTTTCCTTGGTGAATCGATTCAAGTTCTTTGATACTGTTAAAAATAAACGCATATTTCATTGCAATATTATCTATATCATGTACTGATATTTCAAATTGGTTATTATAACTGTCCTATAAATAGTATCACCTAGACATTAGGAAAACCTATCAATAAATAAAGGTAAATAACAAATCATCAGTACAATGCAGTATAATAAGTATACCTGCCCGTTTCAACCTTCAACAAAACTGGTATATTTATATATAAGTCACATCTGTTTCTATTTAATCATACTACATCCCGATTGATATTATTCAAACCGTTAGTTTTCCCGTCGGAATGGTTTTACACTAGTAATTTTGGGGCCCTTTATAGCTTGTTTTTCGGTGTGAGCCAAGGCTCCGTGTTGAAGGCCGTACGTTGACCTATAATGGTTTACTTCTTTTTAAATTGTTAATTGGATCGAGAGTTGTCTCATTGGCACTCACACCACATCTTCTTATATCTAATAACCCGTATTGTTTTATTTCTATTCAAATTACAATAATTTGGAAAAATTTAATTGTCCACCGAAACTTGATTAGTCTATGCAGTGGAATAAATGAAGGTTTACACTTTATCGTCTTCAACTTATATGTTCTTATAAACTGTATCTCTCCTTAAAAAATATTGTTTCAGCACATCATAAATAAGTCGTAGTCTTTAGTAACAATACCATGCAAGCATGTAAAATATGGAGACAAAACTGAAAGAATCAAGAATTAAAACGTCTTTTCTGGTATCATATACATATACAGTAAAGGTGCATCATATTTGAAATTGACTTTCACAAAAAAAGACTTTCAGAAGATATTTTAGCAAACATGCAAGTTTTTGACTACGTCATTTGATATAAATATTTATGACCGTGGTTTATCCATGTTAATTACGTGTGGTTATCTTTCTGCTGAATCTGTTAGTTTATTAATCTTCAATTTGCATATGTATCCATTTAGGTATGTTTATACATGTAACTTGATTAAAATTCATTTCATGGCATACATGTAGATAACCGTGTTAGACTAAGGGGCAACATCAAAAGTTCAATGAAGGATAAAAAAAACTTAATTCACATAGTTTTTTCACTGATATTTCTCTTTATTGATGGTTACTAAAAACATCATTCAATGTTTTGGTCTTAGAAAAAGTTTAAATGTGGCAAAATATAATTATATTGTTAAAATGGGAGTAAAATATACCTTCATTTATAAGTTCATTGTATTACCGATTTGACTTTGTTTGAATTGAAAATATGACTTGGTCAAGAAATGGCTGCTTATCTTTAAGATTATAGTTGATTAATATATCAAAGTGTAAACTCAATCAAAGCAAATCCTAATGTGACATTAGAATAAGAGAAGATATACTAATTCCTCTTATTAAGATTTATTCATTTGATAAATCATTATAAGTCGTGGGAATATTTACAGGGTGTTTCCAAAATGTGCATGATTTGCTTTACAAATCTCATTGCGAATACCAGAGGAGAGGTACACAGTTCTGCATTCCAATATATCTTTATTGTCAGTAATCATTTGATTCATATTAAAACATAATTATTACAAATTCATGTTCGTTGTAACTGTTGTATAACTAAATGTGATTATTCTTTACGAAACCGGACATGGTTTATATAATGGCATCCGTCTCATTTACATAAAGATGATGTATTCACTGCTATTAAACAGCGATCAAAAGAAATAATACACTTTTTAACATAGTTCACTGATCATTTTCTTGTTGGGATATACAAGTACCCGGCCACTTTATATGCATTTCTGTTTGTATCAATCTGATAAAAATAGCCTTCTTCAACTGTTTTCTACAGTTTGGTCTTATGTTGTACTGATACACAAATGTCCCAGGAGAAGGGCTTACAATTTTAATCCCGCCACATGTTGTATGTATGGGCTTGTCCTAAGACAGGAGCCTGTAATTCAGAGGTTGTCGTTTGTTGCTGTGTTGCATAATATTTTTGTTTTTGTTCATTTATGGTACATGAATTATGCCGTTAGATTTCCTTTTTGACTTGTTTAACTATTGTAATTTTTTTAGACTTTTATAGCTGATTATGCGATATTATCTTTGCTCATTGTTGAAGGCTGTACATGACCTATAGTTGGGTATTTCTGTGTCATTTTGGTCTGTTGTGAAGAGTTGTATCATTCCCCAAAGTGGTACATGCATGATTCCTAAATGTGTTAAACGTTACGGTTTGTGTGTGTGTGTGTGTGTGTGTGTGTGTGTGTGTGTGTGTGTGCCTCAAGAATGACATGTTATTTTCCAGTCTTGTATACTTTATTACAAAAATTATCATCTGATATAAATATTTATCCTTTCTTTCAAATATCTTGTTTATTATGAAATTTTATCTGAGTTGAAAATCGTATGACGAGTGATGCTGATAAATCTTTCAACCAACGTGTTTCATTGAGGTTGAAAAAAAATAGTTTTGTGTAAATTGGTCCACAATTAAGAGACTTTTTTCTAAGGCAGCAGAAACACATGTATCAAACTAAAACATTCCTAATTCAATTTAAACGATTATTTTCAGAAACTCGCAAAATCTGCCTATTTTTTAAGTTTATTAAAAATGTCTTGATACAGTTGCTTATTCATGAAAAATTATGGAACTAGGACACATTACCAATACTTTTTCAGCTCCATACAAAATGCTTGAATTTAAACTGTTGTTTTCAAAAATGGATATGTGTATGTGCTTTGAACTTTGGCGCTTAATTCAATAAATTTGCTATGTAGGATATTTCCCTATTTCTTCTCTTACAATGACAAATGTTTGTCTTCATCAGATCTATGCACTTCAGGTCATTGCAGTTTCAAATGATATCAACCTAAATACAACCAATCACATCAAGTAATTTGTTGAGCTGAAGAAAAATAAAATGTTGTCAATCAAGCATCCGTATGGGTCTCTTAACTGATATTCAACTTTTGTTGCTAACACCAGTTTTTCAATGAAAATTGAAATGATATTGGACAGTTTTAATCAAATAACGGTTATTTTCCTGATTTGTTTGTTTCTCTGAGCGATGATGACTTACTTTCAATGCCACTTTGTTACAATTGTTTTTTCCAGGATTGTTTTTAGTCATATTATTGGAAACAGACTACTGTGATTGTCTTTATTTTTATTGTAATTGCCGTTTATTTCAAGGTTATCATTGAAATATAAAGAAATAATCATGGTATATTACACGATAAATCAAAGTTAATAAGGAAAGCTCAGATACAAAGGACCTTCAATATTAACAACGTTTGACTTGGAAATTCAATCGATATGCAAAATCTAAAAAAAGAGTCGAATAGGACATCAAAGCGAAAAATCAAGAAATAAACATGAATTAGCTACATTCAAATGTCAGGAGTGAATTCAAAACAGAAAAAATAGAAACTATACGAAAGTAGAATTGATGTCTTTGAATTTTCATTCAATGAATTGTTCCTTTTCAAATATCGACTGCCCTGCATAACAAAGCAGTTAAAGTGATTGTGTCGTACACGTCACATACGGGATTCTACTAATCACATTTATATCAATGTTACATTTATGGCTTTATCTGTTACTTGCAGCCATTATAACAAGTAGATTTTACTTTCGAATTGGTCAGTCGTAACAATATGTTGACTACATCCAAAAGGACTGTTTATACTTTAACCAAGAGGCTTTTTTATTTATTTATGACATATCTTGTTTTATAGTTGTTATGCAGAAGTGATCGTAGGCTCTTCAAACATTTGGTATCATAAAATAAAATTGAGAAAGGAAATGGGAAATGTGTCAAAGCGACAACAACCCGACCATAGAGCAGACAACAGCTGAATTATACACAAGAAACTAAAATTAAAAATCATACAAGACGTACAAGTTGAGATATATAAACACCATAAGATGATGACAAGGGAACGTCACCATCTAAACATGCTAAAAATGGATAATTAACGATAGGAAATGAAAAATCATCTCTTTTATCATAAACCCATGCATACGTTGTTGACCATGCGTCAACCATTCGCATTAAAGCTTCATATTTATGATTTTAATGCTTTAATTACTTAATTTGTGAAATTATCATATTTAGATATGTTTTCATCATAGACTGTTAACATCGCATTTACTACCTCTTATTTAATATAAAGATTTTGTAAAATAAAAGTTCAAATACACATAGACATGTGATGTTAAACAAAAGAAAGAAATATTTACTCTTATCATACTCAGAAAGAAAATGTAAATATTTTGTTTTGCTGTAGCGATAAGAAAAATAAAAGCTCTGCAAGTAATCATAGTAAAATACATACTTCGAAAGCAGACTTAAATCGGAAATAAAGCACACTATAGATAAAATAGAGATGAATTATTCAGATAAAAACGATTACTTGTTCTTCCTGTTTACTGTTTACCATCAAGTTATTCAAATATGAATGCTACAATTGTCAAGGTTATCTTATGTGTCAAGGTCAGATTTAGTAATATGATATTAAATAAATTGTTATCTTCTTCTTAAATTAAAAGATGCGATTTTCAAGGTCGGCATTATAATAAAATGGTGTTCTACGTTTACAGGAAAAAATATTTAAATTTGAAATAGCTAATTAATGCTCATGATATTATCCAGAGACCGAGGCAGATCATTTTACCACGGTTATTTTAAAATGATAGAACAACAAAACTATATTTTCATGTTTTATCAGGAAATAAAATGCATGTTCCCCTAAAGTTGAGTGATGTGTTTTCAGAAAAATATCTGCACAAAAGATAAAACCTGTATGGGTCTATCTTTCACAAAACAAATATTTTTTTTTTTCAATTTGTAATCAATTGTGTCGAAATTATTTCTTTGCATTTTCATAGTTTGTACACAAGGTGCAGGGTTTTTTTTCATTTCATGAGTAACGTTTCAGACTGGAAGCTCAAATCAAGGCTTTGTTATTGTAATTGTTCATTCTCTTCTTGTGGTAGAGAAATTGATTTTCCGGTTTTGTTTTATTGTTGTATCCACTATTCCTGTCAGTTTCTGTTCTTCGAAAACCATAAGTTCTGCATCAATTGTCTGCATGTACCATAACCGATCGTGCAAGGGGTGTATAGCCAGCCAGGGTCGTATAACACTTCTATTTGTTGCTATGTACCATTGATGTGATGCGAGATATTTAACCACAACAATACAGTTCGCTTCTCAGATTCAAAGTAATTAACTTTTCAAAACACTAGTTTATATTGATAAGTATTTAATAAAGGAATCTAAAGAGCAAACAAAATATATAGGTCACCGTGCTTGTTTTCGAGATATGAGCCATTGAAATTTTGGCGGGAAAATTTTCTCTCTTGACTTTTCATAGCTTTATCATTGACAAGTTAAAGTTCTTAAAAACTGTTTAAAAAGTAATTAAATTTTTATAAGACTTTTACAGATGGCTTATCATTATACAGGTTAAAGAATTTCAAAAAGAAAAATGGGGGTCACCGGACAAATTTTTTCAAGGCATTCAAATGGATAAAACCAGAGGATTCCGAAAATCTGACAAAAAATCCAAAACATGACAAACCAGCTTCCTTAAGTATGTAAACAGAAGCGTAAACTTTTGTTTTCAATTAAAAGGTATAATTTGACGAATTGTATAACTCAATATGTGTTTGAAGGAGTCTCATAATAATATGTAATAATGCTCAACTTTGTTTATGTCAAAATTTTAAATTCTAAATATATAGGTTAGTTTATATAAATACTGCACGGTATTTTGAACAACAATAAAACCCGCCGTGTGATGCCTTTATTTTCATTGTTAAAATTACATTAGTTGTAGATTAAGAAGATCTATTTTGATATAGATAGGACCAACGTATGGTTAAATCTATAGTATAAAGAATAGTTTAAACATTTAAATGTATACAATTCCATCGGATTATAATGTTTCATATAGTCAGGCTGTATAGCCATTTTGTAATGTACCTCTCGATATTTGTTTATGGATGGTTTTACCTGCACAGAATTCCTGTCATTGTTCACCTACAAAAACAGTTTTTTATAAAGTGCGTGCGTCCGCAGCGCTTTTCATGGTTTACCGTTATAATATATTTTTAAAGCAAAGTATTTACTCTAACTGAAAATGTTTACAGAGCAGCTACTATATATTATAACTCTAGGCAGCAGATTTTCCTAGAAAATCAAAACTATTTGATGTTTTGGAATGCATAGAGAATCTACACTCGATAGATCAAATGATGAATACGTAATTAGAATAAATTATATGTTATCTTGTATAAAGCTGTACATCCTTTTTGTAAAAAAAGATTATGTACATGTATATGTCATTCATCTCTCACACCAGATGTATGATTTAGTTATGTAATTTGAAAATTAATGATCAGGGCGTATTCCAGGCAAAGGCCGATCATAACATACAACTATTTTCAAGAAATGTTCTGATCACTTCTTTACATTTTGAGGAGTAACATGTGTACAGCGATAACTTCCAAAGGCAACAATCACACAGACTAAAGTTCAATGCTATTGATTTTTAACGTATTGAATTTTCGATGGTTTTAAAGCAATGTATGTCAATGATTTGGTATGGGGATTGCAAATTTTATTGTTCTTCTTTCAGTAAAATAAGAACTAATATTTGTCAAAAGACTGCGATTGAGGTTTGAGACTCTCATTCAAATGTATGAGATCAAATACAAACATGTTAATACTCATATTTGAATGAGTAGTGTATGATGAACATATGATGGGAGATTTTGTTGGTTTATATTTTTGTCTGCATTTGATTTCAAATAGCAAAGCATTACCTTATCATATATTCTATTAATTGTCAATTGTGTTTCCTTTTGCAGTTTTACTTTCCAATTTGTTAGTTTAAACGTCCGTTTCATTAAAGAAAACGCCGTACAAAGCACTTTTAGCTGTACTACTCAAACCTAAACCAAGGTCATGATGTGTTTTTATATAACTGATTTGAATTTATGTTATCCGTATTTGAAGGAATTATGGATGTTTTATGACAGTAAACAATAAAATAAAAGTTTATTACGTTCAATATGAAGTTCTCACCTGTTACCATTAATTGGTTTTATATAATGCTTTCGTATTTTTATGTTCCACGATTTATTTTATAACAGAATGAATCTTTGACTAATCATGCTAATAGTCTGAACCTAAGAAGTTCCAACGAGTGAATTTCATTTTGTTTTATGTTGTAATTTGATTTTAGCTTTTGTTGTTGTTTTATGTTTTGTTTTGTGTTTCCTTCTTCATGTTCATGGTTGCTTTCGATTTTGTAAGGTCTATATTGTATTTATGACTATTCTATGCCATATAAAAAATTCTTGTTGACCTCACATACCAATTATAAGGTATTCCATATATGGTAAATTATATACGCATTGCAAAGTTATATTTCATTCATGAGGTACATTCTTGTATATGTGAAATAGAAATTACTGATTGTATAAAAGTAGAACAAAAATACTGAACCAAATTAAACAACCATTCGAACCATTCGATTGTGTTTGATGTGCGAGAGAGAGAGGTAAACACGTAAACACTCAACTAGTGTGTCTTGTGTACTATTATTTTTCTGTTTATCTTTTTCTTTTTTAGGCAGGGCGTTGAGAGATATTTTCGATCTATGAATTTGAATGTCTCTCTAGTATCTACCGTCTCTCTTTGATCTTTGCAAATAAATTAAGAGTCTTGCTGAAGATTCTTTGTTCTTCTCTGTTAATGCATTTATTTGGTTCTTGTAGGACTGATATTGGTTTCTTTATTACGTCGTATTTTATCAGTATCAGTTCTTCGACATGATTTTTTTTGTCAATTTCAAAGATATTCAATAGTGGGGCTGTAGAAAGTAAAACATATAAACATGCAAAAGTGTCAATCATGTTCACAGTAACGTCTGTTTTTGTTACATTTTTTTTCATAAAGTTGCAAAATATGCTGTTTTGACATTTTCAAATATCTTCTTTGACAGATTATAATTTTCAATTGGTGAATGAAATAATGTATTGCTGATCCATTTTTTTAACCAGTTATGTAAACATGTTGTATATGGGTTACCTATTCTATATATAACATCGCGTAGTAGTGTTTACTACAAATGAAACCAGTAGGTTACCTTTATTTGCATTGTTGAAATATATATAATTATAGATTAAGTTTATCTGTTTTGAGCATGGAATGCACCAACGCAAGGTAACATCTATTGTATATAGAATATGTTGAACAATTTGATGTAAACAGAACTATCCGATTTAAATGGTTTATAGAGTCAAGCTGTGTAACTCGTTTAAATGCACTGTGTGGTATATATTTATGGATAATATCATAAGTTATTCTTTTAAATAGTTACCAGTTATCTCGGTACCTTATGTCATTCAATTTTATGTATGATTTTCTTTTCGGTTTTTATTTGCATAGATAATGTACAGTTAATATTTTCTCGTCCATAGGAATATTGATAGCACGTAAAGAATTATTTACTACTTTCTATCACTGACCAACCTACATTTTCATCCAATTAATTAAATGATAAATACTTAATTATAATATTTGTTCCTTGTATGTATGTGTCATTCTTCGAAAATGAGGTATGGGTGCCAATAAGATCACCGTCAATGATGATACTGGTATGAAATGATATAGGTATGTGAAAGAGGGGCGAAAGGTACCAGAGGAACAGTTAAAATCATACATCAAAAATAAACTGACATCACTTTGGCTTTTAAAGTTTTTGTTAACGTTATTTAAGTAATTTATCATGATCTTGTAATTACTACCTTTTGGATTATAGCTCTTCCTCTTTTATATAAGCTTTGGATTTCAAATATTTTGGCCACGAGCATCACTGAAGAGACATGTATTGTTGAAATGCGCATCTGGTGCAGGAAAATTGGTACCGTTAATGTTATTATATATGCAGATCTTTTATTTTCTAAAACAGGACACTGAAGAAGAAAATGAATTTCATCTTCAACTTCAGTGTTACATAATTTACATATTTTATCCTCCACTCGAAGCCCCACATATCTGCTTCTTTCAATTTCTAATTTATGTGCACTGACTTTGAACTTAGTGAGCAGTCGCCTTTCATCCTCATTTAAAATTAATAAGTATTTTTCCATATAAATATTTTCTTTAAATAATCTGTAAGTTATTAGTTAATTTCCATGCTGTTTACTTTTGTCTATCATTGTAAAGTTCAGATTTCCAAATACAAGAATATTTCTGTTTTAATTTTCGGTAAATTAGTGATTTTAAATCCATCTTTAAAATTATAACAAGTTTAAGATCTATATCAAGATATTTCATAAGAATAGTAACACAATTAAACCAACTATTTTTGTTTAATCTATTTAATGATCTAGAGACATTCAGGGCTTCAGAGAGAAGGATATCATCAGACTTTAATATATATTTATAATATCTAAACATATACAAAATTACTTCAAGAAATAAGGGATATCTTCCCCTTTCACCCAATACAGTTATATTTGTAGATTTTTTACCTAAACCCATAGAAAATTTACAGAATTTGACATGAATACTTTCTTGTTTCATGTCCTTGCATAGTTTAAATAGAGTATGTTCATTTTTATTTAGTTTATTTATTACTGAAGATCTCCATATTTCACTTCCATATAACAACACAGGTTTCACAGTATGATCAAATATATGTGAAAGTTTGTTAATTTTAGGTTTATATAAGTTAAAACTTTTTCCGACGTAGTCGGTATAGTTTCGGTTTGTGCCCTTTGAACTTAAGGACGCTTAACTATGGCAACAGAATACGCATGATCAAAAATCCTTGTTGTGATTGGACAAAATGATGTCATGGTGGGTGATTTGGTTGTGTTTGAAAAACGTCTCGTTAATTATATCGTGATGGAAAGCAAGTGAAAAACTATAAATATTTGAACTAGATCTTACAAAGATTTATATTTTTATCAAAATAGTTGTTTCTCCAATAGCTTTTTGCATCCGTGACAGCTGTTTATTCGGGTCAATTATATAATTTTTAATGTAAACTTTGTTGTACGAACGTACATGACTTTTAGAACGCACCTACGCATGTGAGATTTCCACGGGGTTTTGGTGAATGTAAACAGAAAGATACGAGGACCGAGAATACTGAACACAAACAGAGAAAACGTTATTTAAATGGTATCTTTGTGCTTCTTCTAAACATATACTAAAATTTAAATACGTCGGATATCTTTTTTAAAGATAGTTCTTGTTTTTTATATTTGAATAAAGCTTTCAATCCCCTTTTAAATAAATCATCTTTGGCCTCTGTAAAGCTTCCACTTGCACTCACATAAATTCCTAAATATATATAGCCCCTAGCCCTTTCAATAGGTATATTAATATTAAATATTTTTTTCATCTAGTTTTCCTGTTTTATTAAATACTACTGTAAAAAATTTCCTCATCTATAGATTGCGTGTAAGAAATTTTAGAGGTTGAATTATAAATGAAACAAAGATATATATCCTCAGTTGTGCTGAAATATTTAATGAGTTTCCCTCAGTTTTAGTTTGTAACCCGGATTTGTTTCTATCGATTTATGAGTTTCGAACAGTGGCATACTACTGTTGCCTTTATTTAATTCTCAATTTCATCGTGTTAACAAAAAGTTGTATGTAAATAATAAGATGTGGTATGATTGCCAACGAGAAAAAGTTCCACCAGAGATCACAGGTTCCTTTTTAATGTCACAATGTCACAAGAAAGCATATAAGATGACTCAAAAGGATATATGTGTGGTTATAACTTTCTTTATCGTTACAGTTAGCAGCTGAATACTGACAACAAAAAATATGACATTGGTTACATGGTGGATCTTTCCCCTGATTGCCACATATTAGTTTCAAAGCATTTTATTTTTTGGGTTTTTTTCATGTGACCAGTAAAAATTTGCACTTTGGTTTTTAATTTGGCTTTGTCAGCCTATATTTTCTTTCTAACTGTAAGACATTTTCTGCGTACAACATATATGTAATTCTAAATCTAAAATAGCTTAAACACATTTGACTCATATTCTTGTAGAATATACAGTAAAAGTGTCTTATACATGTATTTAAAATTGACTTTTACTTAGAATGACCTTCAGAAGATCTTTTAGCAAGCATGCAGATTTTTGTCGTCGTCATTTGAAAAATAATTTATGATTGTGGTTTATTTTTGTTTAGATTGTGTATTTATATTTTCATTCAATTCTTTAGCTTATTAATCATCAAAGTATAATGTTTCTATATAAGTATAATTATCCATGTTACGTGATTAAGATTAATAGCATACATAGTAAAACATACTGCAAATGTGTTTTTTTTTTTTTTTTTGTATTTTGGTTGAGAACAAATCAGAAATGAAAACATACACGACAGGGCCAGCTAATAAATACACATTAAGTTTTAAATTCAGATCACTTGAACTTATTTATAATTACGCCAGATAATTTGTTAGTCTCCAATATTGTATACTAAGTGTATAAACTAATAAAATAGAATAATTTGTGCAGGTTACAAAAATCCCCCCTTTTTCCCCTGAATAGAATTACTGAAATACGCTTATTGATTGATTTGTACCAGACTGAGCACCACAACGACAAACTGATGGTTCAGAGTTTTTATGGAAATTAATATTTGAATTTGAATTGAATGTTGATCGTTAGATATATTCATGTTTTTTTTTACAGATTTGTGTCTTGGTCTATTTCTTTTCTAGCCATGGCATTTGCAGATTATTTTTTACTGATGAGTTTAAATATCCCTTTGGTATCTTTCGCCTCTCTTTTACGTCATCAAAAGTATGCCGAGTTAAGTGTTGACATTCGTCCATACAGTATATCGTGGATTCAAACGATTACATTCAAAAGTTTATAAAACCAAGATCAATGATGCAATTATATATTTTTTTTGATATTGTCATGTGTACTTAATAAATTTTTTTTTACCAAATAAACATGGAAAAGTATCATTGAAGACTAGGCTGAGTACTTTTGATTCGTACTTTACATTTTGTTATTAGTTATATTATTATCATGGTTGTGTATTATAGTTAAATACTCCCATTTTTATACGAAAAGTGTCAGCAAGTCACTGCAACTTATATTAATATTACGAATGATTTTAAAACTGTGTAAATATATTGTCCATAATTCAGTTTCCACTATTTGTATTCCGTATTCGACAATAACATTAAGATGTATGTCCTCCTACAAGTGTTATTGTCTTGTCATTGATCTGTAATCAAAGTCACTTTGATAAAATTATAAATAGCCTTAAGTAAAAATAACAAATCAGGAGTACAGCAAACAATCCAATCTAGATGTGTTCTAGGTCGACCTTTCATTGAAATAGTATCAACGTATCTATGTCACATATGTTTCATGTGAGTCATATACTTTATGTAGTTCAAGAACGATTTTCAAAAATCTGTACGAGTATTCAAGTCGCAATATACGTTTAAGGTGGTACCCAACACTTTAACTAAAATTAATTTGGCTCGTTTAATTTTCTTGAAATTTTGACAATGTATTTTCTTTGACCCTTTGACAAAAATATAAAAACTTTCAAAAATTTGAACCAACCGTTTTATCAGAAAAATTACACTGGTTATATAGCAGTTTGACAAACACTTATTTAGATCATTGAGAAGCTTAATATTCCCTTAACAACGTAATTAAAACGTTTAGCTGATTTTACAGAGTTATCTCCCTGTAGTGTTAGGTACCACCTTAATTCAATTGAGGAAGAATTTTTCATCCAGCTTTAAATTTGTTTACTATTAATAGTTATCAACGACTTATGTGTTAGTGTTTCGTAAAAGTGAAGAATCATTTCAAATTCCGTTAAATTTCGTATCATTTGCTCCATCGAGAGAACTTCCTAGATTTTTTGTCTACCAGACATTTTATGTCAAATATGTCATGCATATTATCTTATTAAGTTATAATTGAGAATAGAAATTAGAAATGTGTCACAGAGACAACAAAAATTAAGAAAGTTGTCCAGGCAACCAATAGGTAGTCAACACAGCGAGAAAATCCCCAACTCGAAGGCGAACTTCAACTGGATCCTTACCAAAAATTGTACTTTTTCAGTTAAAAGGGACGTAACACTCAGCTATATATATGGTACCTATACCCAAGGCTTTGTGTCATCCCAATTTATCAAATCTTTCAAGTCAAAAACGTAATGTTTTGCAATCTGGTAATACTATGACCTTGACCAATTTTCTGATATCCTTCTAAAAAAAACATGTTTTAGATGTATCTTAAATTGACGTTTACAAATAAATAAAATTATGACCTCTTATGACAATTCTAGGTTACGTGCATGTTATTTTTCACATGTACTAGTACTTTATTCCAAAAATTAATTATAACTGTTATGTTTTTTTTGTTTTTGTTATTAAGGAGTTTACATGCATTTTATGACTTTTATTTAACTTATTATTCATTCCAATTTATCAATTTTTTATCATAATGGTAGGTTCCTGTATAGATGAATAAAATAAACTCCTGAATAATGTTAAGGTTTTGTTTTCAGTAACGTCCAGTTGACCATATTTCATATTAAATCAGACGAAATCAAATCAAATAGATATGTTAGGCGAAATTATTCCGGTACCTTGATATTTACAACAAAATAGTATATATTTCGTTGCAATTTTGTTATGGACGGGCTTTTTTCTTAATTTAGCTTATCTAAATGTTTCAGAACTCTATGTAGCGTCCTTGTTGTTGATCTCGAATATATATATAATTGTTCATAGTCCACCTGAAGTCCGCTTCCTGTGTTGGATTTTATTGCTGGATTGACGACCCATAATCTGGTGTTGTATTTTTGTCCCATTCCCCGTTTCAATTCTCAGTTCTAATTAAATCGGTATCGAAAAGTTTTATACGCATCGGACATAGAAACGTCCTTGACCTATAAATGTTATCGTCTACTCGCGTTGATTAATTTATAGATACATATAAGTAAATACATATCCGAAGTCTATGTGTACAACAAGCTTAACCGATATGTATTTCGTGTTAACCTTCGATAAAACTTTAACGAATGCATATTTCAACAATAAGTAAGTCACATCTGTTTACTATTGACACGATTGAGTTATACCAAATCTTTATTCAAACGAAAAACCCTTGTTTATCATCATTAATGGAAATAGCTTGAAATAAATATAATGTTCATAAACTCGCAATAGATAACCGAATTAACGTTTTATACGCCAGAAGTGCAATGCACCTCCAAATGCTTATCAGTGACACTTGAATAAAAAAATTGAAAAGGACAATAAAAGTAGCTTTTTGTAGTTGAAGGCCATTGAAGAGCATAAAACATGATTTGTACCTAAATTTTGCAATTCACCATATGTTTCAAAATTTTATTCCTAATCAAAACGTACATTTTGCGGATTTCCAAAGTATTGAACTGTTGAATGTTCAGTTCAAAAGAATTCCGGATTGTGAGCAGCGATTTTGTGAATAAGCTCCCTATACCATTTCTTTCCTCATAGCAGTATTTTAAGAATTGAATCATTATACCCTGAAATCCTTTATATCAGGTTGTGTACACATTTTTAAAATTTTTAATATGATTTGAATAATTAGTTATCAAAGGTAACAGGATTATAATTTAGTACGCCAGACGCGCGTTTTGTCTACATAAGGCTCATCAGTGACGCTCATATCAAAATATTTATAAAGCCAAACAAGTACAAAGTTGAAGAGCATTGAGAATCCAAAATGTCAATAAGCTATAGTACATTAATAGTATACAAAGAACAAATATCATGTACATAACTACTGAGTATGAACCATCAGTCGCTCACTGAAGGGGATATGTTAGAGTTACATGGGAGGTAATGACGTTGATATATGTAACGCAACATGTTTTCTTCATTAGCTTGAAAACGAGTAAATAGAAGTCTCGTTTTCGAAACGACATTTGACTTAATACTGTTAAAAGATAATTTGTATTCACTTTTATGAAGACTAACGATGTATTCTTGTTTTTACAATATATAAATTCACAGCGATTCCCTCCTACATGTCCTTAATTCAAAATAATTTTATTAAAATAAATTATTTTAAAGATAGATTCTTCTATTATAAAGAAAATATTATCAATCTCTTTACAAATTAATATCCGCATGCGTATCTTTAAAAAAAACAAAAGTACAGTATGTGTGTCAAAAGTTTGGACATGTCCAAAAACAATAATCTTAGTGCAAGTAAAATTGTTGACCCCATTTATTTCTAGTTATATCACATGAAAGTATTGTTTTTCTGATATATTTGAAGTGTTAAGGTAAATTAAAATTCGGGTGCAGATTTTCTTTAAAAAAAAATAACCATCGCATGAAAACTGTATCGTATGCACTTAATATGAATACACATTTTGGTAAAAGATTTTAAATTTGTCTTCATCTGCTTATAATTTCTATCAAACTTTATTTTTTTATAACAAAAGTAATTATTTGTCGTTTAACACACTTTTATGAAAATTAACGATGTATTCTTGTTTTTACAATATCTAAATTAACAGGAGAAAAAAAAAACGTTTTCCCTCTAAATTAAAAATAATTTTATTAAAATGAATTATTCTAAAGATAGATCCTTCTTTTATAACGAAGATATTATAAATCTTTTTACAAATATCCCCATGCATATCTTTTAAAAGACAACAGTACAGTATGTGTGTCAAAAGTAAAGACATGTCCGAAAAAAAAAGATTAAACAAAATTGAAAACAACACGTTTAATAATTTCTTGCGTCCGAAGCGCTTTTCTGGATTTACCTTCATTCGGAACACTCAAAGCCAAACATTTGAAATCTGAAGATGTATAAGTACCGAAACCGTTGAAGAGCTATATGTCAACCATACCTAAAATAGATAGCCAAATTGATCTCAAGCCAACTTTGCCTGAGGGAGTTGAAACTTTAGTTTCTTAATCGTTTTAAAATTTATAATTAGTTATAATTATTAAATTAGTCTTCATCTGCTAATATTTTCTATCAAACTTTTCTTTTGTAAGATAGGTAATTATAAGTCGATTAACACGACCGTATATTGATTTTTTCCTTTTATGTAATCATTAAGAGATGAGGATATGAAACCAAAATTAGGAAAAGTGGAAACTATCTAAATCATTTTTTTCTGGTAGCATATATTGTTTAAGTGTCTCGCATTTAAAGTTGACTTTCACTCAAATAACCTTCAGCAACCATCCAAGTGTTAAGGTTCGTCATTTGGAAAATTATTTATGACTGTGGTTTATCCTTGTTAAGTACGTGTATTTATCTCTTTTTTCAATCCTTTCGCGTATTAATCATCAACGTTTTATGTTTCTATATGAGTAGTATTCTCTTTGTTACGTGAACAAGATAAATGGTAAACCTACTCATACATACTATAGTTAGGTTGGTGTATTTGTTGAGAAAAAATGAGAAAAAAATAGAAATAAAACCACGGCGAGTGAACGACTACAAATGAAAGTTTAAATTCAGATTAGCATTACCTACCTGATACCTACATCAAACACGTTTCATGCACATATATTTTTTTAAGAGTGCGTCTTGAAAGATGTGTATAAATATATTATGTTGCTTCTTCGGGCTCATCACTTAGAAAATATGCAAGTCTTGAGGTGTTACACCACTAGTTCGGGCGCGGCCAGAAAGCACATACCAGAAAGTAGTACATATATAACACAAAATAGTCCCTACGCATGAGTGTAACTTTTAAAATATGTAAACTATTTAGGTATTTTTTTTGCATCAAATGAAAGCTGAAGGACTTGTGATCATTGTAGATATAAAAAAGAAGATGTGGTATGATTGCCAATGAGACAACTATCCACAAAAGACCAAAATGAGACAGACATTAACAACTATAGGTCACTGTACGGCCTTCAACAATGAGCAAAGCCCATACCGCATAGTCAGCTATAAAAGGCCCCAATAAGACAATGTAAAACAATTCAAACGAGAAAACTAACGGCCTTATTTATGTAAAAAAAAATGAACGAAAAACAAATATGTAACACATACACAAACGGCAACCACTGAATTACAGGCTCCTGACTTGGGACAGGCACATACATAAATAATGTGGCGGGGTTAAACATGTAAGCGGGATCCCAACCCTCCTCCTAACCTGGGACAGTGGTATAACAGTACAACATAAGAACGAACTATAAAAATAGTTGAAAAAGGCTTAACTCATCAGATGGACAAAAATACAAGTGGACGTGGCCCGGTACTTATACATCCCGACTAGAACACATTTGGACTTGTAATTTTGAATATTAAAAAAACTGCACCAAATTTCTAAAAGAGGGTCGATTTGTCTGTTTGTCAGATTTAAAGTACCAGTTTTGGTACATCCGAAGTTCCTGGAACCAGTTCTCTCGTATATGCCATTAAAGTATGATTATTAAATGCTTATCAGTGACACTTGAATAAAAAAAATTGAAAAGGACAATAAAAGTAGCTTTTTGTAGTTGAAGGCCATTGATGAGCATAAAACATGAATTGTACCTAAATTTTGCAATTCACCATATGTTTCAAAATTTTATTCCTAATCAAAACGTACATTTTGCGGATTTCCAAAGTATTGAATGTTCAGTTTAAAAGCATTCCGGATTGTGAGCAGCGATTTTGTGAATAAGCTCCCCATACCATTTCTTTCCTCATAGCAGTATTTTAAGTATTGAATCATTATACCCTGAAATCCTTTATATCAGATTGTGTACACATTTTTTAAATTTTTAATATGATTTGAATAATTAGTTATCAAAGGTAACAGGATTATAATTTAGTACGCCAGACGCGCGTTTTGTCTACATAAGGCTCATCAGTGACGCTCATATCAAAATATTTATAAAGCCAAACAAGTACAAAGTTGAAGAGCATTGAAAATCCAAAATTACAATAAGCAATAGTACATGCATAGTATACCAAAGAACAAATATCATACATCATGTACATAACTACTGAGTACGAACCATCAGTCGCTCACTGAAGGGGATATGTTAGAGTTACATGGGAGGTAATGACGTTGATATATGTAACGCAACATGTTTTCTGTATTAGCTTGAAAACGACTAAATAGAAGTCTTGTTTTCGAAACGACATTTTATTTAATACTGTAAAAAAATAATGTGTATTCACTTTTATGAAAACTAACGATGTATTATTGTTTTTGCAATATATAAGTTCACAGCGATTCCCTCCTACATGTCCTAATTTCAAAATAATTTTATTAAAATAAATTATTTTAAATATAGATTCTTCTATTATAAAGAAATTATTATAAATCTGTTTACAAATTAATATCCGCATGCGTATCTTTTAAAAAACAAAAGTACAGTATGTGTGTCAAAAGTTTGGACATGTCCAAAAAAAATAATTTTAGTGCAAGTAAAATTGCTGACCCCATTTATTTCTAATTATATCACACGAAGGTTTTGTTTTTCTGATATATTTGAAATATTAAGGTAAATCAAAGTTCGAGTGAAGATGTTCTTTAAGAAAAATAACCATTGCATGAAAACTGTATCGTATGCACTTAATAAGAATACACATTTTGGTAAAAGAATTTAAGTTTGTCTTCATCTGCTTTTAATTTCTATCAAACTTTATTTTTTTTTTGTAACACAAGTAATTATTTGTTGATTAACACTTTTATGAAAATTAACGATGCATTCTTGTTTTTACAATATCTAAATTAACAGCAGAAAAAAACGTTTTCCCTCTAAATTATTAATAATTTTATTAAAATGAATTATTTTCAAGATAGATCCTTCTTTTATAACAAAGATATTATAAATCTTTTTACAAATATCCGCATGCATATCTTTTAAAAGACAAAAGTACAGTTTGTAAGTCAAAAGTAAAGACATGTTCGAAAAAAAAAGATTAAACAAAAATTGAAAACAACACGTTTAATAATTTCTCTCGTCCGAAGCGCTTTCTAGATTTACCTTCATTCAGAACGCTCAAAGCCAAACATTTGAAATCTGAAGATGTATAATTCCGAAACCGTTGAAGAGCTGTATGTCTAAAATACCTAAAATAAATAGCCATATTCATCTAAAGCCAACTTTGCCTGAGGGAGTTGAAACTTTAGTTTCTTAATCGTTTTAAAATTTATAATTAGTTATAATTATTAAATTAGTCTTCATCTACTAATATTTTCTATCAAACTTTTCTTTTGTAAGATAAGTAATTATAAGTCGATTAACACGACCGTATATTAATTCTTTCCTTTTATTATGTAATTATTAAGAGATGAGGAGGATATAAAACCAAAGTAAGAAGACGTGGAAACTATTTAAATCATTTTTTTTTTCTGGTAGCATATATGGTTTAAGTGTCTCGGATTTGAAGTTGACTTTCACTGAAATAACCTTCAGCAAACATGCAAGTGTTAAAGTACGTCATTTGGAAAATTATTTATGACTGTGGTTTATCCTTGTTAAGTACGTGTATTTATCTCTTTTTCAATCCTTTCGTGTATTAATCATCAACGTTTTATGTTTCTATATGAGTAGTATTCTCCTTGTTACGTGATCAAGATAAATGGTAAACCTACTCATAATACTATAGTTAGGTTAGTGTATTTGTTGAGAAAAAATGAGAGAGAAAAAAATAGGAATAAAACCACGGCGAGTGAACGACTACAAATGACAGTTTAGATTAGCATTACCTACCTGATACCTACATCAAACACGTGTTTTTTTTTTTTTTATCGTGGCGGCTCCATTAACAAATGAAATCTTGTTCGTGGAAAACCTTTTAGTAGTGGTATATAGACATGTCTTACATGAACCAACAGTAGCATGCACATATATCTTTTAAGAGTGCGTCTTGAAAGATATGTATGCATATCTTATGTTGCTTTTTCAGGCTCATCACTTAAGAAAATATGCAGGTCTTGAGGTGTAACACCACTAGTTCGGGCCCGTACAGAAATCACATACCAGAAGTAGTACATATTTAACACAAAATAGTCCCTACGCATGAGTGTAACTTTCAAAATATGTAAAATATTTAGGTATTGTTGGCATCAAATGAAAGCTGAAGGACTGATGAGCATTGAACACATTTGGACTTGTAATTCAAAATATTAAAAAAAGCTGCACCAAATTTTAAAAAGAGGGTACATTTTCACTGTTTGTCAGATTTGAAGTACCTGTTTTGGTACATCCGAAGTTTTGGGAACCAGTTTTTTTCTTATATGACATTAAAGGTACGTTGATTTTTTCAGTACAAGACACCATGAATTAGTGGTGTACTTCCTTGACAATCAAAATATGGAGAGAAAAAAAAACACTTCCGAGAATATGATTTGGAATGCAGACTTAGTGCATACAATTGTTAGATAAATGAAGCCCCAAAATCATCATATACAATTTTGGATTTGTGGAAATAAATGAAAATCACTTAGTAAGATTAAAAGTAAATACATAGAACTTGGACACAAATTGTTTAAATTGGACTTTGATGAATATATTGTGACACAGAGGCGGATTTGGGGAGTAGGGACCTGGGACCCCCGTTTTGAGAACAAAAATTGGTTCCTTATATAGGAACTCACTGAAGCGTGAAGCAATCGGGGCCCCCTCTTAAGCAGCCAGTGGGCCTCCACTTAAGAAAATTTCTTGATCCGACACTGAGACAAATGTTTGTTATCGACAAAAGTGTGGCAAAATGAAATTCAGAAAGCATTTCTGAAAAATTACAATTAAAACAAAACCATTCTGAAGTCATATTTCTTATGATACAATACCGAAATTTATAAGTGAATTGTTCTCCATATTTGTCATTGTTTGAATTTGAAATTTTGACTTTGTCAAGAGTGGTAATTTACCCTTTATAGTGTAATAGATTAATATATCAAAGTATACACACAATTATAATAAATATCAATATGACATTAGAATAAGAGGAAAGATATGGATCCTCTCATTGAGATTTCTTATTTGATATTTTATCGTGGGAATCGATTAAAGAGCGTTTCCAATGTGAGAATGCCGTCATTACAATGACTAATTAAACAATCTGTGAATAACTCCACGTGTTTTTACTTTATGTTATGGGAAAGGTGAGAATATGTTACGTTTAACATTCAGAAAAAGTGCAACGTCTTGCTAGAACATATATTAAATCTAGACATTGCCTTATTTTATTCTTTTTCTTTTTATAAAATGTATAACACGCCTAATCAATAACAAAAATAACAAAAATATGATAATGATTGAAAACGTGACAACTCTCTATTACCAATGTTATTGCAACTGATCGGTATCGATATGTTTTAACTTGCATACGGACAGTTTATTTGAAGATGTATGTGATAAGGATAATTGCCATTAAAATTATTATTGATTTCCAATCCCCTACCAGTGTCACGAAACGCGTTCCATACAGATACAAAAGAACTAAGTGTATGATATGGGACGAATAACTGGACATCTCATTGGTAAATGTATTCCAAAACTCCTGTCTATAGATTGGCTGGTCTTAAATAAGCAAACTTCTTAAACCCCTCCCGATCAAGTGAAATAAATCAAGTAATACGAGAGAACAAATGATATACAAATCTGCAAAAAAGGTTACCGTACGGCTTTAAATATTGAACATTTACTAGATTATCACCAAATGCTGATGGTGTTCTACCAGATATAAAATATCAATTTTTGTAAGTGTTAACTATAGTATTCGGAGTTGATCATTAACATCAAATGTATAAAGACAGTAACATTCTCGTTATGATAGTATTTGAGTTGATTTCAAGGCACTCAATTGTCTTTTTTCAGTGATATACTATTTGAGTATCATGATGCGTTTGATAATTCATCATTCTAATTTTTACACATGCTAACATTTTTTCTTATGATATAGACATCTCATAAACAATACATATACAATCTCCTTTTGAACAGTAAGACATAATATATGGCCATAATTAACATCGATTAAGTAGTTAAAGCAAAACAAGGTAGACATACTGCATTTTGATTTATTTTAATATATGACATTGTTAGTATATGAACGTGTTTCATTCTCATCTAACAATATATTTTGATTTACTATGCCTTTTGTGTTAACAATTATTTATATGCATACAACGTATACATACTCCAAAGTATATAATATATTACACATCCAATAAAAGATCAAAGGTACTGAGTGTCCTACTTAAGGAATATGATTTATTACGACTGGGTTTCGAAACATTAAAATCGATGATTTCGATAAAACGTTCACTTATCGGTCGTACAACTGGGTCAACGTATCTTCTAAAACATTTCTTTTTTATTCTTTTTAGTGCATGTCCTCAGCTACGTTTTAGTATCAGTTTTAATAACGACAGTTTTTTTTTCAACCTCTTCTAATATTTGATATCGATAAAATCCTGTTAATCTATTATTCATAAATGTTCAAATCATACAAAGCATACAAATTTATAATCTAAGGGACATATAGCCTTAGTTCTTCTTCCGTTAACTCCCATATATCACAACCACAGATAATAATCATACTAATAAATAACAAAAAAAGTAAAGTGCAATACCACAGTACAAAGCCGAGAGCTGGTTTCCTAACAACCATTTAATAATATTTATCTTATACAAATTACGAATCAGCTCGAAATATCATCATATATATATATATATATATATATTTCAATTAACACAATCAGTTTAAATCAATCAATTTTTAATGCATGATACAAAATATCAAATACTAGTAGCAAAATATCAAATACTAGTAGCAAAATATCAAATACTATTAGCAAAATATCTAATACTAGCAGTAAAATATCAAATACTAGTAGTAAAATATCAAATACTGGTAGCATGGATGTAAAAATTAACGTGAACTATCAAGTAGACCCTGTCGTACCAATGATTTAACCGTCAACTCACACAAAACACTTAACCTTAAACGTCAACTATGGGCAGACAATTCAGAAGAAAATAATTGCATTCTAATTCATAAAATCAACCGACTGAAATTATATTTATATTTGGTACAACTTTTTTTGAATTCTGAATCAGTGGTGGATCCAGGGGGAGGGTTCCGGGAGTTGGAAACCAACTTTTTTTTAGACGATCAATGCATTTGAATGGGGACATATAGTTGGAACCCCCCTTTGTCCTGGGTTGGGACCCCCTTTTTTTAAAATGGCTGGATCCGCCCCTGCGAATTGTATTTAAGGAATGGCGGAAGATACTTAAGGGCAAGTTAATTTCATAGGTCGTTAACGAATATCAATGTCATGGGAAATAAAGAACAATGACCAAATTCAATATCATCAAAGGCTAATTCAGATTATTATTTAAAAAAAGAGAGTCAGGTAGTGTTCAGAAAAAAAAACAAATATGGCAAAAAGACATAAAATTAGGAAACACCCGTTGCTTTATTAAATCTTATTAAGAATGTAGTTGAAATAGATAACCTACTGACACTGATCATAGATAAACTATAAATAGATTTTGACGAGCATGCATTTAGTTTATCATAATCAGCTAGTGAATATATGATTAAATATTGAATCTATATTTATTGATATGACGTACAAATGTAGATCAAGGACTTTCAGGTGGTTCTTGTGTCCGTAAAATAAGTCAGTAATTAGTATGTTGAGTTAAAGAAGATTTGGAAGCGTGGTTTTCGTTGAGAAATATAGATGCTCAATTCAGAATGTATATGTTGCCGGAATGTGTCATAAAATGGAAGACGAGCATCATATTTGCAAATATTTTACTCGACAATATCAATTTTTTTTATCCACTAATAAGGTTATATAGCTCTTGTTGCATTAGCCGTTTTCTGAATAGTACATTGTTTGTCTTTTCGTTTTCATTTTTTTTTTTAAATCAGTTGTGTTATACATAATTAATTACCCTGTCAGTACGTCTCATGGTCAATATTTCGGCTTTTTGTAAGAGATACCTATAGCGGTTTTTATCACCTTAAGGTTGACAGGTACATACTGTGGATTCATTTTTATTCGTTGGATACCAATTTTCGTGGATTTCGTGGGAACAGACGAACCACGAAATTAAATCTTCAACGAATACCAAATTTTCTATAGGTTTGTATGCAGATTTCTCCAAAACCACTAAATTAAATATCCACGAACATATAAGTTTTCCTCAATCCACGAAAATTGGTACCCACGAAAATAAATGAATCCACAGTATATTGGAATTCGTACTATATGCAATGAACCTCAAACCATTATCTAATTTTATATAGGACTAGAAGCATAGTGTAGACGATTCAACAAAACCCTACTATAGCGGTCTTCAACCTCTATACGTTCGGTTTTCCAACAATATTTTATCTAAGCGTCACTGATGAGTCATATGTAGACGAAACGTTGGTCTGGTGTATCACATATAAGCCTGGTATATTTGATAACTAATTGTAGTATCTTAAATTTGCCAAAAACAATTGTGTCAACAAATATGCTATACATAAAACACTATCAGTTTGATTTAGGTGTTATAGCGTAATATTTAATGATACCACAAACGATTACAATTGCTAAAAAAAATTAATTCGCAAGAGTTTTTTCTCTTCAATAATAAATTATTAATAAATTGAAATTTAAAAACACATGTTTAACCTCAACACATTGCACATGTAACAGATACAGTAGCACCCTTATGATTATCTACCGCAAATCGGAATTTTATTATACAATTGTAGTATTTACATTCCCAGTATTGAAGGCGAGGTAACTCTGGAGGAATTGTAATGCAAAACGATAAACCCTACGCTATTCGTCTGCGATTTGAAAATAAAATAAATGGACACAAAGAAGTCAAATCTATTTATTTTATTCAACAAATCAAAACTTTTATGAAATTATCTGATTAAACAGTCCTTTGACCCTTTTTTCTTCAATATACCTACATATAACATCGCTTGATAGCAGATACTTTTGCTAAGCTTTTAATGAAAGGGATATTTTTCTATGTTATATGTCTATAGTGTATAAAAATAATATGCATATATTTTAGATAAGTATTCAAAAACCTATGTTTTTTACTCGTCTTTTTTTTTTTTTTTTTTTTTTCGTCCTATTTAAAGCAGGGACACCATACTACAAAACGTTCGAAACCGAGATTTTTCCAAAGGAATATATGTCCAGATAACCAGATTTTGGGCAAATAGTTGCAATTTCGTTGTTAATGGTTTTCAACTTCTTTACTTCATCTGAACTTACAGTGTGTTTTATTTGAGCGCAACTTATGAGTGTTTTGACAACGAAACACGAACCTGGCGTACTAAATTGTAAGCGTGATATTAATAAATTGTGTATTTTAAAAAAGAAAAATATTGAGTATATACTATACTCACTATTTTTTACTACGAATTTTGATCAACTCAAACGTGGGAAGCTTGATGATTTTATTTCACTTTCTAGGTGTCCTGATAGATATTTAATGTTTATGGAAAGCAGTATGTGAAAACCTTTTCAGAAAATAACCGCGGTGATGTAAATTGTGATCAGTTAATCTTAATGACGTTGTTAATCATCTTAACAACGTGTTATATTGTTCTTTCATTTGTCTTTGTTCCATTATTAATATTACTTTCATTTTTGCTGGTGTGTTTTGTATATACGACCTATTGTGTTTCTTTGGTTCATATGACGTGACTCTGTCCTTTTAAAGATCTCGCCAATGTGTTATTGTTCTATTATATGTCATTATGTGATTGTTCTATTAAAAAGTTCTATATATTTTCAACGACAAAATTATTTTACTCGCGTAGTGGTATTAACTATATGTGGATTCTTATAAATTCGAAAGAAATTCTGGATAATTTAAAATCACGTTCTACTTCTGAAATTAGTTCTTACATATTTTTTTGATTTTCTAACCCTGTATACCACTATTCCCCATGTGAAATAACATTTTGTTTTAAGAAAAAAATCATTCTTTTATATGTTTTCATTTTATGACGTCAAACACGTGAAGCAATGCACGTGGTTTTTAAATTTGATAGATGCTTTTTGTGCTTTATTGTTAAATATTTTTTTTTTTATGATTGTGACACAGTGCTGACTGCTGTACCCATATTTTGACTATTTACCTATTATGTCTGTTTTGTTCACGTATCGTTGTAAACATAATGGAATTTGATGCGACTGGCATACAAGTGAGAGGTTTAGCGCTATAAAACCAAGTTCAATCCACCATGTTCTATCTTTGAAAATTCTTTAACTGAGTCAGGAATATGACAGTTGTTGTCAATTCGTTTGATCTAGTTTATCATTTGAGTTTGCCGTTTGATACGGGACTTTCCGTTTTGAATTTTCCTCGGAGTTCATTATTTTTGTGATTTTACTTTTTGTAATCATGCTGATTCTCAAACAACAATTGCAATTTATTAAAGACAACTATTATGACTGTAACAAACGTACGATAACATTCAGTGACCATTCAACTTTTAAATGTTCGTATATATAATTAATTTAAACATATGTATTTATAGTGGATTGGGAAACAAGTTCTGCAACTTATTTTAATCCCTTTCCACTTTGCGGGTGCGAGTGCTGCCTTGTAGCGGTATTAGCCTACTCTTTTTCGAAATCTACAAGGGTGTCTTTAACATGCAAGAGATATGACTCTCTCTTAACACGGGTCAGCCATTTATCGTCCGCTTCCGACGGACTATCATCGTTTACTAAAGACCATACTCGCAAAAGGGGTCAAGGGAGAGCCGAAAATTGAGTTCCTGAAATTTTCATCCCGAACGGGAATCGAATCAGGAACCTTGGTGTTAGTAGTCCGATGCAATATAATATATACAGAGTTCGAACAAAAAAAATGCAAAAAAGATATAAGATTGTTTGGCTCATATTTAAACGAACTATTCATTTAATTTGTATACACATTATCAGCTATGTATAAAATCATTACTATGCTTTGTGTACATGAATAAGGTATTATGTAATTGTCCGTAGATAAGGATAGGTAGTAAATCATGGAACTTATTTTAATAGGTAAGTCTATAGCAATATGTTCATATTTACAGATCAAGTACCATCTTGTTGTACCACACTACTGCATTATGTTCATATCTATTTGTTTGTATTCCTAAGAATTTCAATAAGATATCAAGGAGTTATCAAAAAGAATTAGTCAAGGAAACATTTACGCCATGACCAAGAGAAACCTACTAAATGATAAAAAAAAACACTTGGTCTACTTGTTGTTGCTATGTTTTCCTCAGTATCATATACCCAATACATATGTTCTATCCTTTAAAGAAATGTTGGTAATTTTCAGAAGCAATAATTCTGAGATGTTTCACAGTTTTCTATGCTGATACCAAAAAGAAGTTCAAACTCACAAGTCAAATACAAACTGACACTGCCATGGGGAAAAAATAGTCTACATGACAAACAAATGTATACAAAATACAATATAAAAAAAACCAAAGACTTAACAACTAGAATCCCAACAAAACCGGTGCTGATCCTAGGTGCTTCTGAAAAGCAAGCATATCGTGTGCCATATGCGGCACCCATCGTCTAGCTTAAGTAAGTAAAAACGAGTTGATATATAGTATTTGCCAGATTACAATCGGGAGAAAGAAGTCAGGATTATAATATAATCGTCGTCATCTATTTTGATTCGATGAAGCGTCACAGCAGATGAGTTTTTTGTAACGGAAATGCGCTGTGCTTTGGTTATAAATAATGTATATCTTGGTATATGTAATGCGTTCAATGGAATGTTTAGACCAGGTAGTTTGAGACTTACATTCGCTAGCACAAACAAACATGTTACTTTTTCTATCAATTGTGTTTTCTTAAAGTTATACTTATATTGTTTTTATAAAATATAAACAGTCAATTAAATATTATCATAAAAAGAGCACATATGACATGTATGACCTATAGTTGTTAATGTCTGTGTCATTTTGGTCTTTTGTGGATAGTTGTCTCATTCGCAATCATACCACATCTTCTTTTTTATACATTGTATGTATTACCTTATTATCACACTTTTTTCTTGTTTCTCTTATAAATAGGTATTGCAATATCCTTAGCAGATGCATTTCTTCGTAAGTTTAATACAAAAACGACGGGTTTGTGTTTAAAAAATGAAAATAAAAGTGTCACGAAAAACGATGATTTTACATCGACTGATCAACAACTAAACGAACAAAAAAAAAAATCAACACCAGTCCACTAATCACAACTGTGACACAGAAAACTAAACAATACCCATTTAGACGTCAGCAATTAACCGTTTTAAATAATAATTATACAAATATCTAAGTATTTCATCTACAAAAATTATTCATAGAGACAAACACTGAGGAAGAAGTTTGAAGTTCAAAATTGATGTGACAGGATGCTTCAACTAAGTAAGCGTCTTTTCTTTACACAAACTGTCATGCATTCGAACTTATATTAAGTAAATAAAGGCACCAGTAGTATACCGCTGTTCAAAATTCATTAATCGATAGGGAAAAAACAAATCCGGGTTACAAACTAAAACTGAGGGGAATATATCAAATACCAGAAAAATACGACACAACAGAGACACAACACCGAAATGTAACACACACAGAAACGAACTTTAATGTAACAATGGCCATTTTCCTGACTTGGTACAGGGCATTTAATGGGAAAATGGAGGGTTGAACCTGGTTTTGTGGCATGTCAAACCTCCCCCTTTAATGGCAGTGTTAATTATGACATTAAAATGACAACATTAGACGACAGGGTTACAATAAATAAACAGATAAATTGGAGAAAATATAGGACAGAGAAACAAACGAATAATAGCTGTCAAAAGGTAACAGGTTAAAAAATATTTTTATATGCCAGATGCGCGCTACGTCCACGCAAAACTATGCTGAGATGAAAAAGTCTGAAAGCCATAACAACTACAAAGTTGAAAATCGCCGAGGACCAAAAGTTCCAAAAAGTTGTGAGGCCAGGGTTATCCGCCTGGGACAAAAACATAATTATTATCAAGAATAATACATAGTTTTGCAAACAGTTAAAATTACTATATTATAGATATACATGATTAAATTGAAGTGGTGACTAGCTTTAGAATAAAAAAACGAATACATTACAAAATCACAGTCCTGTTAGCCATAGTCAACGTAACGCCTAAAGTGACGTCACATTAAAATTTCTAAAACGTGTTCCGAAAATTAAGAAAGAATTTGAATGAAATTCAAGATTAAATTTGTATGACTTATCTAACTTATATTAATAACAGCTAACTTATATTAATAACAGTGAAAATTATACTAATAATTAATATTTAATTGTAGTAGTAATTAGATAATTAATTGTATAATATAGCTTTGTGGGTGTTTCTTCTGATCAAACTGAAAACCAAATATACAGTGTAAATTGCGTTGATCCAAAATTAAATCTATCAAATGAGCTGGATGAGTAGTTATCCTCAACACAACACACGAATACAACAGAAAAAAGTACGATTTACAACTACAAACGTTTAGACATCCGATGACATGACAACATCAAACACAACATCAAAACCTAACAACTTAATTTGGAATGGAAATGTACCGTGCCACGTCTTAAAGCAATACGAATTCACACTCAGCAAAACCGTCACATTCGGGAATAAGTCACGTTTGGTAATAAAAAGATGAGACGATGGAATGACAAACCACGATCTAACTTTTAGGAGTTAAGAGCACACTCCTATACATAAAGTCCGAAAAGTGTGATCATGCACGAGAATAACGAAAATATTAATTGAAATATGTAAAAGTGTCACAATCGGTCAAATATTTTAGTATTCAAATTATAAGACCGTGCTAAATGGAATGTTTTTATTGTAAACATATACAGAGACAAAGAATTTTTGGTTATTGAATTTTTTAAATTTAGTAATACAAAGATAATTTCCTCTGAATGTTGTTCAATGTTAAATATCAGTATTTCCTTTTTAGTTGATTCTATCAAAGGCACAGATATCAACACATGTAAAGATGATCCAAGAGTTGTATGTATCGCATCCGTATGTAATGGTGTGTTGCAGTCCTATTGTCCTTTAACTTGTAAACTATGCAGTAAGTTTTATATAGAAAGCTTCTGGATGCTTTGTACGATCATGTTGTACGTACAAATGATAGCAGGAATTATAAAAAAAAAATATTGGATTATACAGTATGATTTTTTTTAACTTAAACCAAAACATTTCTGAACAAAATATGTGTTCATGCATAGAACTAAACGAAAAAACGCATGATCCAGATAACCATTAACATATTCATGTGGGGTAAAATCAGACACATCATAAAACTTGAGTCTGCACAGTCTAGCTAACGACAGGATAACCACTTAACAGGATACGGAAATGTAACAGGACATATATAGTTTTTATATAAGGGAAGTTAGAAAATATAGTCGTCTTAAGGTGGTATCCAACACTTTAACTAAAATTATAATTTGGCTCGTTTAATTTTCATAAAATTTTGTCAAAATATTTACTTTGACCCTTTAACAAAAATATAAAAATTTTAAAAATTTTGAACCAACCATTTTGTCAGAAAAATTACACTCAGTCTGGTTATATAGCACTTTGACAAACATCAATTGTGATCATTGAGAAGCTTAATATTCCTTTTGCAACACAACGTAATTAAAACGTTAAGCTGATTTTACAGAGTTATCTCCCTGTAGTTTTAGGTACCACCTTAACTAGTCTGAGGTACTGTCAGTCATAAATATAACTCGATCGGAAATAATGCAGGATTCATAAAGTCTACGTAGGCAAAACTTTTAGGAGTTTTGGTTCTCAATGATCTTCAACTTCGTACTTTATTTGGTCTTTTTAACTTTTTGAATTCGAGCGTCACTGATGAGTCTTTTGTAGACGAAACGCGCGTCTGGCGTATATACTAAATTTAGTCCTGATATCTATGATGAGTTTTTTTATAAACATTATTTCGGCAGTTCATTTGGGAAAATAAGTTTTATCTAACCTTTGGATGACAAAACCATTTTAAATGCAATAACTAGTATATCGCTTCATTAACCGGTCCTGAAAAAATAAATCCATCATTTTTTTTATTTGTAACACACCGATTAAGTCCTCAAATATTTAATACTACTACGACACAATTTAAATGTAATATGACATTTATTACGCTTTGTCGTGAAATTTATTTAAAACTTAAAGAACATTGATTTATTTACGCATTTCAAGAGGAAAAGTTGCATTTGTTTTTAAAAGGAGTGTTGTTGGGTTTTATTTAAATCTAAGTCTAGTGTAATAAACGCATGTATTACATTGTATCTATTACATACAGCCAACCAACTTATTTTCGCGAGCGATTTATTTTCGCGATTTTCGCGTAAAGATAAATAGCACGAAAATAAATCGTCGCGAATAATTAAAACTTGCATCTTTCCTTATTTAATTACATCAAGAAAATTTAAAAAAAATCGCGAAAATAAATAGCCGAGAAGTGGACTAGAAAGGATAAAACGCGAAATAAAGTATGCGCGAAAATAAGTTGGTTTACAGTATCTTAAACAATGTTGTTTGGAGAGTAACATTTTAACTGCAGGTCCGATAACTGCTGCTCAACACTGCTCTGACAATAAACTAGTCCATTGTCACCAAGATGGTGTGTGTGCAGACAAAATCTTACAAGTGCAGTGCCCGGTAACTTGTGGTTTATGTCAAGGTTAGTGACACATTTTATCTTGTCTCTGTATATCTTTGCAATTTATGGAAAATAATTTATAAAATTCAGGATAAAAAAAAACATCAAAACATCAATGATCAATTTATTATCTTCTTCTTCGTCATGTTGGTCGAAACTTTATTTATTGAGAAATTTGTATTCGAAATAATTCATTTTTCATCATCCGCTTTCGGCAATTTATCTAAATCAAAGTGAAAAAGTTCAATAACAAGTACCAAATTCGTTATGTGATAATTATGTACTATGTTTTTAACAATTATTCCCAAACTTATTCATATGCTAGTAGCAACAACTTCTACTTTCATCCCGAGAATTTCTTAACCGACTTCCTCTACAGAATCTTTGACTATTACTCCTTCATCACTAGTTGTTTAACCTTGTTTAGATGATCCACGATAGTTAACTGGTTTGTGTGTATTTTAGGTAACCAATGCATAGTTGGGACCTTCAAATGATAAAACGAGCTCTTAATCTGTGATGTGGTTATGACATGATAGGTTACGATATGACTTTTTGTGGGGCGCATGGACTTCAATGTAGATCAACTCAAAATGTCATTATCAAGAACGTCCCAGTAGTATTTACGTTATTCCAATACTACATTGATTTCTGCTTTGTCGACCTGTACAAACACAAACCGCTTTTTTTCTCTCTCTCTTAATATTTAACACTATAAGCTATTGGGGAAATCTGGATTCAGAATATGTACGACATGTATTATTTACGACAACCTACCACGTTATTGTCTGCTTTGTAGGCCTGTACAAACACATATCGCTTTGAAAGTTCTTGATTTTTTTTCTTATTCTGGAAATAGGTGTTTATGTACTCTTTCATTTATTTCTGATTTTTTTTTTTTTTTTTCAAAATGCAATATTTAAATATCCAGAACATTCATACATTTATTTAAATACAAATCAAGAGAATATAATCGCTATTTCTCTAATTAGTGTTTTACAAGTAGTTTGGATGCATTGACAATTTAATTTACATTAGATAACGTATCAATAGTATTCTGGAAAAAGTGTTTTGTGTACTCATTTATTAATTTCTGAATTATTTTCAAAATGTGATATTCGAAAATATATCCAAAAACAATCATACATTTATAAAAACAGGAATCAAGAGATTAAATGCATTGTTTCTTGAATGAATGTGTTACTAAATGCATTAGCTTTTTTGATTAAATTGGATAACGTGTCAATAATACAAAGTTTGTTATGTAACAATTCTTTACTATATTTAAACAATTGTTTCCAATCTTCATTAGCAACAACTTCTACTTCAATCCCAACAACTTCTGTACCAACTACCTCTACAGAATCTATTCCAATGACACCTTCACCAGTTGTTCAACCTTGTTTAGATGATCCACGCGTCACCTGTGATACCTCTATATGTGACGGTGCTTTCAAACAGTTCTGTCCAGCTACTTGTAATACATGTAGTAAGTATTAGGGGAGCAACCTTCTAACTTCAAAAAGGGTATGGGGTATTTTTGTTGATCTGATTCAATATAAGTTGAAGTTTTCTTTCGGTTTTGATCGATTTAAATTATTTTTCTGTTCTCTAAAACTATAAGGCAAGGTTGAAATCTGGAATCAGAATATTTCGTTTTGTCATCTGCTTTGCCAGATTATTTGTCCCCTTTTGAAGTTAAATGGTTGTTCCCAAACAACTATATAGCATAAATATTTTATGAATGGTACTATTAAAGATTTGATTGGTAAGTTTTTTTATCCACCCATAACATAAATGCATCCAAGCACAGGACCAGATCTGTTTATTACTAATAACATCGAATACCCATTACCCTGAAAGAACAAATAGTTTAATTATATGCTTTGCTGGTGTTATCTTTGTTACAGGTCCAATTACCTCCATTGCACCCTGTTTTGATGATCCGTCAATAAATTGTCAGAAATCAGCTTGCTCTCACCTTGTACTAAAGGATTATTGCAAGGCAACGTGCGGTTTATGTTCAGGTAAGATAATTTTATTATCGTGGATGGGAAGTTTCATATCTTACAATTGTACATACTAGAAGATGCCCGCGAAATTGCGGTACATTTGGGCAAGTGTTGAAACAAACAGTTTTCAAATTTCGCGAGCAGTACATCGAAAGAGCAGGGCGCGAAAGCGTAAAATACACGGATCGATAACGGTATCTTTTTACAAAAAAAAATGAGTTTTCTGTGGGAAGAAGATTGTTTCAAAGATATGCTGTATCACAAAATTCCGACTTCATATGGTTTCAGAGATGCAGTCTCTTCCTTTCGACATTAAGTTATTGCAATGATCAGAGCGACATAAAGCTGAATTCACCATAGATATTTTTCGTCCAAGATTGAACGACAAATACCATTTGTAATGACTTTTGAACCACGAAGTTTCAAGAGATCGTATACATTTATTAACAAGAGTATGTTTCATATGACACCATGTCACGCCGACACTATTACATTTTCATGTTTTATTAAATTTTAATCAAAACCATAATTTGGCATACTATATTTAATACCCAAAAGGTTCTAGTTGATGTTATCAAATCTATACATATCGGAAAGATTTTGTACTCTAATCAATCAAATCTGATCCATGTTGTTTCTTTTTGAGAATGTATACACATTGAACAATGCTTCACTTAAGAAATAATCAGTTCAACACTGTCAATTGAATAAGACATGAAAACAAGTGTCAGATAGTTCAGATGAACGAAAATACGATATATCTGTCTGTTTCACCTATTTATTGTTGTTTATATGTGTATCCTGTTTCATACTCTTTGTATCTCTACCACCTTATCAGATTTTTCAATGACTTTATCAACCAAGCATTTATTTTTATTCAAGGACTAACTACGAAAATTATTCAATTATTCCACCCCGTCACCACAGAAGCAACTACTAAAGAAACCAACACAGGTTAGCATTTGTCTGTATTATTGTTTTCAACATTGTCATTAAGCGGGAGGTTTGGCTTACCATTTAACCAGGTCCAATCCACCATCTTTTCCTGAGATGCCCTGTCAGGAATATGAAATTTGGTGCGCTTCGGTGTTCCTGTTGTTCTTCTGTTTCCTCATATCATTGATGTGTTTTCCTCAGTTTTAATTTGTGACCGCGATTTATTCCCCTCAATTGATTTATGAATTTATAACATCGGTATAGTATTCTTGCCTTTATTTACTGAGTTTATTATAGATTTTCTCTCAGTGTTGTCTGATTTATTTGGTTTTATTTTAAAAACATGATTTCGACTGTTCCATCAGTTAATCGTCATGTATGTGAAGCAATAGTTCAGCAGCGCCTGAATAAATAATAAATATCTCAAAGTTAGTACGATATTTCTGGGCTTGCTTTTCTGTCCTTAATTTACTGATTAATGATTAGTACTTACACAAGAATTATTGCATTACATCAAGGATTCTTTGAGTTAAAGTCATTCCTGTGATATAATATAAGCTCACTTGCTTTTGTTATTCATGTTATTTGTCTTTCGTTCTTTTTCTTTAATGCCATAAATCATCGACAATTTTACAAGAGAAGAAATTATATTGCTAAATTATATATTTCAGCAACCTCAAGACAATCCACCAGTTTGTCAACTTCCTGTAAGGACGATACAAGGTTCACATGTAATAGATACTCATGTAGTGGAGTATTGTCAACATTCTGTCCTTTTACTTGCAACGCTTGTGGTAAGAAATATTATGCTGTAAACCACCTTATATTTTGGAGCAATTTATTAACTTTCGAGACTTAAAACTTGGATTGTTCGTATTCAACTACTTCAAGGTAAATAGTTATCAAAGGTACCAGTATTATAATTTAATACGCCAGACGCGCGTTTCGTCTACATAACACTCATCCGTACTGATTTGAAAATTGCAAATAAATTCTCTGCGAAAATGGTTAAAATGTGTTTAACGCGAAATTAAGTGTCCGCGACAATAAGTTGAAGAACATTATGCCATCTGATATAATGCTTGTGTTGTCTCTTACATTTTGTGATTTTAAGATATGATGTAGCATATACATGTGAATATGTTATGAACTTTAAAACATAGTTTACCGTGCGTTGTCACAATAAAATGATGCTGAAAAGTTTGAAAATTTTGTAAACTGTGAGTAATATTCTGAATGTGGTATTTATCGGAATGACATATACTGAAATTCGTGTATTTTTTTTATAATTATTTTAGGTCTGTAACAGGTTAAATTTAATTACATAAAACAAACAATTAGTTATCAACATATCATTTCACATCAAATGAATTTTCGTATCAAACTATGTTACATTTATTGGGCAATTTTGCAAGGTTCTTTAAAACCAGATATTTCTATACTGAGTCTTTTTTGGTGCTTTTTGAAACTTTAAATATAAAAAATTAGTGCTACTTTGCAGACTTATTGAAAGTTAGTTTCTTTAACTTTTGTCCGATGTTATGCGAGAAAATATTGTCCCCTGACTTTTCAAATGAGTGACACGTTTCATCAAATACTGAATCCATTACGGGATTAGCAATGCTTATGACAGAAAGAAGTTCCCATCTTCTGTGTCAGTTGAAAAAAAAGGTCACAAATCTAACGATGTTAGATAAGTTTTTACTTTCTCTGTACTGTTTCGCAAACTATCTCTTAAACATAATATGTTTACCAAATAACATAGAATACATATAGATAAAGTGGAGATAAATTTCCGGAATATAAAGAAAGGTTGAAAAGGAATATGTTTTTTTTTTTTGTAAAAAGCACAATAGAGACGATAAATATGTATATGAAAACATTTTAGATGATAAATGAACACACAGGTTTATTGCACAGGCTTTCACTCCCTAGAATCAATGGTACTTAATTAAGATGTAATTAACGACTTATCTAAGGTATATAGTGGACATGAAAAATACACATTTTGTGAATTCATTGCTGCTCAATATCATTTGTCACAAAAAGTTCAAACATTGAAGGTGTAACCTAAAAAAAAATTTTAAAAAGTCATACTGAAAATTAAGAAATATAAACGATTTATACTCCTTAAAAATATTAGCAATTGAAGAAATTTTAACCACACTATTTATAGGAATAATTTCATTGGATACCTAATAGTTTCTAATAGTTAGAGATTAAAACATTCAGAATTTTAAGCGTTAACTCACTTGTTTTTTTTACAGATGTGTTTCATGTTATTATATCAAATTAGATTTTTTTCAGCTAATGGAATATCCACTGTCGGTGTTTTAACTAAAAGCAGTAAGTATATTATAATATTATGATTAAATTTTGAATTGAATACTGCTGGTATTTTTTTAACTTAATATGCAGCGTATATGAATTATGTTGATTTTAAGACTTTCTCATTAAATTAAGAAGTATAAGATGGATTTGCAACAATTTGTCGAAACAGTGTACGTAAAAATGGTTTAAATATATACATACATCGATATTTGTCAAATATTAACTAACAAGAGTGCACACGCTGAAATGTCTCGCCTTCTATACTAATCATTGATATTATGTTGATAGTCCTAAGTATAAAGCTAAGCTTTATTACAACTGTCACATAAACTTAACATTAACCAAGATAACTAAACAAAGACCAATGAACCTTGAAAAAGAGGTCCAGGTCAGATGAACCATGCCAGGCAGACAGGTACAGCTAACAATGCTTCTATACAACATATATAGTTGACACATTACTTATAGTTTAAGAAAAATAGACCAAAACACAAAAACTTAACACTGTGCAATGAACCGTGAAAATGAGGTCACGGTTAAATAAAACCTGCTCGACTGACATAAAGATCATAAAATATTTCCATACACCAAATATAGTTGACCTATGGCATATAGCATTAGATAAAAAGACCAAAACTCAAAAACTTAACTTTGACCACTGAACCATGAAAATGAAGTCAAGGTCACATGACATCTGCCCGCTAGAAATGTACACTTAACAATCATTCCATACAACAAATATAGTAGACCTATTGCATATGGTATGAGAAAAACAGACCAAAACACAAAAATTTAACTATAACCACTGAACCATGAAAATGAGGTCAAGGTCAGATGACACCTGCCAGTTGGACATGTACACCTTACAGTCCTTCCATACACCGAATATACTAGCCCTATTGCTTGTAGTATCTGAGATATGGACTTGACCACCAAAACTTAACCTTGTTCACTGATCCATGAAATGAGGTCGAGGTCAAGTGAAAACTGTCTGACAGACATGAGGACCTTTCAAGGTACGCACATATCAAATATAGTTATCCTATTACTTATAATAAGAGAGAATTCAACATTACAAAAAATCTGAACTTTTTTTTCAAGTAGTCACTGAACCATGAAAATGAGGTCAAGGACATTGGACATGTGACTGACGGAAACTTCGTAACATGAGGCATCTATATACAAAGTATGAAGCATCCAGGTCTTCCACCTTCTAAAATATAAAGCTTTTAAGAAGTTAGCTAACACCGCCGCCGCCGCCGCCGCCGCCGCCGGATCACTATCCCTATGTCGAGCTTTCTGCAACAAAAGTTGCAGGCTCGACAAAAATTAAAATGCAGTTTTTACTATTCTATTCAAATTACAGGAAGGTAAGCACTTCTAGTGTTGGAAAAAAACATTTCATTTCATTCAAAACATTTATTTTCGACCAAACAAAGTCATTATTTTTTTCTATTTTATTTCTTAAATCTTAGAACCGATTCCTAAAACAATCTCAATGATAACATTAACTATGTAAAGGATCTTAAAATTCTCTTTTAGTCTCTACTGCCTCAGAACATTCGTGTAACAAATTTGGTTTACTGATGGATTTAGCTTTTGGAAGTAATATTTTTAATCAAAATGCGAGAAAATGTGAGGGTAAATCGGCAGATGCAGTATTGAAGAAACATTGTTCCACGCCAAACTCTACTAAATGGACAAAAGGGGTTCAGGTAAGAAGATGCTAAACACGTAATCTAAACGTCAAATTAGCATACACTTGTCATCTTCGCAAGAAATACATGTTAGTCAAAAAAGGATAAAAGTGCAATATCTGAATGAGACTGAGCAAACCGATCCCCACAACGGTCACTTTTCGAAAATGATTGCATACTTACCCTCTCGTAGCACATGAGTTAAAATCCGAGGTTGGGACTTTTCAATCGATCTTAAGTTTCTCTGTACAGTTTTGAGGACAGTAAGTTTTATTCTTCATGTTCAGGTATTTTTTGGCTGTTCTTCGAGGCGTGGTTTTCGTAATCTTTGAAAATTCTCTTTTCTTCTTTCCACAAGTTCTCATTTTTTCTTTCCACCATAAAGCACCCAAAAAGAATGAAGCTCTTCGATCTCAAATTTCTAAAATTTGAGATGTTGTGGCTGCATTTGACTCATGCTGTACTATCATACTTGAATCAGCACAAATGAGACCAACTAAAGTACGTGTATATAGATTTTCAAATCGACACATATATCTTATTTTTTAATATATAGATCGTTTAAAAGTCATATTTTCCATAAGGAATCATCCCCTTAGTTTTAATGAGAATATATAATTAAACTCATCCTAGAAACCAGGAAAAAAATCGTGTACGCCATACGTGCGTCTTGTCTATAAAAGACTCATCGGTTACGCCCGGGAAAAAGGGATAAAAGGTGCAAATATGTTGAAGAGCGTTAGACAACCAACAATTATGAAAGGTTAGGCAAAAAAAAGGAAGAATATTATATTCCTGAGGAAGAAAATCCTTAGTATTTCGAAACAAAAACCAAATAGTGTAAACAGTTTATTTATTAATTACAACGATACCAATGATAATTCATGTCAGCGAAGACGTGCTGACTTCGGGACTGGTGATCCTAACAGGAAGGAAACCAGAATTTTAGAGTACTGATAAAAGAAACTCAATCTGGATACCAGAATTAAAATTGTTCAAAAACACTGTAATGTATAGTTATATATAGTTAATGCTTTTAAGAAATAAGATTCCAAATCACGTCAGAGAACAGAAACATATGCTTTTGGGCGAATGATAGCCTTTGCCATCTTTACCTGAGAGCATTGAAACCTTGTTTTAGTAGAAATCTTCTTATTGGATTCCATGTGTGGTTGAAGTTCACCACTATATCAAAATAAGGCGATGTGGTATGATTACCAGTGAGACAACTCTCCACCCAAGTCACAATTTATTAAAGTAAACCATTATAGGTCAAGGTACGGTCTTCAACACGATGATTTGGCTCACACCGAACAGCAAGCTATAAAAAGCCCCAAAAATAACTAGTATAAAACCATTCAAACGGGAAAACTAACGGTCTAATCTATATATATAGAGAGAAACGAGAAACACTTATGAATTAAATGAAGTGGTTTTACACAATAATATTTGCTTGCTCCACAAATTTTCCTTTGTAGGTTTTAAGTATTTGTAATTCAATCACACCCTATTCTCCTGTAGCTGTATGGAAGGACAATAACTTGACCGATGCAGCTGGTGTTGTCGTTTCCTGTCAAAATGGACGGATTGAGGTACGTTTGAAATAATCAATGTTCGAAAAGGAGAGTTTGGGACGACATGTGTTTATCATGTGACCCCGCTTCATATCCATATGGATCATTGTGAATGTTAAGAAAAGAGAACCAATGGTTGTCCTTTAGTATCTTTTTAATCATTATTAATTGTCATTTTTTTCGTGTAGATCAATATCGGTCGTAAACTAAACAAACGTAAAATGGGTAGGTTTCTCAATATATTTATATCTTAGCGTTGAAATTATATGTATGCAATACCAATGACTTCTGAGGTTGAATCCTAGAAGGCCTAAATTGTAAGCCTGCAAAGGGAGGTACCCATGGGACATTCAAAAGCCGAAAACAAACTGACAATGCAATGGCAAAACCTATAAATCACCAACAGAAAAACGTCTTAACTTAGAAAACTTTAGAAAGAGGAACTTTATTATTAGAGTTCAAAGCAGCGACAAGATTTGACAAAGGAACTATGCATGTGACATTTAATACTGAATAGACAGTGTTTGTTGAAATGTGTATGTCGTGTAGATGACTTTTAACACCGATAATATTGATGAGGTAAAAAAACAAATTATCAGTAACAATATATCACCCGCAGCAGATGAAATATCAAAAGGAAAAAAAATATATTTTGAATTGTTACATGATCTTCATCAAAAAGACAAAATAAAAATAATTAACAGGAGTAGCAAGTATTTTAGTCCTTGTGTAGAGGATTTTAAACACTATTTCTTATTTCGTTCATTGGTACATCTTACAGATAATAATCCAGATATTGTTTCACATTTAAAGATTTTGTGTATTTTCAGATGATAGCTCAGTCATGTGGAAATCCTATATCACTGCGTAACATAACAAGACCAGAGTCAGATAGTTTGTTTACTGTTCTATGGTAGTATTTAGTATATTAAATAATTTATACATTCTAGTTACATTTCATGACCTTGATTTTTACTAATTTTGTATTATTAATTATACATTTACATAGCTTAAGCAAACTAAAGATAGAGAACGGAAACTAAAAAATAATCATTTTTTTCATTAAAAAGGGGCATAACTTTACAATGGTGAAAGTGACGCAACTACAATTCAAAGCCAATCTGCATTTTGTGGTTAAAATCATTATGTATGAGTTTCATAACATTTGGTTGAAGAAAAACAAACTTTTGGATGTACTTGCGTACATATTTATACAAACGTAGAGACGGACAAGGGTAAAACATAATGCCCCCTCCGATGGCATACATATATATTCTGTCAAATTGAACCATGACTGCCCTTAAAAAACACATCTTTATTCTTTGTCCTCTCTTGTACTGTCAATGTACTTGTTTCGTTGTGCACCTTATGTGTATTTGCCTAATAAAAAACAATGCAAGCAAGAACTGTTCTTTATGATCATCTGGGAGTTTGTAAAAATAAATTCTGATATAAGGCCAATTAAAATTAATTGATAGAATTTCATCCCCGCCCGCCCCTCGGAAATCGTCCCGCACCGATTTTTTTTTTTTATTTTTGAACAATTAAAAATTTCCGGATTTTGTTCATCTCCGTTTCCGGTAACCGTCAAGAATTTTTTTTCCTTCCAAACTTTCTTTTTCAAATTTCGGTTGTCGTATTTCTTCGAGCTAGGCTATTTGTCAATTCCCGTCAATTGACCCTGTTATTATAGATCCCTTTTTAGTTGTCTCTCTTATGAGGGACACTAATTTTTTATTTACAATGGGGAGCTAGCAGAAAGAGCAAATTTACCTGTGCGTAATGTGAGAAATCTTGACGGTTTTCAAATCTTTTAATTACATTAATTTGCTAATAAGGTAAATACTTTTGACATCAGAAATTGTTTTTCGTGAAAAATTAGTTGAACCGCCGATACACCACTTTCAATTTGCTATGTTTTGCATTGGCAAAAGCCAATTTTGTCCGGTATAGAACCATTCTACGATTCATAAAGGGAAGTAATTCTTTTAAAAAGTGTATAACACCAGAATCAAATCGGTAATTGGCAAATGGACTATTAAAAACGATTCTGTAGCTCTATGATGACAAAATCGTCTACCGAAAATAGAGATTGATTTCAAAAAGGGCATGAAATAATTGTGTTACAAGTAAAACGCTGTGTCCAAGATAGCAAATCGCGGCATGACACAAATTTCTGTGATTAGAAAACGTTGATTTTTTTCATTGATAAAATGACTTTGTGGCCGGAATTTTGGACTGTGAATTATACACAAAGAGCAAGAATTGTGAAACACATTGGTACAAAAACATCACTGTATAAACAAAATGACACAAGCACAAACTTGTTAGATTTATGACAGTATATAGATTTCAAAAAGTCGGCAAACATACACTTAGATTTACCCATGGCTATTTTTTGGTTGACAATCAGCAACACCTTCTGTCCCAATACCCTCAATAGAGCCATTAAACAACAACTCCTTTTTGGTTTAGTTCATGTTTTACATATACAAAATATTTTTACATCTATAAAAAGAATGGGGTCCGCTCGACAGTCCGACAGTTCTATAGTCGGACGGTTCAATGGTCCGACGGTTCAATAGTCCGACAGTTCTATAGTCCAACAGTTCGATAGTTCGACATATACAACTAGATATGATATAGACTAATCACAGGCACAAGACGTTCTATTTGGCTTGAAACGCGACAGACCTAACTTTTTCAAAAGTGAATCCCTATTATTGTTTTAACTTATTAGACACCGTTCACACTAGCATTTTTCTTAATCGATCTAATTTGAATCGATCTAAATAAAACCAGTTAGCGTTCACATTATCTTTAATCATAACGATCCACTGCGGTCACACTACAATTAAAAACGGAATCGATCTAACCTTTTTACACGTAAAACTGTAAACATTGTGTATAAATAGAACTGATTTATTAAATTCATCTATTGATACCCTGACACACACACATGCAAAAAAAATAGATAACGTTATTGTTTCTCCTGTATCAGAAGTTAACATTTTGATACAGGTGTTATTGCCGTTTTCTTTAATTTTGAAGAAAATATATGTAGTAACGAAGTTACAAAACGACGAAATATTGCGGTTCCTGAAAAGAAAAGAAAAATCATCATAAGAAAAGAAGACACAGACTTCGCAAATCTATGCGATGGCGAAGACAAAATGTTTTCAGTTTGTTTTAAATGTCTGTAAACAGAGACATATGGGTTAAGCAACGAACCTCTGAGATAGTTTTAGCGCTGTACATGCACATACGATATTTTCGATTCAATCGTACTTGCTTAAACCGATCTCTGCGTTCACATTTAAGGTAAGATCGGTTTACTTTAGATCGATTCAAACTAAACTACCTCTTTTGGTGTTTTAGTTTAGACCGATTGAAAATCGATTCAAAGCGTTCACATTGGCCCTTAAATCGATCTAAAAAGAACCGGTATAATTTAAATCGATAAAAATGGCCTAGTGTGAACGGGGTCTTACACATATAATGATTTGTTTTAAAATTGACATCTTTGTGAATGTTGAAAGTTCCCATGAAAAGATGGTCAATAAAGGACTCTGTTGCCCTTTTCTATCATATCTCTTAAATGGCTGCTAGACGGTCATTGCTTGAAATCGCGGAGGCAAGGATTTAATATACAAAGGTTTCAAGAAACAGAAAAACCGACAGAGAATTCATGCTATATACTGGCGATGTTGGAGGAAATATTGATATTTATGGTGCTGTTTCACCACTGTCTACGGAAAACTTTGATCCATTCTGCCAGAAAAAAACGTTTAACCCTGAGGTGGTTTTTGTTTTTTGCTGTAATTTCTTTTACGTTTATTTGGGACCTTTTTTTATTTTTTCACCTGACATAAAAGATCATGTGAGCTTTTGCCATCACTTGGCGTCCGTCGTCCGTCTGTCAACATCTTACTTGAAGATCTTCTCCTCTGAAACCACTTGGCCAATTCGAACCAAACTTGGCAGTAATGGTCCTTATGTAGTCGTCTTTCACTGAATTGTGTCCAATGTCCCGATCCGTAGTACAAGATTACTGCCATAGCCTATGGAAAGTTCACTTTAAAATCATCTTGTCTGAAACCATTAAGCCAATTTGAACCAAACTTTGCAGCAATGGTATTTTGGGGTCCCTATAGAAGTTGTTTAGCGTCCCCAAACTCCAACCAAGATTGCCGCCACAGCCGCACTGACATGTATAACAGTGGTTGCCAATCAGAGATTTTTATGCATGTTATGATTTGAAATAAAATGTAAGATTCCTTATACATGTATATATATGATATAAGCTTATTATTACACTTGCATATTTGAAGAACAAGTCACAAGAGCATGAAGAGGGTTTCATAAGAAATAAAAAAAAAAAAAAATTCTCCCATCCGCCCCATTTTTATCAAAAATTTGGATGAAAATCTACTAATTAATTTTAGTTGGCCTAATAGCCGATGAAATCGTTCGCTACTACAGACCAAATAATGTAAAAGTAAGAAATGATAGTCATTGTGCAGCCTTCAACCATACCGCATTGCAAGCTATAAGTCCCCTTCATTGACAAAATTGATTTCGTCTGTTGGTGCTTTAGTCCCTTTGCAGACGTATCCAACGAAAGTTTGATGAACCAATCATAATAAGAGTAAATTCATTCGACTATCCATGTCAATGGTGACAAAACATGAAATCACCGATTATGAATTATTACTGGAATTTCATGTACTCGGGTTGAAGTGAAAAGTTATGGATGCCAAATGAGGAGTAAAAGTTCCTTCCCTCTCAAATCATAAGACATGCTAGAGTATAACTCTGTTTTTTTTTTATAAATTGTTCTTTATACCATTAGGTTTATGTATAAGTGTTTTGTTGACTCCTGGTTTTAACTTGATCTTTTCATTTAATCATCGAAATGCTTATCTGAGTGATCCCTAGGAATCATTTTACATTATTCGAGTTGCTAAAATTGTTGTGCTTATACACAGTCATGTTTTATGGTTTTCTCCTATACCAAATAAATTGCTTCACCGAGCGCATCTGAATACGACCACAGAGTTCCTACCCTGGACAGTTGGGGCAAAAAAACCCACAATATTCGCGCTTGATACAGGTTTGAATTAGAATTGTAAATATTTGACACCTAATACTCAGGTTTCTGACACATGAACTGTAGTCAGAGAACTGCTTACATGATTTGATTTTAATATTACTTGTTACACTTACCTGATATCCTTACATTATGGATTATCTTTCCGGTATTTGGTCACATCTCGCTCAAAACGCTTGACTGATCAAGAATTCAAACCTCTCGGTGAATCAGTCCAAGCGTGAGAACCCCTTCAGTATTCTTTCCGGCGAAATCCAAAGCGGTCACGTTTCTTTATTCGTCAGAATTAACGTGTCTTTGACACAATTTTTGCAATTTAAGTTCTTGTATGCGTGATGGCGGAAGCTACCGTTCACCACACGCTCAGTGAAGACGAGGTATTTTCTACTGCCAGCAGTCCAAAGTCGTCAGTGGCAGGTGAAACTCGGGATAAAATGGCGGAGCCCAAAGCCTCGAGAAAGACCAGTTCCCGTAGGTCCAAGAAAAAGGACGAGGTCGAGGAACTGAATAAGAAATGGGAAAGCCGTTTCACACAGATAGAAACCAGGTTTGATAAATTTTTTGATTTATTTAGTTCAAACGATGGTATAAATATAAACAAGGATACTGTCACATCAGGTGAGCAGAGACCTTGTCAGAATCAATCTGAACAAGATAGTGGCTCTTCAGGAGCGCACAGACTTGTTGAGGATTCTAACCATGAACATTTTCCAACAGATTCAGTTCGTGAAAGTTCGCTCAGTGAAGACGAGGTATTTTCTACTGCCAGCAGTCCAAAGTCGTCAGTGGCAGGTGAAACTCGGGATAAAATGGCGGAGCCCAAAGCCTCGAGAAAGACCAGTTCCCGTAGGTCCAAGAAAAAGGACGAGGTCGAGGAACTGAATAAGAAATGGGAAGGCCGTTTCACACAGATAGAAACCAGGTTTGATAAATTTTTTGATTTATTTAGTTCAAACGATGGTATAAATATAAACAAGGATACTGTCACATCAGGTGAGCAGAGACCTTGTCAGAATCAATCTGAACAAGATAGTGGCTCTTCAGGAGCGCACAGACTTGTTGAGGATTCTAACCATGAACATTTTCCAACAGATTCAGTTCGTGAAAGGGAAAATGATGATGTTGTATCTTTGGCACCAGGTCACAGAGAAAGACATGACATAGGTTTACTTTCAGAAGATGAGTCTTCTTTAAAAAGTGAAACCGAAAATCCTCTAAAATCTTCATCAAGATTTAGTAAATATGTGAAGGGTAATGAAAGTGATTCAGATGAGAACAATAATGATCACTTAAAATCTTTATTTGGGGATGATGTTAAGACTAAAAAAGAGACAAGCTCTGGAGGTCTTATTCTTGACAAAAGTCAAATCGATATTTTATCTGGTTCTTGGAGGTGTAAAATCCAGAAAGGTTGACAGCCTATAATGATGAGTATAGACACAGTTTTCCTGTTCACGAGAAAACTAGTGACTTTTTAGAAGTACCTAGTCTAGATAATATGGTACCTGATTTATTAGTGAAAAAACATGGTGCTAAAGCTTATGCAGTAAGCCAGAAAAGCAATTTATACAATCCTTGTTTAAAATCCCTTGAAAAGTTGGCATATCAAGGCCAGGTAGCTGCACGCATGGGGATAATTACTACAGCATACACCCAACAAGCTTTGGGCAATTTGTTAAATACTTTGTCAGAAAATGAAGTTAATTTCGATAAATCTATCCAACTAGTAAGAGACATATTTGCAATGTCTACAAAATCTTTGGACCAAGTGGCACGGGCTGGTGCATTTCACCACTTAATTCGTAGAAAAGCTACTTTAGAGGACACAGGTCTTAATGATATTAAAGAGCTTAAACATCCACTTGTGTCGTTACCTTTGACAAAGTCAGGTGTCATTGGTGATAATATGGAACAAACTCTTAAAGACAGATTTCGGGTATCTCCGAAAACAACACTTCAAAATGGACTCTCTATCAACAGTCTTGTATGTAGTAAAACAAGGGGATTGGGCAATATCTCTCGATCTAAAGGACGCATATATGCATATCCCTGTATTTCAAAAACACAGACAGTATCTGAGGTTTTGTGTAAAAAACAGCCCTTGCTTACAATTTTCAGCTCTACCGTTTGGTCCAACATCAGCTCCTCGAGTTTTTACCAAAGTAGTATCGGTAGTAGCTGCACATTTACGAGCACAAGGCATCAGACTAGTAGTAAACCTGGACGACTGGTTTCTAGTAAATCAATCATCTCTCATGTTAGTCCAGGATCAAGAGATAGTGTTGAATCTTCTGGTAAAGTTGGGTTTCATAATAAATCTAAAAAAATCCTCTTTAACTCCAACACAGAAAATAACATATATAGGTGCATTATTCCATCTGGATTTAGGAATAGTAATGCCAACACAAGAAAGAGTGTTGAAATTACAAAAAACAGTCAAAGAAATGAAATTGAAAAAACATGCAACAGCCAGAGAATTTTTACATCTACTCGGAATTATGGCTTCTTGCATAGAGATGATTCCCTATGCAAGACTTCATATGAGACCAATTCAAATTTATTTGCTGAGTCATTGGCGCCCCACTTCTCAAAATCTGGAACTGAATGTTCCAATTACACAATATCTAAAATCTCATCTGATTTGGTGGTCAGATACAGCCAACATTACAAAGGGCAGATCTTTACAACACTGGGATACTCATGTGACCATAACAACAGATGCTTCTACATCGAACGGTTGGGGTGGTCACATGGATTCCCAGATAGTCCAAGGGACTTGGTCCGAAATACAGAAAACTGAACATATCAATTGTCTAGAGTTAGAAGCTGTACTGAAAACAATACAACATTTTCTTCCTCAGTTGAAAGGGAAAAATGTACTTCTGCGATGCGACAACTCGACAGTTGTACAAAACATAAACAAACAGGGGGGCACCAAATCAATTCAGCTCTGTCAAAAAACTTGGGATTTGTTGAAACTCCTAATAGAACACAAAATTCAGATAAAAGCAGCACATATAGCAGGCAAAGCGAATGTGTTAGCAGATCTTCTATCACGGACAAAAATAAGACACACAGAGTGGTTTCTTCAGGAGACTGTAGCTCAACAAATTTTTGTCAGGTTAGGCAGACCAATGATAGATTTGTTTGCGTCAGCGGAAAATCGCAAAGTGAAAATATTTTGTTCATGGTTTCCACACCCGGAAGCATATGCAATAGATGCTCTATCCATACCATGGGACAATGTAGTCGGGTATGCATTTCCTCCGATCTGTCTAGTACCGAAAGTGCTTCAACACAGTACATGAATCGATACAATTGCCAGATAATTCTAGTAGCTCCTCATTGGCCAAGGAGACACTGGTACCCATAACTGCTAAAAATGATATCAGATTATCCCATAAAAATACCAGTTCAAAAAAATCTACTACATCAGCCAAGAACAAAAATATACCATCCAAGCCCAGAAATATTCAGTCTGGTTGCATGGCCTCTATCAACAGAATTTTCAAAAAGAGAGGCTTTTCTAAAGAAACTAGACAACTCATGTCAGCTTCTTGGAGAACAGGAACTCAAAAAGACTATTCTAGTAAGTTCAAAAAATTCTGTGGCTGGTGTAGTGAAAGGGAAATTGATCCCTATTCTGCTTCTTTAACAGAAACTGCAGATTTTCTTACAAGTCTGTATACCAGTGGTCTCCAGTATAGTACAATAGGGGGCTACAGATCTATGTTATCAAGTGTTTTACCACCAGTCGAAAAAATACCAGCAGGTCAACACCCATACATTATTCGTTTATTGAAGGGTGTTTTTAATTCAAGGCCTCCAAGGGTCAAACTACTTCCTGAATGGAATTTAGATAAAATACTTGAGATGTTAAAGAAAAAGCCTTTTGAACCAATGAAAAAGGCTGAACTCAAGTTTATCACTTGGAAAACTGTATTTTTAATTGCTATCACTACTTTCAGGCGTTGCAGTGATTTACAGGCCTTACGTTTGGGAGATGGAAATATTTCTGTACATAGCAGAGGAGTTTATTTTATTAGAGAAGGATTGTCAAAACAAGACCGTCCTGGACATTTTGGTGCTTTGATTTTTGTACCTGCTTTTGATGCAGAAAAGCTTCTTGACCCTAAAAGGGCATTAACTTACTATTTAAAGAGCACTGACAATTTTCGTGGTGAGAACAGACAAGATAGTAAATTGTTTTTAGCAATAAGCAATCCACATAAGCCAATTTCAAGTCAAACAATTTCATCATGGATTGTGAGTACCATTCAGATGGCATATAAAGACAAAAAGAAATCTGTTAAAGCTCATTCGACAAGAGCTATTGGTCCTTCTTGGGCTCTTTATAAAGGTGCATCAATGAAGAACATCATGGAAGCTGCTGATTGGAGCAGGGAATCCACATTCACCAAATTTTACTTACGTCACATAGACCCTCATGTTTTATTGAAGTAAAAAAAAAAAAAAAAAGAAGAAAAATACATAAAATTAAAAAGAAGAAAAATGTGTACAGTTTTTAACTTGTAATATAGTTTGTACAGTGTTGGAACTATTCATATCCGACGAGATGCGATGCAAGTTTTTTAAACCTTTGTGTGTGAGATGAAAGACATCTAATTAGACTTTGTATATAGTGTAATATAGTGTACATTATTTGAACAAAAGAATTACAGTCCACCGCTTGAGTTGGTACTGCTTTGGAATCTAATGATATCCATAATGTAAGGATATCAGGTAAGTGTAACAAGTAATATTAAAATTATACAATTTTGTTCACAAATTGGAATTTTGTGAACGTAGTTACACTTACCTGATATACTACCCACCTCCTCCCCATTAGTAATTCTTTTGGCAATCTGTTTGGATTTCGCCGGAGAATACTGAAGGGGTTCTCACGCTTGGACTGATTCACCGAGAGGTTTGAATTCTTGATCAGTCAAGCGTTTTGAGCGAGATGTGACCAAATACCGGAAAGATAATCCATAATGTAAGGATATCAGGTAAGTGTAACTACGTTCACAAAATTCCAATTTGTGAACAAAATTGTACAAATTTATATTCATTATTTTGCTTTTGTTCAATGCACTATGCTGTCGCAAATTTACCCCTCTCTTTTATTTTTTTGCAAAACAAGAATGTGTCCATAGTACACGGATGCCCACTCGCACTATAATTTTCCATGTTCAGTGGACCGTGAAATTGGGGTCAAAACTTTAATTTGGAATTAAAATTAGAAAGATCATATCATAGGGAACATGTGTACTAAGTTTCAAGTAGTTGTGACTTTAACTTCATCAAAAACTACCTTGACCAAAAACTTTAACCTGAACTTCACACTTTCATTTTCTATGTTCAGTTGACCATGAAATTGGGGTCAAAACTATAATTTGGCATTAAAATTACAAAGATCATATCATGGGGAACATGTGTACTAAGTTTCAAGTGGATTGGACTTCAACTTCATCAAAAACTACCTTGACCAAAAACTTTAACCTAAAGTCGGACGAACGAACGAACGGACGAACGAAGGGAGGCACAGACCAGAAAACATAATGCCCCTCTACAATCGTAGGTGAGGCATAAAAATAATATTTGAACCAATTTTCTTTTTAATTTCTGAAATCTTTAGAGAAAAGATTGTCCCCGTTAGTTTCTTATTTACCCATACCACCATTTTTTGTTCACCTCCCCTCTTTGTTTTCCACAAAACAATTTTTCACTTAGATATGGTCATTATATCAATTCAAATTTCTAATGGAGTTTGCAACCATAATTACCCATTTAAATACATCATAAAACTAAAAAGTCATAGATAATGACCTACATAACCATGGCTAAAATAAATATTCCTTAAGGTGGTACCCAACACTTTCACTAAAATTAATTTGGCTCGTTTAATTTTCATAAAATTTTGCCAAAGTATTTACTTTGAAACTTTAATAAAAATATAAAAAATTTAAATGTTTTTGAAACAACCGTTTTGTCAGAAAAATTACACTGGTTATATAGCAATTTGACAAACACCAATTTTGATCATTGAGAAGCTTAATATTCCTTTTACAACTCAACGTAATTAAAACGTTTAACTGACTTTACAGAGTTATCTCCCTGTATTGTTAGGTACCACCTTAATGAGCATTTTTTATACAAACTTTTAAAAATAAATTGACAGCTATTCATAACAAGACAATAAAAACTTTCTCCATACATAATTTAAAAGCGTGTAAGGGAGGCAATTCAAACATAACATTGTACATTGGAAATTGTCCATTAACCAGGAAACCCTTGTTTTCCCCTTAATTCCTAAACGATTTGAGCCATGACCCTCCCCCTTTGCAAAATCTAATCCTAAACATACATTTGTAGTATGGAACTTGTGGTATAATTTAAGAAAAATCCATACACCATTCCACAAGTTACTGTCTGGAAACAAGAAAATGCTTTTTTGGGGACCTTTATTTCCTAAACTGTTAGGACCATAACCTCTAAAATCAACCTTCATTTGTGGTTATAAACCTTGTTGTTAAAATCATAGATTCTATTTTTTTATACTAAAGTTATTGTCCAGATACCAAATGTCTTTGGAAAACACTGACACTGATGCTGAAGATAACGACATGATACCAATATACAGTCAGGGATATAACTCTATAGGGTTATTACAGGAAAATAACATACATTTGTTATTGTAGATTAAAAAATCAAAGAACTGTGATAACATACGTATGTTACATGTTTCAAAGGGACAATATACATCATTAGTTTCGTTAAAATTTGTAAAAGTTCTTTGGATATTACTTTTGTCTATATGCATGATATGTATACTTAACTATTGAAAGATATAACAGTTCATATTTTGCCATTTTGCATAATACACCTATATGTTATCACAGAAAAAATATGCCTGTAATAACTAACGGGTGTTATCACAGATTCTCTATATCACTTCACAAAGGATTTGCTCAGACATAGATCATGCTTAATTACAATGTATTTTAATTTATTGTAAGAAATAATGACCAGAGCATGTCATGAGGTTCTGCACAAGTTTCTCAGTAGTTCCCAAGAGTCTTATATAATAAGTTACATTCCTTTAATAACTAAGCCTTGTTATTACAGCTAAGTTTATCCCTTAATAGCCTTGTCTCATTGATTTACCATGGTTAATTAAAAATGTATTAATTTAATTAAGAAATTAGTTATCAAGGCTATGCATTTAGTTTCTGCGCAAAGTCTCAAGAGTTCCCTAGAGCCCACTATCAATGAAATAATTTTACAAATAACAAAAATATGTTATTACAGATTTAGAAAATTTTAGGAAGAAAATCTGTAATAACACACGCAAGTTATTTTCTGTAATAACCCTATAGAGTTATATCTCTGACTGATATACTGATTTTTGTGAGGTTGTATAAAAATGATTACCAATTTGAAATCAATAAACTTAACTTTTTATTTATTAACTCTAGTACACAAAATATCAAAGAACAGTAGTATAAAAACTAAAACAATAATACCAAAATTGATAATTGAAGTATATATGTAGCAATCATCAGATGAGCTATAAAGTTTTAAAACACCACAAAAATACATTCATATTGTTTCCAGTAAGGTGTGCATAAACATTACATAACCTATAATCAAAATTGCTGTATGTGTGTATTGAAATTTCTTACTTCTTTTCTTCAAAATATGGCAAATACAGCATGCATATTATATACTTTAAAATATATTATATGTATAATATAAAACTATGTACTATGCACTAGGACAAGATGTCAAATCACAAGGCATGTATATATTTATGTCCTTTAAAAAGTGTGGGAAGTAAATAACTGATGTACAACTTAGTTATTGCAACAATGCATTATGACCAAATGCTGTCCTAGGCATGGTAACCATCAGTTAAAAGACTGCAAGAACCATGGTCAATGTAGACCAATTAAACTGATAAGGTAAGTGGCGTAACGATAAGGTAAGTGGCGTAACAGCTGCCTTCTCTGCAAGATTGGTGAATTTGAAACATTAAATCCATTTTCTAGCTTATTGATGCACTTTCTTCAAATCTGTCATTGCACCCTTTTTCTCTATCAAGTATACATTTTGAGATATGCTTGTGTGTTGTTTTTCTTTTGTCCACAACACTTAGCATACTTTGAGTTAGAGGTAGAAAACGAGGCACATTAATCAATGACAGTGAATCTATTGTATTAAGAAACAGAGACATTGTTGGACAATCGTCTTCATTGGTATTTATTGTTCCAAGGTATGCATATTTCGCACTTATTGGTCGAGAATGAATGCGATGATTAAATCCTAATTGTCTAGAAACATCACTACCACAAATCATCATCATTTGTAACATCTCTGGCGGCCATTCAATTTTCCCAGCATACACCTGAAACATGTAAAGTAGAAACATTTGTTACCTACATTGTATGAATAATTCCTTTATAATATTAAACATTTTTTGTTTGGCTCAGAAATGTTCAATCCAACTAAACAAAATAAAGAATCTATATTTTTTCCTTACTTATGCCGTTATGGTATTTAAAATGAGCAGAAGCAGGGTGAGTTCCAAATATTTCTTCTTCTTTGACAACTAAGAAATTTCACTTCCTGGGAATGTTATATCCCTTAAGTTTTTCAGGTGGTGTTTTTATTGTGCATATTTTAGTTTTCTATGTTGTCAGTCAGTGATATAACTCTATAGGGTTATTCCAGGAAATAACTTGCGTGTGTTATTACAGATACTTTCACCTTAAATTTTCTAAATCTGTAATAACATATGCTTGTTATTTGTAAAATTATTTCATTTATAGTGGGCTCTAGGGAACTCTTGAGACTTTACACAGAAACTAAATGCATAGTCTTGATAACTGTTTTTTTTTAATTAAATTAATACATTTTTGATGGACCATGGTAAATCAATGAGTCGAGGCTATTAAGGGATAAACTTAGCTGTGATGACAAGGCTCAGTTTTTAAAGGAATGTAACTTATTATATAAGACACTTGGGAATTACTGAGAAACTTGCGCAGAACCTCATTACATGCTCTGGTCATTATTTCTTACAATAAATTAAACTACATTGTAATTAAGCATGATGTATGTCTGAGCAAATGCTTTGAAGTGATATAGAGAAGCTGTGATAACACCCTTTAGTTATTACAGGCATATTTTTTCTGTAATAACATATAGGTGTACTATGCAAAATTGGCAAACTATGAACTGTTATATCTTTAAATAGTTAAGCATATAGAAAAAAGTAATATCAATAGAACTTTTATACATTTTAACTAAACTAATGATGTGTATTATCCCTTTGAAACATGTAACATACATATGTTATCACAGTTCTTTGATTTTTTAGTCCATAATAACAAATGTATGTTTTTTCCTGTAATAACCCTATAGAGTTATATCCCTGACTGGTTGTCATGATTTTGTTTTTATTTTTCTCTTAGTAATTTTAGATGTTTGCCTTGGCATTGTCAGTTTGACTTCAGCTCATGAGTTTGAATATTCCCTAAAGACAATCTTCCTCGGTTCCCTAACATTATATTCATGATTGAACTATTTTAATAGAATTCATTTTGTTTTCTTAATACTAAATCTTCAATCATCTCTTGATTAACATATTTTTGATGGTACCAATTTTTCATGAATTGAGCATGTTCAGGAAAACTTGCATTTTTTTTATATATTTGATTTTATGATTTTGCTTTAGTAGCATACATTTTTTATATTCCTGTATATAAAAATAAATAGATATTATTCTTTAATCAAAGAGCAGATTGCTCTGAGGGATATGATTGCCATTGTTTTCATTGACACATGTCTACATGTAGCTGGATAATATTATTTTCAAAATAATTCAACTGATGTAAAATGTAATTTACGTAATCTGAATAGTTACAAAAAAGCCAATCCCGGTTAGAAGTGTATGAACAATGTACTTGGGCCTATTGTGTTTTATTTTTGTACTTTCAATTTCAAGTTTACTTTCCACAGCAGTCACTGTAAGACTCAGAGAGAGAGAAGTATTTCACTTCGTATCTTATCACCTATTTTTCTACGTTAATTCTAGGATGAACCCCATTCCTAACTCTTTAAATATTTAATTTCCTTTGGGTCAGTGATCATGACTCCTTTATGTACACATTCCTTGGTTTAAATTGCGATTGTTTTAAATATAATACGACGTTTATCGACAGAACAAGTTATTATTTCTCAACATGTTGTTTTAATTCAGAATTCACAGAAGTGACATCCGGAAGGGAGACAACTCGAAACGATAATATGGAAGACTCCATTTCGCCTGAAGGGGTGTTGGAAATAACGGACTACATTTCTTTTAATTTAAATGATGCATATGATTTAAAATTTTGCAACAACAATAACCCTCAATAGCAGACATACATAGAAAGGATCCCATGAGTTATAAATTAATCAATTGAGTGGGGATTCCAGAGCAACCATTTAACCTAGTACCCCTTGAAGTCAAGAAAACTATACGCATGCGCAGAATTACCTAAACAAACCCTGTAGTAAGAACGTATATTAAACCTAAATGGTTCTCTATTTTTTATGGAAGTACAATATCAAATATCAGTTGAATAACGGTGACATATAAGTAAAACTTCACTTCAGTTCTTATATGACAGAAATAGATTTATCGGAATTCAGAGAACTCTCGCATTTTTATCACAACTGGGGAATTCCCTGACGTGCTACTAAATTTATAAAAAGACTAAACATAAATACTGCTTGATTTTGATTTTTTACGTGTTGTTAAAAACACGCATTTAAGTCAAGGGAAATATCAAACATGAAGATTATGAGAGAAAATTATAGGAAAGTTGTTTAAGTTCAATCCCTTTGTTCTTTTTTACCTTTTAAACCAAGACAATCATAAGAATCTGAGATGGTCCTTAATGTTTAGAATAAAACGGTTGACGTGAGGGAATTTTCCTGAGCCACTGGTATAAGTCTACAGATTGCTTGAAAGCAATCGTATCCCAAAACTCAAATTCCTAGTTTTTGCTGTACCTACGAAATCCACCAAAAATTGGTATCTTACAAATAATAAAGAATTAAAGTATCAAAATAATCTCCAATATCCTGTATGCCATACCTTGAAACATCCTCCAAATGTTTCTTTTATTACAAAGCAGTAGGCTGTCGAGCTACATCCACTTAATGTGCAAAACATTGTCTGGTACATACTATCTTCAATATTCTGCTTTGAACCCTGAAAAAGAATGTGTTTTTATAAATGTGTGCTTTTACACACCAAGCATTTGCCAAAGTGTGATTTCCAACAATAAGTCTAAAATTGTTCCTGAATTCATCATAGACCTCCATACTTGACTACTGTTCTTAATACGAAATTCAAAAAAATTTCAAATAAAACAGTATGTACATAATTGTAAGAGTGCATACATGCCTTAAAAAGATTCTTTATTTATCGTGTCAGATTGAATTTTCAATGATTTAAATTGGAAACTAAACATTATATATGATCAATGTAAATCAGGTGAAGGTTTAGCTGAACACTACCAGACAGACAAAATGTACAATTAACAATTATTTTAGACATCAAATACATTAAATATATTTCTTGTAGAATCGATCTAAGAACACCTGTCAGACTAATGTGTTCTCAATACAATCTTTCCAAATACAAAATATAAATAAGGTATTGCTAATATCAAGACAAAAAAAAACACACAAAATCTGACACTTAGCAATGAACTATGAAAATGAGGTCAGTTCCTAGACATCTTCCAATCATTGCATTCATCAAATATATTGACCATATTATCTGGAAAATTTTTAAAAATAACTTAACTTTGACCAATGATTGACAAAGAACATGGTGAATATGATGTCAAAGTCTCACAAAGATTGCCATATAAACATGTATTTACCCTGTAATCATTATATTTGAGCAGACAGACCGACAGATTAGAATGGTCCAGGATAACACTTAAAGCCCCCAGTGCCCAGATGTTAGCATACAAAAGGATAAGGGTGAAGTTAAAGTAAACAGTAGTGCGTACTTACATTTTCAATTATGTTCAGGCAGATAGTTCTATCACAAGTTTGGCCCAATAAACAAATATCAACTTTAGGCTTATATTTTACATAACAAGCAGGAGCTACATATATCTCAAATGGTGGCAAGCTAACACCTTGTTGTGAGACAAAACGTTCTTCAAAATGTTTCAAAAGAAGAACATTGAAAAGGTTTTTAGCTTGATTATGAGAATTTCCATAATTCAATTCACGACTGGATATCATCTGTCTGCTTTTCACCATCCTAAATAAACAAGAGAGAATATTCTGTAACAATAAATTTCAAAAATTATAATATGAATTTTTGCCTACGATTTTTAAATAATGAAAAGTATTGACTGAGAGATAAATAACTGTGATTTTCTTAAAATTGCTTTAACTTATCAGTGGGATTTAAATTTAATATTGCATTGTATAAAACATTGTTTGTAGTAAATTCTGGACAAAGGAAGATAACTCTAATTTTTAAAGATGACTTCATTTGAACTTTGGTGGACAGTTGTCACATTGGCAATCATTCCAAATCTCCTTATTTTTATATTTTACAATGCCATCATTGATATTTTTAGAACAAATATTAGATTCCTGTATCTTGTAATAACATTATTTTGTGACTTGAATCCTGAGTGTTTATTTCATCTAATGGCTTATATGTTTATCAGACCATTCAACAGGCTGAAGTATTATTGAGTATGAAGTGAGGACATCTATTATTAGTGCAGTGAGGTGAGAGTTTTTTTGCTCCATGTTAAAGGCCTAACTGTGACTTTCAGGTGAAGAACAGCAATATATTCTGTTATTTGGTTTGGTTGTTGTCTCTTTGACACATTCCCAATTTCCATTCTCAATTTTATTGATAATCATAATATTATTTACAAAAACTTACTGTGTTCCATTCCATGAGTTTATACAATGCAATGTATTTTTAGCCTGTATTTGGTCCCATAATTCTGTTCCAAAAATTTCCTCACATGATTCTACTTCTACGATATCACAATATCTAAAAGGCCAGTGAGCTGATGAAATTTTGGTAGAAGATACATTTGACCTGAAAAAAATGCAAATGTCGTTCTTCTTATATCATGTCTATGTCAAATGAAGTCTTGCATGTGCTGCTTAAAAAGTTATCATTTATAAAGATTTTTTAAATTATTCATAAAAAAAAAAATATAATAACTTATTACAAAGTGTTTTTCCATAAAATAAAACCAATCCATAACATGGTTTGTATTTGTCAACGCTTTCCTCGTGTTTCAAAAGAAATAATTTGCTTCTGTATTTGAATTATTTACATGATTTACTTATAAATGAATAACTAATTATTTTTTAATGATCAACTTGGACATGTTGGTAGCTTTTTCACAGCATGCAGTTTGCATACCAGTCAACTGGTAGTGTGAACCCGGCCTCTATTGGCATAATCACAAGCTATAATCTTAATGGATTACCATTTTGATACAGATCCATAAGCAAGATCAGAGTATGAAAAATGTAAACTGTGAAAATGTACATAATCACATGTACATGTAGAAGACATATTAATCTATTTTCCCCTACCATTAGAGAAATTGGTCGAAAAAAATACTAAGGGGGTCCCAGACCATTTAAGCTAAAAAAAAATACTTTTAAACATGTACATGTATGTTAAAACATGGTAAAAGGATATCTAGGAAGATGTGGTGTGAGTGTTTAAAGGGACTGTTTTTCAATGAAATGATAGAGGTGTTGACATATCTTATCGGAATATAAAAAACCTGTCTGTGACATTTGGTCCAAAAACTGTGAAATAAAAAGTTGAAATATATGGCTTCAAAAAAGAATAGGCAAACTTGAACTAGAGGCTCTGAAGAGCCTGTGTCACTCACATTGGTCTATTATGCATATTAAACAAAGGACACAGATGGATTCATGACAAAATTGTGTTTTGGTGATGGTGATGTGTTTGTATATATCTTACTTTACTGAATATTTTGCAGCTTACAATTATCTCTTTCTATAATGAACATGGCCAAGCAGTTACAGTGGAAATAATTTTTTTTAAATTTACAAAAATTTTCAAAATTTATGAAAATTGTTAAAATTTGACTATAAAGGGCAGTAACTCCTTAAGGGATAAATTGACCATTTTGGTCAAGTTGACTTATTTGTAGGTCTTACTTTGCTGTACATTATTGCTGTTTACAGTTCAGCTCTATCTATAATAAGATTCAAGATAATAGCCAAAAGCTGCAAAACTTAAAAACAAATAATTACCAATTTGAGGGTAAAAATCTAACAACTGGTTGCCTGATACATTGTAGGTCTGAAAATTTCAGGGCAGATAGATCTTGACCAAATGAATAATTGTATTATGTCAGATTTGCTCTAAATGCTTTGATTTCAGAGATATGAGCCAAAAACTGCATTTTCCACTATGTACTATTTTTAACCATGTCGGCCATCTTGGTTCGTGGGCAGGGTCATTGGACACATTTTTTAAACTACATTTATATACCCTAATGATGATTGTGGTCAAGTTTGGTAAATTAAATTTGTCTAAGGAGAAGATTTTTATAAAAGATTGCAAAAATTTATGAAAAATTATTAAAAATTGACTATAAAGGTCAATACATGTAACTCCTTACATGCCTTAAGGGGTCATATATGAGAATAATACTTTTAGCAATCCATGTTTTATACATTTTTAAGTAAGAAATATGTACAGAAAATTGATTGAATGATGACAAGCTATAATCCTACAATTTTGGTAGAGTATCAAATTAACTTGATGAAGCATAGTATTCTAAATAATTTGCTGAACTGAAACAATGGAAAGAGATTTTGAGGGCCAAACTCTAAAAAAAAAAAAGAAATAAAGACAACACTGTCGCATGTATGCTAAACTATCAGGTGTTTAGTTTTGACTTTTCTAATGCAAATTTTATAGAATAAATTAAATAATATCAACAACAATTGCATTTTTAAAATGTTAAATTTATTAACAACATATACATGTACATTACAAAAAGAATGTGAACTCATGATACACACAGAAATGTAGACAAAAGAAATGAGCAGTGACTTTTCCTATCATAAAAAAAGTGCCCTGCCCTCCACTGGCACCCTACCCCTTTTGATTTCTAACTGGAGCACTGTAAATACCCCAATGATGATTGTGGCCAAGTTTGGTTAAATTTGGCCCTGTAGTTTCAAAGAAGAAGATTTTTGTAAAAGTTAATGGTGATGGAGGTCGACGGACGATGGACACCAAGCAGTCAGAGATATAACTCTATAGGGTAATTACAGAAAATAACTTGCGTGTTTTATTACAGATTTTCTTCCTAAAATTTTCTAAATCTGTAATAACATACATGTATGTTTGTTATTTGTAAAATTATTTCATTTATAGCGGGCTCTAGGGAATTCTTGAGACTTTGCGCAGAAACTAAGTGTATAGCCTTGATAACTAATTTCTTAAGTAAATCAATACATTTTTGATTAACCATGGTTTAATAACTCGTCCCACTTATGAAAAAGGCTAAAATCCCATTGCAAATAGGTTGGATAACATGCCCCACTTATGCAAAGGGTTAAAATCTTGCTAACATAAGGTCTGCCAACTCGACCCACTTATGAAAAAAGATGCAATCCCGTTGTACATGTTTGTATACAATGTATATATCTATGTCCCTGCCCCACTTCAATACCCATGAAAACCTTAGTGCTATAAATCACTTCTGAATGTATGATTCGTATGTGTGTTGTCATTTTAAAATTTTCATGGCCCTTAGCCTAGAAAGGTAAGAATTTTCTAAAGTTTATTTAAAAGTAATAAAAGTAGAAATTACAATTTTTTAATATAGTTTTTTTAATAATATTAAAACAATAATTATTTTAAACAGTTAACTATTCCATCTTTTCTTTAAAAGGGGAGGCGTACATACTCATATTGTTCATTGTCTTGACCTCTATGGTCTAAAATGACGTAATTGACGGCTCGTATGCAATATTTCTTTAATTCAATTTCATCCATTAGCGATTTCCTTGGTCACCATCTTGGATAAATGTGCACACCAATATTTATAAATTTATTATGATCTTTACTAACTTACCTGTTTTCTGTAAATTGTTTTTAAGTTATAAAATACACTTGTAATATGTTATTATTTAATAATCAATGTTTAAAAGTAACCAACATGTGTTAATATTAAAATTTGAAGTGTTATTCGGTCATTACAAATGTTATTCGGATTATTAATAACAGTGTCATTCGGTTATTCGTGTTACCCAATAAAAATGGCTAATCTGGTCAGTTTTATTAAATTTGTTCTAGCGTCTTATAACGACTTTGAATATGTTTTAAAGATGCCAAGTTGTAGTGTTGTTGTTCCAAATATTGAAACAAAAAAACCTGCCCCAATATACGCTTTTGAAATCAAACCAATGAAATATGGATGATATGAAAACATATGACATACGAAAACATTAGTCCGAGATTACTCTGACGTCCAACGGCTGTTTTGCAAGACAAGTTGGGGCCGTGGGACATCAGAGCTCGTCCCATATCAAAAAATGGATATTTGCCCACCCAAAATAGATGCGCTGCTTCGTCACATCTGGTGCCGACTGACGGCCTTGGAATTATATAAATCGGGCATCAATCTGTTCATTTTTCATTTATCTCTTCATTTATGTAAGTTTCACCTACCTGCCAACCTTTATTTTCTCATCATTAACAGTTTTCACAGTGACCCATCGATTTCGGCATGTTGCCTTTCATTTTCAAAGATTATCACGTGACCACGAGAAAACAGTGATGATTTATGCAAATGACCATAATGTAACACCTCGTTCATTTACGATGCAAGTTATCTATATGTCCGAGAGCTTTCGATTGTAACATGGTCGGAACTAAATGCTTCATACCTATCTCCTGTAAAGGAGGTGAAAAATCATGGTTGGCTACTAAATGTTAATCATCGATTTCCTATAAAGGAGGTGAAAAAATATAAATATTTGCATATTTTGAGTCTCGAGACCACGAACTCTCTCGTAACTTGACGTCCATTTGAAAGTGAAAGTCAAAATGCCGAAATTGATGGGTCACTGTGAAAACTGTCTAATAATGAGAAAATAAAGGTTGGCAGGTAAGTGAAACTTACATAAATGAAGAGATAAATGAAAAATGAACAGATTGATGCCCGATTCTAATGCAATTATTTTGTAACAATTGTTCTGATTGGATGACAGCAAGCGTAAAATTCTCTATCTCCTTGTCTGTAACTAAGGAAGCCGACATTTTGAATTTCGGAATGTATTGACATGTTATTTCTACAATAATAAACAAAAAACTCACTTGTTGCGCCTAAAAATCTTCTTTTTATGAAATTTTATTACATTCTGAAGCGGCACAGAAGCCAGAAAACGGCCGGTGTTTATGTTTGACGCCGGAAGCATACCTATGACGTCACCTAGTGTAGGGACCAAAGAACATGACATCTTTTCGCGGAATTTTCTTTAATGAACATTTTACACCGAAAATAATGATTGAAATTTAATTATAAACTTGTTTTGCATTAGAATAGAGATAACTGTATTGTATTTGAAGCTTTGCGGACGTCCATCGGTAGTTTTACTGTCGCAAATACCCGTTTACCTGTCTCCGCTCCGCGTCGCCAGGTAAACTAAATTTGCGACAGTAAAACTACCGATGGACGTCCTTAAAGCTTCAAATACAATACAGTTATCTCTTAATTTATATAATTCCAAGGCCGTCAGTCGGCACCAGAAGCGACGAAGCAGCGCATCTATTTTGGGTGGGCAAATATCCACTTTTTGATATGGGACGAGCTCTGACGTCCCACGGCCCAAGCTTGTCTGGCAAAACAGCCGTTGGACGTCAGAGTAATCTCGGACTAACGAAAACATATGACCGATGACCAGATGACACGACGATAGCTATGTTGGTATTTTTTCATATATATCATATGTAATAAAGTATTCGTTTCGTTTCGATTTATTTTGATTCCCATTCATTTTGTTCTCTCACATAAATAGGATATTTCACCAGTTTTTGTCTCTTCCTTTGATCATGTATTCCATGATCCACAATAAAAAAAAATCCAAGGGAATAAAAGTAAGGGGGACTGAAACTAATGTTATGATGTTAGTAAGATTTTTATCCTCTTAGTAAATTCCTCTTTCTTGGAGCACCCTTTCTTCACCGCAAGAAAGGAAAACCAAAATTGTTGAGTTCGCAGAAAATAGAGAAAAGAATTGATGATCTTATCAATTAACAATATTAAAAGATTAATCATTATAGAATGTTCAATCATGACAATTCCTTAATTTTAATTTGCCGAGGCATTAAAAAAGTTATGTGTCCTATAGTCATATATCCCCGTATAATTTTATAAAATGCATGTTTTATATTATAAGGGGGCAACCATTTGATATTCTGGGGGGGGGGGGGGGGGGTGGACCAGGAGGATTTGTTTTTGATCGGTTCGGTTATTTAATTTTGTAAACTAAGAGGAAAGATAATTCTTTTGCTGCACTATTGAAGAAAGATTTTTCATTTTCATTAAAGCAAGGGACTGATTATTCATTTTCACAACTATTTTTATGATATTCGAAAACATACAATATTTAAATGATTTGTTTATTATAAATAATACATGTATAGTCGAGTCATTATGTACCATTTAATAAGAATTAATCATCATCCCCTGCAGAAATGAATCTTTTATACTCCCAACTGCATACATACATACATACATACATACATACATAATATTAAAGTTTGGTTGTAAACTAGCCTCTTTTAAAAGTATTGGCAAGCATATTTCGCCGAGCAATGCAAGGCAAATTTTTTTGAAGGTTTTTTGAGCCACTGAAGGCCCCAGAAGGTATAGAAAAAATGATTCAAAATCATGCTTTCTGGGTGTTCCAAAGACCCTTTCATGATCTGAAAATGGAAGTTTTGTTTTAATAATTTTTTGACAATATTTTGGTCTCAAAACAAAATATATAAATTCAGTGTAAGACTTAAGTTTCTAGCGACAACATCAAAAGACCAATGAGCATGATAAGGCAAAAATTGAATTCACATAGTTAAGTCTGTGGCTGCTTTTTTTTTTTTTTTTTTTTTTTACTCATGATCAAGTTCATAAAAAAAAACTACTAGATTACAAAAGAAATGCAATACTAACAGATTACAGAAGGGCAATCAATGTACAAAAGACAAATAAATAAGAAACATTGATCACGAAAAATCTGGACTACGTCTGAGGGAAAACAGAACTTGCTTCTTGCACGGCACTCGCTGTGAACATAATTTGATTTGAAGACTAGCGTTTGCATGGTTTTGAAATTTTCTACATGAGGCATTTGACTCAATGTAGTTACGGCCCTGTTAAAAATAATAGTGAGATAAGGTTTCCTGAGACATTATACCTCAAGTTAAATGAAACCAATTTTTAGACATTTCAATTATATTTAAATAATATTTATACTTTTATTATTAAAAAAAATTGGGAAGTGTTTCCCGATTTTTTTTGGGAAAAAAGATGAATTTATGTAGGATCTGATGCCATCTCATACTTTCGATTAGACCTGCTGAGTTATTTATTTTCAATACATTGCAAGTGAGGTAACTTATTTTCAAACTACCACAGAACAAACCCTTTATTTTTGTGATTATCAAGGCTGAGTTATTTTTCAAAATCCTATTCCCCCCCCCCCCCCACCCCCAGAATATAAAATGGTCTTCCCCTAACCATAGATCATCTTTGCCCATATAAGCTGACTATACACATACAGTGTATGCATCTACCAGCATTTATCAGACTGTGTATTGCCTATACTTAGAATAGTGGTAAATAGAACAGCTTAATAGAAAAAAAAAGAGTTCATGATTATACGTAACTGCTTTAAAGTCATAAGAAACCTCAAATAAAAAAAAATAATGCATATGTTTTCTTATAACTCAATGGATAGTTTTCATTATAAAACTTATGTACATTTACTTTTTTCTGAAGAAAATTCTTTAATTTATTCATATTTAGAAGAAGTTTACTTTATTTTAATTGCTTCCTTCCAGGAAGCAATTCCCCCGACATATTTTTCGTATGCAAAGTGACCTCAGTGTAACCCATCTCGTAAAAATCCGGTGACCACAATACGCATGGATGTCCTTGAAATAAAATATTATCTGAATTTACATGTTAAACACGTGCTGAATTTCCATGCTTTTTTGTTGATTTTTTGTCGATTGTTGACAAACAGGTGAGAATCGTTAAACTTCGGCTTCAAAACACGAATTTTAATTACTTGCCATATTTTCATAACAACACTGACCGATTGAAAAAAAATTAACGATTGTACGAAATTTACACAAAAAAAAATGATAAATTCGTGCACAGAAGACTAAGTTTATGATGTTTGTATGCATTGGTGTAAGAATTGGAAGAACATTATTTTTCATCGGTCACTCGTTTCTTATGACTTTAAAGGGGCTACGAGATATATATAAAAAAAATAATATATCACTTAATTGTTGTTTGCTCAATTTTAATAACATGCAAATAGTGAAATAATAATTCGCTTTTATCAGCCAACATGGTTCAATTTTGTCAAAATAAGCTTAAACATATTGACTTTGAATTATTCACTTGCAAGTGAATAAATCGACCCCATTGAATCCGTATTCCTCATGTGAACTTCAACTTAACCTCTTAGCTTGAGATGGATAACACATGAATTGTATGTGTAAAGTTACTCAAAGGAAAAGAATGTCAACATTGAAAGTGAAACAAAGGTAAATTATTTGATTGTCTGATTCGATCCACAAAAAATCATTCTTTTAAGGTAAAAACGATGATTTAAAACATTTATTTTTAATCTATAATATAAAATTAAATAGACCTAGAAATATCAAAGAGCACGAGTTTGCTTAATCTATTTATATCTATTTTTATGTTTACATCGCTTATATGGTCATCGGATGACTTTAGAAGTCAACTCGATGGTTTATTAGATGGCGTCTAGACTAAATTTAAACACAAAACGAAGCTACGTATTTTCACGCCAGTGCCCTATTTATTGTTTATTTTAGACTTTTAGTAGTTTGAATAAATGTTTACACTGTTATAAATCAAATATGAGAATTTGAACCATATGTGGCACCCATAGTGTTGCTTATGCTATTAAAAACCCGGTAAAATGTCTACATTTCAAAAGGTTACATTTTTGAAAATGGAACGGGATTATAGTTACGACATAATGAACATATATAGTGAAACAGATATTCCATAACGTCAACCAACTCGGCATTTACTGGAAGCTAACAATTTGAAATTGTGGCTAGTTTATGTTGATTGTCTTTGGAAAATGCATTTTACATATATAGATCAAGGAGGCATTTTGGTTCAATAATATAAGATATTCAATATGTAATTTTGTAAGTACAAATAATTCATAGAACTGCATGTTTTGATAAAATATTTAATGTCACATCATACATAATTTAGTAAGTATACAACTATATATTATGTGTGTTTGAAAAAATTTAGCTATTACAATAAAATTGAGAATGGAAATGGAGAATGTGCCAAAGAAACAACAACCCGACCATAGAAAAAAACAACAGCAGAAGGTCACCAACATTTCGGAAGTTTACATTTTTGAAAATGGAACGGGATTGTAGTTACGACATAATTAACATATATTTCCGATATCATCTGTGAAACAGATATTCCATAACGGTCAACCAACTCGTGATTGCGTCCGTAAAAATTACGAAGGGATGATTTCAACTTCACCATTTTGAACTCTTGATTTTATATAGCTTCCTTGTGATAATGAGCAGCAACCCTCAGGGAAATCCTGATAGGAAATACAAAACTGTAAATACATATTAATTGGGAGATATATATCCCGTATGCAGGCGCTTCTAGAATGTGGCTTCATAGAAATGAAAAGTTCACAATTGGTAAGCTGAATTCATCTCTTTGTGTAAAGTTTTGTTTTCGACCGACCCTCATTAGAAAGATCAATCTTTTATCTTTCAGTAGATTTTTTAATGCATAATTTATTGATGGCCTTTTTAACTTTTTTAGAATCGAGCGTCACTGATGACTCTTGTATTGACGAAACGCACGTCTGGCCTAAATACAAAATTTAAATCCTCGTATCTATGATGAGTTTATTTGTTTATGCACACAAACAAATCTACTTGGATTTGAACCTTCCACAACCGACTGTTTTTTTGAAAATTTGACTATAATTTAAAATTAAAAAAATATATCGAATTATGCACTTTTATAAATATTTTAGAAACAGATATAAACAATTCAAATATACCAATTCGAATTCTCTCCCTCTCTAACAAAGAGTTCCATTTTTTTCATCGGTTTCAACTGGGTTTCCGCCTGATTGGTGATAGACACAGTCTGTTCTTTGAAGTAAGTGGCATATCCAATGAACTGATTTATGATGGAGGATATATTGCAACGGAAAGTTTCTGCTTTACATCTTTCCCATTCAAAACCGGTCTGAACAATGTGCCATAAGCAATATCTGTAAGTTTCTATTGGTTTAAAAGATGGTTTGTAACAGAGGTTTCCAAACAAGAGTTGAGGATTGTGTACCCTTGTGTTGATTCAATGCTAAACATATGAAAATTTTATAGAAAATCCACAGCCTTTATCCTTGCAATTTCATATTTAGTAATTTGATGACTGATAGGTATAGGATTACTGCATGCAGTGCTAGCATTGATTTCCTTACAACAAGTTTATTAATGTAGTTATTGGTTAAAACAAATATAAATATGGACCGAACCAAGTACACCTTTTAGGATACGCTTGACTTTAGTGACTCAGCACGAGGTGTTTGTAATTTAAGGGTTACTTAGAACTTTTTGTAAACAATAAACACTAGCACATCATAGAAAAGCAAGTGAGTAATCTATGATTCAAATTTTATAACAAAAATCTCTGTAGTAAAGGCTGTGTATTTTCTATAAAATTCTTGGTTAATTTGCCACAAAGTTCTCTTATCTTATTAAATGCAAAGAAACACTTTGCATCAAGTTTCCCCTCGGTATGTGTATAAAATAGCCTATCTCTATTATTCATTATATCTAGTTTTGACTACATGTATAAACTTGTTTTAAGGAAATCTTGTCTTAGGGAGGGATAAATCCTACTTTGTAAAGGATCACTCTTATTCAAACAAAAAATTCTCTGAAACTGATATTATCAAGATGCTTGATTTCTTGATTTACAACATCTTTGTTACGTTCGGAGGACGTGTTTTTCAACAGACTGTCGGCATTCCAATGGGAACAAACTGTGCCCCTCTACTTGCCGACTTGTTTCTTTATTATTATGAGGCTGACTTCATGCAGGAACTTCTTAGGAAGAAAAATAAGAAGTTAGCAATATCCTTTAACTCTACTTTCCGCTATATAGATGATGTTCTTTCACTAAATAATTCAAATTTTGGTTACTATGTGGAACGCATCTATCCCATCGAGCTAGAGATAAAGGATACTACAGATACAGTTAAGTCGGCCTCATATCGTGACTTACATCTAGAAATTGACAATGTGGGTCGGTTGAAAACAAAACTTTATGACAAAAGAGATGATTTCAGCTTTCCAATTGTGAACTTTCCATTTCTAAGTAGCAACATTCCAGCAGCACCTGCATACGAGGGATATATCTCCCAATTGATACGATATTCCCATGCTTGCATTTCCTATCATGATTTTCTTGATATAGGGTTGCTGCTCACAAGGAAGCTATTAAACCAAGAGTTCCAAATGGTGAAGTTGAAATCATCCCTTCGTAAATTTTACGGACGCCATCACGAGTTGGTTGACCGTTATGGAATAACCGTTTCACAAATGATATCGGATATGCTCCTTGCGTCGTAACTACAATCCACTTCCCTTTCATGAATGTGACCTACCGAATTAGACTATTTACCGGATTTGTTATCACATAAGCAACACGACGGGTGCCACATGTGGAGCAGGATCTGCTTACCCTCACGGAGCACCTGAGATCGTCCCTAGTTTTTTGGTGGGGTTAGTGTTGTTTGTTCTTTAGTTTTCTATGTTGTGTCATGTGTGCTGTTGTTTGTTTGTCTTTTTCATTTTTAGCCATGGCGTTGTCAGTTTGTTTTAGATTTATGAGTTTGACTGTCCCTTTGGTATCTTTCGTCCCTCTTCTGATACTATTGAAGTTTGAAAAGTTCGTACAAAAATGGCTGCAGAAGGGGTCATAAACCTAAGACACAAGTTTTGTAAGAAATTAACATCGAAAGGACTATAGTCTATAGTCTTGTGTGGATATAATCTCTCTTTCTCTCTCTCCCCCTCTCCCTCTCTCTCTCTCTCTCTCTCTCTCTCTCTCTCTCTCTCTCTCTCTCTCTCTCGATCGATCGATCGATCGATCGATCGATCGATCGATTGATTGAATGACCTCAGACTTCACTCAGCAACAATATAAAATATAAACTAAAACACATAGAAAATGACTGTTTTAAAATATTAAAGTTTTATGTGTAATTTTACTGCAATACAAATCATCATCCAACAACAGGAGTAACTGGTATAACATGAATCCATGTTGTTGTACTAGCTCCTAATAATAATGAAAGAAGAAACAGCATAAACTAGATAATCATAATCAGAATTTTTCATTTACTCTTATCCTGTGTGGTTTTTTAGCTGTACGCTTTACTGGAAGTACGCTCGCAAAATAAACGTGTAGTCTAAGACATATATTCCGAGGTCTTGTTCCAAGGTAAATGTCGTTGAATGCTCTCAGAATCCCCTTAAGTAAAATAGTTATATATGATCATATAAAGCAAGGGATCTATTAGACACTTCGAATTCGATGCATTTCCGTCAAAATCTTTGGTTTTAGTGAACATCAATCGTGTGTTTAGGTGGCACGGTAGTATTTCCTGGCCCATAAGGGATAATGATAGCCTTTTTAGAATTTTCACCACTTTCTAACACTGCAAAAAATTCTACATTCACAGTTAACTGAAGTACTTTCATTTTACTATTCAGAAATGAATTTGAATATGTATCATGACCGTTTACTTTTTTTGCTATTTTTAAAAACCTAAGGCCACTAGTACTTTTAGGTCTTTTACGGTGCAGTGAATACAAAATTTAAAAAAAAATCTCAAAAATTCATTTCCATCTGTATGTAAAATTATCTCATATTTTTCTACACCTGATTCATCCCTCAGTTTGGGAAAGTATGTTCAGTTGATACTGTATTTTTTGTCCAATCACGCTGTTTAGATGCATTTACCTAAGTAGGGTACACAAAAGAGCAACCTAAATTCTGGAATTCAAATACTACCGTGCCACCTTTAGGGGCGTTGTCACTTCCGTTATAATGTTGAGCAAGTTGTTGCAAAACTATGATGCTTTATTGCACAAATTATCCGTCAAACTGAATTCTTATTATTGATAATCAGCACTGCTGTTATTAGATTATTAAGTACCTACGGAACTAACGTTAGTTTATCCTGCACAATGACGATCACTAAGATGCTTGGTGAACGTTAACAGTGTAGGGATACAGGCGATTCCCTCTATCTGGTAAATGACGTCATAAAGGCGTGCATAATTGACTAGTTTTTTTTCAAAGGACAAACTCAAAAGTGGTATATTAGTTATCAAAGGTGCCACGCTTATAATGTAATACGTCAGACGCGCGTTTTGTCTTCATGACGCTCAGATAAAAAAAAGTGAGAAAAAAAAGTACAAAGTTTAAGAGCATTTGGGACGCAAAATTCTATAAAAGTTGTGCCAAATACGGCTAAGAAAATTCTTGGAGAACGGACCATAATGTAAAATTAAAAGAATTTAATGCCCCCAAAAATATAATTAATATGTCATTGTGGTCATTTGTGCGTTCTTTTAGTTCCGAAGTTCTTTCAATTTCCCATATCAATTAATATATAATGTTATTTTTTTTTATTGTCATGTTTAGAATTTAAAGGACTATGCGTAATTTTAGTGTACGTATCCCAAAATGATGATAACATTACGTCATTTGTCAAATCCATTGTGTATTTCATTTTTAACCAATCACGGTGTTTTGACGTACACTTTTACAAATATTAACAATCAAATCCTAAAGCGGCAAAATAACGACCATGATATTTCACATTACCATGATAAATGTACACTAATACATATTAAATCAAAGTCATTGCATATAAAATTATCATACCTGCGCAGATACCACACGTTGCCTTGCAGTAGTTTTTCAGCACTAGATCAGTACACAATGAAGGATTACAATTCACAACTGGGTTATCCTTACAAGGAGGAGGGGTTGTAACATCTGATATGAATTGAATGTATAAGTCGTTTAATTACAAGATTATGACATATTGAACAATAAATGACAATGATGTTTGTAAAACTAAGAAAAGCATATACTTCATAGTTTTCTATTGTATTGTTAAAAAGATGTGTGCATATTAGTGTTTACAATATTTTTGAGATAAAAGTCAACAAAAGACTTGTTTGTAAGAGCTGATTAATCACATATGAACATCAGCATGCTGCAAGGACTTGGTTTACGGGAGCATACGATGAATTTCAAAATTAAACACACAGGTTAAAATACACAATGTTGTAAATACTTATTAATTACTTCAAAGTTATTAATACACAATGTTTAAATATACCTACTAGAAAGATAAAATACACAATGTGTTAATACTTACTACAAAGATTACACGTTAATCGGCAAAACGTTTTTAAGTTAGTGCTGCATGACGATTTATCGCAGTTCAGACGAGGATCGTCAACACAGGATTGTACTCCTTTTGATATAGTAGTCGCTGTGGTAGAGGCCGTCGTAGTTGTAGGAGCTGTCGTTGTCGTAGGAGCTGCCATTGTTGCAGGTGCTTTAACATACATGTTTAATGAATGCAATAACATCTTTGATATTCTGACATCGGACTCGGACTTCTATTTAGCTGAGTTTTACTGTGCGTATTGTTGTGTATTTGTTTTTTATTCATTGGATACAGGTATAGGGATTGAGATCTAAAAAAAAATATGTTTAACCCTGTCGCATTTTTGCGCCTTTACCAAATCAGGAGCCTCTGCACTTTGATAGTCTTGTATGCTTTCATGCCAAGAAATCCTCGCTAAAAATTCCGGTCGACCCCCTACGGCAGTCATTAGTAGCTAAAGATTTGATTTCATTCAAGACATTAATGTATGACCTTCATGTACGTGTCGCTTAGAACACGGCCATATACCAAATGGTCAAAATTAATCATCCATGTAATTTGCTCTATGGGGTGTTTGCAGAATTTCAACGGAGGCAATTTCTTGGCATGGGAGAAAGGAAGAAAGACCATTCACAATTTGTCTTATATTTGTTTTTCTCTTTTTTAATTAAATAAAAAAATAATAAACCTTTCAAATGTACAGTTCATAAGATAAAAAATATTCCCTGTGGAACACCTCCCCCCTTTTTTTTGTGCTCTCTATGTTTAACCCTCGAATTAAACTTTCCAATCTAATTAAAATTAAAACCTTGCTTTCTAACCAATCTATTCATGTACCGGACCGGCAACTTTCTTTATTTAATACGAAAATCTACAGTGCCGTTATACACATGCATGTTGTTTGCTTGGAGTCCCTTCCCGAAAAGAAAGAAATAGCCTACCAAATCAGGAGCCTCTGCACTTTGATAGTCTTGTATGCTTTCATGCCAAGAAATCCTCGCTAAAAATTCCGGTCGACCCCCTACGGCAGTCATTAGTAGCTAAAGATTTGATTTCATTCAAGACATTAATGTATGACCTTCATGTACGTGTCGCTTAGAACACGGCCATATACCAAATGGTCAAAATTAATCATCCATGTAATTTGCTCTATGGGGTTTTTGCAGAATTTCAACGGAGGCAATTTCTTGGCATGGGAGAAAGGAAGAAAGACCATTCACAATTTGTCTTATATTTGTTTTTCTCTTTTTTAATTAAATAAAAAAATAATAAACCTTTCAAATGTACAGTTCATAAGATAAAAAATATTCCCTGTGGAACACCTCCCCCCTTTTTTTTGTGCTCTCTATGTTTAACCCTCGAATTAAACTTTCCAATCTAATTAAAATTAAAACCTTGCTTTCTAACCAATCTATTCATGTACCGGACCGGCAACTTTCTTTATTTAATACGAAAATCTACAGTGCCGTTATACACATGCATGTTGTTTGCTTGGAGTCCCTTCCCGAAAAGAAAGAAATAGCCCAACTCCAAGATACTATATTGCTGCATCACGTGATTTTTACCACGTGGAGCTTAGATTTGAATAAATACCGAATATGGAAAGTGAAACTACAATTCAAAACATAAAGTCCGAAGGCACAAATAAGAAAAAAGAAAGGTTTTTTTTTTGGCAAAGGGTGCCGGGGTTATTCTCTCGGTGTTCAAAATATACATGAAATATTTGCCACTGCCCCTTTTCTGTTCTATGAATTTTGACCCTGAGTTTTCTATCTGTTACATGCTAAGAAACCCTCGCTAAAAATTCCGGTCGACCCCCTACGGCAGTCATTAGTAGCTAAAGATTTGATTTCATTCAAGAAATTAATGTATGACCTTCATGTACGTGTCGCTTAGAACACGGCCATATACCAAATGGTCAAAATTAATCATCCATGTAATTTGCTCTATGGGGTGTTTGCAGAATTTCAACGGAGGCAATTTCTTGGCATGTTAAATTTATTTTCTTGTGAATAATTCGGAGTTTAGTATGACGTCCATTATCACTGAACTAGTTAACATATTTGTTTAGGGGCCAGCTGAAGGACTCCTTCGGGTGTGGGATTTTCTCGCGGCATTGAATACCTATTGGTGGCCTTCGGCTGTTGATTGCTGTATGGTTAAGTTGTTGACTCTTTGACACATTCCCCATTTCCATTCTCTATTTCATTCATTTTCGTAACAGATGTATAATATATGGTGTTGTTTGTCATTCGGAATTCTCCGGCAGATATAACAATGAATATAAGGAATATTATGTTATATGCCAAAGCTTTTTCAATAACGATCAACATGCAAATATCTTAAAAAATATAATATAATGTATCAGAACTTGAACGGCATCGACAGTTCATTTTGTTAGGGGATGATGGTGGAGAGCGGGAGACGAGCAGTTATTTTGAAAAACATTGTAAGTTTCGACTATTTTGAAAAACAAAAAAATTCAATCAAATTCAGGTAAAAGAACTGTTTTAGCCCGATGATTGTTTAAGGGCATACGATACAGTTTTGATACCGAATTTACAGTTTGATGAAAATTTCCATATAGCTATTTTTTGTCGGAATAAAATCAAATATTGTAATAAAAAATATACCTTCATTTGCTACTTTCTGAGTTAAATGAGGTCGAAATTGTGTATTGTGTCTGTATTTCATGAGTTTCCTAAAAATTTATGCATTTTTTATTCAGAAATAATTCATATCTATCAAATGGTCATGAATTGAGAGAAAAAAACGTATTTTTTTTTTGCTGTATATTTATCAAAATTAAAAAAGTGCATTTACAGTTTTATAAACTTTGGTCCACATAATTTCCCTGCAAAATGAAACAAAATGTCGTTTTAAAACATAGGGGTCCATGCACTCGTTTTCAAATTAAATCAGTTTGAATGATCAAAATCAGTCGAAAAATGCATTTTTTACCCATATGTCATTATAGTTTGACCTTGCCAAAATAGCATTTTACGTTAGCAACGTCATTACCTCCCCTGTGAATGTATCGTATGCCCTTAACATGCTTAATTTTTAAAGGAATTTTTACTTCTTTCTGAACAAAAATGTTTATTTTTAATAAATCTAGAGTAAAACTATGTACTTGATAAATATGAAATAAAATAAAGAATAGAACTGGAGAATATGTAAAAGAGACAACAATACTAGCAAAAAGCAGATAACAACCGAAGGCCACCAATGGGCCTTCAATGCAGCGAGAAATCCCGCACCAGGAGGTTGGTCTCAGCTGGCCACTAAATAATAATTTGAGTAGTTCAGTGAACATGAATGACGTCATAACACATTCCCTCCCACAAAAGATGAATGGTCGGTGCAAAATTAAATATCTTATTATTCTTAGGAAATTCAAACTTGGATATCTCTACATTTGACTAACATGACTTAGTTAAAACCAAATCAGTATTTTTCATATAATGTCTACTAATTACATAAACATTTACACCGTAGTTATATACCTTTAAAGCTATATATTTGTCTATTTTCAAAGATATTTGCCTAGAGCATAATTGGAGATTCATATATTGTCGAAATGCGCATTTGTTGCAGTACAATTTTAACTGTTTTCTTGTTATCAAAAAGATCATTGCAATGACAGAAAAAAAAAACACCATGGAGCTAATTATTTTATCGCAATGTACATGACATAATAGTATATCTTACCATAGCAATAAACGCTGACATCTTGTTCATGCAAACAATCATTTTTACCAATAACTTGCATTTTACATTTTAATATATTGTCTTCTGTTCCAGAACACTGGACATCATCGAGTAATATTGACACGTTGTAGCCTAATACATGTCGGGTCTTACCATATTGTGCATTTTGGCTGAAAGATAATAAAAAATACATTTGGAGTATGACTGTTTTGTTGTTGTCCATTCGTTTGATGTGTTTTATCATTTCATTTTGCCATTTGATTAGGGACTATCCTTGTCGAACTTTCCTCGGAGTTCAGTATTTTTGTAATCTAATTCCTAAAATAACCAATTTCGTGTTTTTTTTTTACAGATATAAGATGTCATAGTCCCGAGTGAAGTATTGTATTGCAATATCGTGTGTGTGTGTGTTGTTGTTATGATAGTTTACGAAAATGATAATTAAAGTGCCGCTTCTGTCCAATTCACGTGTTTGAACTGCTTCACACATTACAAGCTTCACATACGGTCCCCGTAATTTGCCCTTTATAAGTGCAAACAGGTAATAAGTCTTATTCCGTAATTATTCGTCATAACTCGGCCGATTCCCTACCTTCATAGAATGAGAGTAGCGTATTCAACCGAAGATTGCCGATTGATTCAGTAAGGTTCAATCAATGAAGATTACAATTGGATTGCCTTTTTCATAACATGACCACATCCTTAGTGATATGTGATACATAACGGTCATAAAAAATATAGAGGTACATCAATCCTTCTTAAATGATGACTTACACTGGAACTCATAACGACGATATTTACATGAGATATTTTACTTTAAATTTGTTACACTTTTTGTGTATTTATTGCACCTTAAAGGTTGTATTTTAAATCTTAATAACCTATTAAACGAATGGTACGTTCTATTTGTTTGTAGTTGATGATCCGTGATTTTTAATATGGGACGTAGTCTGGATAATTGAATATTATCAAGAGCAAAACACATTTTTGACAATTTTGTTGTATAAAAATTTACAAATATCCTAAACAACTTATGATTTTTAATTTTCATTGGCGATCAATGACAATCCTATTTTCCCTCCCTGGATTCGCTATTGATATGTGTTGTTGCTCACTAAACGTTTAGATATACAATTGGTCTGTTCAGACACTTTAATATTGAGGGATCTTAGACAATTTGGCATACAAACATTTCCATTCATAAAATACAAGTAGCTATTTAAGATTGTTTCATAAATATGACAGTTGTTATCCATTCGTTTGGTGTGTTTGAGCTTTTGATTTTGCCATTCATTTAGGGACTTTTCGTTTAGAATTTTCCTCGGAGTTTTTCTATTCTTATTATTTTAATTCTTTTCAGGTCATACTTTGATCTATTATATAAACGTACAATGGAAGTCCAAGTTGTCTACAAACAACCTTGGCTGCATTATCGTCGAAGTAATCGTTACATACAGTTCCAGTTTTACCATTTATAGTCACGTCCAGTCTACCATGGTCTTTATTCTCCAATTGTAAACGAATTCCATCTTCAAAGAAGCCATTTGATACATTGATATTAGAAAATAAGATATATAGTTATCAAAGGTACCAAGATTATAATTTAATACGCCAGACGCGCGTTTCGTCAACATACGACTCATCAGTGACGCTCAGATTAAAATAGTTATAAAGCAAAACAAGTAAAATGTCGAAGAGCGTTTAGGACCCAAAATTCCAGAGACGTTGTGCCAAATACGGCTCAGGTAAACTTTTCCTGGGATAAGAACTTTCCTAGTGGAGCAGTATCTGATTACCTTTTTGAGATCAACCTCAGTTTTTGTTGGAGTTCGTGTAACACAATCTTTAGTTTTTTTATGTTGTGTTTCTTGTCCTGTTTTAATCGTTTTTGTCGTTTTTCTTCTTTCGTTGCATTTTTACAAAAAAAGAAGAACATGTGGTAAAATTGTCAGGGATTCAATTAAATAGAATATATTAACAATAGGCGAGTCGTTTGTTTTCGACTTGTAAAGTTTAAATATCCAAATTATATCTTTCGCCTCTCTGTCATGCATATGTGTTTCTAGTCTTAATCGCATGCATAGTATAAGATACCATATAGAAATATAAAAAATGACCAAATGTGTACAATGATATCAATACACATAAATAAACGCAAGAGAAATAAAATTATAAGCACTAAGATAACTAAATATTACGTTCGCACAAACATATTGTTGGTACAGTGTACATGTATGTATTTATCATCATATATTCAACGAATTAGATCACGGCAGTTCGGTTAGGTAATTAACCATACTTCACATAACAAAACGAAATAAGAGAAATGATTAGGAGAACACACTAAATCAACGAGACACCAAAGACAAATGTTAAAACGCAAGTCATTTCAGTATATGATATGCATTAACATCGAATCGCATTGAACTCAACAACGTTCTTATGTATAGCATAACGTAACACCATGCAGAGTACAACATAAGACAGATGTGGCGGTCCGTAATATAATAAGCTATAAGGCGTTGGTTACAAAAAATTACAATGACACATCCATTAATAAGGGGAAACCAAAATGTTAGTGCATATCATTTGATTTGAGCATTTATTGAACCATGGCGTAATCAATTCAACTAGAACAGTGCTGACTTCGTTTAGACATTGGAAGAAGCGATCGATACCAGAGGGACATTCATATTTGAAAATAAGAATTAAAAAGGATAATCTAGGGTTTATCAAAAGTTCGTCAGTATATGAAATTCTCGTAAATACAACATAAGGAACAATTATTGTAAGCGCTCAACTTTCCCTAACTCAATAAAAAAGATGTAACAGCGAATAAAAAAAATGTATAAAGAGCTTTGTTAAACAAGACCGGTAACAAACACATATCCGTTGGAATTTAACTAAGTGTATTAGATCATAAAAACTAAAAGACTTTTAATACATTGATAATTGTCTAAAGTCATCAAACATTTTTTGAAGTACTAAATTCTTTAAGAATGAAAAAATTGTGAATAACATAAAAACTGATTGGATCACAGTGATTCCGAGAGGATAAAGACCATTTCGTACCTTCCTCAATTCTCCGTATACTTAAAGGTCTCCCTTGGGGGAATATGACCCTACATAGATATAATGGAATTTGATGCGACTGTCATACAATTGAGAGGTTAAGCTAGCTATAAAACCAGATTCAAACCACCATTTTCTACATGAGAATGTCTGTACTAAGTCAGGGAATATAATAGTTGTTATCAATTCGTTTGATGTCTTTTGAGTTTTTGAAAGGAGTAAGTTCGGTAAGGGTCATAGTTGACCCCAATTATAAAGTTCATAGTTATAACACCTTAAATGTTTTAAGTTGCCTTAAAGACACGTGATAAAGTTAAACAGAACTATTTTGTCAAAAGTTTAATTCTAACACGTTGATTTTTACATCCCAAAAAGGTCAAGATAAGGGATTTTGGTGAAATTTGACAAAATCAGCTGGATTTCAACCAAATTGAGGACCAGGAAACATAGAGCGCAGGCGTCGACAAACTTAATTTTCAAATGAGACATGTAAAATGTCTTCACAAACATTATTTTAAAAGATCTTTGTTGTCGACGTATGCGCTTTACGTTTCCTGTCCAATAATCTATGGAAATTTACCCATTTTCATTGATTACTTCGTGAAAATCAATATGAGTACAACTTGTGACGTCATAATGGAACGCAGAAACGTAAAATTTTCAACAAAATGGCTTATTTCCGTTCTATTCACTGTATTAGCTATTATATATTGTGATATTGGTCAATAAATCCGAATTTGAAATTTATGCTAAAAAGGGGGGGCCATTTTAGGACCTTTCCGAACATACTCCTTTCCTCGGAGTTCAGTATTTTTTTAAATATTTTTTGGGGAATATTCTCTGCCCATCTTAGTCATATATATACTCAAATATTCAAGTTACCTTGGCCGTAAAATTTTCATGTTTGAACATTTCTTGATGAAGCTATTTGTAAATCTCCAAAAGGTGTGTTAGAAGTTATAAAGAGATATAATATCTTTTTTTTTTATTTCAGTAAACTTTTTACTTATATTTATTTCTATATGCTGTGGTTTTTTTATTACTCGTTGGATTCCCATTTTCGTGGAATTTGTGGTTACCTGGGAACCACGAATTTCAAAGTTCAACAAATTACAAATTTTATAAAGACATTTATGCATACTTTCATGACTTTTGCCAAAGCAAATACCCACGAGAAACAAACTTTTCCTCCATCCACGATACTTGGTACGCATAAAAATAACAATCGTTTGATGATGGCTGATTCACAAATACAAAGTCATGACCTGCGTAATGTATAAAAGTTTAAAAAAAATGCAAAATAGGCATACGAACTACATACATACTTGCGCCACAAATAACACCAACGTCTTCCGTGTGTAAACAATCAACGAAATCTCTGTGTTTACAATTACTTAAGGTTGTTTCATTTCCAAAACATCCTAATTCGTTATAATGAATTTTGCCAGTGCCTGGTCCATATATATGTTCCAGAGTAGGTATAGCTATTCCACTTGAAAAAAATATATACTAAAAAATAGATGGTATTATCAGAGTATGTCGGTTATTATGAAATAGTTATCAAATATACCAGGATTATAATTTAATGACGCGCGTTTTGTCTACATAAGACTCATCAGTGACGCTCAGATCATAATAGTTATCAAGTCAAACAAGTACAAAGTTGAAGAGCATTGATGACCCAAAATTCCAAAAAAGTTGTGCATATTGGAACTAAGGTAATTTATTTCTGGGATAAGAAAATCCATATTGTTTCGAGTTTTGTCAACAGGAAATTTACAGTTATCTGAATAAAATAAAAACCGTCATTCACAATTGTATTTTGAAATTAGGATATACCTTCATCGGGAATAATCAAACCATACAATCATGTTTTAGCCAGTTATGTATAAATGCGTTGCAATTAGGAGGTATATGATTAAAGAGAATAGCCAAAACATCCAAGTTTAACTTTTCCGTAAGTCAGTCGGTATCTTATTTTCCTAATAAGTAGATGTTTTAAATCACGCCGAAAGTACCAAAATCACTACATTAATACCGATCATTGAGCTGATGATACAATCCACCAGAAGTTGGGTTCGTGTTTCTCGTTTCATTAGTTTCTATGTAATATTTTGTTGACTGCTTGTTGTCTTTCTGGTTTTTTTTTTTGCCAAGCTATTGTAGAATTTTCTACTACTTATCACGCACAATTGTCCATTTGGTATTTTTTCATCACTTTTATTATCACGTTATATAGAATTTTTATGTAAGCCTAATAATATATAAAATTCCGAGATTTCTATCACTTGACTTACGATTGTCCAAATCCCGCCTCCCGACAGACTACTCGCGCGTCCTCTAAAGTAAAACCGGTTGAACATATCGTTCCTACTTGACCATCTTTTTCGATCTGTACCACACCAGATCTTGACTGTGATAATTTCACATTTGATACTAAAGTTAGGACAAAAAGAAAAAACTAAATATAGTTAAACATACTAAGTTTTAGTTACATGAATTTTCTAATAAGTTGTTATTGACCTAAATTACCTGTTAGTAACTGCGATTTCGTTCAGATATGTTAATAGTGTATTTTTGTTGTAGAGATATAAATGTACTTGCCCATGAACATTCTGTGATTTTGTTGGATGCATTTCTCTATGTATTCATCTGATGAGTTGAGCTTTTTTCAACTGATTTTTATAGTTCACGACCGTTCCAGGTTAGTGGCGGATTGAGCGCTTACAAATTTGACAACTATATTGATGATACTCTCGTGCTTTATGATAAAATGAGACAGAAATAAATAAAAAATCACATATTTTAGGATAAACTTTGTTTGAGTGAGTTGGAACGTTTGTTTCGTATTATATGTGTATAAAAGTAAAATATTAAATTTTTATTCAATATAATTATACTTTTGTGCAAAAGTATCAAAACTATTGAACACAAGTTATAACAGCATTAGTTTCATTATATTCCTATACAAATATATAAACACTATCACATTAATTATGACAAAAACATAATACCAAAATATAAAAGAAAAAAGTATACAGAAAGTGTGATCAAATTGGAATTCAATATTTTAGTTGTATGTTATTTTAAACATCCTTATTTATAGTGGATTGGGAAACAAGTTATCATAACTAATATTAATCCCTTTCCACTTTGCAGATGCGAGTGCTGCCTTGTAGCGGCATAAGCCTGTTCTTTTTCGAAATCTACAAGGGTGTCTTTTACAAATGTATGTGCAAGATATATAGCTCTCTCTCTCTCTAAACACGGGCCAGTCATTTATCGTCTTCTTCCGACGCGGACTTTCGTCGTTTCTCAAGACCATACTCGATAACGACTGGTTTGAATTTTTGTGTAATTCTGATATATGATTATGTAAAACCCAAATGTTTTGTATTTTTGCTGCATGAACAACCACCATCACTAGCCAGTTGAAGCTCTATTGATGTATTACATCTTTAACATTAAAAAATATATTTCTCTTCTTGCTTCCTTGTGAGAATGGCACTCGACAAAATAGTACATGCGATCGCCAACTGGATGACTAACATCCTGATCTATGTGTTTTATATCTCACTATGTAACAATCAAAGTATGCAGTGTCTTTTTGTTGCAGTTCAGTGTTTATGTTGTTCCATTGTTTTCCTATTTTATTTAATGTGCTACCTTTTTAACTTTTGTGGATTCGAGCGTCACTGATGAGTGTTTTATGGACGAAACGCGCGTCTTGCGTATTTAGTCCTGGTATCTATGATGAGTTTATTTGCCCTGGTTATCCGTTTGTAACCCGCGTTTGTTTTCGCTTAATCGATGTATGAATAATGGACAGCGGTGTGCAACTTCTGCCTTTATTTAGGAGAGGAATGACAATTATTTATTTGTTTTGATACTTTAAATTTACGTGTTGATGATTATTTTTATATAATGTGGTTTCTAATACTTTTTCGTGCGATACTAATACTTTTTCGTGGATTTCGTGAATATACTTATAAACCAAAATCATTCACAATTCAACGATGTAAACATATATAGACATTTGTAAAACCACATTATCAGATATCTACGAAAATTAATATCAACGAACGTGACTGAGTCCATGGTAAGTACTGTATATACTTGAGTGTACTCACTTAGAAATGCGTTTGTACCCAAAGCTAAAGAAACTGAAAAGATAAAGGATGAAAATATTCTAAAACATAATTAAACTTTTCTTTCATATAATAATCAAAGTTCCGGTGCATTGCTTAAAACCATAAGGAGAATTTCCGCCATATAAGTGAAGACGCCATTGTAGGCAATGTATTTGCCACGAAATAATGTTGTCACTGGTAACAACGTGTTTATTTTGTCGTCGTTTCATTCCCGTTCTTCGGTTATATTTTTATTACATGCCAAAAACATAACGGCTTCTGATCCTTCTGTACTAAAATTACAAATACCTTAGTTCCTTACAATTTAAGAGGGTTTTTCTGGTTTTTTTGACTGAATTATTTTAGGTGTCGTACGCGTATTTTGCAGTATGTTTTACTTTTTCGGTTTGTTTATAGAATACTGTCTTTTATCATTTTGACCTCCGAACTATCTTTTTACAAGGTTTAATCCACCATTTGCTACATAAGGACTTGCCGGTATCACGTCACGAATATAACAGTCGTTTTCCATTCGTTTTTTGAGTCGGAGGGTTGATTTTGCTATTTTATAAAGGATTTTCGGTTTTGAATTATACTCTTGGAGTTCTCTTTTATTTTCTTTGTTTGTTTACTTTTCTAATTCTTTTACATAAGAACACTCAAATTTTTAAGAGAACCAATTAGAATGATCTATTAATAATTTCAAAAAATGGATTTGTTAGGCGTCTACTGTTTTAAATACAACCGTCCGCAACATACTTTATACAATGATATATGGACTAATAATTAACAAAAAACTGAAAAGAAAAACTTAAAGAAAACAGCAAGAAAAGGCAGACAAAATCAACCTTTGCGGAATTACAGATAGAAATAGGATTTGAAAATGTGGTGCTCATTGAATAATATGCGTAGACCCGATGGTTCAATATGCACTTAGAAATTTCGAATATACAGTCAAAGCATAACAGTCATCCCTTATAATTTAATTCTAAATCATTTTAATTGAGTCAATCATGATAACGGCATGTTCACCTGACTAAATTATGTCAATGCGCTGATATACAAAACACTTTCAGCCAATCAGAAGACGTGTTACATCCAAAATTAAATAAGTCATAGTGATATATACAACTCAAAGTGCAAATTATTGTCATCAATTTCAAATTTTATTGATATTTCAAATAATGATTACAATTTATACATATAATGAAGATTCATCACAAATATTCATTAAAAGAAAAAAAAAACATCTTAACGGAAATCGAAACACATGTTTGTAATTCTAAATATGAGCAAAAGTTATTCTGACTTACTCAGAAAAGTACATATAACATGTATAAAGCCAGTGACTGCCATTTTAATTCGTCGGAAAATTTCGTAATAGACGTTTATCTTTATAAACTTGTATAAAGATAACGGTCGTTACAAATTGTATTTCCGTGTGACGAAGTTCATTAAGAGCAGAATGAATGGGAATCGTAGTGAAATACAAGAACAGGACGTCCCCTTCTATTTGAAAAAAAAACCCATTTCCTTCTAGTTTTTCTGGGGAATAATACAAACTGAGTTTGGCATGCATATGATAGTATAAGAGGAACATTGCTTTGTTATTCAATAGGTTTATATATATTCTCAGATAACAAGAATGTGAGATATCGTGTCCAGTGATTAAGAGTTTGAAATGCAATTTGAGATTTCCCAACTTACGTATGTCAGCTTGACATATAATTTTACTATCTAATGTTTCACTTTGGAATCATTTCTAAGTCCTGGCTAATAATCTTCGGTTTTATGTTACTATCTTGTTATTTTTTTACAAATGAAAACTTTCAAAAAATCAAATTTTATTGAATTAAAATATTATTGGTATTCATTTTATTGCATGAGATGTGCATTTCGACACAAACGTATATATAGAGAGAATAATACATGGCAAAATCCGTATCATATGTCGTATCATCCCAAGACATCAATATCAGCCCAAGGGCTTTATCATATATTTCAACAGAAGAGTATTATTTTATATGAACTGTTTTCTGATCCATTCCACTGGGTTACCTTCAGTTCTACTTTTGTCATGTGTCAAAGGCCTTAAAAGAACTGCCCAATTACTGATCCGAAGCACCTGGGTTCCCTTACAATTTGCGTGCTGTTGTTTTTAAAATATTTTGTTTATTATTGTATTTATTTGCGTGTTTTGTATTTTTTATAGTTGCATTTAGTGTGCCAAAAAATATGAAAACTTGACGTTCGTGACGTCGCATACAATATGAAAACTTGACGTTCGTGACGTCACATACCAAACAATGACGTCATTCAAAACATTGACCTATTTTGAGGAAAATTTTTCTTAAGCAAAAAAAAACAAAACTGACTTTATGTAAAAAAAAAAAAAGTAGGGGTGTGATAAAGGGTATGCGATAAAGGATGCGCATCAAAGTTGCGCGATATTGATTAAACAGCAGGCTATTTATCAAACATGCAAAACTACTGTATTTACTACTAAACATGTGATAAATATAAGCGCTTATAGAACCAAACTTGATCAAATATAAAGACAAATCCGGACAATTTATCAGAGGTATGGACGAGGAGATTCATTTCTTAATATGGGTCATTTTCAAAAAATGTACACCCATGCTAAAATTTGTATTTCTAATGGGAATTTCAGTTGTAATGGTTTAAATGAAAGCTTGTCGGAATTGTGATTCAGAACATTAATAATAGACGTGTTAGGAAAGTCGATACTACTGCTGGCGCTCGTGTTGGTCGGAAGAAATATATAATATGATTGGGGACCTTCTCAATGAGTACAAAAACTGAACATTTTTGTTACCTGTTTGGGCGTGTTTGATACCGCTGAGACAAATCTGTAACAATTGTATTTATTAGAGTACGCAGGAGAAGATCAAGTTATTTGTTTAAGAACCAGAAAAGATTCAATAAATACATTTTTAGACAAATTAATATTAGTTTTGTGAATAATTTATCTTTTTTAAACATCTTGTAAGCCTTTGTTATTTTATTAATACTTTTAGCTTTCAGTAACTGCAAGTACTTTGATATTGGTACTTTGTGTCTATTGTCTTTATGGTATTTCTTTTAACGATTCCTGCCGATATAATGAGTCATGCCATTTTCAATCGATTTGCATAGTATGTACTTATGAATTACTGTTACAATTACACGACTGTCCGATGTTAGAAAAGGGTTTCGTCAAGAGCTCTTACGAACATATTTAACCCCGCAATATTATGTATGAACCGGTCACACACCATCAGCCTCTTATTCAGTAATTGAAGTTAGATTTTGAATGCGCACACTGGTAGTATACAGCAAATAAAAATAAGTACAACACAAAACAAATAAACACAAAAATAAATTACCCCCCCCCCCCGACACACACACACACACACACACACTCCTCATCTGTTATAAGACTATAAAAAGGTGACCACGATTTTTGATTCTATATCATAAACATACGTCTTTGGAAAGATCGTTATAAGCTTTTCTGATAATTCTGATTTTAGAAACAAAAAGTTTAAACGACATTTAAAGAACGATACAAACAAACTTTGCTTTAGTTGAATTTTGACGATTTGAACCCCATTGTCTTCGTGTAAAATAACATCTGTCTGCATTTCCGATTCCAATGGGTTCAAGTTTATTCTCTCGCCTACAAAATTCGAGGGTTTCTTTACCCTTGGTCCGCCTTTCCGTCCGTAACACACTTGTTGACACTCTATATTTAACATCGTTCTAGGAATTTGACCGTACTTGATTAATTTTTAGTCCTTATGAAAATCTAGAATCCTATTAATTTTTGAAGACAAAGGTCAAGGTCACAGTTGGAATTATTTGACGCAATAAGACGTCTAGAGACAGTCAGAGTCGTTTGTGACCTTATGGGAACAGCAAAGGAACGAACTAAAACAAACAGTTGAATTGTTTGGTGGACTTTTCGGGAGACATTAAACAATGCAAATGCTACCCAATCATACAATGCTAAAAGTTATTAGGCAAGTGAACAACAAAATCCCAAATTTGCATTATAAAATAAATCATCGAGCGTTCATATTGTGAAAAGGGGATTTGTGTTTTCCAAAATAGTTTTTTTTTTTTTTTATTATTTTTTTTTAAATCGTACCAGAATGAAGCAAAACGATATACTAGTAGTTTGCTTCCATTGAGAGATCAAGCGGGCCAAAACCCTTATCAAATTTTTTTTTGAAGGAATTTTGTTGATTCTGAAAATAAAACAAAAACATCCCCTCTTTTTCATGTGTATCCTTAATTTACAAATGTGCCACGTAATTTATTTTAATTATCACATTTGAAAATTAATGTTGGTTCTTAACAATGCCCGATCGGTCATGTATTGCACACAATAAATAACGTATTTCAGTGGCCATACAGGTAATAAAAAATAGAGTATTTATAATTTTGGAGATGACCCCCCAAATCTTATTGTATTTATCTTCCATCCAACACGAGCACCAACAGTAGTATCGACTTTCCTAACACGTCTAATAAACACACCTTACATCTATTTTGATAAGATTAAACTGCATTTAAGGCCGATTTTGGGGGCATTTGTGTGCGTACAGTGTCAGAAAAACACATTTCAAATGATTTTTTTTCGATTTTCTGATCACCTTTATATCTGCAAAAGAGACTTTTTAACAACGTTTTTTTATTACTCTAACGAAAAATCGTAGCTTCTTTATCATTGTATGTAACGTATTATCTACAAACTAAATTCAATCAGCGTACGAGAGGTTCATGTCCATCCTGTTACCACTACCTAAATCAGCCGTTAATTTTTTCTCCCTTTTCAAGACATTTAATGAAAAAAATAGAGTGTACTTTTTTTCATGTCTATGCTGTTACCAACAATTTTGATTAATTACACCAACAGTATGCTTGTAAAAAGTGCAATAACGTGTTGGAAACCAAATTCACAATAGAAAACCATAATCATTTCACCAAAGGGAGTAGTTATTTCACAACAGCAATCAAAAACGAAGAAATTTGTCTATCCTGTTATGTCTATCCTGTTACTATGGTTGCTATGGTTACAGTAACAGGATAGACAATTGTAGACAAAAACGTCGTTAAATTTTTTTATCTTAACATATAGGTGCAAAACGAATGAAATATTTCGTTGTTTGAACTCATCTTAAGGTTATAACGTCTTAATTTTCCCCAATTAACAAAAAGGTAACAGGATAGACTTTTATATAGTGATATATCAGAAACGTACGTTCCTGTTACCAATGAAATAAAGAGAAAAGTAAACTAACTTATGATAGATTTACTTGATGGGTTTATTTGAAAGGGTGAAAAAATACCGAACAATATAAATTGCTATCTTAGACTTGCATTACTGGTGGTAATTTTTACAACTTTTGAAAACCAATTTTTAATGGCATTTTTCAGTACAACCTGGAAAATGGGAAAACAATCTATTATTTTACAGAATGAATATATATAGAAGTTTATTCTCTTGAAAACCATCTAATTGGTTACGTAAAACAGGCTTAACATTTTATCTAAACCTTTTCTTAATAACCCAAAATTTCTTTTGAAAATGGTAACAGGATAGACAAAATATTGTACCACCGATCAAAAAATGTTTCAAGATATTCTTCTATGACATCATTAAGACTACATCTTTTAATATGTTGTTCTTAATGTACTGTTTGTTTTGATTTGCTTATGTAGAGGGTTGTTTGAATAAGTAACTTTTAATAATTTTTTCAATTTCAAAATTCGACATTTTTTGAAAATGACCCATATAAGAAGAAATTTAAAATATAAAGAAATTTATAACTTGTAATGCTGTTATCCATTAAACTTATTTGTGTTATTTCCCATACCACTTTCCCGAGTGTTACTACAGAATTATACTGGGTTTGACTAACATGAGCAACACGACGGGTACCACATTTAGATCAGGATCTGCTTACCCTTCCGGAGCATATTAGATTACCCCAAGTGTTTGTTGGAATTCGTTTTGCCGAATCACAGATTTCAGTTGTTGTGTTTTGTTTTCTATTGTTTGTCGGTTTGTCTGTTTATCTTTTTTTCTCTTTTTTTTTGCCATGGCTTTGTCATTTTATTGTCGACTGTGTTTGAATGTCCCTTTGGTGACTTTGTTTGGTCTTTCTTTTGAAGTATCTTCGAACAAAATTAGTTTACATTATTTATATTGAGGTGTGAAAGACATATATTTAGGAACTTTTGTTTACAATTTTATAAGAAAAAGAAAAGATCCTTTCTCATTGTTTCTTAAACTTTCCTCTGCCAACAAATACTTCAAAGTTCCATAAAAAAACCTTCCTATTTCAAAGATCAGTCTGCACCAATAATTTATTTTATCTTTACCAAACCAATTGCAACTACAATTTTCAATTACACACACATGTTGCAGGATCTCAATATTGAAGACTTCAAGTCCAAACCTCCTGCTTGAACCTTTGCTAGTTCCCCATTTATATAATATATAGTCAGGCCTGCCACGTTATTACCGGAGACCTACATAATAACACTCCACTGTGAAATGTGTTATCCAAAGGTCCGAAATATTGTGAGTCTAAATACATCAATTGGAAACACATTTTCAAAATTCTGATGGATTCAGTCGAGAATTATGCCAGACAATGGTTAAACACGAGAGAAGACGAATATACTCTTTCCAAGTGATTAAGGCTGTGAACAGGTCTTTGATACAAATCAGAATTAAGAAATTGAATGAATCTATTAATACTCATACCAGTTCAATCTTTAAAGACCCAAATGTTTCAAAACACTTGTCCTACCTCCATGACAAATATGTTGTTGTTCATGCAAACAAATCCCCAAATAACATGATTTATGTGTGTAAATCACGTTACATAAACTGCTTGATAAATTAATGAAGTATTGACAATTCACTTGGAAACTCAACATATACCCGACGACAATTACTATAGAGGAAATTCTGGATAAAATCATCGATTTGTCTATATTTCCTTTAGAATTTCGAATATAGATGAAGATCACTGTATTGGATACCTAAACTACATAAAAAGAGGGTTAAACTAACATCGCCATGGCTAAAAAAGAATAAGAAAAACAGAAAAACAATAGTTCACACGACACAAAATCGAAAAATAAAACACGAAGCAACTCGGACACCACCAAAAACTTGACGATTAAGAGTTGACCATACTGGGGTATGGACAATTGATGTTAAACACTGTATTTTGATTTCACCATATGTTTTGGTAAATTTCGTTGTTTATTTGTTGTTTGATTCGTAGTTCTGTTCATATGATTTTGTAAGTAGTTGCTTTAATTGTCCATGGTAAATACAGATTAACTCGATAACTAAGCAACAAATTCTTGAGTGTTTAATGTTAATGAACACTGATATAAGTTTTCTATACATTGAGCTGCGCCCCAAAAAAATAAAAGATTACCAGTTTGCTAAATCAATGAAAAATACATTGGCTAAACATGTCTATCCTTCCATTGGATAATGGATTGGTTTATTCAAATTTTAATTTGACGTATGCTATTCATTTAATTATTACAACACCACGTATATGTCAAGGTACCTGTTGCTATATTCGAATCGTGAATCAAACGTGACAAAATGACCAAAGTTTGACTTACACACTAGTTCCTTATCTTATGACGAACAGTTAGTTGTAATCTTATATACATTACTTATAACAGCAGTGGGCAAACTGGTCACTCAAGATGAATTTGTGCTGCATATTTTTGTCAGGTTTGTTCTTTTGTTCATTTTTACTTCACAAATTGTAGTTTCATTCGTTAATATAAAATGCATGTATATGTTATGATTCCAATATGAATAAATTCACCCTTTCAGCAGTGTATAATGTTTTGACCTCAAATGGGAACATTTTGAATATTTGCCATCAATTAAGATTAGTAACCACATATCGTTATTCCTCCATCAATAAAATGAGACCTCGCGACATATACCAACCAATCAATTTAAAATAGTGCTATATAAAAGGGACAACTTGACCTTGCAATAACGTTTGAGTATTCGGTCCGAATTTAAAGCCTCGTTGTGACTTTCACTTGGATATAGAAAAAAATCCAGTGTCTTGGCTTTTGGGTTTCGCCAGGTGTTTAAATACACTGCATATATTCAGACTTTCCATTACATTCAGAGATAGATGTTGATTTATTTTTCAACTGTTAAACACACAAAGTTGGCAACTTTATGTAATAACCTTGGCCGCCATTTTGGGGTCAAAAACTGGTGGTTTTTTTTGGTGTTTTTTTTTACTTTCCAAATTGAAACATTTATATCTAAACACGGTTCTTCTTTTTAAATCGTAACCTTATGTTTAAGCAGCCAGTTTAACAAATTAAAATTGGTTATATAGTACTGTACTGAACGACTTTAAAAACGCAACACTCATTTTGTTGATTTTTTTTAACAAATCTTGTTTGATTCTCTTACAATTTTTTTTCATGCTTATCATACTTCTTTATCTTAAAAAAAAATCAAAATCTGACTAACCTGTGGTTATTGAACATACCAAATTTTTGAAGTCGCACGAATTTCTTAAAGCGAAAATTTGGACCCATGTCCATGAAAGATTGTTTCAGTTTTGTTTTGTTTTTTTTTTTTTTTTTTGCTTTGTGAAACAGTTCTTTCAATCCTTTGCCTCACTTTAATCAGTTAAAAAATGTTGCATCTCCATATTGCCAAGACTGAGAAATAAAAAACTGAATTAGCCCTTAAAAATACTGCAAACATGAAAACATAAACGTGCTGAAACCATACTGTATGACTTCAGAAACTCGTCTTACTATCCTTTCGACAACGATACAAGTAGACAAGATTTGTTGCTGGCCATCAATTAACAGATTAACGTGTAGAAACAATTAAACGTCAACAGAATCTGATTACGCAACGTCATTTGCCAGACATGTTTACGGCCAAAACGTCAACTGCTAATTGCCGAGTGCCATTGCGTACAGATTCATGCCATAAATGGTTCTAACAACTGAATTGCCAAAGAATCGACTGAAGGAAAACCTTTAAAGCCCTCAAGTTCCAACCGCATAGTTGCCAAAACCAATTCGCCGTTTCAGAATCTAATGCATCTTGGGTAATATTTCAAAAGCGTTTTGATTGGTTTAAAACGTTATAAACAATGGAAATTCAACCAATGACGTAACGTTATTTTCACTTTGGGGTACGAACAATGAAATTACCCATGATGCTTTAGATTCTGAAACGGCCAATTACATTGGTGTAATGGGTTGAACAAATGCAAAATCAGAAGGTGTTAAACAGAACCCAAAACATGTCAGACAGAATTTGTTGACCTTTCTGATAATCATTTTGGCATTTGTAACAGGCAGTCATCGCTTTTGACGGTGACACATTCATTCAAAAATAACAAAAAATAATCTAGTGTTGCGTTTCTAAAGTCGGTCAGTATATTTGCACGTAGACCTCCAACATGACAAAAGGGAAATAACTCTATCAGCTTTAATTGCGTCAATCAAATAATACCAATATAAAATGTTAACACATGTTGTTTGGTATAATAGGCATACACAGATATTCTTATATTTTTATTTATTCCAAATATATATGTACATGTGTTTCTGTTGTATATTTGTCATTTGAGAACTTTGAAAAATAAATTGACGTTTAAATTAATTCGCAAACTGTGACATTACCGTTCGTATTTTCATTTCATGGTAACACAGATAGTTGTATTATATAATGCTCGATACTTGTATTATCAAACAAAAATTAAATTGAAAATATGGCTAGCATCTTACTTTCAAATAAACTGTAACAGTTACCTTTAATATTTGATTTTAAAATTTTCAGTGGTATTTATTCAGTCAGCTGTATGTCAAGGTAGGCACTACAATTCATATTCTAAAATTACATAAAACTTAGAACATTTGTATTCTCAACAGTCAATTTTCAATTATTGACTGTGTTTTAAGGAGAGAAAAAATAGTTTGCAAATGGAGACAAATCCTTTGTTGAACAAATAAAATGTAAAATGCAAATGACACAAACATAATGCTTTGTACCTCACCTAGTATTGAATTTGAATACGTGCATTCATCACACAATTTTGATATCAGCGATATTTTTAGCAGATATTTTTAAATAGTTTTTTTTTTGCTTAATATGATCTTCAACACATGCTCCTTCCATAAGATTAATTCAGAGGCAAATAGTAAGTTTGACTTCATTCTACGACATGAAAAAAAAATACAATTATGTCTTTAGATATATAATAAATGCTTAACTAGTCCTAACAATTTTGTTAAGATCTCAACGCAGATAGTTATAAATTGGACATACTGATTCTTTATACATGTAATTCATTTTAAGATAAATGCATAGTTTAAAAGGCATTATCTACAATACCAGCAGTACGTATTTCGCTGTTAATTTATTTTTATCAAGTTCTTATCACGTATTTAAACCATTTTAGTGACAGTGCAGCTGTCTGGCAAAGCATCCGGTACAATACAAGTAACTAAAAATGGCGTTTTGGGAACAATATGTGATGACCATTTCAACAAAGCAGACGCACAAGTTGTTTGTCGTATGTTAGGTAGCAAAGGGTATGTACGTTTAGATACCTTATTTATCCTTTCTACAACTGGTCAGATTTTGTATTTCAAGAATATCCAAAGGTAGAAATTCGATTGCTCTTGGTTGTTTTCTTTGCCATGGCCATCGTCAGTAGCTTCTTTTTCTACCAACGAATCATTCAATGTTTTATAAATTTACTGTTTGCAAAAGAATGAATTATTCGAAATACTAAGGATTTCCCAGGCATAGATATCCTAAGCCGTATTTGGCGCGACTTTTTGAAATTTTAGGTCATAAATGCTCTTCAACTTTGTACTTGTTTAGCTTTCTAACTATTATGAGCGTCACTGATGAGTCTGATAAAGACGAAACGTGCATCTGGCGTATCAAATTATAAGCCCGGTATCTTTGTTCTATTGTATATTATTCCAATTAAATTAGATCAATTGACAAAGTTGTATCATTTGGGGAAAACATAGTTAAATGGGGTTTTTGTAAGATGGTGTTGCTCAATTTCTTTTGTGTATTGTTTTCTTAACTGTCTTTGTTTTTGTAATTTTTTCTCACTGGTATCTTCTCTCGGTCAACACTGGGGTTTTTTGTAAATGTTAATAGTTCATTCAAGGACAGTAACTCCTGATGAGTAAAATAACAACCATTAACAACTAAGAATAATTTAATTTGGATGTAACGCGTCTTCTGATTGGCTGACGTTATTTTGTTATCAGCCCATAGACATAATTTAGTCATGTGATCGTGACGTCATCAACGATTTTTCATGGCTTTGTACGGTTTAAAATGGAATTTAGAATTAAATTATAAGAAATGAATGTAATATTTTTTCTGTCTATTCGAAATAACATAAAAAATGTGTGCACACTGTTAAATAACCCACTACACGCGTTTAGTGTGCACCAAATTTTTTATGTTATTTCTTCATAGAATTAAAAAATATTACAGTCATTCCTTAAATAAAAAATGATAATACTATCGTAATTGTCTGTAACGTCACGAACAATACATGATACCTAAATTATAAAAATGATGTTTTTTATTTAGAGGAGTAGCTGCACCAACTTCTGAGGGTGTTTTCCCACCAGGAACTGGCAAGCTTTTATATGATGAGTTAAACTGCGTTGGTACTGAACAGAGTATAGAACAGTGTACAAGTTCCGCCATTAACGATTGTTTCCATAGTGAAGATGCAGGTGTTATTTGCGATTCAAGTAAGCCGCCCTTACACTACATACGTAGTTTAAGAAAAGAAAAAACAATACGTTTGATAGCCGTCAATTGTACGGCAATCTAAAACATAAATAAATCAAAAGAAATTGAACATAGTACCAGTATTTGTTCAGTTGCATAAAAAAGAGAATATCAAAGATTGGTCAAAACAAAACAAAAAATCTAAAAAAAATTGAAGACACATTACTGACAAGTCAGTGAATGAAACACAGAATAGTAAGCCAAATTTATAATTTATTCTCCCATGTAACCTTTATTCCATCAGTCAATTCATAATTGATCAATAAGTGATAATGTTTGTATGGGATAAATGCACCAACCTTAGTGTTGAAAAGCATGACATTCCTCTTGTGGAATGGTAGCAAGTCCTCGAATTCCTCATGAGGATTGGTAGCTAGACCTCAGATTGCAAATGTCTATTGTCTCCACACACAAATGGTATTGCGTTGTATTTACATCTAGTTTTTTTTGTTTTTATTCAGGCGAGGTTCAGTATCGGTTGGTTAATGGTAAGGATCAGAATAGTGGTCGTGTAGAAATTAATATCAACGGTGTATGGGGCACTATGTGTGATGACGAGTTTGATGCTACTTCGGCTAAAATAATGTGTAAACAACTTGGTCTTCCATCGTAAGTTGATCTAATATTATGGTTTATTTGTATAGACTCTTTTAGTTTTCGACTTATCAGCATTATATATACTTAGAATGAAATTCAAAACAGTGTGGCTGTGGCCATTGATTGACACATTAAATTCATCCATTGACTGGGACAATTTAGGTGAACGTTTGTATGTAACGACCACTGCTAACTATGTACTTTTTAAAGCCACTTAAACAATGGGGTCACCAAAGGTTCTCAACACCTTAATAAAGTAATTCGAAAAACTAATCAGAAATAACACGATGTTTTGATTTATATCAATTATATGAATCAAAACATAAAGGTTATTCCTGATTAATTTTTTGAATTATTTTATAATTAAAGGCGTTACGAAACCTTTGGTGACCCCACAGTTTAAATGTCTATCGTAGGTACGTCGTGAACAGTGGTCGTTACAGACAAACGTTCATGTAAATTGTCCCAATCAAAGGATGAATTTAATGTGTCAATCAATGGCCACAGCCACACTGTTTTGAATTTCATTCTAGCTATCTAAATTTTACGAGCGAGCCTGATAATAGATAACAAAAGTGCATGTTGTAATCATAAAAGATTCGTTGTGCGCATAAACACTTGTTTCACGCATGGAACAGTTGTTATACTTATGAAACACTTTTGCACGCATGAAGCAATTGCTGTACACCTGGAACACTTGTTGGACGAATATAACAATTTTTTGCACATATGGAACACTTGTACGCATAGATCAGTGTATAATGTATGGAATCCGTTTGTGCGCGTACATGTCCATCACTTGTTGTAAGCATTGAACACGTGTTGAAATATTATGTATCAGTTGATTCGATCTACAGATGTAAGCTATTATACATGGATAAGATGATTAATCTCTAAAATCATAACTTCTTACTCTTTCCTTTCGACATATATTACAGTTTTTCCTGTATGAAGTTGCTTTTTTAACCCTTAAGACTTAGTTAACTTTAGAAAATGATATAGACTTGAATACAAGTTGATGATTGGTAACGTAAACGCGATGAATTGATGATTGGTAACGTAAACGCGATGAATTGATGATTGGTAACGTAAACGCGATGAATTGATGATTGGTAACGTAAACGCGATGAATTAATGATTGGTAACGTAAACGCGATGAATTGATGATTGGTAACGTAAACGCAATGAATTGATGATTTGTAACGTAAACGCGATAAAACTAACATAGATTGATTGGTTGGTGATTGTTTTACGCCGCATCAGCAAAAAAAGGTTTTATCACGGCGAAACCAACAAAGAAATATATGCAATTTCTATCCAAAAGAAAAAACAGTATGACAAACTGAATACTAGTAAATATTTATATATTATCTCAATAGCAATTAGGCAGTAAAAAATAATCATTATTCATTTTGAATATTATGAGCATGGCATTACTGAGTAAAATCCACGAATAAAAATGTATACAAGACCAAAAGAGTAATTGATTAACCATTATTATTTTTTAAAATACTTGAAGTATTTTAATTAATATTCATTTATACTCACATTGAAGGTAATGTCAGTAATTTTAAATTGAAGTATAATCATTTCAATCAATATAGGGCATATGCAACGCCAGGTGTGTTTGGTTCTGGGTTGACCACGGCACCAATCTATTTTGATGACGTTCACTGTATTGGGAATGAAACAGATATACTCGGCTGCAACATGACAGCCATAGGTGACAACGATTGTGACCACACTGAAGACATCGGTGTTGTTTGCTCTGGTAAGTAGAGATGAACTTGGAAATGTGACATAAACTTGAGATTGGAAACGGGGAATGTGTCAAAGAGACAACAACCCTATCAAAGGGCAAGGGGGGGGGGGGAAACAAGATCACAAAAAGTTCTACAACACAGCTATAAAATTCAGCACCCGTAGGCGTTCGTCAGCTGGACCTATAAACCATCATGTAATTCAATTCAATAGACACCACACTAAACTTTGAAACATACAAATGAACAAAATTTTGAAAATCACACAAGACTACCATGTCTATCAAATGTCAATTTAAAAGTAGAAATTCTTAAGAACAAGAAGTCCCCATCTTATAGAGTTCAAAACACTTATGTATTGTACATTGTATGAAAGATGAGTTGTGGTTACATTCAGTTAAAACTAGAATTCAATCGTTTTAACATTAAGAATATTCAAACTCATATTATAGCGGAAGAGAAACTCAGATCGCCATGCCAAAAAAGATCGAAGAACGACAAAAAGACTAACAGTAATCTACCAGACTAAAATCTGCGCAACACGAACCCCATCTAAACTAAACTGTATTTCTGCTGATAGGTAAATAATACTTAAAGTAAGAAAATGAAGTTTTTACCATCATGGATACTATAAAGAGTCACGTTTTTTTTATATTTAGTTGTTAATTTCTAATATCTTTAGATCAACCTCCAAATATCCAAGTACGTCTGGTTGGAGGTACAACAACTGATGAAGGTCGTGTAGAGGTCAATTTTGGTAACGGATGGGGTACCGTATGTGATGATGGTTGGACTGCCCAAGATGCAACAGTCGTCTGTAAGATGCTTGGATATACAGGGTATGTTAGAACGATCAAATAAATAAGCTGACAGTAACTTACCCAACTTCCGAAGCAAGGTAGTCGGGTCTACGAACTTTACCGAATTCCGATAGCAGAGTTTATGAGCGTCGGTCGATGCTTGGTAGTTTTAACTAGCAAAGACACAAACTCCCCGGCAGTTCCAGTTCCGATCCGCATACGGGCCCGAATAAAACAGTTCCGGAACGGAAACGATCACTGTCCGGAGTTTGGCAAAGACATTCAAATCTCACGATAATTCACTAAAAGCAAAGCTCCGTTTGTCAAATCTCACGATAATTCACTAAAAGCAAAGCTCCGTTTGTCAAATCTCACGATAATTCACTAAAAGCAAAGCTCCGTTTGTCAAATCTCACGATAATTCACTAAAAGCAAAGCTCGGTTTATCCGACTGAGTAATCTATGAACGATTCTGTTACAACTGTAAATTGATTTTATGATCGCGTCTTCGTATATTACTTCATTTATTTTTTCGTATTTTGTCTCATTTTTGTGTATGTGCTTTGTTACATATTTGTTTGTTTTTATAGTGATAATGATTATAACATACTTTTGACTGCTTTACTTATGTTTTTTGACATTTTAAACTATTTTGTCTGTTTGTTTTGTTCACGCATCGTTGTTATTATAATGGAATGTGATGCGATTGTCATACAAGTGAGAGGTTTAGCTAGCTATAAAACCAGCTTCAATCCACCAGTTTGTACATAAGAAAATGCCTGAACCAAGTCAGGAGCATGAGGAATACAACAGTTGTTGTTATCCATTTGTTTGATGTGTTTGAACCTTTGAACCTTTGATTTTGCAATTTATTAGGAATATTCCTCGGAGTTCAGTATTTTTGTGATTTTACTTTTATTTTTGAATTTATGCCTTTTTGTGTATCTTAGCTATTTTTTTGTCTTTGTTTGTTTGTTTTTTTTTTTGTTTGTTTGTTTTTCGTTTTGTTTTTGTTTTTTGTTTTTTGGTTTTGTTCTTATGTTTTGTTTAGTTTTGTTAAGTTTTGTTTTGTTTTGGGTTTTTTTTATGGGGTTCATTTTTGGAAAGGAGGGGTGGTAATGCTTGAAATTATATTTAACCCTATACTCAGTTTTGTACCTCTATTTTTACATTTATACCAATTATGTCTGTTTGTTTTGTTCACACATCATTGTCAATATAATGGAATTTATAAAACTGACATACAAGGGATACGTTCATCTAGCTTTAAAACCACTTTTAAGCCACCAATTTCTATATTAGAAAATGCCTGTACCAAGTCAGGAATACATGTTGTCATCCATTCGTTTGATGTGTTTGCCCTTTCATTTGGGACCATCTGTTTTGGATTTACCTCAAAGTTCTAGAGTTTTTGTGATTTTACTTTTTGATGTACTAGGTTTGGTATAGTTTCTATTAATTGAAATCTGCAATAAATATTTGTTGATAGATAGTCTTACCATTATTTATTGACATCAGTTATCTATGATATGTTTTATCAATTTTATAAGGGGTAGTCCAAAACCTTATGGCGGTGCTTATTTCGGAGCTGGTACAGGAGACATATCTATGGATGATGTTGATTGCATAGGAACAGAGTCCACTCTAGGAATGTGTAACTTTGGTGGTTTTGGAAACCATGATTGTGATCACACCGAGGACGCCGGTGTTAGTTGTTCAGGCAAAGATGGTAAGTTGTTGAGGCAAAGATTATAAATTGTTTAGGCAAAGACGGTTAGTTGTTTAGAAAAAAATATGGTTTTGAAAACCGACATTAAAAAGATTCGAAAGCTTAACATTGTTTAAGATAAATGCATGTATCAAGTCTACCCTTGAAATATACAAATCTAGGTTATATGGAGCAGTATGTGCTTACCCTTCCAGATAACATGAAGTCCACCAGTTTTGATGAGGTTCGTGTGACTCAGTTTTTCGTTTTGTATTGTTTGTTATCAAACTGTATACTGTGGGTCGTTTTCTGTTGGCCAAGACGTGGTCAGTTTATTTTCGACTGGTGCATTTTAATGTCCCTTTGGTATCTTTCGCCTTTCTTTTATGATAAATTATGATACATTTTAATCAGCAATTTTTTTATATTACGTTTAATATGTCTTGTCGATTCGCGGATTAATTGTCTATATATATATCTTAAAAGAGGGACGAAAGATACCAAAGGGACAGTCAAACTCATAAATCTAAAACAAACTGACAACGCCATGGCTAAAAATGAAAAAGACAAACAGAAAAACAATAGTACACATGACACAACATAGAAAACTAAAGAATAAACAACACGAACCCCACCAAAAACTAGGAGTGATCTCTTAAATTAGAAATACTACAATTTACATTTTGTTTTGATATTCATAAGCATCTGAGTTCTAAATGAATACACTTTTTTTTAAATCCGACATGCCGACAAAATATTTGTTTGCTTCGCCTCAATGCACAATTACCTGATCGCTACATTTATCAAATAAGATACCATTCCTATAAGTATTCTGTAATTGTATAATTTCAGTCGGTGGAGTAACAGCTGTTCGTTTGGTCGGTGGATCTTCTGCCACTGAGGGTCGAGTAGAGGTTCAACATGGCAGCCGATGGGGCACAGTTTGTGATGATCAATTTGATGATAGAGAAGCGCGTGTTGTTTGTAGGATGCTGGGATTCAATGGGTAAGAATACAGATGCATAATGGATAAGAATTTAGAGTCTTGATGGGTTTATAATAGTATGCTGTTAAGTCACGATGAGTAAGAATGCTGAGTGATCAAGGGAAGGATATAACATAATGTACGACTCATTTAAAATTAAGTCTTAAGCTGAGTTGGACAACCCATCAAGATATTTTATGCATATGGAAAATGGATAATTGTATTCGAAAGACCATAAAACATTTCACCTATTGATATTGAGAATGATCAGTTAAATAAAAATAGAATAAATTATTCGGTAGTTTAAGTAATCTGCCAAATTGTAATTGTTGAACAAAACAAATACTGTAGTGGCAGTGGTGGATGGTGACTTCAGAACACTTAAAATGAATGATTATTTTTGCCTATATTCATCCCTATTATATCAAACATATAATTTATTTTAACAGTACAGCCATAGCAATCGGAAGTTCCCGCTGGTCTGGAGCTACTGGTGCTATTTTTATGGACGAGTTGAAGTGTAGTGGTAGAGAGGCGAGTATTGGAGATTGCCAGTTTGATGGATATGGAAATCATGACTGTGATCACACAGAGGACGCTGGTGTTATCTGCAATGCTGGTAAGTAGTACTGTACTTGCAACCTTGTGCGTGTGTTATACCGTATAACGGATTATTTTTGCGGAGGTAAATAAAATTTCGCGATTTTCATTGAAAAAGGTGTACGAAATATGTTGGCGATTATTATTTTGGCGGATACAAAAGTTTTATCAATGCCCTTGTATGTACACTCTTAAATTGGCGGAATTTATTATGGTGATTTTGTTCTATCCGCAAAATTAAGCGAAAATTTACACCTCGCAAAAATAACCCGCTATATGGTATCTTAGCTATCAGACACCAGTCATCAAAAAGTCGCAAATCAGTCACTGACAAGCGATCGAACAGTTAAGTCCGCGTCAAACTATCACCACTACGTCATGCTGACTAATATAGAGAATAATTTGATGGATCGGAATGATTGACTTTTCTGACAGATTGAATTCTTCACATGAGATTGACACAAAGAAAATTTTGGAACAGCAAATTGCACGTACATTGTACGACGTCAATTTAACACAGGGTCAAATTATCCCGTTTATCAGTAAAAAAAAAGAATAATTTTTCAAACATAAAGGCATTATGAAAGACAAAAATAAGGTACAAACTAATTAACCAATTTCATATTGTATCAAAGGTCATAGGTACGTAAGGACAGACATCTTTGTCCCGGCTCCCTTCATTATCTTAAATCCCGGATTTTTCGCTATATATCAGTTATTTGTACCATATGTACAAGTACATCTGAAATTAACGCACCTATGACTTAAAGTTCTCGTAGTTACTGAAAGTTTGCTGACTTAATAAATGATATATTTAGTTATTTATGCACTTTTTCCAGGCAATGTCACCAACGATTTAAGAGTAAGATTAGTGAATGGAAAAACACAATACGAAGGACGTTTGGAAGTTAACTATCATGGTCAGTGGGGTACAGTTTGTGATGACCAATTTGACTACAAAGCTGCCAAAGTTGCATGTAAAATGCTGGGATATTCCGAGTATGTATTACGACATTTGTTTTAAAACAATGACACAAAATAATCAAACAGCTAGATTGCAGACGTTAATTTTACATAAAATTGAGAATGAAAATGGGGAATGTGCCAAAGAGGAAACAACCCGACCATAGAGCAGACAACAGCAGAAGGTCACCAATAGGTCTTGAATGGAACGAGAAATTTCCTCACCCGGAGGCGTCCTTTAGCTGGCCTCTTAAAAATATATACTAGTTCAGTGATAATGAACGCCATACTTAACTCCAAATTATACACAAGAAACTAAAAGTTAAAATAATACAAGACTAACAAAGGCCAGAGGCTCCTGACTTGGGACAAACGCAAAAACTTTTGCGGCGGGGTTAAACATATTTGTGAGATCTCAACCCTCTCTTATAACTCTAGCCAATGCAGAAGAGTAAACGCATAACAATACGCACATTAAAATTCAGTTCAAGAGAAGTCCGAGTCTGATGTCAGAAGATTTAACCAAAGAAAATAAACAAAATGACAATAATACATAAATAACATCAGACTACTAGCAGTTAACTGACATGCCAGCTCCAGACTTCAATTCAACTGATTGAAAAATTATGTCTTCATCATACGAATGTCTATCACTCTTTTAGCAACAAAAACTGTGGATAGCAATAACATGCAAGTACACAGAATAACCTCGGCTAGTACCGTGCAGCTTTTAAAATGAAGTTTAGATTTACAGCAAATTATAATTTTAAGAGATCAATCCAATTACAATCCCGTTCCTTCGCTTACAAGAACTGACAACACTATGTCCTATTTCCTATTCTAATTCATTTTATATCAACCAATTAAATATAGGCCTCCAAATATTTGAAGATATGGATTATTGCGACAAAACCCGAGGATTTTAAGTTCGATTAAAAAAGTAGAATGAAACGTTTTCAGATCCTTGTTATCGAAACAAGGCTAGAGGACCTGTATTCGTATCAGATTGTTGTAGTGATATAAGATTAATATTTGTTTTCCAATGGTTGCTTATCTAATTTCTCATCCTTCCCTACCGCTATATCAGCTTCCTCAACATATCCGTAACACTCTTATCCAGTTAGAGCGTGCAAGCTGCTAATCTAATATATTATAATTAAAAAAATGTTCAGTAGTTGTCGATTGTTGATGTGGATTATAAGTGTTTCTCGTTTCTTGTTTTTTTTTTTATTTAGATAAGACCGTTGGTTTTTCCGTTTGAATGGCTTTACACTAGTAATTTTGGGGCCCTTTATAGCTTGCTGTTCGGTGTGAACCAAGGATCCGTGTTGAAGACCGTACTTTGACCTATATATATTATAATTTTTTACTTTTACAAATTCTGACTATGATGGAGAGTTGTCTCATTGGCACTCATACCACATCTTCTTATATCTATTGATACTGTATATTTTCTATAATATCTAGTTTTGCCATTTTAAAGGTCAAATGCTCAAGCTGTTCATGCTGCCCATTTTGGAGAGGGAACCGGATCAATCATACTAGACAATGTTGCCTGTACCGGACGAGAGGACAGCTTGTCTCGATGTCGTCATAATGCATACATGACCAATAACTGTGACCATTCAGAAGATGTTGGAATTCGATGCGAAGGTAGCTACATTGTTGAATTTAAAAAAAGAAGATGTGGTATGATTGTCAACGAGACAACTCTTCAAAAGAGACCAAAATGACACAGTAATTAACAAATATGGGTCATCGTACGGTCTTCAACAATGAACAAAGCCCATACCGCATATAGTCACCTATAAAAGGCCCTGAAATGGCAATGAATTGGAACAATTGTTATATTAAGGAACAAAAGAATTTTATTTTTATTTTCTAAGCAATCCTTTTTTTATAAATAAAGCCATCTGGTGTCAAAACGACTATATAAAAGAAACGGGTTTCTTTTTATTTAATAACTATTTAAAAAAAAGATAAGAAATCAAATAAATCCAATACTACGAACACATAACAAAATGTTCATGCAATGAACTTCGGGAACGACCATTTAACTTCAAGGGAGTTATGGTTATTTCCCCAAAAATATGAAAATATTCTGATCCCCAATGTGATGGAGAAAAAATATTCTGGTCCATTAGATGACAAAACAATATTCTGAATCCAAATATTTCCTCATACCTTACTAATAGTGTTAAATACTAGTATTGAGAAAAAATAATTTGATTGAGAGTGTTGAAAAACCAAATAAAATTGATTATGTGAGAAAAACAAAATTCTAACTCGGACAGAAACTATACCCCCCTCTTTTTTTGAAGTTAAATTGATGCTCCCTCAAGATTGTTTTGCAGTCTCGTTGACATTCGTTTCATATGTCATATTTAAAGTATTGTTGCCTCCTGTTCGCAACCAGGTGCATATACAATGCAGATTAGAGACATTGTGTATCTTTGGATGGATTTTACTCAAGAATAAGAATTTTCTTCGAGTTTAAAACCCGATTTAGTCTTTTTTTCTCTTTTTTGAATTTCATTGATAAGTAGTATAAGTCCGCAGTCTGCTGAAATCAGCTTGATCACGTGTGGTTTTTTGTATTTGCCTAGTTTTTGTCTTCATATTGAAGAGATGTTTAGTCAGACAAAACAGTCAAAATAACTAACAGATTAAAGTCTACCAATAAGGAAGATTTCACCCTACCAAACGATCACCAATTAAGGTGTTGGTTCACAATATTTTATTTTTTGATATCAATTAAATCAATGATATTTAAAGTCAATGTTGATGCATTGCAGGTAAAACTGAGAGCCCAGTGCGTCTAACTGGTACCTCAGTACCATTTGAGGGAAGATTAGAGATATTCCATTTAAACCGGTGGGGAACAGTTTGCAGTGATGGTTTTAACAAACAAGCAGCTCAAGTTGTCTGTTCTATGTTAGGATACCCAAGGTAAACGCGCAGTCTTTTTAATATAGTTCATTAAATGATCGATTGGTGAAACGTTAAGGTCCTCGGCCAATGTTTTTCTACGTGTTTTCTACAAAATTATGCTTTTGAATAAGAATATTTGCTCCTTTTCATAAAAAAAGTTATGAAAATAGAAAATGTGTCTGTCTCCACATTGCTCTATTTGCATAAAATTGTGGACGGACATTTTTTTTATAAATCTTCATCGTGTTCATATCTTGTTTTATTTTTTAATTTTATTTTTAGCACGCTGTTGTCGTAACCTATAACAACGAGGCAACATGGTATAAATGTTAAGCAATCTTTAGTTTAACGAAACACCATGGTTTTAACAATCGTAGCTACTAGTACTCGGCCATTCTCGCTATGCAGTATTCTGCAACCAGAAAGGCCGAGTAGTTCTTATTGATTGTTTTAAAGGGGAGATAGTGTAACCTTCAGTTTTTCAATTAAATTAACCGCCAATATATTAAATATCAACTAATTATTTTCTACCATTTGATAGTGATACAACAGTTATAAGCAGACAACATTCGTCGGATCTGTAATGACCAATTTCTCAACGCCAATCAATGAAATTTAACTATTAATTGTATTTTCTATCTTTTGATTAGTGATACACCAGTAATTAAGCAGACGACATCCGTCGGGTCTGCCACAACCAATAGCTCTATGCCAATCTGGATGGACCACGTGCAATGCCAAGGAAACGAGACCTCCCTCGACCAATGTAGTCACGACAGATGGGGTACTAACCACTGTACACATAACCAGGATGTTGTCATTCAATGTAGAGGTAATTCAGTCTAAACAGCTATGTAGGTTGATTGATTGTAAGCGTTTAACACCACTATATTATTGGCTTTTAAATTGTATTACATTGTCATCTGGGGCCTTTTATAGCTGACTATGCGGGATGGACTTTTCTCATTGTTGAAGGCCGTACGATGACCTAAATTGGTAATGTCTGTGCTATTTTTGTCTCATGTGAAGAGTTGTCTCATTTGGCAATCATACATGTACCACATCTTCTTTAATTTATATTTTTTATGTCGACCCCTTTTCCATTATTGGCAGCGGAGTGTCCGGAGAGAACCACGGACCTTTGTTAGGAAACTAACAAATTGAATTATATTCAATAAATAATGGAGTCGAAAGCACCTACAACGTGCGAATTTAGAACTCACAACTCATCTATGTAGAATATTCAGGCAAACAGCAACAATTGCTCATATTTGAACCATTCGGGTCCACTGGATCATATGTTCGGGTTTTTTTCTTTGTTTCTATGTTTTTCAGAGGAGTTAAAGTTCGGCTTGTTTTTTGTAATTCGATTTTGACTTTAGTCATGTTAAACGAAAGACCTACTCTTGTATAATCTGGAAAGACTAGAAACATGATATCTACAAAGAAATACATGTATACTGTGCATATATCATTATTAACATTAATGTTGTCTTGACCTTAAGCGCTGCATGAAATGGCGTATATTGTTGTCTTCAAATCAAATTATGAAACAAACAATCGTATTAGGATGCATTATTTCTTTTGTAGCCCATGGTATTACCTGCTACCATTGTGACGGTTTAGATAAACCTACAGACTGTAAAGAAACCATGCAATGCGCAGCTGGAGAGGTGAGTCATTTTCAAAGATACTACCCAGGAGGGGGGTCCGGGGGTTACAAACCCCACTTTTTTTGACCGATCGATGCATTTGAATGGGGACATATAGTTGGAAAAAGGTTCCAACAATATGTCCCCCTTTTTTAAAATGGTTGGATCCGCCCCTGCTGAAAACTGTCCGAATTATTTTTTTTTAAATAATTGTATTTTGAAAAGAGTCCTTATTGATATTACAGAACTGTATGATCATTTAATTTACATTAGATATCGATACTCCGTAAATGGCCATATTTTTTTTCTTTTCAACTTGCATGAGTATGCTAGAGGGAATAAACTGTAATCTCCTCTGTAATCAAACTGCTGTACCTATGAAAGTTTCTCAAATAAAAAGATGTATGTGTGCACAAGAAATATTTCTGGTTTAATATTCATTAACTCAAGTAAAAACGTTTGAAAGAATGAAACACAAAATGTCGCAGTTCAATTGGCTGTTTCAGAATCTAATGAATTATGGGTAATATTCTCAGAAGTGTACACCAAAACGTAGTGATTGGTTGAAATCGCCCAAAGCGATGAAAATTCAACCATTGCCGTGACCTTATTTTCATTTTGGGGTACGAACAATGAAATTACCCATAGTCCTTTAGGTTCTGAAACAACCAATCATTTGCTGTTATCTTTGCCTCATGGAGATGCAACTTTTGTTTTAGCATTAGAAAATTACATAGTCGTATTTTATTTTTCAGTCTTGTGAAGAAGCATCTTATATCGTTGATGGATTAACAAGATATTCATTGACATGTCAGAGTAAATTGGTAAGTTATAAAAACGACTAATATACTATATGTTGTGATGTTATACTATTGTTTCAGAAAAGGGAGAAGGTTTGGTACCATTAAAACGTTTAATGCCGCTGCAAATGTTTGCACCTGTTCTAGGTCAGGAATCTGATGTACAGTAGTTGTCGTCTGTTTATGTAGTTCATACGTGTTTCTCGTTCCTCGTGTTTGTATAGATTAAACCGTTGGTTTTCTCGTTTGAATGGTTTTCACTTACACTGTCTAGTAATTGTTAGGATCCTTCTCATATCCCGTTTGAATGGTTATACACTAGTAATTTTTGGGGCCCTTTACAGCTCGCTGTTCGGTGTGAGCCAAGACTCCGTGTTGAAGGCCGTACCTTGACCTATAATGGTTTACTTGGTTTAAATTGTGACTTGGATGGAGAGTTGTCTCATTGGCGCTCATACCACATCTTCCTATATTTATATAAGAATAAATGTGCTTTCTCTTTTGTCTTAACATCACTACAAGAATATGTTACAAACTCTTATTTTAATTCATTAAATGAGTATATTCACAGGAATGATGTATAAACATGTTAACGCCACAATTCTTAATTCTTCAATGTTTTTTTTTTTTTACAAAGTTACTTGAAAAGTGCTCTCCTCTTTTTGGTGATTATATCAAATTATTTAAAATGATATTTTTTTATTATCCTTAATTCTTTGCCATTTACTCTTTTATTTACTGTATTTGTCCATTATTTACCATGCAGTACAGGAAATTTACTTTAAATTTACTATTTAGTACTATTTCTTTACTTTAAAACTATTGGAATATTTAGGTACTTGTATTTTACAGTACTTGATTTGTACTTAATATTTTGGTACAGAAATAATACATGTTTGAAAATCATAACTTTGAGAAATTTGAAATAGAAAAGCTTTCAAAATGCCGAAAATGTAACGGTAGTAACCAAAAATCTGTAGTACCTAAATTTCAAGTACAAATAAAGTACAATGTTACAAACTCTTGTTTTAATTCATTAAATGAGTATATTCACAGGAATGATGTATAAACATGTTAACGCCACAATTCTTAATTCTTCAATGTTTTTTTTTTTTACAAAGTTACTTGAAAAGTGCTCTTCTCTTTTTGGTATTTTTTTTTTTTACAAAGTTACTTGAAAAGTGCTCTTCTCTTTTTGGTATTTTTTTTTTTTACAAAGCTACTTGTAAAGGGCCCTAAATATTACAATAATTTTAGAGTAACAAAATAGTACTGAATATTAAAAGTAGTTTTCCAGTACTACAAATTTTTAGTACAGAAATAGTACCTAGCCGCCTATGCAAAAGTAGCTGTGTATTCTTTAAACCTTCCATCCACACCCTCATATGTCGTTATATTTATTGTGTTATTTTTATTTATAGGTATGCGACGCCATTGCTAGCGGTGGTACTATAGTTGGGAGAAAACGACAGGCTCAAACTGTACGAGTGAAGTGTTGTGATACTCCATTATGTAACAAGATGTTGTTAGACTTCGACCCAAATGCACAAGGTATATAAAAAAACTAGTTCACATTTCCAATAAGTAGCCAGCTATAATACCCGGTCTCAAATAAACCCAAAAACAACGAAAAAACTAACATACAAACAAACATAGAAACAAACAAACACAAAAACGTACATTGTTTTCGTTCAATCAATTTGTTCATTGGATGACCGTGAGGGCATACCGGTGTACTGCTGTCGCCTAGATTTCCATTACGTAACTTTCGTGTTTGGTTGTAACCGATATAAACATAATAAATACGCCAATATTATCGAGTGCAAAATAACATTACTTGTCGCTTGTTATAAATTCATTTTTCAATGGATACTTTTAAAAATATTTTTTTAGAACATAAATTAATAATATGAAAATGTTTTGTCGTTAGAAATATATATCTATGCACACGTACAGAAAAAATGTGTTAACGCATGCGGAAAAATATCTCATCCAATGTTCAGTACTTCAGTACTTTAATTTATATTTGCTACAATACAGACATTACTGAAGGAATGGATTATGGATATTAAAACCAGTGACAGAAATAAAATCCTTAACCCATTCCTTCAGTAATTTCTGTATTGTAGCAACTATTAATCAAAGTACTGACTTACCGATTATATACATATGGTTTAAACATAACATAGTTATGAAATAAATTATTAGTAAATGAATTATTATACACTATCTGATGTTACATGCGTGTGCTTTATATCTTTACAGGTCACAGTACCGGATCATGCGCAGACAAAGTTGGAATTGATTGTAACCAACTAGACACACTTAACATTTGTGCAAACGCACAGGCAGCTAAGTTATATTGCCCAAAACATTGCGGTTTGTGTACATAAGTTAGGTTGGGCGTCTGGTTAGACTTTATATTTACTTAAATATATACTTGTATTTGGAATAAAATTTTAAATAAAACATTCATGCTTTTGATTTTCTTTACTGTTTGAAATGTTTTAAATTAGTAAAAAAAAATATATACCTTCGATATGAAAGCAAATTGAATGCTCGTGTCACCATTATATTTTATGGAATTGTTTTACACTTCCCAAATTGAAACAGGAGAAGGACCAGGCGCTGTTTACCCTTCCGTAGTATATGAGGTACTGACAGTTTTTGGTGGGGTTCCTCTGATCATAGTTTCCATGTTGTGTTTTGTATTCTGTTTTTTGTCGTTTGATCGTTTTTAACCATGCCATTCATTGTCAGTTTGTATTCGACTTTTGAGTGAATATCCTATTGGTATCCCATTTAGGGAGCTACCATTTGAGTTTTATAGGGGGGAGGGAGGCTATGATGAAATTTGAAAAAATAGGCAGGACAGGAGTTTTGAGTTAAAAAAAAAAAAGGCAGGATGAGACACTTGCAAAAAAAAAAGGCAGGACGACAATTTAGGTAAAAACAAGTCAGGATAAACTAAAAAAAAAAAGGCAGGACCGAACAGAGTGAAAAATAAAAAGGCAGGACAGAGATTACAGCTAAAAAAAAATGCCAGACAAAATTTTTCATCTTAGTTCTGTTCTTTGTTAGTATTGTATGATTTTTAATTTTAGTTTCTTGTGTTTAATTCGGAGTTTAGTATGACGTCCATTATCACTGAACTAGTATATATATTTGTTTCGGAGACAGATGAAAGACTCCTCCATTCACTACAAAAGTTTAAAAGTCTGAAAAGACCAGTTTTTGTCTTGATTTGCATGAACTTTTACTCGACATTCTCCAAAAGTATGACTTGTGTCTTAATTTTTCTTGACAAATTCTCATTTATATCAAATTTGTATGAAAATTACTTGACATATTCTTGACATTCTGAATATGGTCTTAAAATTTCTTGACAAATTCTTGACATTTAAATACTGTCTTGAAATTTCTCAACATGTTCTCGACATTCTTATTTTATCTCAGTATGGCTTGACATATTCTGAACATTTTGAATTGTGTCTTAAATTTACTTGACAGTTCTGAGTTTAAATCTAATGTTTGAAATAATTTAAATTTGGATGTGTTGATATAAAACAATTTAAAATTGAGTTTTTAAATAATTACAAATTTTGATTCCTAAATCTTATAAATTAAATGATTTAAACCAATCATACTGTAGACATATTTCATTCTACATTCATAATATAAATGTTTATATGGTAAAAAATTATTGTACCAAAATGTGGTTTATATATTAATAGCAAATTATGATAATATACAAATCATTCATTTAACAGAAGAAAAATTGTGTAATGTCATCTGTTGGAATATATATTAAGTATTACACATGGACAGGATGTTCCCCATAAAATTAAGGTATTCCACACACCCAGAGTACACGCAACTGTCAAATAGAAATTACTGCTTTACCTGTAATAAGCCATACAACTTATCAATTGACCGACAATGCCACTACAATTTAAAAAGTTTGTTCATAGACAAAAATGAAAATCATCATTTTGATGAAAAAATGAATTGAAATTGAATATTTCCCAAAGATTAAAAGAAAAGTATTATCTACCCCAGGAATAATAAAAAAAATTATTTATAATGGGTCCATTTTCAATAAAAATCATTGGTCTTATGAAATGGATCCCAAACAGACATGCATAATATAGACCTTCACGAAAGCCCCCCCCCCCCCCTCTTATTTCAGACACACAAACCCAAAAGATGCATTTTGGGGTCCAAAAGAGACGCAAGGTCACATTTTAAAACTGCCTTATAGACACCTATTATAGTAAAGCAAATTTGACTGGCAGTTTTGCGAATGGCAAAAATCTAAATGCTGTTTGTCAGCAAGTTCAACTTATATTCCAAGTGAAAACAATTAATTAAACGTTTAATAAAAATTAATCAAAATCAAACTACATGAGGGACTATTCAGGGTATTCCTACTAAGTTGCACCAAAAGGGTATCTTACTACACAAAATTAATCCTTGATTCTTCAAAGTTTAGTTTAGCCATAATAAGTATATAAAGCAAAAAAATGTCACAAACAGTGCAGAATAAGTCTGTTCACATTTTTAGGCGAAATTTATATAACTAATTATACTGTTGAGATAGTGTCAAGACATATTTAAGACTGTCAAGAATGTGTCTAGACATATTCAGACATTATTTAGAATGTCAAGAATATGTCAAGACATATTCAGACATTATTAAGAATGTCAAGAATGTGTCAAGACAGATCGAGACATTATTAAGAATGTCAAGAATATGTCAAGACAGATCGAGACAAATTTAAGACAGTCAAGAATTGGTCGAGACTAATCCAGACTCTTATCAGATGATACAGGAAGTGTCGAGAAATTTTAAGACAATGTTCATACTGTCAAGACACTTGTCAAGAAAAATCAAGAACCTTATGAGACAAATTCATACAATGTCAAGATTTTTTTAAAATTATTTAGACAAATCAAGAATGTCGAGTAAAAATTCATGCAAATTCAGACAAAAACTGGTCTTTTCAGACTTTTTGACTTTTGTAGTGATTGGTGGTATTCGGCTGTTCCCCATTTCCTTTCTCAATTTTATGTATTACAGATTTATCAAAAATCGTTACGAATGTTGCAAAGTTTGTACACCAAAAATATACTTAAGTTATTTTATAATTATACATATCAACTCCGTTTCCTAAACTTAAACTGTCAGTAATTCATTCAATCAATATTTTATTTTTTATTCATCATCATTATTAGTGCAAAATAATATTTATATAACACCATGGCAAGACGAGCAAGTTATGGAATTATGATTTCAAATTCAAATGTAATTTCCAAACCCAAATCTAGGGTTTCTCGTAGGCCTTTGCTACCATTCACAATCTGTGGAGGGGGCATAATTGTTTTTTTCTGACATGCGTCGTCGTCAATTAAACAGCTTAACAAGACTTGTTAATTTGTCTGTTGTCCTCATGTTTTGCCTGAAAAAAAATGTAAACATAAACGTTAATATAAATGTAGGATTAAAAGAGTGGTATATGTAGATTTTAATAAATCTTTATGCATATTTGTATAAATAAAAAGATGTGGTACGAGTGCCAATGAGACAACTCTCAATCTAAGTCAATGTCTGAAAAATTAACAATAATAATAATCAAAGAACGATCTTTAACACGGAGTCTAGGCATAGATTAACTAAGCTGTATTTGGCAAAACTTTTAGGAATTTTGGTTCTTAATGCTCTTCAACTTCGTACTTGGCCTTTTCATTTTTTTTTTATTCGAGCGTCACTGATGAGTCTTTTGTAGACGAAACGCGCGTCTGGCGTATATATATACACAATTTAGTCCTGGTATCTATGATGAGTTTATTGGCTCATATCGAACATGCATGTAATTAATGATTTTAAGAAAGGATCTTAAATAGTTACTGTAACTATTGGTTTTGTTGCTTTATTTCTACTTTATTGCATATCATCTTAAGTTGAACTTTTATAGTTAAATGGTCCACCCTAAATTGGTACTTTTAAAATTAGCTACTATATATATTTGTCTTGTAAGTCCTGATATCCATGACTTCTCTTTTGTGTGTTGGTTGCTTAGCGTCCAGTGGCAAATATTTCATGCATTTTCAGGACTATAGCTTGTACTTTGTAAATACAGCTGTTTCTCAAACCACACCTCTTTTGGGGAGATTTAGAATATTTATAGAAAATTAATTTTGTTTACATACTGGTTCCCAGTTATGCTCTCTGTGTTCCATCTCTCATAACTTGGGAATGTTACCAGTAAATATACACTTGCATATTGTTTACATTGAAATATGTGGTAACTCTTCATTCTTCATTCGAGGTACAAATGTAGGGGTAGTTAAGAAAATTAGTGTTAGTTTAAACTCAGAAAAGTTCAGGGCATATAAACGTTGAAAATATGCCACACAGACCTATATTTTGACCTTTGAAAAAAATTGTAGTGCATATGAACTTTCAATTCTAGGATAATTCAAAACTTCATAGTAAAAGTGGTACAGTTTTAGCCGTAAAAGGAGTTCCTATGGGAAATTGCATTGTCAATATTTACATAAATGCAACCTTTAGTGTATGGTTATAGCATGGTCTTTAATCTGCTTGATCTCATCTTTTTAAACTGGTTTAGGGTCTTTTCCCTCTTTAATAAACTTATAAAATTTATATCAGCAAAAATGGGAAACGTTACTCAACTCCTACTGACTAGTATAATGAATGGGATAGATGGAGAGGGTACTAAGTAGGTGTTTTAAAGATAAAACAAACAAAAAAACATACACGCTACAACACGAGTGAGCTGTTAAACATCGAGTCATTTAGTTTCGCCATTACTGAGAAAAGTGTGGTGAAAAACGGTTTGCAGGACGAACAGACTTCGAATTGCAGTTAAACCGAGTTTATCTTATCTTATATAACTTATGTTTTAAATACATATTTATAGTATAAACCATAACCTATAAAAGTTTTAAAACATATTTGAAAATCAGTCACACGTCAATCGATATTAAATATGAAAAAATAATATTCTTTTGATGAACATTTAAAATTCAATCTTCATTCACGTTTTTGGTGAACAGTTTATTTGTCACGAATGGGACAATAGATTGCAGACGAACCATGGGCTTATTTTATGAGAACTACAGATTATTTATAGATGACATATTTTTAAATCAAATATTCAAATGACATCTACAAAATCTGGATCATACCGGTATGAGTGTTCAAATCCATATAAGTATGTCTATAACAGGAAACGAACACATTTTACTATTTTTCAATAGAGTATGACAAAATCACATTGTGGTCAAGCAGACTGATGACAAAAATTTATATCAGCAAAAATGGGAAACGTTACTCAACTCCTACTGACTAGTATAATGAATGGGATAGATGGAGAGGGTACTAAGTAGGTGTTTTAAAGAAAAAACAAAAAAAAACATACACGCTACAACACGAGTGAGCTGTTAAACATCGAGTCATTTAGTTTCGCCATTACTGAGAAAAGTGTGGTGAAAAACGGTTTGCAGGACGAACAGACTTCGAATTGCAGTTAAACCGAGTTTATCTTATCTTATATAACTTATGTTTTAAATACATATTTATAGTATAAACCATAACCTATAAAAGTTTTAAAACATATTTGAAAATCAGTCACACGTCAATCGATATTAAAAATAGAATTTTAATATGAAAAAATAATATTCTTTTGATGAACATTTAAAATTCAATCTTCATTCACGTTTTTGGTGAACAGTTTATTTGTCACGAATGGGACAATAGATTGCAGACGAACCATGGGCTTATTTTATGAGAACTAAAGATTATTTATAGATGACATATTTTTAAATCAAATATTCTAATGACATCTACAAAATCTGGATCATACCGGTATGAGTGTTCAAATCCATATAAGTATGTCTATAACAGGAAACGAACACATTTTACTATTTTTCAATAGAGTATGATAAAATCACATTGTGGTCAAGCAGACTGATGACCAAAAAAAAAAAAGATTTTCTTCATACCTTATAGTGTAAAATTTTGAAGCATTAATTTGATTGATAGCGTCTGACCCCTCCGCCTTTTATTTAAATGGTTGCTCCCTTAGCACTGTATGCATGTGTATGCACTGAATGTAAAGTATTATGCGTTATACTAACCATGCGCTCTGTCATATGCCTCAATTGTCGCAATAATTTCTGGAGGTAGACCTCTCTTTCTATTCGGAACAGGAGACCAGGTGGAAGGTTCCTCGTTATACTGATTATTTGGTGCATTCGGAGTTTTAGGCTGCGGTGCCGGTTTCGATAAAGCAGGAACCGATGCTGCAGCAACCACTCCCGCCTTAGCTACTGGGGCATCACATGCTTCTACTGCTGGTGTTGGTGCTCTTTCTGGTTTAGGAGATTCAACTTTTGCTGCTGCGCTCCTAGCGGGGTCTGATGCAGCTACCGCAACTGCTTTAGTTGCTGGTGCCGGTTGCACAGGAAGTGGTTGAGGTGTTGATGGTTTTGGTGTTGGTTTTGATATTGGCTCAGGAATGGGTGACTTGGTGCCTACAACTGCCGCTGCAACCACGACATTTTGTATCGAGGCTGATCGTTGGCGCTCGGAGGATGGTGGTTTTGGAGTAGCCTGTTTTGGTATTTCTTCTGGTTCCTTTTTAACAGATTTATTACTGACTACAGCTGCTACAATTATACCTCCTGCAATGACGGCACCAACTGGTGGCAGATCTGGAGAAGGCGACCTAGACCCTATAGGAGTATAAATCCTCCTAACAGGACTTGGATTGTGTACTGGAGAAGCACGTCTGACTGCTGCCACAGCTGCAGTTTGTGTTACTATTTCATGACTAGGTGATTTTTCAGGTGTTGGTGATTCGATCTTTTGCACCGCCCTTGGTGCTATGACGTAAGCTGATGGTAAAACAGTTTCCTGACGTTCCTCAGGTTGATATATCGGAGTTTGTGGTTTTGCTTGAGTTTGAGATTTTGCAATAACAATAGGAGCAAACATGAATGCATTCGGAAGAATTTCCTCTTGGCGTTCTTCTGGTTGATACACTGGTGTTTGTGGCTTTATCTCAGCCTTTTTGGTAATAGCAGGTCCGAAAACGAATGCAGTAGGCAGAACTTCCTGTTTGCGTACTTCTGGTTTATAAACTGGTGTTGGAGGTTTTGCTTTTGCTTGCGTTTTCCGAAGTGCCTTTGGTAAATAAACGTACTTAGTTGGAAACTTTACCTCACGTCGTGTTTCTGGTTTATAAATCGGTTCTTTAAAATCTATATCTCTTAAACTTGCTTCCCTTTTCATGTCTTCGTTATTATTAAAATCTTCTCTTTTTTGTTTTCCTCTACGGTATCTGAACGGATAATAGTTTTCTGGAGTTAATTTATAATCAACACTGCCTTTATACGGTACTAATTTTCTATTAATGTAATAATCTTTGTCCATCTGATATTCTTTATATTCATAGTTTCGAATTTGAGGCGGAGGAATATATTCATACGGTCTAAACGTATGTGTATAAATTGGTTTATCCGGCCATTCTAATCTTGTCTTCCGTTTCCGTTTTACGGGTTGCGCAGCTGGTCTCTCAATAATTGGTCGTGGTTTCCTCTGTTCTGTTTTCGTAGGTTTATATTCGTGATATTCGTATTCTCGTATCTTGTCATATTTGTGAATTTTGTCATATTCGTGTATTTTATCATAACCATGAATATGATTATAGTCGTGAACATGGTTATAATCATGAACCTTGTCGTAAGAATGTATTTTATAATCACCCGGTGTCGTGTTGAAATGTGATTTTGAGTAAAACATTATGATTTAACTATCCTATTTTAATAAGTCTCCAAAATTGCAATAGATTGATAGAAAATATCTCTGCACTCTTTTAGTGTTGCTTTTCCTAGTTGATCTGAAAACAGAAATCGGAAAAAATATTATTAATATCAAGCATGAATCGTATATCTCGATACAAAATTAATTTTTTGGTGTTTGATGCATTTAAAGACGAAGTTTTTTCCGACCAATTTTCCTCGTCACATCCTAGATATAATTAAAACACTGGCCAGAGATACATAATAACAGTTCATTGAAGCTGTCAATTAAGAAAAAAACGAAAATAACTTTTCAACGCTAGCTCCCTTGTCCAGATGACATATCGGGCCCATTTCATCGACGTGTTTCAGCAGAATTGACTAATTATTTTGAACAGAATTATTAAAACGATTATCGACTAGTATATTTTAGAAACTGTAACTGTTACTGGTTTTTGTTTATCGCGTTCTGAAAATATAATTGATTTTCTGTGTGGCTTTAAATTTATTTTCTTTCAACATTCCTGACGATGAAATGGTAAAGACAGGAAGGCACTGTGGTACCGTTAAAGTCCGCAATACCTCTAAAGTCTTTGGACAAAGCACTGCCGACACATAAAATATTTTCATTTTTATCCTAGCACTTAGTTGAAATCACTATACTGACAGACTGTAAATACCCGATGGTAATATTTCATCATTCTAAGCTTGTCTCGCACTTTTATACCCTCATAAGTTAAGATAACCTACTTCGTTTATTACTTTCAAAACGAAAAAAAAAAGATTGCGGACATATTGATGCCACCTGAATCGTTTATAACCTTCAATATGAAAAAAATATTACGAACACAGTAATGCCACCTGAATCGTTTTATTCCATTTATTAAAAAACAAGTTGCGGTCATGTTGATGCCACCTAAATCGTTGATAACCTTTACTATGGATAAAATGTTGCGGACACATTGCTGGCACTTAAATCGTTTAAGACCTTCACTATGAAAAAAAGAAAAGGGACTTGTGATACAGAAAACCCATCAATGAAATAACTGGGAAAACATAAGAATAAAACCATGTACATTTCCTTTTTCTAGATACATGTAACTAAAATACATACTACATAATGTCCTTAGTTTTTTCATAGACATATTGTTTTATACGAGTATAAAATATGCGCAGATCGTTTATAGAAATTTCATAAATATGAAACCTCTCTTTCAAGATTGAAATACACGTCAACAATATACATTTTAAACCAGTTTCTTTTGTTGTATTTTTTTTTTATCTCGATCAAAACAATAATCATCAGAAATTTAGGTAACATTCTTTTTATTTCATTTTCATTATTTTACATGTATTTAATAGCCTTAATGTTTTAGCTTACCGCAAAACGACGATTTTTTTTCAGCAACCAATGTGGGATAAAATATTCCTTAAAGTGTTCGCCAAAAATATTTATGATATACTCCTAAATATTTATCACAAAGACACATACGTCACTGCATGAACTAAAATAAACCACGTTTCAGGCGAATTAACTTAAAAGAATTATAAAAGAAAATGGGGGTTACGTAAAATCAAGAATTATTTGGAAAATTTATATTATGACAAATAAGAAAAAATATATTTCAAAGAGTTTTCAACTCAATATGACCATTCAATATTCAAAAATAATTATTATTTTTTGTTATATCTTTAAATTTTAATGGTTATATTTTATAAATAAAATTGAATTACCCTAAAGGTACCCCATGCATTATATATGATGACATGATTTCCTTTCACATCCTTATGAATACACTTCTTTTGTAAAACGAATGTTTATATTGGTATCTATAAGCAAAGATCATCCAACCCTGCATCGTTTATAATAACTTTTATGTACTTGAATTGAAAATTATGACGAAAAGTAATAATCTTTAATTAAAGTGTATGATTGAAGATTTTACATCTGAACAACAATATATTCAAACTTTCATTGTCCTGGTATTTGTATATAGACTTTGATATTTTTATTCTTCATGTTTGTTTGCAATTATTATTGTTCACTTGAAATCGTGTTCATATTCAAGACTTGATTTGATCGATTGATTCATAATCAAACTTTTAGGCCATATATCTTTCAATGACAATGGTGTTCTTCTTATTATTAGTATTCCCCTACAATTGTTGTTTGGTTAATATTTGTATTAGAGTCTATTAAATTTTGCGAAACTAAAAATAGCGCATTTGATTGGATTGTGGAATTGACCATCTGATCATGATCAGGAGCACGCCAACATTCCGGAAGGGCGTAGACGTCCGTTAGTCGAAAAGTGATCATAGAGGGGGCAGTGAAAATAACAACACAATAGGGCTATTATTTTACCTCGACATGAAAAACGATGAGATCATACAGTATATATAAATCAGCATGTTTACTATAAAAAAAAGTTCAGAATCTAAAGGACCAATCAGTATTTATTTCTTTAATAGTTGTATGTGTCACAGGAACATTTTGTTTCCATCGCTCTTTTCGTCCAAGGGCAAGTATTTCATAAATGTTCAGACTAAGAACTAATTGTTTGTTTTTCGTCCAGGGACAAATATTTCATAATTGTTCAGGATGAGAACTAATAGTTTGCTTTTCGTCAGTGGCAAATATTTAATAAATGTTCAGGATGAGAACTGATTGTTTTATTTTCGTCCAGTTGCAAAAATTTCATAAATATTCAGGATGAGAACTAATAGTTTGCTTTTCATCCAGTGGCAAATATTTAATAAATGTTCCGGATCAGAACTGATAATTTGTTTTTCGTCCAGTGGCAAAAAATTCATAAATTTTCAGTATGATAACTAATTGTTTGCTTTCCGTCCAGTGGCAAATATTTCATAAATGTCCAGGATGATATTGTTTGCTTTCAGTCCAGTGGCAAATATTTCTTTAAAGTTCAGCATGAGAACTAATTGTTTGCTTTCTTCCAGTGGCAAATATTTCATCAATGTTCAGATGAAAACTTATTGTTTGCCTCCGTCCAGTGGCAAATATTTCTTTAATGTTCAAGAGAGAACTATTTATTTGCTTTTCCCCAAGTGGCAAATATTTCATAAATGATCACTGTTTGCTTTTCGTCCAGTTGCAAATATTTCTTGGATGTTTAGGATAAGAACTGATTAACAATAACTATAATATGCCATACCTGTAATATGGGCGACTGGTATGAACTTGAAGGTTAATGTCATTGGAAAATGAGGGTATATTAGATCGAAAAAGAAATCTAGCTTTACTATAGATCACCTTATGATCCCTAATAGACTTTTGTTACTTCAATGTGAAAAGAGTGTGGCACTATCTTAACACCATGCATCGGATTTTGACCGAACGTGCCGCGAATTTAAACACCTCGCACCGCCAAACGAATGTCTATCTTTGGGTAGGGTTAAGCTGTTGATCGGATTACCCTGATTCTAGTTGGGTTAACAAAACTAATAAGACAATCAAGTGAGGTCAATCAAATATTAATAATTATTCCAAAATGTTTTGCCAATACAAATTTACATCAAGAAATTTAAAAAAAAAGGTTCTGAAAGCATACGTAACTTTCTCATCAATGAAAAGACTTTTCTCTCTCATTTTTGTTTTTTTGCCATGTACACGACGTTCAGAGGCAAGAACAAAGACTGATCAATCAGGAGTAGGAATAATGTGCAAGTTTTTGGAAGCAAAATGTATTAAAAGTATTGTATTGATGACATTTCTGTACGCGTACAAACTTTCATTTTATTTCTATTTATTGTTCAAGTCGTGTTTAAGTAATGGTCAATGTTTGTGTTTACTTATTTGTTCAATGATGGATACTCAATTATTTGCTGAGCTGGCGTGAATGGAACATCAATTGTTATTCTGTTTTTATTTGAATGAATATGTAATAAATTTATCAAACAAAACTGGAATCACTACTACCAGCTATTCTTAAATGATTAATATTTTTTTTTTTTGGCTGAACAAACGTAAATTTTATGTTTATGTGGTTCAGAAGTGTTTCTCGATTCTCGTTTTTATATAGATTAGACATTTGATTTCCCGTTTTAATGGGTTTACACTTTGTTTTGGTTCTTTATAGCTTGCTGTTCGGTGTGAGCCAAGGCTTTGTTTTATTTAAGGCTGTACCTTGACGTATAATGGTTTACTTTAAATTGTTACTTGGATGGAGAGTTGTCTCATTGGCACTCAAATCACATCTTCCTACATCTATATATATATAATTATTAAAGGAGATGTTTACTTCAAGACCATTCTGACGGCAAATGCCATCCGTTATCATTAATTTTAATAATCCATATAGTATTCACTTCGGAACCAAATGATCATGTTATCGATTATACAACTATGCATATTTCGTAATTTTTTTTTTTTTTTTAGTTTTCGATCTTTAAATTCAGTGTAGATACATTATAAATAGAGAAATTGGATCAATATAAGCTTCTTTCATTTAAGATAGTCTTTTCAGTGTTGACCGTCTCTGAGAGTATTAAGCGGTCTGGATATGTTTCTTTACAACGAGAGACTGCGTATCACCTGTAAGGGTAACTTGGGGATAAAAATATGTACACGTTTGATCTTTTCGACCGACAGTATAATTTTTGCCAAAGTGGGCGTATGTTTTGCTGTGTAAGATGAATGAATACGCAGTAACGTCCGATCAGGCGTTTAATCCGATGCCTTGTGCAGAGAAAGCCACGATCCAAGTCTCTGAACGTTAAGAACTCTGGCTCATTCTGCCCACTCCACTATAACCTCATTTGTCAGTTACAATCCAGATTTTCTTACGTTAAGAAAACTATCAATTATATTCGTTTTTTAGCGGAGTGTTTTAATAAAAAGATAGATCACACTTAAAAAGTAAAATCACAAATATACTGAACTCCGAGTAAAATTCAAAACGAGAAGAACCTAATCAAATGGCAAAATCAAAACCTCAAACACATCAAACGAGTAGATAACAACTCTCATATTCCGGACTTGGTACCGGCATTTTCTCATGTGGAAAATGGTAGATTAAATGTATGAGCTAGTTTAGCAAAACATTGCAAGGAATTCGATTGCCTTATATTTTTACTATCATGGCATTTCTTACATAAGTCGTAGCAGATGGGAAGTGGTGTCAATGAAGCAGGTTTTTAATTTCGACTTGTGTCGGACTTATGGGGTGTCGGATTAATGGGTTGTCGGGCAAATGGGGTGTCGAACCACTGGGATGTCGGATTTCGGGGTTGTAGAACTATTGGTTGTCGGACATATGCATAGGGTGACGGACTATCGGGATATCGTACAAAATGAGTGTCGAACCAATAGTTGGTTGGACTCATGTGGTGTCGAACTATTGGGTTGTCGGACAAATGGGGTGTCGATCCAATAGTGTTTCAAACTAAAGGGGTTTCAGAATAACGGGACGACCCCACTTCTTCGGGACAGTATCAAAATAGCACCAAATAATATTGTATGGATGTCGGACTTATGGGGTGTACTCTATAAGGGTGTCACAGTAATGGGGTGTCAAACCAATGGGGTTTCGGACAATTGGGGTGTGGGACTGACTTGATGAAACAGCGGGGCCTCTCAATTCCGAGGAGGACATTATCCAAACAATGCAGAACGGTAGCAAAAGTAATAGCGTACAACAACATATTATATTGCACTACAGCAAATAAAGCTTTTAATTAATGATGTCATTAGGGACAGAACTATGATTTTAAAATATATTATCATGCTTGGCAACAAACTGCAACCCCTGTCAAAATAATCAAAGGAAAAGTAGAGCAAAAAAAAACAGTCTTCATCTTCTTGTTTATTTTCAACAATAAACAGGTGTCCTTATAATTTACAAATCAGTTTAAGTAACAAAACTATGCTACATGACTTTATCAATATAAAATATACAGAAAATACGGGAAAAAAATTAAAAATTATTTAACACGACTACTACTGAATAGCAATCCCGAACAAGGCTAGGTCAAGTAAACAATTCTTGATTAACTGCATTTGTATAATTTTGTCTTCATTATCAAAGTGTTTATAATTCTCGAGTCCTTTTTTATTCGTAATACCAGTTGGCTCATACCATATTTAAATAAAGTATTAAAAAGTCTATTTAAATACATGTGTTGGGTTTATTTTGGTGGAAAGTATACATGAATTACGAACTTGCGAACTATTATATACATCCGGGTTGATTTAGTGACCCTGTATGTTTTGATATTGATTTTTATGATGAGATACTCATTTTAAGGTAAAATTATATATATCTATATATATATGCCATTATTTTAATTTAATATATCCACAAATCATTGTCATTGCAAGAAACCTTTTTATGGGGAATTTCAGAGTAAACCAAAAGTACTTTCGAATTCATTGTTATGACCTTCTATAGAAAGACCAGTACATACACATATCAATGTGTATGTCAGTTGTTCATAGTACTGTTATATTGACTCAATTGAGTGAGGTACCCACACAGACATAAAAGGTAAATACGACAATAAAAGGATTCCAGCTGCCAAAACTGTGTAATCATACATCACAGACATACAAATGTACAAAGCACCTGACAATAAACAACCCCACAGACACACACATAATATTAACAAACGAAGACGACTACGAAAAGTTGTTGAAACAGATAGTAAATTTGACAAAGACGCCGACAAAAGAGCTCCTGTAGCTGACGTAATATACCGTGCGAAGAATAGTCACACTTCCTTCGCATAACACAAACCATGTAAAATATAACCACAAGGGCAATACAACACCGTAAAAATCTCTCGCGTCTGAATTGTACACAGGACCCCATCCGTCTTCCGGCCCCATAAGGAACGTCCATATTCAGAATACCGACATCGAGATGCTGAAACACCATGTCCAGCCCAAAATCACACAACCAAACACAACATAAAAGCACTAAGACAAATAAACTGCCAACAAAACAATAATATATATGTAGGACTCTAAAGTGCGATGGTACTCTAAAGTGCGATGATCACGCTAAAGTGCGATGGTCTACGCTAAAGTACGATGGTGTCTCACGCTAAAGTGCGATGGCTGTTTGTTTGCTAAAGTACGATGGTATATCGTGCTAACGTGCGATGGACCAATATGATAAGGTCGACGGTTTAAAACATTTAAATACATGGATTTAAAAAAAAAATTAGTCTATTTGCAAAAGCTAGAATGCTAAGGTATAACATATGTGATAGGCTTTATGATTTATCGGTAAGCTTATATAGTGATAGTTTCTAAATTTATAAGACCGACAACATTGTCTGAATACATTAAGTAACATTTATTTGTACAAGGTGTTTAGCTTTATTCTTAAATGCGAGAAAACGCGATATTCGTCGAGCTTTCTCTTTTCCATAAAAAAAACATGTTATATTTTCCTGCACTGTACAAACTATGTTTTAGCAGACAATTTATAATTTCCGCTGAAAAACATGAACCTTTATTTTCCTGACGTTACTTTTCAATAAAATCGAGAATATTTTAACGGGGACCGCAATGTAAACTGAATTGTAAACAATAATTTTAGTGCATCCGTTCGCTGCCAATAGAAGCAGGATCTACGATACCTATGCGTATACTATTTTCAACCTATTTAGCATCTATAAAGTAAAATGGTCGACTGCAGGACACAAGTCCTTCTTCCAGCATCCGAAATAAATCTTCAGCCGACGAAGCACGGTTAGGTCTGAAATTAAATCATGGACATTTGGTTTAAAAGTTGTGTATCAAATGTTCTTAATTTATGTTCCGGCTTATACATTTTTGGTTTGTATAAACGACTGTTAACGTCATAATCCAAGTACAATTCTCTCGCCTATACTTTCGCGGACCATCGCACTTTAGCGTATAGAGGAATCGTACTTTAGCGTAGACCATCGCACTTAAGCGTGACCATCGTACTTTAGCGTCCCCATCGCACTTTAGAGTCCTACATATATACTACTAAAGCCGGAAGAGACCTACTTCATTAAGCCGCATAGTATTATCTGAAACCATCAAAGTCAGAAATATTTGTGATATGAGGTATAAATTTAGTATTTTGTACTTCCTAGATTTGTCTTTGAAACAATCTATTTTCCTCAGAAAACGCCAATTTTTGAGAAAACAACACAATTCGGAGACCGTCATCGATCCGTGATATATATGCTTTTGCGCATGCTCAGTCGACGTACGAAATTTAAAAACTCTTTGTTTCAACACTTAAAATACATAGGAACTCGGTTATAAGATTGATGTTTGTTAATCACTGTTTTTCGATTCTGTCTTTCGTATTTCCTGACGTTTGCTAAAATTATTATCGTTTTAACGTTGGCATACATATTCCGTTGTGCAATGTGCAGTTTACTATCCATATTGTACCACGATTTCGTGGTCTTCTAGAATATCTAGAATCTATAAACTTAAAACCACTTTGTACAATTTCAGTTATCTATCGAAATTTGTTTTCAGATTAGAATGGCCACGGCCAGTGGAACATTTTGTGGTGTGTGTGAAACCCGGCACGTGGTGATTGAGGCCGACTACTGGTGTCCTGAATGCGAAGAAGGGCTTTGCACACTTTGCGAAAAACACCACCAAGCTTCAAGGGCCACAAGAAATCATGAAGTTACTTCCGTGAATGATTATAAACGAATACCGCCCACAATAGCTAGTATAAATCAATATTGCTCAGATCATGAGAAAAAATATCAGCACTACTGTTCCGAACATGAAAAACTCTGTTGTCCTCTTTGCATGACGACAAATCATAAGAAATGCGACTTGTTAGCACTTGATGAAATTATCAAAACGTCAAAGACTTCTGCATTATTTGACATGATGGAACAAAGTTTAAAAGATATGAAGAGGAACATTGAAAAAATTGTGGAAGACCGGAAGCAGAATCTAGAGATGATACAACAACAGCGACAGAAAATGAAGACAGATATTACCAAGATTCGTAATAAAATAAACGAACATCTAGATAAACTTGAACAAGATATACAACAGGATATCCAAGCTGCGGAACAGAAAGTCCAATCGCAAATAGAAATACTTCTTTCAAAACTCTCAGACCATGGAAAAACAATAGATAAGATACAGAATGATATCTTCTCGACGAAAAGTTTGGCAACTGACCTTCAAACATTTTTTGGTGGTAAATTGTTTGAGGCCGATATCCAAAATGAAGAGAAGTGTGTGCAGTCTTTAATAGAAGATGGCAGTATACAACAAATAAATCTAATATGCAGAATGTCTGACAAGATGTCTGACATACTTTCCATGAAAAGAATGGGAGAGATATCAGTTATAGCCAACCCGCCCACCATTACCATGACAACGGAAAGAGAAAAACAAGCTCAACAAATGGTACCGAAGATTTCAAACACAATCAATGACCTAAATCTTACCATTTTAAAAAAATTTGAGATATCGAAAGGGTGGAATTCATTTGTAATCTCAGGCTGCACTATCATGCCGACTAGGGAAATTGTTTTCGTAGATAAAACCAATAATCGTCTAATAATCCACAGCGAAAATGGATCATTTGTTTGTGAAATACCTGTATCATATAGTCCTGTAAATATTACATGTATTGATGAAAATTCGGTCGCTGTCACCCATAATAAAAAACCTTATCATATAGAAATTATCAACATCGCCAAAAGAAAGATTGTTAAAATTATTAAAGCATCTTACGAATGCTACGGCATTACACATCAAAAGGGAAGATTAATTTATTATGAAACAGGAAGGGGTATTCAAACAGCAGATATCGCTGATGAAAGTTCTACCACCGCAGTAGTAACAATCGATGGTAACCAGCACTGGAACTATGTTACATCGTCTAAAGATAAGATATACCATACAAGCAATGAATCAAATACCGTTACATGCTGCACAATCACTGGACAGAAGGTTTGGGAATACAAAGACGACTCAATGTTGAAATCGATTCGGGGAGTAACAATTGACAACGATTCCAATGTATATGTGGTATCCTTGGGGGATAACAATGTCGTTGTACTTTCACCAGATGGAAAGAACGCCCGTCGATTATTAGAGGAAAAAGGAACTAAAACCCTTTATGGTATCCATTTTGACAAAGTGAAAAATATTCTACTCGTTAATAGCTTGTATGGAACAGTCTTTTTGTATAGCATTAAATGAACTTTTTAAAGTTAATGTAGGCTCTATGGTCGGGTTGACACATTCCCCATTTCTATTCTCAATTTAATTGAAATACAGAAATGAAACTGTTTGAAGAAACTGATGCGAAATTACCATATTATAATTTAGTTATGAAATGCAAGAAATAATCAGGAGTTATGCCTCTTTATCAGTAATAAATTGATAATTGGAACAACGATTCCAATGTTTATGTGGTATCTTTGCAGGATAACAATGTCGTCGTACTTTCACCAGATGGAAAGAACGCCCGCCGATTATTAGAAGGGAGTGGAATATATTTCCATTATGGTATCCATTTTGACAAAGTGAAAAATATTCTACTCGTTAATAGCCTGTATGGAACAACCTTTTTGTATAATATTAAATGAACTTTTTAAAGTTTATATAGGCTCTATGGTCGGGTTGTTGTCCCTTTGACACATTCCCCATTTCCATTCTCAATTTTATTGAAATACAGAAGTCAAACTGTTTGAAGAAACTGATGCGAAATTGCCATATTATAATTTAGTTATGAAATGCAAGAAATAATCAGGAGTTATGCCTCTTTATCAGTAATAAATTGATAATTAGTTATTTGCAATTATTGTGATTTTTACTGCACTCTTTCTATTTGAGCAGTCAAAATGCGTTGACTGTATATTTTTATTTATCGGTAATTTGTATATTTTTTCCCTTTGATGTGTACTCGCTGATAATGTCAGTATCAGTGGACTGGCCGTGATATAAAAATTATTGGGTTAGTACGCAATTGACATGCGCGAATACAACGCGGAAGGATCTACTTTCCCCTTTCATTCACAAAATTGCGCGTGATTTTTTTCGCAGAAACGCACGAGATTTTTGGCGAATGAAACACTTTACATTGTTTGAAACTTTCACAAAGTTAGTTTAGCCTTTTTGAACGATTGATGTCAAAATGTAAACATAAAAGGCATGAAAAAGCGGATAGACTTTTAAAAAAAATGCGTTATCTATAATTGATATATTAAGTACATGACTAACATTAATAAATCGTCCATGATGTTCCAATCCGAGTTTTTATGCATACAATACCAATACATAGCCGGGTGCTGTTCCAAGTAGTTTTCTTTTTCTGTTTCTTGAGAAGTATTTGTTTTACCTGTTCAGTCACTATAAAGTGTTACAATTCATATTTAAACGCAACACATAACTAGTGACCAAAAAGGTACCGCTATCGCATGAGAGAAGCTAGAAAATAATGGTCAATTTAAAGACAGATATTCATAGAACAAAGAACAAAAAAGTGAACTTATTCATTTGCGGATCTACATGTAGGATAAATTTTAAAAAGGGGGGTAACCGGGGTCACCAAACTATACATGTATAAAGGTCTGTTTTGACCTGAATTGTAGCCTTTATAAGCTAAGAGGTGACTGACACGGGTCGCCTTCCCCTAAATTCACATAAGAAATTAAAGGTAACCACAGGGACTGTAAACTCCAATTTTCATATTTCTGGTCCGTGTTGAAAATAGATGAACAAGACTTTGACAAAAGCAAGAATTATATTACAGTCGATTTCAGGTTATTCTGATTGGGCTAAAACGCTTCGTACGTAAAAATGACTTACCGCGTTTATTCAAAATTATGTTTTCCTAACGCATAATTTTTGATGTTAACTTAATCCAATAATTATTTCCCCCTTATTGCTCACATATCTGGTACCGTCTGCAAAATTGCTTCTGATAGGTTATCTCACCATTGGAAGTCGGCCATTGTTTTTACCGGAAGTGTTGCCTGGGAGTACGATGACGTATGGAAACAATATCTTTTCGGAATTCTCGGGAGTCGTCTCAGTTAAGACGATAAAAGAAAAGACGTTTATAAATAGCAGACGAACTTATGTTTACATACAGCAGACATACGCAAATTACGCAACTTACTGTAGAGATTGATTTATATGCCATGGGAAGAAAGAAAGTTAGAACTACGATCAAGAGTGTTGAGGTATAACAACCTGTGTGTAAAACAAGAATTATGTTTTCTGAAACTCATGTGAATCACTGGCAATGCCCTTGGGAATGTCATGTTTTCAGTTGTCAACCTGTGTTATTGAGTTGTCCCTTTTTATATATCAAAGTCAGAAATACTGTACAGTGATTACACATGCAATTCAGAAAACAACATTCACAGCTTTTCCCTTCATATATAAAACTTTTCTTCCCCGTCTACTGCAGTTTTGAACACGCAAGTACAAAAAAAAAACACGAATCTTTGCACATGGTTCCAGACATTACAGAATACAGAATAATGGGTAAAAAATATAGAAATATTATAGAAATAAAAACCGAACACAGGGCTAGATCCAGACATTTTTTAAAGGGAAATTCCAACCCAGGAGAAAGGGGTACAGGGGTGGGATTTCCAAATATATGTCCCCATTCTGGCCCCCATCGCCACTACTAACAAAATAAAGAATAGAGAATTATATATATTCATTGGCTGATCCAGCGAGGAGGGGGGTTGGTTCCCCCTTTTTTTTGGACAATCAATGCATTCATATGGGATCTATAGTCAGGACACCACACCCTTTTTTTTAAAATGGCTGGATCTGCCCCTGATATATTTACACCAAGAAATGAAAATTGGACACAACATTCATCAATCATGCTTTCACTATCAATTGCATAAAGTTCTAATCACTCATAGATCCTACTTCTAAATTATTGAAATTATCATTTTGCATTTGCACTTGGAGTAAATTGGATGCACCAATTATCGTCTCTACAACATACTTCAATAGAAATAACAGGAAGTGTGAAAAACACCAAATAAACTAAACCAACAACACCACATAGTCCATTTATCCTGAAAAAATATAGTGCATGATTTGGCCTACAATTTTATACAAGACTGCCAAATACCTGTAAGTGCAATAATATGGGTTAAAAAAATAGAGGAAATTGTTCGCACAGAGACATGCTTTATTTTACAATAAGATAACATAAATTAGAACCTACTCATTTGTGAGTTTGACATTATTCACATCTCAACCTGAATATGAATTCAGAATAATTGAATATCAAATTAACAATAAACTAGAACGATGCACCCTTCTTCTGCAATGTAAATTATTACACGATTATTTATCAGTAAATTTTCTGCCAAACTTTTTATCCTTGTTACTATAGTCTTTGACCATTATTTTACTAGGAGCGGAAGTCCATAACAAGTAAAATATGTGTCACTCTGGCACTTACTATCCTTGGAAAAATTGTTCTATTGCTTGTTTTTCTAGTAATTTCAATTATAATTATAGTTATTATTAAAATAAGCATAAATGTCAGTATTCACCTCAGAAACTTACAAAACCTTTGAATAGACTTATTAAGAAGGGATATAATTACGATACTGTTGTCAAGTCATTACAAATTGCATATTTTGGCGTTAATATTGAGTCACTGATAAGGTCTTTGCATCGGAGCTAAACACATTTATTCTAAAAACAGTTATTGGCATGACACGGGTTATGTTCTTCTCATATATGTTATGATGGTATGATACTAAACCCCTAACGGGAAGGATTGTGCCTGATGTTCATATGATGAAATCATAATCTTTCAGTCAGTTTAGTTGAAGTCTGGAGCTGGCATGTCAGTTAACTGCTAGTAGTCTGTTGTTATTTATGTATTATTGTCATTTTGTTTATTTTCTTTGGTTACATCTTCTGACATCAGACTCGGACTTCTCTTGAACTGAATTTTAATGTGCGTATTGTTATGCGTTTACTTTTCTACATTGGTTAGAGGTATAGGGGAGGGTTGAGATCTCACAAACATGTTTAACCCCGCCGCATTTTTTGCGCCTGTCCCAAGTCAGGAGCCTCTGGCCTTTGTTAGTCTTGTATTATTTTAATTTTAGTTTCTTGTGTACAATTTGGAAATTAGTATGGCGTTCATTATCACTGGATTAGTATATATTTGTTTAGGGGCCAGCTGAGGGACGCCTCCGGGTGCGGGAATTTCTCGCTACATTGAAGACCTGTTGGTGACCCTCTGCTGTTGTTTTTTTTATTTGGTCGGGTTGTTGTCTCTTTGAGACATTCCCCATTTCCATTCTCAATTTTATTTGAAAGTTACATTTCTTTTTTCCATAAAAAAAAAGGATATGGACATTATAAGCTAGGAATGCTAATGACATGATGTCCTTTTAAAGAAAATTAGTCTGGAGACATACATTTTTTAAAAATATTTATACACAAATCTAAAACAATATAGAAACAACATTTAAATTTATCTTTTAAAATAAAAGGCATGGACGTTTTTACCTAGGATAATAAATAACAGGGAAATTATTAGGAAAAAATAGTGTGGGGATATGAATTCCATTAGTATTTATAATGCACAACTGTAATTATAAAACATCAAATTGAATTTTCATTGTTTACATGTAAATGATTTGTTTTATCAAAATTGTCCTTTTAAAATAAAGGACATGAATCTTTTAAGAATATAATTGACATTGATAAAATTTTCTAGGACATCCATTTCAAGAAAATTATAAATACACAACTCTTATTCAATATTAAAACATAACATTAAAATTTCATTTGTGTATATGTACTAAATGATTTGAATCGTTATTAATTTTTTCCTATAAAAAAAAGGACATGGATGCTTTTGTCTAGGAAAATTAATGATGGACTTGAATTCATAGGAAAATGAGTCAGGGAAAATAAATTAATAACATCAGACTAAAAATACAAGTTAATTCTGTAACACTGTATTTTTAATGCTAGAAATATGTGTCGGCCCAGATTTTATTTTTAGAAATAAAAACTCACACTGTCCTAAAATTCAAAAACAGTTATGCAAATGTGTCTTGAAAAATTATTCCATCAATTGTGCACTCAAATTCAATTTATATAAACAGAATTCCTTCAAGGAATTGTGTACTAAGGGAGATAATCCCTACACGAAATAGATTTATCTCCCATTAATTGGTCAAATTTTTGGTTACAATATTAACATTTTTCAATGCTAAATTTTCTAATGCATGCAACAATTATAAATAGCCTTAAGTAAAGCATCACCAGAATAATAACAAACAAGTAAATGCTACAAAATTGATTAAAAACTGTTATGAATTTATTGAATAGAAATATAATGGAATGGAAAATTAATTTTAAGTCAGATTTACATGTATTGTCACAACGTCAGCTCTGATGACATCAATAATAATAACAACCTATATAATATTAAGATATGTACAAAATAAAGAGTATATCCACATCAGATACAAGGTAGTTTAAAAATTATACTACATATTTCATATAAATTTGTGGTATAGGATAAATGTTATTAAGCCAGCAATCTAGCAACAAGCATGAACAATTAACAAATTATCATGATCTGGTTAAAATAAATAGTAAATAATAATTTAGAAAATATAAACTGTACACTTCCAGTTAAAACTTTTTCATATAATTTATTGAAAAACACTCAATTCAGAAAGCTTTATAATATAACAACAGAAAGAACAAAGACTGATCAATCCGGAGTAGGAATAATGGGCAGCAAAATGTATTGAAAGTATTGTGTTTATGACATTTCTGTACGCGTACAAACTCTCATTATGTCACCCTGACGGAGGTCGGGTGACATATTGTTATTGTACGATTCTTTTTTTTATTTTTATTATTATTCCACACATTTTGTCCATACTATTTCTTGGAATCGTATGGATCAATTGTAATGGAACTATACCAGAATGTTAATGACCATTGTCAGAAGTGCAGTCGAGGTTGGCACCTCCAGGATGTCTACTGTTACCATGGAAACAGAAAAAGAGTGAAAAAATAAAGTTTTAGCTTTTGGTGAATAATTTAACTATAACAAAACATCTAATCGTCATATTTTTATACAATGTAGCTGTCCTCTATATACATGCTGTGGATGATTTTGAGATTCATTGGAACTACAATGTTGCCATAGGAACTGATCAAAAATATCAAAAATTTGAAAATTCTTTAAAAATATATAAAACTTTTACAGAAATGTTGCCTGGCAAATCTAGATGTGGCATTCAACTTTGGAATTTCCAAAATGGCTGCCGTTACCATGGAAACAAGGCAAAAAACATCAAAATGAGAAAATGTGATGGAACATTCCAGAACATTAGTGTTTTACAGCTATTAAATTTTATATGATTGTAAAATATTATGGGGAGTACAATATGAAGCAGAAGTATGACTTCCAAATTTTCAAAATGGCCGTCGTTGCCATAGAAACAGTAAAAACATCAAAATTTAAAAAATGCTTTAAACTTTCTAAAAATTTGCAAACTGATGCATTGTAAAGTAAATTAGTTTATTTAATGTTAAAATTTCGAAATGGCTGCCGCTTAGTGGCAATTGGTGGACCAGGGTGACATCCGCTATTGCTTGCAATGGCAATTCTAGTTTTATTTCTATTTATTGTTCAAGTCGTGTTTAAGTAATGGTCAATGTTTGTGTTTACTTATGTGTTCAATGATGAATACTCAATTATTTGCTAAGCTGGCGTGAATTGAACATCAATTGTTATTTTGTTTTTATTTGAATGAATATGTAATAAATTTATCAAACAAAACTGGAATCACTACTACTAGTCCGGCCGATCGGTGAAACAATTGCTCAAACATTGAGGAAAGCATCCATTTTTGCATGATGGTACATTTTTATGTACTGATAATTATCAGCTATGGACCCACCCTCAAAAATTAATATGGCGGCATATTTCAAGATGGCTGCCGTACGTTCTAAAATATTTTCCAGTATTGCACAAACCTCAGGGGATTTGATGCTGGAAGCACAAAAATCAACATATTTGAATGGTGTACTTAGCTAGATTTTGTTTTGATCTATTTTTGAAATACAAAATGGCGGCTATTTTTAACATGGCCGCCTTGAAAAATAAGCAAATATTCATTATTGATAAATTGACCTGAATATAAGCATTTTATTGATGTATAGTGTCATTTAGTATCTTTCCCATTTCTGTCCTTTTAGATTTTGCCTTGCTTGTCATTCCATACATAAAGTAGTAGCTTTCATAAAAAGCTGCAGTAGTAGCTTTCATTAAAAGCTGCACTATTTGTTGTCTTGGGTCACACATAAAAGCTGTTGTTGTGGATTGATATGCCTTAAGATATAAATCAGTGCCTATCTTATTTCCTGGGTCGCAATATTTTGCCATTTGAGATATTAAACTGTGAATTGAGAATCATTTAAACACATATCAGTGGAATAGCAGGAATTGTGGACAACAAGGACAATAACATTGAAATGGTAGAAACTGAATCACTTGGGGATATGGAAAACCCCACAGCTGAAGACGCTTTAACAGAGGACAACTCAGAAATGACTATTAAACCATTTTACCAAGAATTTTTAGCAGATAGAAAATCTAATGCTCAAAGAACTGAGATTTACTGCAATATAAAACAGAGCAAAGCGCGAGTTGATAAACTATGTGTTGGTCTCATTACGTTTCAAGCTGAACAGAAAGAGGCCATGAATATTAATAACAAACAGATGAGAGCAATATATCAGCAACTTCAGCAGTCTGAAGACAGGATAGACCACAAGCCTAGTAATAATTGCTTGGTGGAATTGATGGTCAGACCAATAAGATACAAGTATTCAATGTTGTGGTGAGACGAATGGAAAAGCTGACAACAATTGAGGAAGGAGACACAGTTCAATTTAAAAGTGCATTTGAACAGCAGGGTACCTTCAAACAACTGGCATCAGTTGGACAATCGAAATAATGAAGTTAAAATTCCTGCAACGGACACATCATCTAAGCAAAAATTTGACCTTAGCCAGTACAACGCAAGTTGACCAAAAGTACACAACAAAATTTATGCCTTGGGTCTTTTCAAAATTGTAGTTCGCATGAACCATCAACCGCACCAACTCTGTTGAAGGTGTCTTCTCCTTAAATCGAAATTCCTATGTCAGGGCCCTTGGCCCTGCATGAGACAATTCAAATTATTCAACAGGAATCTCCATTTAAGAACATACTATAAACCTCTAGTACTAATCAAGGATACCAGCAAAAGGCTTAATATGTCTTCTTACGCACGCTTACAATCTACTATGAGTCAATAATATTTGGTTCAGAGCAGCACACCATTACAGAAACAAGTGGATTCTGTAAAGTTTCTCCAATGCTGAATGCAGTGCCTACTTACGGTAACATCCCCGTCGAGTCAATGGCAAATCCCACATTTATCACTCCAATTATGACAATCTCGTCAGCTCCTGGAGCTCTAACATGCTTCCCATAACAGCAAGCTGACTCCTCTGACCGATTCAGGAAAGGGCAGAGGAAACCAAAAGAGTGTGGCAACACCTCTTCTTAAGACTCCTCATTGGAGAGAGAATATACCCGATGGCAAGAAAATCGTGGTGCAAGGGACCGGAACAGAAGCCCACAGCTCCCAAAAATGCAAAAACTCAATTGAAGAGGATCCATGACTTAGGAGGCGTTCATTTACCAATTTGAACGAACTGCCGGTAGAAGACAATGGGAAAACAGGAAAAATGTGTGTAGGCCCCCGATTGCCAGGCCGATGTTGGCTTTGAGTACGCTCGCAAGGTAAACACAGATGATTATTGCAAGGCATAAAAAAAAAACATTCATTTTGAGCAGCGCTTCAGCAAGAAAGACGATCAAACCAAATTGGAACCGAAGCATTCCGTCGAGGATGTAAAGACAAAGATTCTTCAAGGCATGTAATAGAGAGGAACCCAGAAACATTTAACAAGGCGTTAACACAATTGAAAACCTCAATAGCTAACCAGATGGTGATATATGGATCAAAAAGTGCCAATTATGACCAACGACAAGTCTACTTTGCTGATGGCGCAGTATCACCGACCGATAAAGGAAATATGAGCAGTCCTTTGGATAATGAGGCGCATTACCTCACACAAATTGTAACAAAAATAGCTGATGTTATGCTTTCAACTAATCAGCATAGCCGTAGATTGGCCGATCAATATAACCTCGGTTCTACTGATCAAATAATCATGGAAGATCACCAGTTCAATGGAAGATCACCTGATCAATATACACGTGGAAGATCTCCTGAGCAATACAATCGCTGTAGATCGCCAGATAGAAATACACCCAATCTTAATGCCTATCGATCAGCAACACCCCCACTAAGCGAGAGATCATATAGTTCCTAAAGAAAACGGTTAGCATCTCCACGGACAAACTCCAAAAATCCCGCTTATTTCAGACAACGATCACCTTCACTAGGATACGGAGCAAAGTGCAACCCCAAAAATGGAGTCTTTAAACAGCAAGGGTCGGGCCAGTAGGCCAACGCACGATTCCAAAGTCTATTGGCCATGAAACATCACCTCATCACAAAATCGAACAGAGGCCCACGGCCTCGTCTGATATTGCCATCAGACGAATCATTTGAAAGAGCTTAACAGTACGAGGTACTTTACATGACCAGAATGTAAGCATGATTGTGGACACTGCTGCAATGATAACATTAATAAATGAGAAATTAATTCCGGCAGAAAATGGAGATTTGGAGAACGTAACGCTACGTGGTTTGGGTTAACAGCTTGTGTTTGGGAAGATTTTAAAGAACGACTCTCGACATTAATAGAGTAAACATACAATGGGATGTGTGCAAAGAGCCACTAACAAACGATGTTATACTTAGGCTAGACATGATTTTTGACAAACTGAGCGCAGTGATAAACCTGAGTACTCCCACAATTACCATCAACAATAAAGTGATAAATGCGTTATTTGATAACAGAAGAAACGAGATTTCAACTCAGCAAGTTTGCATAAAACAAACCATCACAGTTCCGCAAGACTCAAAAATGACTGTTACCATTAAAACTAATAAAAGTGCTGACCAGGACCATGCTCGCTGAATAGTTGCGAATTGGTTTCACACGTAGTTGAAAAAGGAAATATTTGCCCCTTAACAATTTTGAATTACGGCAATCGTCTAATCCGCCTGAATAAAGGTACACCTTTTGATTACATAGAATAATTTGACTATGTAGTGAATACGGCAGATGAAAACGTGATAAGTGACGTAAGACGTGGCATTGAAGAGACACGAGACAAGGTGCACTCTGCACTGCCTCAAAGTTCAGATGAGTTACCTTCTATTCCACCACATTTAACCGACCTATATTAACGTTCACTCGACTCGTTTCAACCTATTGCATTCCAACCATTAAAGTAGAAACTGTGTAAAGAACAATTACAATAACATGTAACATATTGATTAACATTTTGCCTTTTGTTTTTGTATATGCAGCCATATTTGCAAATGTATGTGTTATAGAAATAACCAAAGTAATTTTTCTATATCTTAAAATTAATTGATAACAAATTCAAGAACATGAAGTCCATTTTTAAAGAATCATTACTTTATTTTCCGAAATTATATAGAATACCTTTAGAATAATCTTGATATTTATTCCGTTTTTCCGCCATCTTGAAAATGGCAGCCATATTGGATTTTTCAGAGTGGGTCCATAGCTGAAATCAAAGGGTATATAACCAAGAACTACTATGCAAAGTTTCATGATTTCCTCATCAAGTGAGCAATTCTGCTCTATATCTGCACCAATCGGCCGGACTATACCAGCTATTCTTAAATGATTAAAATTTTTGTTTGGCTGAACAAACATTTTTATGTTTATGTGGTTCAGAAGTGTTTCTCGTTTCTCGTTTTTATAAAGATTAGATATTTGGTTTTCCTGCTTTAATGGTTTTACACTTTGGCTATTTATATAGCTTGCTGTTCGGTGTGAGCCAAGGCTGCGTTGTAAGGCTGTACCTTGACGTACAATGGTTTACTTTTAAATTGTTACTTGGATGGAGAGTTGTCCCATTGGCACTCAAATCACATTTTCCTACATCTATATATATAATTATTAAAGGAGATGTTTACTTCAAGACCATCCTGACGGCAAATGCCATGCATCCGTTATCATTAATTTTAATAATCCTAAAAGTATTCACTTCGGAACCAAATGATCATGATATCGATTACACAACTATACATATTTCGTATTTGTTTTTTTTTTTTTAGTTTTCGATCTTTAAATTCAGTGTAGATACATTATAAATAAAGAAATTGGATAAAAATAAGCTTCTTTTATTTAAGATAGTCTTTTCGGTGTTGACCGTCTCTGAGAGTATTAAGCTGAATATTTTTCTTTACGACGAGAGACTGCGTATCAGTAAGGTAACTTGTGGATAAAAATATGTACATGTTTAATCTTTTTCGACCGACAGTATAATTTTTGCCAAAGTGGGCGTCTGTTTTGCTGTGTAAGTTGAATGAATACGCAGTAAAGTCCGATCAGGCGTTAAATCCGATGTCTTGTGTAGAGAAAGCCACGATCCCAGTCTATGAACGTTAAGAACTCTGGCTCATTCTGCCCACTCCACTATAACCTCATGTGTCAGTGACAATCCAGATTTTCTTACGTTAAGAAAACTTTCAAGTGAGAGGTTTAGCTAGCTATAAAACCAGGGTCAATCCACCATTTTCTACATAAGAAAATGCCTGTACCAAGTCAGGAATATGACAGTTGTTATCCATTCGTTTGATGTGTTTGAACTTTTGAATTTGCCATTTGATTTGGGACTTTCCTTTTTGAATTTTCCTCGGTGTTCAGTATTTTTGTGTTTTTACTTTTTATATTCGATTTTTAGCGGAGTGTTTTAATAAAAAAATAGATCACACTGAAAAAGTAAAATCACAAAAATACTGAACTCCGAGTAAAATTCAAAACGATAAGAACCTAATCAAATGGCAAAATCAAAACCTCAAACACATCAAACGAGTGGATAACAACTCTCATATTCCGGACTTGGTACCGGCATTTTCTCATGTGGAAAATGGTAGATTACATGTATGAGCTTGATAAGCAAAACATTGCAAGGAATTCGATTGCCTTATATTTATACTATCATGGCATTTCTTAGGGACGATATCAAAAGATCGATGTAGGATAAAAAAAACTTAAATCGAATAGTTTGGGGATGGGGGTCAACATTGCTGCAAGTTTTGTTAATCTAAAATCGATTTTACATATATCCATATAGGTAAATCATTTTTTCCCAAATTAAGTTAAGAAGGGGAGTAGGGGGGTCAGCGAAAAAACTATGTGAATTAAGTTTTTTATCGTACATTGAACTTTTGATGTCGTCCCTTACATAAGTCGTAGCAGATAGGAAGTGCTGTCAATGAAGCAGGTTTTTAATTTCGACTTGTGTCGGACTTATGATATGTCGGATTAATGGGTTGTCGGGCAAATGGGGTGTCGAACCAATGGGATGTCGGATTTCGAGGTTGTAGAACTATTGGTTGTCGGACATATGCATAGGGTGACGGACTATCGGGATATCGTACAAAATGATTGTCCAACCATTAGTTGTCGAACCAATAGTTGGTTGGACTCATGTGGTGTCGGACTATTGGGTTGTCGGACAAATGGGGTGTCGATCCAATAGTGTTTCAAACTAAAGGGGTTTCAGAATAGCGGGACGACCCCACTTCTTCGGGACAGTATCAATATAGCACAAAATAATATTGTAATACTTATGGGGTGTCATACTAGTACTCTATTAGGGTGTCACAGTAATGGGGTGTCAAAACAATGGGGTTTCGGACAATTGGTGTGTGGGACTGACTTGATGAAACAGCGGGGCCTCTCAATTCCGAGGAGGACATTATCCAAACAATGCAGAACGGTAGCAAAAGTTATAGCGTACAACAACATATTATATTGCGCTACAGCAAATAAAGCTTTTAATTAATGATGTCATTAGGGACAGAACGAACTATGATTTTAAAATATATTATTATGCTTGGCAACAAACTGCAACCCCTGTCAAAATAATCAAAGGAAAAGTAGAGCAAAAAAAAACAGTCTTCATCTTCTTGTTTATTTTCAACAATAAACAGGTGTCCTTATAATTTACCAATCAGTTTATGTAACAAAACTATGCTACATGTATCAATATAAAATACAGAAAATACGGGAAAAAAATTTAAAATTATTTAACACGACTCATATCCAGAAATCAACGCCACATTGCTTATTTGAATATTATACTAAAGAAATCGGATACAGGTCACGGAAATTGCATCAAAATGATAGGGAACTTTGAAAAAAATGTCTGTTTTAATTTTAATTTAAGTGATAGACAGGATGCCGGGGCAGAAAATGAATATACACAACATTATACACCATTTAAACGAGACATAATGACTGTTGTTGCAAAAATACAGGTTCCTGAGCTATTTTAAAAATCGAAGCGAGAGGCTTTTAGCATTTCAGTGTAAAATACTGGCTAAAATGGCTGAAACGTCAAATTTGCAAACTTCGTGTTGAAAATTGGCTTACAAGGTCATTACAAAAACAGGTTGCCGGAGTGAAATATGAAACTTGAATTTATAAAGAATAAGCAAGTCCAAACCTTGTATGTCTAGTCGTTGAACTTTAGGTTTCCACGTAAAATTCAAATGTCACTATTTCAAGAAGAATAAACTCACGAAGGCACGAAAAATTCACTAAATTCGCGTTCATTGTTTTGATTTTGACCGCCTGACAACTTTACGGAAATATCAAAGTGATTGTAAATAAGGACTCTGTGACGGGCAACTTATAATATCCGTGTTTTAAAGATTTTAATGATATCAAGCCTTTCAAGTCAGTCCAGTTCAAAGTACTATCACGTGGTACAATTCTCATTTACATATTATGAATATTAATTAGCAAAACCACTACTAATTTCAGGCTATGTACTACTGAATAGCAATCCCGAATAAGGCTAGGTCAAGTAAACAATTCTTGATGAACTGCATTTTTATAATTTTGTCTTCATTATCAAAGTGTTTATAATTCTCGAGTCCTTTTTTATTCGTAATACCAGTTGGCTCATACCATATTTAAATAAAGTATTAAATAGTCTATTTAAATAGTACATGTGTTGCGTTTATTTTGGTGGAAAGTATACATGAATTACGAACTTGCGAACTATTATATACATCCGGGTTGATTTAGTGACCCTGTATGTTTTGATATTGATTTTTATGATGAGATACTCATTTTAAGGTAAAATTATATATATCTATATATATATGCCATTATTTTAATTTAATATATCTACAAATCATTGTCATTGCAAGAAACCTTTGTATTGGGAATTTCAGAGTTAACCAAAAGTACTTTCGAATTCATTGTAATGACCTTCTATAGAAACACCAGTAAATACACATATCAATGTGTATGTCAGTTGTTCATAGTACTATTATGTTGACACAATTGAGTGAGGTACCCAAACAGACATAAAAGGTAAATACGACAATAAAAGGATTCCAGCTGCCAAAACTGTGTAATCATACATCGCAGACATACAAAGCACCTGACAATTACATTTTGTATTATAATCAACCACACAGACACACACATAATATTAACAAACGAAGACGACTACGAAAAGTTGTTGAAATAGATAGTAAATTTGACAAAGACGCCGACAAAAGAGCTCCTGTAGCTGATGTAATATACCGCGCAAAGAATAGTCACACTTCCTTCGAATAACACAAACCATGTAAAATATAACATGTATAACCACAAGGGCAATACAACACCGTAAAAATCTCTCACGTCTGAATTGTACACAGGACTCCACCCGTCTTCCGGCCCCATCAGGAACGTCCATATTCAGAATACCGATATCGAGATGCTGAAACACCATGTCCAGCCCAAAATCACACAACCAAACAAAACATAAAAGCACTAAGACAAATAAACTGCAAACAAAACAATAATCTATATACTACTCAAGCCGGAAGAGACCTACTTCATTGAGCCGCATAGTATCATCTGAAACCATCAAAGTCAGAAATATTTGTGATATGAGGTATAAATGTAGTATTTTGTACTTCCTAGATTTGTCTTTGAAACAATCTATTTTCCTCAGAAAACGCCAATTTTTGAGAAAACAACACAATTCGGAGACCGTTATCGATCCCTGATATATATGCTTTTGCGCATGCTCAGTCGACGTACTGCCCGCGAAATTTAAAAACTCTTTGTTTCAACACTTGAAATACATAGGAACTCGGTTATAAGATTGAAGTTTGTTAATCACTGATTTTCGATTCTTTCTTTCGTTTTTCCTGACGTTTGTTAAAAATTATTAACGTTTTAACGTTGGCATAAATATTCCGTTGTTTTCTAGCAAAGTGCGGTTTACTATCCATATCCGTATATCGAAAAATCCTAGGATTAAATTTTAATGTGCTTACCGAGTCCCTGTGGACCAATATTGTACTACGACTTCGTGGGCTTCTAGAATATCTAGAATCTATAAACTTAAGACCACTTTGTACAATTTGTGAAGCAGACATTGCGTTTCAGTTATCTATCGAAATTTGTTTTCAGATTAGAATGGCCACGGCCAGTGGAACATTTTGTGGTGTGTGTGAAACCCAGCACGTGGTGATAGAGGCCGACTACTGGTGTCCTGAATGCGAAGAAGGGCTATGCACACTTTGCGAAAAACACCACCAAGCTTCAAGGGCCACAAGAAATCATGAAGTTACTTCCGTGAATGATTATAAACGAATACCGCCAACAATAGCTAGTATAAATCAATATTGCTCAGATCATGAGAAAAAATATCAGCACTACTGTTCCGAACATGAAAAACTCTGTTGTCCACTTTGCATAACGACAAATCATAAGAAATGCGACTTGTTAGCACTTGATGAAATTATCAAAACGTCAAAGACTTCTGCATTATTTGACATGATGGAACAAAGTTTAAAAGATATGAAGAGCAACATTGAAAAAATTGTGGAAGACCGGAAGCAGAATCTAGAGATGATACAACAACAGCGACAAAAATTGAAGACAGATATTACCAAGATTCGTAATAAAATAAACAAACATCTAGATAAACTTGAACAAGATATACAACAGGATATCCAAGCTGCGGAACAGAAAGTCCAATCGCAAATAGAAATACTTCTTTCAAAACTCTCAGACCATGGAAAAACAATAGATAAGATACAGAATGATATCTCCTCGACGAAAAGTTTTGCAACTGACCTTCAAACATTTTTTGGTGGTAAATTGTTTGAGGACGATATCCAAAATGAAGAGAAGTTTATGCAGTCTTTAATAGAAGATGGCAGTATACAACAAATAAATCTAATATGCAGAATGTCTGACAAGATGTCTGACATACTTTCCATGAAAAGAATGGGAGAGATATCAGTTATAGCCAACCCGCCAACCATTACCATGACAACGGAAAGAGTAAATCAAGCTCAAAAAATGGTACCGAAGATTTCAAACCCAATCAATGACATAAATCTAACCCTATTAAAAAGATTTGAGATATCGAAAGGGGGGACGTCACTTGAAATCTCAGGCTGCACTATCATGCCTACTAGGGAAATTGTATTCGTAGATAAAACCAATGATCGTCTAACAATCCACAGCGAAAATGGATCATTTGTTTGTGAAATACCTGTATCACATAGTCCTGTAAATATTACATGTATTGATGAAAATTCGGTCGCTGTCACCCATAATAGAAAGCCTTATCATATAGAAATTATCAACATCGCCAAAAGAAGGATTGTTAAAAGTATAAAAGCATCTTACGAATGCTACGGCATTACACACCAAAAGGGAAGATTAATTTATTATGAAACAGGAAGAGGTATTCAAACAGCAAACATCAGTAATGAAAGTATTGCCACCACAGTAGTTAAAGCCGATTACTATCATTACTGGAACTATGTAACAGCATCACACGACAAGATATACCATACAAGCGATGAATCAAATACCGTTACATGCTACACAATCACAGGGCAGAAGGTTTGGGAATACAAAGACAACTCAATTTTGAAATCGATTCGAGGAATAACAATTGACAACGATTCCAATGTGTATTTGATATCTTTCGAAAATAGCAATGTCGTCGTACTTTCACCAGATGAGAAGAATTCCCGCCAATTGTTAGATGGAAATGAAATTAAAAACCCTTATGGTATCCATTTTGACAAGGTTAACAATATACTTCTTGTTAATAGCCTGCGTGGAACAGCCTTTTTGTATAACATTAAATAAACTTTTTTAAGTGTATACAGGCTGAAAATATCGAAATCAAACTGTTTGGAGAAACTGAATTGCATAATCAAATACAACTTAATCTGTCATTCATAATTAAGTCATGATTAGCAAGGAATATTCAGGAGTTGTGTCTCTTGGTCGATTATTATTATGAGTGTATTTGCAATTGTTGTTATTATACACGGTGTATACATTGGTCAAATTATAACAAGAGAAAATATAGCATAGGATATTTTATTTAGTATGGTTGCAAGTGAAGTGAATTTAAGCAATTTAAGGTCCTCATTTAGCCTTGAACAATGAGCGAAACCCATACTGTATTATAAGCTTTAAACGGCCCTGTTATGACAATTCTGAAACAAATCACAAGCAAATAACCAGATGTATGACAGAACAATAAAAGAAAAACAAATATGACAGACAGTAAACCAACAACCACTAAGTTACAGCTCGTGACGTAGGACAGGCAGATAACATAATGTGGTGGGGATAAAGTTAACATATTTGTAAAAGCTGAACTTTCTCTTAAACCTTGGACAGGAGTGTAACAGATAAACACTAGAACCGTTGCAAATAAACTCCTCATAGATATACCAGGATTGTAATTTTGTATAAATGGCTTCGCTCATAAAGTTTACACGAAGCACAACAACCAAAACTAGTCAACCCGATAGTGAAAACTCGCACACCAATTATTTCCTTCAAAATTTTTACTAAAATGTTTGTATAATAGATTCCTTAACCCTTCCGGATTGTCGCACCTGCCCTAAGTCATCAGGAGAATATAGCTCTTTAATCTTTGTTTTTTGTTTGTTTGACATTTAGGTTTCATTTGAATGTTTCAATCGATTATACAATATATATTATTGTTTAGGGGCCAGCTCAACCTGTGAATGCCGAGGACCCGTTGAAGGTCTTGTGCCGTTTTCTGCTCTTTGTTTGGAGTATTATATCTCTTTGACACATTACCCTTTTCGAATCTGTTATTCATCCTTTACAATATATCAGCATCATTTTGATATGAGCGTCACTGATGAGTCTTAAGTAGACGAAACGCTCGTCTAGCGTTCTATATTATAATCCTGGTACCTTTGATAACTACTTTAGCTTTGGTGATCTGCAACAAATAGCAAAATAGTATTTAAAGTCTATTAACACTGCTGTATCCAAAAAAAAATGCATCTTAAAGACAATTTTGGTTTCACATTCAAGAAGACCACTCGAACTGGCGATGATAATTGGCAGTTTATTTATGTCAAAAAAGTAAGTATTATTTACCATTCTAGAGGTCTAATTCTGCTATTGTTTTTGATCCATAATAGCGTACCATGTTATTATATAAATCCTTTTGGTGGCTTTTAATTGTGCCTATATATTTAAATCATAATTTTGTTTTCTTTTGGGAAAATATTTTCAAAATGCACGACGTTATCGAGTTACAAATCAAAGAACAGGGATTGATTGATGTTTGTTTAAAGTTCAGTTGCAAATATTTCATGTATGTTCAGGACAAGAACACATCAATAATACAAAGAAAGGGTTAGTCCTGTAATGGGTTTGATTGGGATGAAAGAGAAAACATTTGAACTGCCACTCGAATATGAAGGTATATGAGCTAGGTAGCCAAGCAAAAGACAACATTCGAGTCCCTCAAATATTACAATCAGTGTGACACTCAATCTACAGGAAGCTTCTGATTTAACGTCTACTGTCTGCTGAGATTGGTTGCAAATCTACTGATGCCACTTACCACTTCGCGACGGTTTTACTGCCGGTATGATGAAGACATAGTATTTACTACATTTGTACACTCCAGTCAATCTTTGGCTTTCAAACTACAGAAAGCATATGAAATACTGAATTTAAAACAATATTATAACGTATATCTACTGGTCTAAGAATATAATGAAATATACTTAACTGGTGTGGTCTGCATATCATATATATTTATTTATAAACAAACTTGGCTTATTTTGTAATCTTTAATCACTTATCGTATACCACTACAAGAATCATGCATGATGTAACTGATCCAGCAATTAAACATATTTAAAAATTGGCTTTCGGAATCTAGAGAATTGTGGGTGATTTTTTATTCGAGAAAATTTCTGCAACGACTGGAAAAGATACATTTCATCCCAAAAAGACAAAGCACATAAGATATTACATATTTGTTGTTAGTGGCAAATATTACATCAATGTTCCAGGTGAGAACTAATTGTTTGCTTTTCGTTCAGTGGCAAATATTTCATAATGTTCAAGATGAGAACCAAGTGTTAACTTTTCGTCCGGTGGCAAATATTTCATACATTTTCAGAATAAGAACCAATTGCTTGCTTTTGTCCAGTAAAAAATAATTTAAAATGATCAGGATGAGAAATTTGTGTTTGTTTTTCGTCCAGTGGCAAATCTTTCATAAATGATCAGAATGAGAACTAACTGTTTGCTTTTCGTCCAGTTGCAAATATTTTATGGATGTTCAGGATGAGAACTGATTAACAATAACTACAATAGACTATACCTGGCGACTGGCATGTACTTAGAAGGTTAGAAAATGTTTAATGCCACTGGAAAATGAGGGTATATTAGATTGAAAAAAATCTAGCCTTACTATAGATCACCTTATGAACCCTAATAGACTTTTGTTACGTTTTAATGTGAAAAGAGTGTGGCACTATCTTAACACCATGCATCGGATTTTGACCGAACATGCCGCGAACTTAAACACCTCGCACCGCCAAACGAATGGCTACCTTTGGTGAGGGTTAAACTGTTGATCGGATTACCCTGATTCTAGTTGGGTTAACAAAACTAATAAGATAATCAAGTGAGGTCAATCAAAGATTAATAATTATTCCAAAATGTTCTGCCATTACAAATTTACATCAAGAAATAAAAAAAGGTTCTGAAAGCATACGTAACTTTCTCATCAATGAAAAGGATTTTCAGTCTCTCATTTTTTATTTTGTTTGTCATTAATTTCAATAATCCTAATAGTATTCACTTCGGAACCAAATGATCATGATATAGATTATGCAACTATGCATATTTCGTATTTGTATTTTTTTTTTTAGTTTTCGATCTTTAAATTCAATGTAGATACATTATAAATAGAGAAATTGGATAAAAATAAGCTTCTTTCATTTAAGATAGTCTTTTCAGTGTTGACCGTCTCTGAGAGTATTAAGCGGTCTGGATATTTTTCTTTACGATGAGAGACTACGTATCACCTGTAAGGGTAACTTGGGGATAAAAATATGTACACGTTTGATCTTTTTCGACCGGCAGTATAATTTTTGCCAAAGTCGCTGTCTGTTTTGCTGTGTAAGATGAATGAATACGCAGTAACGTTCTATCAGGCGTACAATCCGATGCCTTGTGTAGAGAAAGCCACGATCCCAGTCTCTGAACGTTAAGAACTCTGGCTCATTCTGCCCACTATTACCTCATTTGTCAGTTACAATCCAGATTTTCTTACTTTAGGAAAACTATCAATTATATTCGTTTTTTAGCGGAGTGTTTTAATAAAAAGATAGATCACACTTAAAAAGAAAAATCACAAAAATACTGAACTCCGAGTAAAATTCAAAACGATAAGAACCTAATCAAATGGCAAAATCAAAACCTCAAACACATCAAACGAGTGGATAACAACTCTCATATTCCGGACTTGGTACCGGCATTTTCTCATGTGGAAAATGGTAGATTAAATGTATGAGCTAGTTTAGCAAAACATTGCAAGGAATTCGATTGCCTTATATTTATACTATCATGGCATTTCTTACATAAGTCATAGCAGATGGGAAGTGCTGTCAATGAAACAGATTTTTAATTTCGACTGGTGTCGGACTTATGAGATGTCGGATTAATGGGTTGTCGGGCAAATGGGGTGTCGAACCAATGGGATGTCGGATTTCGGGGTTGTAGAACTATTGGTTGTCGGACATATGCATAGGGTGACGGACTATCGGGATATCGGACAAAATGAGTGTCGAACCAATAGGTGGTTGGACTCATGTGGTGTCGGACTATAAGGTTGTCGGACAAATGGGGTGTCTATCCAATAGTGTTTCAAACTAAAGGGGTTTCAGAATAGCGGGACGACCCCACTTCTTCGGGACAGTATCAAAATAGCACAAAATAATATTGTATGGATGTCGGACTTATGGGGTGTCATACTAGTACTCTATTAGGGTGTCACAGTAATGGGGTGTGGGACTGACTTGATGAAACAGTGGGGCCTCTCAATTCCGAGGAGGACATTATCCAAACAATGCAGAACAGTAGCAAAAGTTATAGCGTACAACAACATATTATATTGCGCTACTAGTGGAAGATATTAGCAAGCAAAATCGAGGGAATTGTGCAAATGGTGATACAAGCATGAAAATTACCACAAAGCATCATTATTATATACTTTTTAAGAAATAACTGCTGGCCATTAAAAAAGAAAATTTCAAGATGGCCACGGCCTTTTTCTAAAATGGCTGTTTTCTTCAGTTTGAAAATATTGATTTTTCTGGAAAACTTTTTTTTACCTTCTTCTAGTAAAAACAAATCATCAGGTTTGGCGGCTACCTTCCTTACATCATATATTTATTAAAAAGGAATATTTGACATATCCAGTATTTGCGCATGCGCGAAAATGTTACAAAATCACTTGAACTATTTACTATATATTTAGTGTTTTTGGATTTCTAATGCTATTATGAATAGGTTTGATAACATTTTTCAAGGTTATGATACACATGTATTTAACACTTTTGCGCATGTGAAAACTATTTATAGACATCAAGAGCGATGTGTATGCACTGCCAAGTAATTCTAATGTATTCGATGGATTAGGCGAAAATGTGGTGAATCCCACAGAATCATCAACTGTAACTGCAGATTACCACTTGTTGAAATGCCTAAGCAAATTCACTGGGAATGGCCTGATTTGAACGGAAAAGATAAGTTTATCGTCATGTTTGGTGGATTGCACATTGCAATGACTTGTTATAAAACTCTGGGTGATATATTGCGTGATAGGGGATGGACATGTTGTCTTGCTAAAGCCAATATGCAACACCAAGAACGGCAGATTCTTTTTATGTATGTTTAAATGTACATAGGACTAGACAGGCGAATCAGACAACTGCATGTCTTTTGCTTAAACTGTTAAATCCGATTATATATGAAAGCTAAACGCAGAATATATAATTATGTTATGACTCTGTGACGTTCAATAATTTTAAAGACTGATGTGAAGAAATAGTGTCATCTCGACCACAATTGCATTCCTGTCGTTCAATTATAAAATAAGAACTTGTTCTGATTTTGGTATTATGCTCATTTCAAGTGAGATTTCGTACTTTACAAACAGTCCATATAAAGCATGATAGTGTATTGATTTAGGTCTTGATCAAGTAAATTATGCTCGATCGTTACCGACCCATTTCCAAGATATGACTTCCCTTCCCGAACATCACCCGAAGGTGGCAATGGAATTTGAAAATGATACTTGCACTGTACGTAAGACCAGCAAATTTCTTTCTTATAACACAATTGATCAGGCACAAAAACAGAATAATGCAATTGTGAAGGGTGATATTGGTGCTCTATGATTAACCGAAGATTACATTTAGACAAATGGATGGATGGAGTTAGTATACTACAAGATGAATTTGAAAGATCTTGTGGTCTTTAGGTCATTCTATGAACAAAACTAAGACTCTAAAAAAACACAAAAGGGTGTCTTTAAACAGCTTTGAAGGCTTTGTAAAGTGATGAACAAGTTTAGAAATTCATTTCTAGAAGAGTCGTCAGATTTGTAAAAAAAATTACTCCATTTAGGAAATTGTTGAACATGTAAGATATGTAAATAAACTCCAAGATATTGGTCCAAACAATACGAAGATCTTTTGGAGCAAATGCAAAACGAAGGAGAACCTGCTTTTTATAACCAAATAAAAAATAACAACTTCCTATTTTGGCCGCAAAATGAAACTGGAAACGTCTATGTCAAAAACATAGCTAGAGAACCTTAAAAGTGATTGGGAAACTTTTCTAGACTTTTCATTTCTTGTCACAGTAGACACTTTTACTTGGAATATTTCTTTATCCATAAAAACCAAACTGAACCTCCGTCTTTACCGCAGGATGTTTCTTGAAATAGTGGTATTAAATCGCTGCAAATGGGTTTACTTGAAACATTCTGCGATTTGCTGATCCAAATTCGGACGTATTTATCATCGATGGGGCAGCAATGGTTCATTCCAGGTCACATAGTTGGGCAAACATAGTTGATGATTATGCAAATAATGTCATACTGCCTTACATATAATCTTGCATCGATAAGTATTCAAGAGTAGACATTGTATTTGATGTTTACTAAATGAATAATTTAAAGGCCGTGACAAGACAAAGGCAAGGTTTTTGTGCAAGATTGAAAGGTGTTGGTTCTGGTAGAACACCAAGGGTTTGGAGTAGTTTTCTCTGTGAAGATGACAACGAAACGAAATTTTTCAAATTTCTTAGGAGACTAATAAAAATGTGTATGTTACTCATGGTGAAAATATTCTTTGCAATTTCAATAAGGATACTTCCTATCTACCCCTTGTCATCATAAAGAAGCAGATACACGAATGTTTGTCCATGTTCAGCATAATTATAAGAAGTGTTGTAAAATGTAATTTTAGGTAGTACTGACACAGATGTAATAGTATCAAGAATTGCAGCAATCGCAAAACTAGTAGAACACATTGTGGATAGGTTATGGAAGGAATAAAGACTTTTAATGGCTTCCTGTACGTGACATATCAAATGCGTTTGGTCCTTGTGGTGCATTCAGTGGATATGACACTTTGTCGAATTGTCGTGGGAAAGGAAAGAGGTCACCTTGGCTAACCATGGAAGGTTTTCCAGATGTAAAGGACTTTTGTTTTGGCTTAAGTATGAAGTGAGGCACGATGTGAATTGTTTGTCAGGAATTAGCGGCATTGTAAATCAATTTCGCCTACAAGAGGTTCTTCTCCAGAGCACATCAAAAGAGAAGTAAATCAAGAGGGAGTTGTTTGGGCTCGGCCTGATTCAAGTATTCGACAGGTAAATGTACCAAGTCATAAACACTGGGGTTGGATGAAAGAATGAATCAATGACAGTTGGAAACCGAAATGGACTTCTTTGACTGCCGTTGCATGCTCGTGTCAGGAACTTTTGAAATGCGGAGGCAAATATCCAGCTGTGTTTGTGACTGTAAATGCTACCGTTCTGCTCTTCCTTGTATGGGTTGTTGTATAGGTAACTTTCAGATAATTATAAGACGAGCAACCTGTCTTTCTAACCAAACTAGGCATTTAAACTTAACAAAAAGTGCTATCACTTGTTAAGATGATGAAAATTATTAAAATATTTTCTACGTATTTGCCTCCAATTTGGAACCAGAAATCACTATTTTTCTTCATTTATGTGTTGTTTTGTCGTATTAAGGAGCTGTTTTTAACGTTTTATCATAACTTTCATTGGATTATACCTATAACACATCTTTTAATGATTTACATCCCTTGTGAAATTGCTTGAAAGTATAAAAATCGAAATTTTTGACTTTTTTGCCGGTATTTTGAAACCGGAAGTCACCTAAAATTTCATTAATGTATTGTCTAGTCGTAATTTATGAACTGTCATTTGCTTTTTATCAAATCTATTGGATTTTACATATAACACACCTTTCAAAGGATTAACAAATAATGGCTAATTTGTAATGACGCAATTTCCAAAATGTGTGGTGGCCATCAGCGGCTTTTTTTATAAGAACCATTTAGTTAACCTTTATACCAAATTTCATGCTTGTATCACGAGTTGCACAATTATGTCCATAATATCTCCAACTATACAGCAAATAAAGCTTTTAATTAATAATGTCATTAGGGACAGAACTATGATTTTAAAATATATTATCATGCTTGGCAACAAACTGCAACCCCTGTCAAAATAATCAAAGGAAAAGTAGAGCAAACTAACAGTCTTCATCTTCTTGTTTATTTTCAACAATAAAAAGGTGTCCTTATAATTTACCAATCAGTTTATGTAACAAAACTATGCTACATGTATCAATATAAAATACAGAAAATACGGGAAATTTTTTTTAAATTATTTAACACGACTACTGACTACTACTGAATAGAAATCCCGAATAAGGCTAGGTCAAGTAAACAATTCTTGATTAACTGCATTTTTATAATTTTGTCTTTATTATCAAAGTGATTATAATTCTCGATTCCTTTTTTTATTCATAATACCAGTTGGCTCATACCATATTTAAATAAAGTATTAAGTAGTCTATTTAAATACATGTGTTGCGTTTATTTTGGTGGAAAGTATACATGAATTACGAACTTGCGAACTATTATATACATCCGGGTTGATTTAGTGACCCTGTTTGTTTTGATATTGATTTTTATGATGAGATACTCATTTTAAGGTAAAATTATAAATATATATATATATATGCCATTATTTTAATTTAATATATCTACAAATCATTGTCATTGCAAGAAACCTTTTTATGGGGAATTTCAGAGTAAACCAAAAGTACTTTCGAATTCATTGTTATGAACTTCTATAGAAACACCAGTAAATACACATATCAATGTGTATGTCAGTTGTTTATAATAGTACTATTATGTTGACACAATTGAGTGAGGTACCCAAACAGACATAAAAGGTAAATACGACAATAAAAGGATTCCAGCTGCCAAAACTGTGTAATCATACATCGCAGACATATAAAGCACCTTACAATAAACAACCACACAGACACACACACTGAAAATCTAAATTAGTCACGATGACTATTCAGTTAGTCAAATATCAGCCGAAAGGTAGTCAAAAGCATATATGACTACCCATCAAGTCATTATGACTACCTGCATGGTCAGTTGACTATGTTAGTGGTCACAGCACCACGTGGTGTAGAGTATCGGTTTTCACGCGCACTCTTTCGCGTTCCCTTTGTTCCATAAATTGTGTAGATGTAAACAAACCAGAAGGCACGGAAACTGTTATTTTGTCAAATAAACCAATTGTTTAAAGTAAGTATGATCTATATTTGTTTTAATTCTAACTTACAAAAATTGAATTTAAGAAAAAGAAGTGTATAAATGAAAGTAATATCGGCACATGTTGACGTAACGACAGTAAAAAAGGGGGATATGTATACGGGATATAAATTTTGATACACATACAACGTATTGTCGATTGAAAAGGGTATTTAGCGATATCTTTTTTTCACCTGAGCAAAAACTGTTAAAAATAAACACTGCAATCGACATTCACAACAATGAATTAAAACTCAGGGTGGCTGTCAAGATCCTGGTGCTTACATTACAATGCTGTGATATAGGATGGGTGGCTGTCAAGATCCTGGTGCTTATATTACAATGTTGTGTTATAAGATGGGTGGCTGTCAAGATCCCGGTGCTTATATCACAATGTTGTGGTATAAGATGGGTGGCTGGCAAGATCCCGGTGCTTACATTACAATGTTGTGGTATAAGATGGGTGGTTGGCAAGATCCCGGTTCTTACATTACAATGTTGTGGTATAAGATGGGTGGCTGTCAAGATTCTGGTGCTTACATTAAAATGTTGTGGTATAAGATGGGTGGCTGTCAAGATCCTGGTGCTTACATTACAATGTTACAATGTTGTGATATAGGATGGGTGGCTGTCAAGATCCCGGTGCTTATATTACAAATTAATGGTATAAGATGAGTGATTAAATCACTAGATCAAAGATTTTAAAATTTGTTTTTTCTTTAAACTTTTAACATGACTGATATACTTGTTTATTGTTACATTTTAGCTTCTAAAATGATACAATTATATTTTTCAGCAAATGAAGACATTGCTATTTGTATGAACACAGCTGAGAGATTTTTTACCATAGAGAATACCACACTGACACATGCAGAGTTGATACCGACAAATTATCTGAAATAAACACTTCAAATTAACAATGAGTTTATAATAAATTTATTTTCTTTATTTGATTTTTTTGACTTTAATATATGTCAGTGAGTAATGGTTACACATGGAAACTTAAGATATAGGAAGGTTTTGAACATTGAGCACTTTGTGGTCCTATACTATTGTCGTTGTTAGTATTGCTGCTGTGGTATTTTTAATGATATTATATTCCAGATACATGTATTTGTCAATCATATGGAAGAGAAACAACAAAAAGTAGAATAACAGAAGAAATGAATTATAACAGAACGAAACGGAATGAAACGCACACAAATTAAATGGTAGAACAAAAAACACAACACAAATTAATATTACAGTCTAACAGTCGTGACTATTAACAGTAATCATGTTGACTAACCAACATGGTCACTTCCGACTATTTCAATCAGTCATATTGACTGCGTTCAATTGTCAAACTGACAAATGTGCATAGTCAGTTGAACAATCCAATTCGTCATTACGAGTATGACATATAGTCATTTTGACTTCCTAACATAGTCATAATGACCACCCACTCAGTCAAATGTGACTAACCATCTAGTCAAACGACTAAGAGCATAGTCAAAATGATTAAAGTGCATTGTCATCTAGAGGACAGTCAAAATGACTAATTAAATTGGTCAAATTGACTAATTTAGATTTTCAGTGCACATAGTATTAACAAACGAAGACGACTACGAAAAGTTGTTGAAAAAGATAGTAAATTTGACAAAGACGCCGACGAAAGAGCTCCTGTAGCTGATGTAATATACCGCGCAGAGAATAGTCACATTTGAAGTTCCTTCGCATAACACAAACCATGTAAAATATAACAACAAGGGCAATACAACACCGTAAAAATCTCTCGCGTCTGAATTGTACACAGGACCCCACCCTTCTTCCGGCCCCATCAGGAACGTCCATATTCAGAATACCGACATCGAGATGCTGAAACACCATGTCCAGCCCAAAATCACACAACCAAACACAACATAAAAGCACTAAGACAAATAAACTGCCAACAAAACAATAATCTTTATACTAATAAAGCCGGAAGAGACCTAATTCATTGAGCCGCATAGTATCATCTGAAACCATCAAAGTCAGAAATATTTGTGATATGACGTATAAATGTAGTATTTTGTACTTCCTAGATTTGTCTTTGAAACAATTTATTTTCCTCAGAAGACGCCAATTTTTGAGAAAACAACACAATTCGGAGACCGTTATCGATCCGTGTTATATATGCTTTTGTGCATGCTCAGTCGACGTACTGCCCGCGAAATTTAAAAACTCTTTGTTTCAACACTTGAAATACATAGGAACTCGGTTATAAGATTAAAGTTTGTTAATCACTGTTTTCCGATTCTTTCTTTCGTATTTCCTGACGTTTGTTAAAAATTATTATCGTTTTAACGTTGGCATGTATACATATTCCGTTGTTTTCTAGCAATGTGCGGTTTACTATCCATATCCGTATATTGAAAAATCCTAGGATTAAATTTTAATGTGCTTACCGAGTCCCTGTGGCCCAATATTGTACCACGATTTCGTGGGCTTCTAGTATATCTAGAATCTATAAACTTAAGACCACTTTGTACAATTTGTGAAGCAGACATTGCGTTTTTATCTATCGAAATTTGTTTTCAGATTAGAATGGCCACGGCCAGTGGAACATTTTGTGGTGTGTGTGAAACCCAGCACGTGGTGAGAGAGGCCGACTACTGGTGTCCTGAATGCGAAGAAGGGCTATGCACACTTTGCGAAAAACACCACCAAGCTTCAAGGGCCACAAGAAATCATGAAGTTACTTCCGTGAATGATTATAAACGAATACCACCCACAATAGCTAGTATAAATCAATATTGCTCAGATCATGAGAAAAAATATCAGCACTACTGCTCCGAACATGAAAAACTCTGTTGTCCACTTTGCATAACAACAAATCATAAGAAATGCGACTTGTTAGCACTTGATGAAATTATCAAAACGTCAAAGACTTCTGCATTATTTGACATGATGGAACAAAGTTTAAAAGATATGAAGAGCAACATTAAAAAAATTGTGGAAGACCGGAAGCATAATCTAGAGATAATACAACAACAGCGACAGAAAATGAAAACAGATATTACCAAGATTCGTAATAAAATAAACAAACATCTAGATAAACTTGAACAGCAAATACAACAGGATATCCAAGCTGTGGAACAGAAAGTCCAATCACAACTAGAAAGACTACTTTCAAAACTTTCAGATCATGGGAAAACAATAGATAAGATACAAAATGATATCTCTTCGACGAAAAGTTTTGCAACTGACATTCAGACATTTTTTGGTGGAAAATTGTTTGAGGCCGATATCCAAAAGGAAGAGAAGTTTATGCAGTCCTTAATAGAAGATGGAAACATACAACAAATAAACCTTACATGGAAAATGGAGGATAAGATATCTGAAATACTTTCCATGGAAAAAATGGGAGAGATATCTGTTATAGCCAACCCGCCCACCATTACCATGACAACAGAAAGAGAAAAACAAGCTCAACAAATGGTACCGAAGATTTCAAACACAATCAATGACAGAAATCTTACCCGTATTAAAAAGATTTGAGATATCGAAAGGGGGGAAGTCACTTGCAATCTCAGGCTGCACTATCATGCCTACTAGGCAAATTGTATTCGTAAATAAAACCAATGATCGTCTAACAATCCACAGCAAAAATGGATTATTTGTTAGTGAAATATCTGTATCACGTAGTCCTGTAAATATTACATGTATTAATGAAAATTCGGTCGCTGTCACCCATAATAAAAAGCCTTATCATATAGAAATTATCAACATCGCCAAAAGAAAAATTGTTAAAAGTATAAAAGCATCTAACGAATGCTACGGCATTACACATCAAAAGGGAAAATTGATTTATTATGAAACAGGCAGGGGTATTCAAACAACAGACATCGCTGATGAAAGTTCTACCACCGCAATAGTAACAATCGATGATAAACAGCAATGGAACTATGTTACATCTTCTAAAGATAAGATATACCATACAAGCGATGAATCAAATACCGTTACATGCTACACAGTCACAGGACAGAAGATTTCGGAATACAAAGATGTCTCAATGTTGAGATCGATTCGGGGAGTAACAATTGACAACGATTCCAATGTATATGTGGTATCCTTGGGGGGTAACTATGTCGTTGTACTTTCGCCAGATGGAAAGAACGCCCGCCGATTATTAGAAGGGAGTGGAATACTAATCCCTTTTGGTATCCATTTTGATAAAGTGAATAAAATTCTACTTGTTAATAATTTCCAAGGAACCGCCTTTTTGTATAACATTAAATGAACTTATTAAAGTTGATATAGGCTAAAAATACCGCAATCAAACTGTTTGAAAAACTGAATTGTATGATCAAAATCCGCTTATTTTAAAATTTATAATTCAGTTATGAAATGCAAGAAATATGCAGGAGTTATGCATCTTTATTAATAATAATTATTATGAATATTTGTAATTATTGTGATATGTACACGTATATTTCGGTCAAATTATAACCAAGAGAACATATAAATGAAATAAATATATTTGGAACGGTGGCCAATAAACAGTCCATATGGATATCCAAATAAAGTGGATTTAAGCGGTTTTAGGTCACCGTACAGCCTTTAACAATGAGCAAAACCCTTACCACTCAGTCAATTATAAAAGTGCCCTGCATGATAAATGTAAAACAATAAACATGAAAATACGAACGACCAGAAGTATGACAGAATAATAAAAAAAACCAATATGACATACATCAAACAAACAATAACCACTAATTTACAGACTTGTGACTTAGGACAGGCAAATATAGAATGCGACAGGAATAAATGTGTGTGAAAGCGTAACTTTCCCTTAAACTTAGGACAGTAGTGTAACATCAAAACATAATATCCGTTGCAAATAAACTCATCATAGATATACCAGGATTCAAATTTTGTATAAATGGCTTCATAAGATTAATACGAAGCACAACAACAAAAAACAAATCAAACCGATAGTGAATACTCGTACAGCAATTCAACTCCTTCAAAACCGTTAAGTAATGTTTGTATTTTATAACAGTTTCCTTAACCCCGTTGAATTGTCGCACATGTCCTTAGTAAGGAATCTCTAGCTTTTGTTAGTCTTTTGTGTGTTTGACATTTTAGGTTCATTTGAATGCTTCGATGAAACAATAAACATTATTGTTTATGGGCCAGCTGTATCTGTGGATGCGGGATCTTTTCGCTGCAATGAATACCCGTTGAAGGTCTTGGGCTGTTTTCTGCTCTTTGTTCGGATTGTTATATCTCTTTGATAAATTCTCCTTTTCGAATCTCTAATTTATCCTTAACAATAGGTCAGCATCTTTGGCATTACTCAATCTGGTTCACAACAACATAGCACAATATTGTTGACAATCAATCAATAAGCATTGCTGTATTATAAAACATGCATCCTGAAGACAATACTTGGTTTCACATTCACGAAGACCAATCGTTCACGCGATGCGTTTGATTATGTTAAAAACACTACGTATTTTTTTACCAATCTGGAGGTCTGTCATCCTGCTTGAATGTGTGTATGTGTTTTGATCCATATATTATGGAATTCGATCCTTTTGATGGCTTTTTATTGTTCCTCTAACATTCAATTCATTGGGTTATATGAGGAGAATATTTTTAAATATACGACGTTATTGTGTTAAAACAAACTTCAGAGATTTATTTCTTAAATTTAAGGGGCAAATATTTCATGTATGTTTAGGACAATAACACATAAGAAAGGATAAGTCGTTTAATAGGATTGACTTGGATGAAAGAAGAAGAAATTTGAACTGCCTAGGAAAAGTAAGGTCATATTGGCTGGGAACAGAAGTTTAGTCAAGAAATACACAACCTACGAATCTCTCAAATATTTGTTGCAAGGGTTGTCAACGTGCAGACAGTGGGACACTCTCTTAAAGAATCAATGTCCCCATTCTTACTGGTTGCAAATAAGTACATGCCACTATGGCACCCGAACATCCCAGTCGGAAGATGACTAAAAAGAGACTACATTTTTACACCTATGTCAACCCTTGGGAGTTAAACTGCATAAATATATGAGATACAGAAATGTAAAATAACGTACAAATAAAGAATGTACATTTAATGCTCTAAATCATAATAACTGGTGTTGTGTTGAATAATATAAACAAACTTTTGCTTAATATTTTGTAATCTTTAATCGTGAACAATATACAAATACATATAGCATATAAATCATATGATGCAACTGAACCAGCAGTTAAACATCTTTTAAATTTACCATTACAGATTCTAAAGGACTGAGGGTCATTTCAATATTTGTACATTCAAAAATGTGTGCTTTGCTTTTTGAATTTTTGAAATATTAAGGCTTTTCTACCTCATGATTAGATTACCTTAGCTGTATTTGGCAAAACTTTTAGGAATTTTTGGTACTCAGTGCTTTTTACTTCGTACTTTGTTTTGCCTTTTTAACATTTTTTATTCGAGCGACACTGATGAGTCTTTTATAGACGAAACGCGTCTGGCGTAAATATAAAATTTTAATACTGGTAATTATGATGTCATTGAGTTTATTTACACAGGTCGAAAAAGATTTCCTGCCTTGACAGCAAAAAAATTGTTTAATGATATAATTTTCCCTGAAAAGGTATAAATTAGGTAAATATTTAATTGTTAATCATTTTCTATATATTTTTTGTTTTTTTTTTAAATGCAAACAAAGTACATTTTAATATGTAAACATGAACAAAGCGATCATCAAAGAGTTTACCAAATTTATAACTACAGAAACAGACGCTGAAATATAACCACTATAGACTTGATATTTTTTGCGCATACATGTATCAACTAGCATGCCGACCTCATTTGATCATCTTCATCGGTCTATATTTCCTTTTTAATTACTTTCAACCATATGATAACGTTGGGATGTACGCAAACATATTGCTTTAGATTCTGCAATAGCGAATTTCAAATCAAATAATGTATTTCTATTTAAATGTATTATTTATTATTTTTAATTTATTAAAAAGTCTTAGGTATGAAAAATATACGTCATCTAAGTCGTTTTTTATTCAACAAACAATATGGACATTTAAAAAAAAATTGTCGAATGTTGTGCAGTTTTTACGACAACTATAATTCATTACAATATGTAGACTAGTTTTATGCACTAATAATCATCATTTATATATGTATCAAAAATGAAATAATTCAAAAATCAATAGTGTCTTACAGAGAATCACACCTTGTTGGTACTTTTAAATTATAATATTGGTTACCAGAAAACTAACCCTACTCAAAACAAAATACACATAAAGTTGCATTACCGACACTCATTATAATAACGTTTTCTTAAAAAAGTTCAAGCATATACAAAAGCACAGATCCTACATTTTTTTTCTAAAATATTAACATTTCTAGCCAATACAAATATCACTTCTCTTAATATATAATACCGGTAATGCTGATCTTATAATTGAAATTATTAATTTTACATTAATTTCAAAAGGGTAAGTTATAAATTTACGTCTATGTTTGTAAATAAGTTTGTTGTCATTCAGTTGACAGGAACATGACATTTGCAAAACATTCTTTTCTTTTCTTACATGCACAAATCGATTTTACAAAACTGTGTATTGCATTTATTAAAACAGGTAGACATTGTAGGCTGTCGAATGAATGAACTAAACATGTTTAAATGATTGGATTTGCCGTCTAATCATTTTGTGATCCGAGAATAAAGAGGTTTCGATTTTTGTCCGTCATGATCAGATTGTGGGAAAGTTTTGATAATATCGCGCGAAGTCATGTATTCTACAAAGAATGTCGGGAATGCAACATTATTTGTTGGCAGTATTTTATAATATATTAATGATTAAATTCGGTTTTTTGCCGAATGTTCGATAATCACAATACTTTACGAACAGTTGTCTTGTTCCTTGTCCATTCTTTAATTAGAAATAAGGGGATATTTTTCACAATTTTAACTTAATGGCAAAATGACCGAAAATATCACATTTACAATAAATCAAAAACAATTACAATATTAAATTATTATTGTAGTAGAACTTCATTGATATTCTGGAATGTTATAACTGTATGAACTCTCAGTCGACTCGTGTCCTGCACGGCCATTGCTAGTTGTTTGTGGAATATATTCTTTAACAAGCGTTGAAGCATCCTCTCTTTGAATACATGATAAAATATCCTACAAGAAACCAAAAACATAACAAAATAAGCATATAAATCACTTTGCTAAGTTTCTTTTGTTACCTGTAAGACATCGAACTTGGACTTCTTTTACACTTAGTTTTACTGTGTGTATACTATGTTTTTCTATTTTAGTTCATTTTGTATGTTTTGGAGTTTAGTATGACGTCAATTTTCACTGTACAAGTACTCTTTTATTTCCAGGCCAGCTGAGGCGCACCTTCGTGTGCGGGATTTCTTGCTGCATTAAAAAAAAATTGGGGCCTTCGGTTGTTGTCTGCTCTTATGTCGGATTGTTGTCTCTTTGACATATTCCACATTTCCATTTTATTCAATTTTATAAAAGTGCTCAAAATACATGTTCTTTAAATAATGCCAAACAAATAAAAAGGTGATCTTTATTTTAAAAAATCACACGTTCGAAATCCTGAAGTATTCTCCTCAAAGAAAATATTCATACAAACGAAAGCCCACCACGACTTTACAAAAATAAGACAATTTGAAGTGTGCTATAAATCTTCGTTTGAATCTATATTTGATGGCAGATTTGTCAAATTTAAAACAGTGTACCATATTGAAACATAATGATTGTTTGTTAGCCTATGTTAAATTCGTTATCGGCATAGGTTGATTAAGTGCGTTATATACATGAATAAGGGTTAAACTTAACCCGATAAAACATTCAAGTAAATTTTAAGTGCATTATGTAGGACAATAAATGCATTTTAAAAAATCCCACCTGCATTTTCTCAATAACAAGTCGTGTTTACAGTGTATTGTATGTTCTACTTTTAGGATAAATTTAAACAAAGTTATTGTAACTGTATCATGCAGCTCTAACTCACACTATGGACAGTTTTATGTTAAAGTGGTCTTAAAATCAGTTTAACAGCTTCAAATGTAAGCATTTATTACCTTTTTAAACTGGACCAACTTATTACTTTATTTTTCATATCATCATGTATAACCAGATTGGTTTACCGTGTATTTCCACTCCTTCCCCAACCCTGCGTATTAACTTGCTCTTTTCATTAAACATTAAAACAATAAATGCGTATGAAAAAAAACCTGCAAGCACACTGTCAACACTAGGGACCATTTTAATAGAATACGAAAATCACAGGCCAATAGTCAATATTTTGAAAAAGAGAAATGAAAAATATTAAAGAGGTATTCTAGCTCATAAATCGAAAACAAAGTTTAGGAAACGGGGACGTTAAGACTTAGTGTTACCCTTGACCGTTCGTCCGTCCTATTTTCGTTTCCGCACTTTACTTTAAGTTTACCTTCTGCTTATTTCATGAAAAATGTATACAATGCTAAGAACTAACATTTGCAAACAGAATGATATCGAATTTTAGAAGCGAGTCACTTATTTTTATAGAATTATGCCCCTTTAACACTTCAACATTGCAATTTTGCAGATTGTATTATATCATATTGCACATATTATTTGCTTAGCTAAACTCTACATATTTGTAGGGAAAATATTCGGTTCCCCGTCTTACTGGCGAAAATCTTAAATAATCTTTTTTTAATATTTGCATGAAATATTAACATAATAAGGATTCAGCTGAATTGGATCTAGATGTGAATAATAGCTCACTGATTTATGATTGGGTAGTCCGAGATTACTCTGACGTCCAACGGCTGTTTTGCCAGACAAGCTGGGGCCGTGGGACGTCAGAGCTCGTCCCATGAGAAAATAAAGGGTGGCAGGTAGGTGAAACTTACATAAATGAAGAGATAAATGAAAAATGGACAGATTGATGCCCAATTTATTATTTCCAAGGCAGTCAGTCGGCCCTAGAAGCAACGAAATAGCGCATCTATTTTGGACGGGCAAATATCCACTTTTTGATGTGGGACGAGCTCTGACGTCCCACGCCCCCAGCTTGTCTGGCAAAACAGCCGTTGGACGTCAGAGTAATCTCGGACTAATGATGGGATAAAGAAGAAACATTTGTTATACAAATTCAAAGGAATAGAGAAATGAACTTACCGCTAAAGTTTCCAATGACAACTTCATGGATTCAGCATGAGAAAGGAGGTTTTCGGTTGGACTATTCATTGTTTCTAAATATCGAATACATTTATCCTTGCCAAGCGCTGACGCAAGTGCTTTCCAGTTTCTATCAAAAGCACTATGTGGATCTAAAAGAACTTTTAGTTTGACTTTGAGATCATGCGGATAGTAGTCTTTTGTCGCCTGTTCAACTTTTTCAAGCCGAACGTCTGGTGTTGTAAAATGGAGGTGAACCTGCGGTTCGGAGTAAGGACGGTTCTCATCTGTGTCTTGTTTCAAATCATTACGCATACTCGGAAGTGTCACTACTATTTCCTGTTTCCCATTGTCTTTTCCACTTCCGGAATGAAGATCTCGTTTATTCTCTTCTGTAACGTGAGCTATAAAATTTCCACCTTCATTTTCAAGTGTATATTGATAGAGAAACAATTTAAATGTTAATTCTCGAGGTCGACAATTCTTTTTAAAACACATTGTTATATGCGGACATTTTCCATGCCAAATATTTATATAAGGAACATGTTCTTCAACTTCTTTGTCTACGTTATTCCAACCATCAGACAAGTATCTGTAAATAGCAAAGTCAAAAGTTATATTTTTATGTATAATATATATGTATAACAGAATACAAAGATTTACTCAAACATGTTTTACCCTTATGTTTACCTGCAAAAATCAAATATTTCGAGAAAAAAATCAACGTTGATAACAGTGGCAAGATTTCCTAAGAAATAGGAACCCGTACATACATGCATCAAAGCCATATGGAGGTGCGTAAACACACAATTGTTCGGTCACAATGTGACCGGGGCCACACAGTTGGAATCGGCATATTCAATATGTACTATTCAAATATAATCATGTTTATATATAAGTGTGCATTTTCTAGTTTCTAATTAGTTGTAATAAAAATTGAAAAATAACAGTAATGATTGTTTCGCAATGAAATTATAAGGCCGATGGTAGGAACATGTACATGTATTGTAGTAATAACGTGTAGACTTATACACGGATTAGTGTTTATATATTACAGTGGCAACTATTACAGGTTTAGTAAGACAAGATCATCGTGTGATATAGATATGTACCCTGAATTATATACGACCAACACACTGAACCAGAGTTGTACGTGTTGTTCCACAAAAAGACTTAGTATCTACAGAGCGCCGAATGGGACTTGAACTTTTTGTAATCAAAATCAATTTTGTGTACACAAAATTCAATTCAGTCATAACAAAATCATTTTTGTCTTACAAACAAGCAATTATGTTGATTAAATTAGCATCCTGTGATTTTGTAATTAAAATAATGTTTCGTGTAGACAAAATTGAGTTTTGTTAAACAGAAATGAAAATTTAACACAAAACTGACTTTTGTGACAGAAGTCAATTTTGTCTACACAAAAATAAACGACAAAAATTGAATTTTGTGTTTATTTTTGTGTAGACAAAATTGACTTTTGTGGCACAGAATTGACTTTTGTGTTAAATTTTCACTTCTGTTTAACAAAACTCAATTTTTTTCTACACAAAAATGAACACAAAATTGAATTTTGTGACAAAATCTCAGTTTTGTATGCAAATTAGTTCACAGAATCCAAAGTAAACTAATTTCCATACAAAATTGACTTTTGTCGCCCAATTTTTAAATTTGGTAACAAAAGTAAAGTCTGTTACGAAAATGAATTTTGACATGACAAAAGTACCTTTTGTCCACTGAAAGATAATTTTATATGACTAAGTTTTAATCTGTATATAGTATGCTACAAAGTTTGTTTAACTGAACTCATTTTTGTTAAACAAAACTCACTTTTGTCCGTACAAAATTGAATTTCGAGTACAAAACCACAAGAGTCCCATTCGGCGCCCTGTATAGTATCTGCCTCACTGGCAATGGACAATTCTTCCGACTCAGAGCGCTAGCTGACTTGTTCTTTCTCGGAAATGCCGTATGCTTAACACACTTCTCTTTATAAAGTTTGCCCATTATTCTCTATTGTTTTATAATTTAAAAGTAAAATAACTCTCTTTTCTGAATTTTCATCCCTTTCCTCCGCACTTTTGTCCATTATTTTCTATTTTGTACACCCTATTGGCTGAGAGAAATGAAGTAATATGTACTTTTTAATTGTCATTAGTTTATTCAGACCTCTAGTATATGCACCTGAACATTGGAGAAGCTTCTATGTAATCGTCAAAATACATGTAAGCACTGCTACATTTATCAACATTTTTCCAAAGTTTAAAGGAAAGCACAATATAGTGTGTTAACTTATTGCAACCTATAAGGTCATATTTTTCTAGTTAAGGAAAAGACGTTTTTTGGTTTATTAAATATTATTCAAGACATGTCATTGTATCAAATTTAAGTGTAATTTTTAAAGTTGCACCTCGTGTGCATATCAAATTGTCTCCATTAAAGGACATTTGAAATTAACTGTTTATTCTAATTTTGGAAAACATAAAACGTATTGATGATACAAAAATAATATTGTTCAATTTTATTCTAATATTCTATTCAAATATGGAGAGAGTAAACAAACACACATCTGCTTTTAAACGCTGGTGAGAAAAAGAGAATTCCCCTTAAAAAATACCAATATTGGTCTTCCCAAATTTTGTGAGACACAAGACAATAGAAAAGAAGTATAACTATGTGCAATGTCAATAGCAAAATGCCTTGGTAATACACGGTTAGTTGAAAATCCTTCAATCTTGTGAATGTAACAAAAAATCAAACTTTAAAATATTAGACAATGTATCTGCATGTATTGCAAACAAAATAACGTTTACTTTAGAATATACAGGGTCACATTTTAAACTGTTCAAATATTTAACTTAAACTTTATATATCCCCAAAAGAAATTTCAAGATAGTGTTATCATTAATATAAACTGACTGACATTAAGTTGGACTAAAAGAAGAATATTATTACACAATATCTAAGCAACGGACCAGTCGGTGGTAGTTCGCGACCTCGTCTTTTGTTTGTCAATATGGGTCAACAGTCTAGTAATTCCCCTATTAAGTACTGCTCCGACAGGAAGAAAATGTCTATAGATTAAATTGAAGTGTTTATCAGAAAACTTGTGGATGATAACTGTTAATATGAAATGCATTAGAAAACTAACGTGGACTAATAGTCTATCCGACCGTGCAAGGGGTTTATAGCAGTTTAATGTTGTTGTAAAAACAACATAAGGACTAATTGAATATATGCACATAAAATCTAACATATCTATACAGCACCAAACTACAAATGAAATGCATTACGAGTTGTACATGGTACTACCACCCTTTAATATAAGCATGTGACTATTTTATTCATTTACGTATCCATAATTTAAAAGGCAACATGTGTGTATTTGAATATTTACTTACCTAAGAGCAATAAACATATCTTGAGCATTTCCATAAAACAGATAAACCTTCTCTGGCCCCATCAACTGTCCACCAAACTTAGCCTCGTTCTGGATTGCCCATTGTAATGCACATGGTGTCTTGTTTAGAAAATAAACACGCACCTAAATTAAAAAATAAACATTAAGATTACAAACACATCAAAAAGTCTTCACTCTTATATTTAAACAAGCGCTTACGGCTTTTGATGCTGTCTCATTTACTATAACCCCACATCAGCTTGAAATATTTCCGACTTGACTTTTAGCAAACAAATTCTTCTATTTCTTTGATACCTTTCACTGTGCGTTATGTATAAATACACAGACACGTCAAATCGAAATGGTTATAAATTACTTATAAATTACGGTGCATGCTACGTACAGTCAATAAATGGTATTTTACATTCATGTATATGGTGTGTACATCTGAGAATTTACTACGATTATAATATTTTCTTTAAAAAAAACAATCACATAATCAGTTACCAGTATAAGAAAGTCATGTTACTTTGTGGTAATTGTTCTAAATATGTTTATTGAACTCTTTCGCAAAAAAAACGAGACTTAATAAAATATTATTTGCTCCGTATATATACTATGCTGTATAATACCTGTTGGTGATTAATGCTGTTGTGTAAAGGACTAGAAAATGCAGCCACCTGCAGCCATTTTTTACAATCATCTGAACCTGTCGGCGATTGTAAACACGTGTATAAGGTAAACGAGTCAATTTGAAGCTGACATTCGTCTGGTGTCACCACACAAGCACCACTATTCTCAGTTAAAGAGCAATGCTCGACCCAATCTTTAGACTCGATCAATTCAGTCTCGCTCTTCATTATCTGGATATGTCTCGGATCAAAAGAACAATGTTTGAAACTAAGTGTGCATGGTTTGTCTAATTTAAGGTCATGGGGACCAACATACACCACTGGTGATACTAATGCTTGTTTGTCTGACATGTATGGGTTGTCACTTAAATCCCAATTTAAAACCAGGACGATTATTTTTGTTTCGTTCTTTTTAACAGCTTCAGGAGGAACAAACAATGATATACCCATGCCATCTAATACTAAGTTATCTCCCTTATCCGTCACTCTTCTTGAAATGAACACGACTTCCTTATTTTGTACATGTATTGTTTTACTTCGTTCGCACACTTGTAAAAGTTGAGGAGGAATATTAGCAAATAACTCTTGACTAGGAATTGAAATTGGGTGTGTTTCTTCTTCGTCGTCTTCGTTTTCGCTATTTGAATAATCAGCTACCGTTTCGTCAACTGAAGGGCTCGCGTGACTTTGTACAATTTGTTCACATTCATTTTGAATTGGACTTGGTACTTGTCTTATAGTCCCTTGAAAACCTGATACTGCAGTATTTGTTCTTTCATCATAATGACTAGGTCTAAAGTTGGTATTTGGAATATTTTGGAATTGTCCATGATTATGGTACGAAATGAATCCATTATGATTATTAATTGGATATCTGTTTTGCATACATTCCGCTAAACGGGGTTGCTGACAAGAACAGTTCTGTGATGAAACACCTTGTTCTAATTGAAAACCTCTGTTGAGAAAACAATGGCATCGGGTATGATTTTCATTACTTGACTCTTTTTGTCTACGGAAACGCCCTTTTCTGCACATTATGACAAGTATGACTACTGCAACTATTACTAAAATTATTAGCAAAAATATAACGATCAAGATTCCGTGTCCTTCTAATAAGTCTGAACTTTCGTGAAACTCCGCGTGTTTTTCATCATCTCGTTTGAATCTGTGGAACGTAGTTGTCTTAATGGTTTGAGTTACCGCCATTTAGATGTGTGTGAAATTGTACAAATCATGTCTCTTTGTTCAACCTGGAAGATATAAATATTTTGTATATTTGTTTTCGGATATCAGAAAATAAAAAGACAATATACAATTTAAAAAAAACAAGGGAAAAAGGGGGGTCAATATTCAAATCTACATGCAGCCGCAAATGAAAGAATATAGTTAACGATTGACTGAATATAGAGCGATTTACTTGGGTTGAATGATTCTCTATGGTTACTAAATTTGCAATTGTGTATAAAATAATACTACATTTTAAATTGCTTGTATTTTAATATTATAGCACTGTGTTTATTCTTGCGACTTTAGTATATAAGACGACCAGCAAAAGAGCACCTTTACTGTGCGGAAGGATTCTTATTAATACAACAGATTTCTTCTTTTCCATCAATTAACCTAAACAAAGTCCGTCCGATGAACCAGTATGGATCTTAGGAAATTTCAATTATAACCAGCCAGGCTGAACCAAACGAATTTAAAGTAAACTACTTTAAAAAAAATAATATTGAAAACATACAAAATAGGACCTAGATAAGGAAAACAAAGAAAAGAGAAAACTGGGGGGAAAAATAGAGATTAAAGAAAGGGGAGGGGGATGAATGATAATAAATAAAGGAATACATGAGTGTGTAAAATAAATAACAAATTTAGTAGATGGTATGAAAATAAATAAATAAAAAATGAATGAATGACCCCCCGTCGTCTGACTCGCATGCATATATATTTTTTTGAAAAGACATATTTATATAAATCATCAACTATACACGAACGTGTTGAAAGTTGTTTTAGAATAGCTTGTGAATATAGTGTTTCCGTACATCAATGTAAACTCACGTAAATCGGATTTAGATTTGCATAAACTTTACAACATTAATATGATTATCTTCTTCTTATCAGTGAATAAATTTTAAAAGGATACATCTGTACACCGAAAGCATGTATGTGCTACGACTCAACTTTTTATCAAATAAACAAGCTATGCAACCGCTTGCATTGAAAGATTACGGAAATAATAGTTTTCGTGTCAGTCGTCACCATGCACGGAGAAAGTGAATATAAAGAACATCAATTTAATGAAATTGATATTATACTTTTAAAGTTAACAGATATGTACAGGTCAGGATTTGGGACACAATATAATTCCTAGTATCTAGGGAACTCCCCTAGTTTCAACTAAGATTATTAGATATTTTGTATGAATTGAAAATAAATTTTTAAAAAAATCACGATTGCGGATAATGCAACTTTAGACAGACATGCGCAATACAATCTTACAGTCACGGCTTATCCTCATCTCAATAAAAATGACACATGTATATTTGTAAGGAAAAATCCAATTTTTTGTTAATGAATCTTATATGTCTAACAAACATGGCGAAAATTTTGTAATGTTGTATGCACGCACCAGACGACAATGCAATTAAATTGGGAGAGGAGGTATGATTGAGGACTGACTCGGAGGCGGATTAGGGGTAGGGGAATTAAGTGGCCCCTTATTAAAAAGCCTGGATCTAGCAAATTATTGAATTTCTTAAATCCTTTCAAATTTATATTCTTTCTGTCCCTTCTTCAGGGGAGTGTATAATTAGGGGACATTAATTTAACTTAGTATCTTAGTGTAAGATTCTATTGGCTTATGGGTAAAATCATATCTATACCCGGAATCAGAAAAAGAATATTAAAGGTCATTGCCTTTTGACACTGTTTAGGACTTTGTTACCTAATCACAACATTTTTTGTGCAAATAACAACCTTTTCAATTGGTGTACGCTTTTGAAAATATTATCCAGAGTACGTTAGATTCAGAAACGGCGAATTAAGATAACATGTCAGTTTTGTGACAAAAGTTTCTATGAATTATGCGACTTTTTTTTTTGGCGTCATTGATTAATCATCAACATTTTCAGACGTTTCATAAAAATTATGAATCAAAGGAGTACACATTTTGTTTTATCCTATTGCATTATGGGTAGACATCATACAAGGATTCCACCATGTTAACATTTATGAGGCGCATATGGACAGTGTAAAAAAAACCTACTGAATTCGATTGATCTATACACAAGTGGGTTGACAAATACCCCCCTAAGAAAAACAAATGTATGAATTACATTTTTATCAATTTTAACATACGGTATAATACATTTACATGTATCGGTTTTCCCATCAATGGGCTTTAGAAAGGCGTTTAACAAAATGTGTAAGCAGGATATTGACACTGTGGGCATCTTCACCTATATTTTAATATTGACTAGATAAGTACGCACAAGTGTGTTGGCAAATACCTCCTTTAGAAACAAAAATGTATTAATTTACACTTTCTCCAATTTTAACCTACACTTAATGTGCTTTTATCGGGTTTTCCATCCATGAGTGGACATTAGAAAGGCCTGGTTTTTCCATTCTTGAGTGGACACACTTGACTCTGATAGTTTTATAATACTCTGTGCCAAATCTGCTGTATAGGTTGCATTTCTGTAAATATCTACAATGCAATTTCCCATAGGAAATCCTTTTACGGCTAAAACTGTACCACTTTAACTATGAAGTTTTAAAAAATATTTTATATTCTAGAATGGAAAGTTCATATGCAAGTACTTTTTTTTCAAATGTCAAAATATAGGGCTGTGCGGCATATTTTCAATGTGTATACGCCACGAATTTCTACCAGTTTAAACTTACACTAAAAAAAAACACCCGTACCTACTTGTAGACTTAATGGTTCCCATAGATTTCAATTTGACCTCAACGCATACGCATATTTACTAAGTAAACCTATAAGTTTTTAGTTGTGTGTAGGTCTTCTTTTTTACATGCTATTGTCTGTGCGGCATTTGTTAACTTTTTCTCTAAACGATATTTTTCCATATGCTTACATGTCCAGTACGACCGATATCTTTTTGAGTAGTACGCAAAATTGCAATATTTGTTAGGTTGCAATATTTGTTAGGTATTCATTATTCTTAATAATTTGAACTCTTAAAATATGTTTTATTACTTTGTATTGTATTTCATTGTATTGCATTGTGTTTAAAATGTATAAATGTTAGTTTGTATTGCTTGATCCTTATGGGTGTAGTTTTGCAATAAAGATATATTTAATGATGTATTGTGTATTTATTTATTTTTAGTGGGTACGAATTTTCGTGGATTGAGGAATGTATTTTTTAAATTGTATTTTCGTGGATAGTTGATTTCGTAGTTTTGCAGGTGTGTAACACACAGGCAATTAGGGAATTGCCACTTTGTTTACATGAATTTGGAGTTCACCCATCCCTACGAAATCCTCGAAATTTGGTACTCCACGAATAATAATGAATCCATAGTATTTTTTCTTGTCATCTAGCATCAATATGCTTCTGATTTGTCTCATTAATGAGAGCCCTCATGGGGTTTTTGATTATGTGATTACTTGGCCGTTTTTTTAATGATTATTTGATTATTAAGCCAAATATTTCATGATTATTTGATTACCTAGGACTGTATTTTTAGTTTATGATTATTTGATTACTAAAGATAAGCAAATATTTAATGATTATGTGATTATATTGGCAAAAAAATGGTGATTATGTGATTACTAGGAACCCCCCCCCCCCCATGAGGGGCCTCACAATACTATTCGAATTATCCCAGGTTCTAGTCAACCCTTGTAGCGAGTTGTCCTATTTTAAAAGTTTGAGTTGGCTCATAAGAGTTGTATGGGTCCTCAATACTCTTTAACTGGGTAATTTATTGGCCTGTTTAACTTTTTTCAATCGAGCGTCACCGGTTGAGTCTTTTGTAGTCTTAGACGAAACGCACTTCTCGGTGTCTCGAACTCGATTGACTCGAAGTTTCGGAAGAGTCGAAATTTTCCCGTGGTCCCGAACATTGTTCCAAATAAATAAACTCTCGAGGAAAAGATATTTCTGATGTCTAGAATTAAATTTAGGGTCTCAATGTTACCAAAAGCATCTAAAAGGCTTTCTTTATGTCGAAACCCAAAACACAAGTGTCAAAACATGAACTCTGGGATTTAAATTGATTGCATTTTATATACCTTTATCAAAGCAAAAATAAATTTACTCACCTTTCGTTTCGTTTATTTGGTAAAACCATTCTTAATATATAAATGCATCCTGTAATGTTATTCCCTCTGCGAGTGTGAGAAAAAATTACGAACACAAAATGTGAACATTTCAAAATAAGGTTTCAGCGTCTATTGTTACCGTTGTAAATTCCCAAATCTACGAATATATAAGAGTTCGGTGTTATCTATATATGTTTGTCCAATGATAATCTGTAACAGTGAACCCGGAAGATTACGGTTATTCGTCACACTTTTACAGGTGGAAATATTGAAAATGTATAAATAAAACACATATATAAATAGAGAATGAAAACACGAGTTGTTATTCATTTTGACAGAGTCCAGCGTCTTACAGGTTGAAATATTGAAAATACATAAATAAAATACATATTTATAGAGAGAGAATGCAAACTTGAGGTGTTATTCATTTTATCTGGGTCCATCGTCTTGCAGGTGGAAATATCAAATAAAATGCATTAAAACACGTATTCATAGAGAGAAGGAACCCCCCCCCCCCCCCCCCCCCCCCGAGGAAGGAACACATGGGGTTGAGGTATAATTTTGACAGAGTCCAGAGAGAGATACATACATAAACTATAGTCTGACAGTTAGATTATAGATTTTCAACTTAATATATATATATAATCATTATTGCAAAACATATGTAATCAAATACTTGAACGTAATCAACGACTATATTCTTTTTTTAAGTGAAATTGAACTTTTAATTCTAAAAATATAATGCACAACTACAATAAAGTAAAAAAAAACTAAATATGTTTCAAATTTTTTTTTATGAAAGCACGAGTTCGCCTACTAAGATCCTCCTAAGCATGCATGAATTATTTGCCACTGGACGTTAAGAAACAATCAATCGGTTAATAGTCGATTAAGACCAATTAATGATTTTTTTTACAATATATATACAAAGTGTTTATCATAAAAGTGACGTGTTTGTCAATTTAAATGACTTTTTGTCTGAACCAAAGTCGAGAACTTGAACAAGTCCAAGTCATTCAACACTTTTTTTTTTTTTTTTTTTTTTTTTTGTTAACTATTAACGTTGTAAATGAACAACATCAAATTGTGATTACATGTTAATCGTCATTCAAACTTATTAACAAAATATAGACCAATTTTTGACAAACACAAACAAAACAAAAAAATAGATATGCCACTTAGTAAATATGTAAAAGGGTTGGGATGAGGGGTCATTCATTTCTGCATTCTTTAATTTCAGGTATTTTTTTCTCTTTTTTATTTTCCCCCCATTATTCTATATTCTGTAAACTTTATCAAGACTCATATTTTAAACAAAGTCCAAGTTACTATACCAGCAGTACCCTAGGGTAATCAATTTTTATCAGGATCTGAGACATTTCAAATTACATTAAATAGTTCAAGATGAAATATTTTCATTTTCACTTTATGAAACATACATCATGATACATGTAATGATAAAGGGTCATTTAAAGTGTTAAGCATATAGCATGTTTCTATTATATTAAAAAATAACGTTTATTCTTTAAAATTCGAATGAACAAAATTCTTACCATTACATTTTTCTTTAAATAAGATGATTTCTTTATTCTACGCATCTTTCGATTCTGTAAACAGTATTCCATCACTAAAGTCATTTATATTCCACAGCTATTCTTTATACTTTTGCACCCCATTATTCTCTAGTTTTTATATTTTTTGCTCATTTCATCTTTATTATCTGTAACCCCACCCAGACACTATTCTGTAACCCAATTCAGACACTATTGTGTAACCCCATCCAGACACTCATAATACACAAAATAAGGAAAAGGTAACTACCATTGATAATTACAGTCGGGGACATTTGATAACTTTGAACAATTCATAAACTGCATCAGTACAAATGAATCTCTGAAATAATGTCCAGTGGCAAATATTACAGGTAAATCATGTCAGTAAAGTAAATAATGTAATGTCAATTGACAAATATCACATGCGATAAACAGGCCCAAGATCTACACATTTCTCGTTATTTAAAACCCAACAAAATATAGACCAGATTATGACAAATACACACAAAAAATATGTTTCTCGGTAAATTTATAAACGCTTCAAAATGTGGGGTCGTTCATTTTCGTATTGTTAACTTTTTTATGTCATTTTTCTCTTGTCCCATTATTCTTTATTCTCACAATTCAAATATTAGATTAACATATTTTAGCATTTACATAGAAGATAATTGATTTGCTAATCTCACTGACAATGACAAAGTTATATATATATACGTACTTAACCCATCAACACCAACACAAGTGAATATACTAGGATCAGATCCTTTATGAAAAAGGTCAATGGAACTGAGGACAGGGGGCCCTTTAATATTTACCTGAATTTGTATATATATATTGAGTTACTTAGTTAATGTCCTCATTTGTTTTTGTTGTTGTTATATGTCACAAACTGTAAAGTTTATATGGCAATAAAACTTTGAATTGAATTGAATTGAATTGTAAACTCTGTATCACTTATAGATGTAGAATCAAAATAGATAGAGTCAGTGGAATTCTTAAAGTAAAATGAATGATAAAAAATCCCTTCAAATGTGTTTTGCTTACTGTTGCAGGTCGTATACAGTTCCCTATCGATTTTATCATCCTCGACCTTCCGGTCATTGTTATTTCCGAAATATTAACTACTGCGCAAGTTATCGAGAACGTGGTGGTAGATAACGATCAGACAGCAACCTTGCAATATTAGAAAGAAAACAAACTTAAATAAATACAGATTGTAATAGAAATTCTGTCTGTCTTCGTTGATGTTTGCTTAACGTCCAGTGGCAAATACTTCATGTGAATTTAAATCGTTAACAAAAATGGATTGAATAATGAAAGTTATTCCGAATCCCCAATAACATGGAATTTTCAAATAAGGCTGATATCAAGAGCAGTGGATATCACCCTGACCCGCAAACCATAACGGTTTCTAAGGATTCTAATGAAAAACACGAATAGATAATTTTTAATAAATCCATTGCACTTTTTCTAAACATATAAATATTAGACTTTTCTGGAAATCACACAGCATACATTCTACACGTCTACAGGTAGACAAAAATGATTATATATGTATATAATGTACCTGTACTTCTAACGTAAATTGAAGATAGATAAATCTGTCTATATCAAATAATCGGTACACAGTCCACTATTATGTAAAGAAATGTACACATATACCCCATTACACTAACAATTAAAACTGAAAATGGACAGTTTCTTCTCATGGATAAGTCTAACCGAACATATTGTATTTACGTTAGTAGTTGTAATTCTTATAAACATTTATCTTAAAAATGGCAAAGAGGAATTTTTCCGTGTCCTTGTCGTGGGATTAAAAGCTCTTCCTGGAGTAAAATCATTAATTGGAAAGGTTTTACATAATGAAGTGGCAAGTTTTGTTAATACTACTGCTTTAGCTAAGAAAAATGGAGGAAAAGAATCTGTTCAGAGAGTACAACTACCCAAAGAAGGTAATTAATCCAGTTTACAATAACAATTTCTTTCTTTCAATGTCCAGTTATTTCCCTTTCACTATAAACTTTTTAATTTAAATACATGTTATAGGTTGTTATTTAATTTCGAGAATGAGTTATACAAAATTAGAAGAAATATATTCATAAATTTCAGTATATTCTGTAAAATGTACCTAACAATAGTTTTGTTAGCATAATTTTGTTGATTGATTTTAGTTTATTCTACGTCCAGTTGCAAGTATTACATGCATATTCAAGATTATGATAAACTCTCGGTAGTGTATGAAGGTGTCCCTTCTTTTCCGCTTAACTCGGGTGTGATAAATTTGAACTGAACGCTAGAAGAAGAGTGCATGAATGATCAGGATTTCTTCCTTTGTAACAGCTCTCCTACAAAGGACCCCTAAATGATTTACAAGATTTTTTTAATGCTCAGACAACGTTATTATCTACCACCACATGTCGTCAGAATGGACAAGATATTCCGACCGGACATAACCCAAAACAAACTATAAATGCCATTATCATAGTACTTTTTGCATGACGGGAAGTCCAAGTAACCTTTTTTTTCATAATAGTCATCAAATGGACATTCGGGTGCCATGCAGTTTAAGAATGTTAAAACGACTTATAAAACATTTACATTTTTTTTTCTTTTGGGAAGAGGAGAGTTGAGGAGGTTCGCTGTTATTTCTGTCATTGTAACAAACATATTCTGTACATATTTTAGGAATTTCACCTGAAGAACTTCGAAATCAAATGAACATTTTACAGTCTGCTGAAGCCGAGTCAGCAAAAGAAGGGAAAATATTCGCATACGTATATACCGTCATAGATCAACATTGGAAATTACAGTCAGAGGCATTTGATAAATTTGAAGGTACTTTTTAAGAAAATGGCATGTATGTCTAATTTAAATCCAGTGGCAAATATTACATGTATTACAGTCTAAAAAGTCATTATTTGATTAAGATATTAAGATAATGTTCAGTGGATATTACATGCATATCAGTCTGACGAATTTATTATAGTCCAGTCAATATAGCGTAAACTTGACCCTAACCTGAAAGTAATTGCAACAGAAGAATTTTAAGTACGTGTTAATCTTTCAATTTTCAAGAAGAAAGTCCCATAAAATCTTACTTGAGGAAGACTAAAAAAATCACCATTGAAAATTCCTATGGAGATTTGCATTGAAAAGGGAGATAACTCTTGCAAAAAAGGGCAGAAATATCAATAAAAATTGATACAAAATTATAACTTTTCCGCTTCTATTCATCAGAATGTATTGATTCTTGATTTTTTGCGGTCTTTAGAGTATAAAAACAACTCTAATGATGTTTTCATATCTTTTATCAAGCTATAATCTAGATTTCGTAATTCATTAGTTGACCATTTATTGAGTTTTTCAACATGTCAAGGTAAAGAATCTTAAATTTGATAAAAATAATTAAGCATGACTTGTATTCTTCTTGTTGTGGTTTAAAGTGTCTTTCGACAAGTAAGATGCTGAAAAAACATAATATACAGATATAAACAATACCAAATTTTCACATTGTTTTTTCAAAATGGTCACAAAGCTTTAAATTTGCAATTTCTTTAATGAAAAATAAAACTACCCATAACACTTCGGTTTTGTACATTTCATGAGCAGAAGATTATATAATTTTGTCAAATATCAACTTATAACCCCATCAGAGTATCATAATTTACATAAATTTCAAGAAAATCAACCAAAAACTGACAAAAAAGACTCATTTTTCCAGAGTTATTTCCCCTTCCAATGTTAATTTCCATAGGAAATTAAAAATGCTGATTTTGAGTTTTCCTCATGTTAGATTTTACGGGATTTTTTTCTGTGTATATTAAGGGCATAATGCTATAGATTAGAACTAAAACATATTCTGTTGCAATTAGTTTGAGGTTAAATCTTAGTTGGACTGGATTATTAGATTTTAAGGTGCCTAGAAGTAAATGTCAGTTATAATGATAGACGTCCAGTGGCAAGTTACAAGCATATCAGCCTGAAAATTAGATAAATTTGAAAATATTTATAAATATGATGTCAGTTATATGTGAAATACGTTCAGAGGCAAATATTGCATGCATATCAGTCTGAGAATTTTTATAGATATTACAGTTAATATTTTAATAATGTCCGCTGCCAGTGTATAATATACGTCCAGTGGCAAATGTCACATGCATAACAGTCGGTGGAATTCGATTGATAAATTTCTAATTTTATTACAGAAAAGATCGGTCACTCTGTGGAACATGATACTATTGTTAGTGAATTCCTGCATGCGTTTCTACACGAGAATGCACTGAATCCTATGGTGTTTCCTAGTCTCAGGTAAGCAGGTATCGATGGCATAATTTTGTTCAGTAACTTAAGAGGAAACAACAAAGTTAGATAAACTTAAATAGAGTCAAATTTGAAGATCCTACAACATCGCCATCGCAAAACAGGATCATATTATTTACATCGAATAAGTGTTTTCATGTATGTAATTGTACTCGAAATGACAGCAATATTCTCACAGGACGCATATACTTGTGGTTTCGAGTCACAGTATATAAACGTAGTTTTTTCAATCTGAAAGTGTCCAGAGCTTTCTCAATGAGTCACCTGTTGCAGGAACTAAGCTTGCATTGCTACTTTGTATTAAAGCAAAAAATACATTTTTACATACTACATAAACGTAATACATGTACAATTAAGTTCTGTAATTAACAATCACATTAAAAGTTACAGCTATAAGCTAAAATTGATAATTATGCATCGTACTAAACTGATGTAACAAAGCTATGTTTTCATTCTTTATGATAGAAAAATGGAAACAGAAATTGTGAGCATGACAGCAGCCATGTTAAATGGAGATCAGGATGTTGTTGGATTTGTTACTTCCGGCGGAACAGAAAGCAACTTAATGGCTGTTAAAACTTACCGCGACATGGCAAAAAAAAGCAGACCAAATATTAGAGTACCAGAAATAGTAAGTTATCCGTCACTTAAAAAGTCTGTTCATTACTACATTTGTACCTATGTTTAACCACACTTTGACAACGATCTACAAATATAGTTAGATACAGCTTTGTGAATTATTTTATTTGTCTCCCGCTCATTGTGTTGCAGGGGACATAGATATAGCGTCTGGTCTTGTAAGTGGTCTCACGTGTACAATTTTAGCCAGACTTTTATGAACTAGTTTCTTAGGTTTATATCAGTGATGTCTTTGACGATTTCAAAATTCAGTGCAGATAATTTTTTTAAATGAGTTATACTCCTTTGAAACATTAATCATATTGCAAACAGTGGATTTTCGTAATTGGTCTTTGTACCTTTGATAGATAAGCTATGTGTAAGTGGGAGACATTGGTACTCTTTTTATGCTGTATTTTTTTCTCACATTGCCGGGTGGATTAATCATTTGGCAAAGGAAAAAAGATAAGTTCTAGATTGTTTTATCAGTCGTGGAAAAGTTAAATGTTGCGAAATATGAAGTACGTAATTTTCAGTGGCGGATCCAGAACTTGACCTAAGAGGGGGGAGGGCGCTGACTGACCTAAGGAGGGCCGATCCAGTCATGCTTCAGTGATTCCCTATATAATCAACCAAATTTTTTCCACGAAAGGGGGGGCCCGGGCCCCCCAGGGCCCTCCTGGATCCGCCTATGATTTTCCCACTAAAAATTCACAAAAGTTGCAAGATGTCTTCGTGTCCTTAAACTGAGATCATTTGTCGACATCACCAACTTCAGTTTATGATAGCTTTGCTTTCCTTTGTAGCTATCGGTAAGCTATATACATGTGTTCCCTGTTCGTGTTTTATCGATATAAGATAAAGGGAGACTCATATAGATCAATTTAACTCATATCGCATGTGAACCCGAATAACTATAATTCTATTATACTAGATTGTTGTGGTTTCAATACACATTCAATTTCCATTCTGGAGTTCAGATGGAATATTGGCTCAAAATTGTTCTTCGGAAATTATCTGAAACAAGGAATTTGTCAAATCCATTTTGCATACAATAAAAATGAAACATGATAGTATATAATTATAGATAGCACCAATAACCGTCCACCCGACGATTGATAAAGCAGCCCATTACTTTGGTTTGAAAGTAATCCATACACCAGTCGGAGAGGATTTCCGTGCTGATGTACAAGCCATGAAAGAGGTCAGGAATAAAAGTCTGATTTTTTTTATTAAAGAAAAAAATATTTGAGTTATCATGATTAAAATAATGTTCTATAAATACACAAATCAATCATTTATTGACACTTAGTGAATTTTAATGAATACATAAATACTAGTATTACGTTTACACAAAGAGATAAGTATATCCCTTACACAATCTATTGCATGAATTGCGTTTTATGATTGACAAATTAACCACACATATGGAATGTATAAAATGATCTGGTTAAATAGTTATCACTAGGTAAATTCGAGTATTGTAGCATTGAACTATATGAACTTGTTGACAGTTTGTAAAATTCACATGTACAAGCATAATTATGCTTACTTCCAAAGAGGAAAATAACGGTTGGTGTATGTGTGTTTTAGGGTGGGGTGGTGGTAATCTAAAACTTCTTCTTGCATTTAATTCCTGTTTTTATTAGGTCGCTAAATTGAATAAAAGACGTAAATTGAATAAAAGACGTAACAATCATATGAAAAAAATCATTTGCGTAATTACATTTGTAAAGTACGTCTGGGTTAGTATAAGATGATATATATATATATATGCAGTATGTAGAATAAAGATTTTTTTTAAAACATTTTGTTTGAATCCAATCTTAATTGACAAGAATTGCAAGGATTCCTGGTAACCAACCGTTAAACGGTTAGTTTTTCTTTCTGCAGAATCTGACTTCCTTATACAATAAAAACCATGCAGCCTTTATACAGATAAAGCAACGGTCGTTAAAAGTGGTACTACACAAGGTGGCACTAAACACCATCAAACAAACAAACTACATGTATATAAACACTTGTTGTGTAATAAGACTATAAACGAGAACAAGTGTGAATATGTTAATTTTATACCATTCCGATAAGTGAACACCATCAGTTGTCTAGGTTCCGACGATGGGGAGGGGGACGTATAGACAAGGAAGGAAAATAAAATGTGGCGTTTAACACAAACAAACAATTAATTGGTTATTGATGTTTTATCAGGCTATAAACGAGAATACAGTTATGTTAGTTGCTTCAGCACCGCAGTTCTGTCACGGTGTTATTGATCCTATCAAAGAGTTATCGGACTTAGCTGTAGCAAAAGGTCTGCCATTACATGTAGATGCTTGCTTTGGTGGATTCATGCTTCCATGGTGTGTATAAATTGTGGAAATATGTATTGAAAGCTATTTTCAAATTGTTTTAATATGCTGAAACAAGGTATATTCATAAAAAAAACTTCACAAACAATATATTTACTACGAATCAGTTTTTATTCAAGGATTACCAATTTTCGTGGAATACGTGTGCATATGTTCTAAAAGCTATTATGCATACTTTGGAAAAAAGACTCAAAATCAAAAATTGACGAAAAAACAATGTGTCTTTAATCCATGAAATTTTGTATGCATGAAATAATGCTCCCACAGAAACATAAATATCAAGTTATCAAGGGAATATATGAAATAGAAAACAACAATAACAGTAAAACAACGGAAAACAAAGACAATGTTGTATTGCATTTTGGAAGGTATGAACAGGTGTTTTTATGTTTTTTTTGTCACGATTTAAAACCACTTTTTTATAGCTTCACATTAATACGGTTTCAAAATTAATGTTCATTAGGTTTGCAAACATTACGGTGCACTTTGTATCACCTCCGGTATGTTGTTGGGATTCATGTTGCTCATTTTTTATTTGGTACATTGTGTTTCTTAGACTTATTATCTTGTGGTCGTTTTTCGTTTGTTTGGTTTTTTTTTGCCATTGCGTTGTCAGGCTGTCTTTGAATAATGGGTCACCATATTCCCTAGGTATCTTAATTCCGCCTTTCTCCGACACGAAATAGCACACTATTCTTGAATATGGCGTTCAATACCAATCAATCGATCATTTATGGAATATAAAGCAATAAAGTAATTAAAAAGCGTGACATAAAGTAGATGTGGTACAGGAGCCTGTAATTCAGTGGTTGTCGTTTGTTTATGTGTTACATATTTGTTTTTCGTTCATTTTTTTTTTATATAAATAAGGCCGTTAGTTTTCTCGTTTGAATTGTTTACATTGTCTTATCGGGGCATTTTATAGCTGACTATGCGGTATGGGCTTTGCTCATTGTTGAAGGCCGTACGGTGACTTATAGTTGTTAATGTCTGTGTCATTTTGGTCTCTTGTGGACAGTTGTCTCATTGGCAATCATACCAGATCTTCTTTTTTATATTGCCAATGAGAATTTACCCAGGGTTTGGCTGACATAAGTTGCAACATATGACGCAGGATATGCTGATCCTTCCGGAGCACCTGATATATTTAGTTTTATATGTTGTGTTTTGAGTTGAGTTGTGTTGTTTGTTTGTTTTATATTTTTCTTTTTTAGTCATGGCGTTGTCATTTTTCCCCTTATTAGATTGGATGTTCTTTTTGTATATTTTGCTTCTCTTTTGAAACAATGGTGTTACAGCATAACATAAGAACAAACTGTAAAACAGTTTGAAATGGCTTGAAAGTTCATTATTATAATAGATAAATATTAATATTTAGTATAGAATCATATTCAAAACAGTGTGGCTGTGGCCATTGATTGACGACCTAAATTATCCCATTGACTGGGACAGATTAGGTGAACGTTTGTCTGTAAAAACCACTGTTCACTACTTACTTTTTATAGAATTTAAAATGTGGGGTCACCAAAGGTTCTTAAAGATTTTAATATTAAAATAATTAAAAAAATTAATCAGGAATAACCTTTATGTTTTGATTTATATTATTGATATAAATCAAAACATTGTGTTAATCCTGATTAGTTTTTCTAATTACTTTATTTGTGCGTTGAGAAACTTTGGTGACACCACAGTTTAAGCGTCTTTAACAAGTACATAGTGAGCAGTGGTCGTTACAGACAAACGTTCACCTAATCTGTCCCAGTCAATAGGATAATTTAGGTCGTCAATCAATGGCCACAGCCACACTGTTTTGAATATGATTCTATTATAAAGCAAATATCAAACTGTTGTATAGTAACGTTAACTGTGAACACAATGAGTTATTACTTTATTTCAGATAGTGAAATACTTGATGTGTTTATTGTATTTTAACAGGGTAGAAAAACTAGGATACAAAATACCACCATTTGACTTCCGGTTACCCGGGGTAACTTCAATATCAGCTGATGTTCATAAATACGGTTATTCAGTAAAGGTACTAGTATATAGACTAAATTTTATTCTAAATAGGCCTACAGTTATTGTCATTTATTTCATGCCTAGTGAAATATATTCGTCCATTATTGTTCGACTGAAAACTAATTAACTAAACATCGACTATAGAAAACATCCCAAGCTCGTTGTTCCAAAAATCTGCATTTTCTTTTCCCGCCAAGGGAGTAGAAGTTAAAAAATAAAATATATTCATTTTAACCTGACGTTATTTGTTTTTTTAAACGCCGTATTGTGACAATGCACATCTGTTTACCCCGGCAGTGAATAATCTCCTTTTGAAATAAATTCAGTAGAGAAACAATTCCATGGTAGTTGTTCCTATGGATTTTATTTCTGAAAAAAAAACCAAAGGCATAAGTGACCAGAAAGACTTACATACTTATACCGCAGAATATCTACACATCAGAATGAATAGGGGACATTTAGGGGTGTAGTAGGCGTTTGATTATATAGTGTTTTGCTTTAATACGTACAATAATATAATCGTTTCATTTCGCTCGTCAGTAAGTTTATATTTTTTAAATGTCTACATCTTTTTCTTAGACCTTGGATGTATCCATAGCTAGCAGTAGCAGTGCCATTATAAATTAATAAATTAGTTAATTTAGTTAATTAATAAAGATACTTGATTACACGTAGTTCTATCCTTAAAGAAATTTCAGAGCTAATGCAACTAAATGTTGATTTTTTACTATGAAATAATCATTCGTTTTGCCTTCGATGAACCGTTTTTGTTTCAAATCAGACAAAATCATCTTCCAAAAATATTCAATTATGTAGTATTCATTTTTTATCGGCTATTTCGTCGTGATGATTAGTTGTAAAATGTTCACTTCGCAACACATACACTGTGATAGTTATTGTTAATATACCGATTATATGATTTTTATAGGGATCAAGCGTTATAGTTTACCGAAATGCTGAGATTAGAAAACATCAGATTTATACGTACCCTGAATGGCCAGGCGGACTTTATGGTTCTCCTTCAATGGCGGGAACACGAGGAGGTATGCTTGCTTAATCAATAAAGCAGACGTTAAATACCGGTACACAGATCTAAACAAGCGGGAATTAGAATTATTGAACACTTAAAAATGTGGATATTGAAATACTTCAGGTTGAGAAGTTGAATTAACTGTTTGTATGCTCGGAAATATATTTCATGGTTATTTTTCTCTAACATATTGGGGATAATTGTCTGATGTTCTTTGTAACATATACGGGATGTGTAAGCATAATTCCTTATCTTTGAAATAATTCTAGGATTTCCTATGTATTAAGTTAGTTAGCGAAAGTACTTTCACCATTAAAGTTACATAACATCGTTTTTTGACTGGTCGTATTTGTCAACTGCTATTATTGGCACTGTCGGGTAACCAACCGCGAAAATCTGTTTAATAATTTTGTTTTCAGAACGTTTTTTTTTAAACATATTTTTCCACTGAGTTACGTATTATTTCAAACAATATTTTAAAATTGAAGAAGAGTTGCGTCTTTGTAGGAGGTACTATAGCATCAGCTTGGGTTTCCCTGAAAGCTTTAGGTGTGAATGGATTTATGGATAAAGCTAAGGAACTCATGGATACAACAGAAAAAATGATGAAAGGCGTTAATGAAATAGAGGTTTGTATGACATATTGAATTGTTTATAGTGTATAAACCAATAGAAATAAATCATTTACTAGAACACAAATTAAAATCAACAATACTTGATTTTTCATTTTGCATTTGATCTATAGCAAAAATGTGATTTTGGTCTTTATCTCTTTTTGTCTTTTTCTCTCCTTAAGTTCCCATGTGTACGCCTCCGGGTGCGGGAATTTCTCGTTGCATTGAAGACCTGTTGGTGACCTTCTGCTGTTGTCTGCTCTATGGTCGGGTTGTTGTCTCTTTGGCACATTCCCCATTTCCATTCTCAATTTTATCTTGTAATAATTCATAAATATATTAGTCAAATATAAGTCTTTAGTTTTTATATGTTTTGTTTTGTGTACTATTGTTTTAGCCATAGTGTTGTCAATTTATTTAACTAACAACGCCATGAAAAAAATGAAACATACAAAAAGACAAACAACAGTTCACAAATCACTACTTCAAAAGATGAACACTGAGCAAGACAAACCACATAAGTATAAATCGACAAAATAAGTGCAGCCATACAAAACAACCTGTTTGACAGATACATTTATCATATTATTTTTCTTAAATACACAATACATCAAAAAGAGCACACACATTGACCTTTCATAACAGTTACTGTTCTAAATTGATAAACTGCTTTCAGGGTTTAAAGATTATGGGTGAACCGCATATGACCGCTTTTGCTATAGGACCATGTGATAAAGATTTAGATATATATGCAGTCGCTGATGCGATGGAGAAGAAAGGTTATATTTTTATCTGGTCCCTACACATTATGATTTTAAATTAAAATTAATGCAGTAAAACGTTGGACAAGTTCATATATTTTTGTGTATGTGGAAAATTTAACAGCGAAAACATAGAGATTGCAAAATAAATTCAAAAAACCGAAAAGCACTGACCGGGACGTTGAAAATACGAGCCAGCGCGTCGGTCTAGCACAATACAGGATCATTGTTCATATTACATTAACATATTCTCGTTTTGAATATGCATTTAATCTGACGCTGGATGTTAAGCAGCCTCAGTGTTAACAGACTAGTGATGTAGTAGTTAAACTACTGAGACAACTCGGCCACCGAGGCCGCATGTTTTGCATGTATTAATCATTATCATAATAATTACGAAACACTAGTATGTTGTTTTATAAGTAAACATTTTTGTATATAGATATATACATAGTCGCATTAATTTTATACAAATGTATGTTAACATTCCAGGCCAATATAATTTAAAAATAATCTATCGTCTGTGACAAACTTCAATTTATAAAAAAAATCGTAAGGAACACCTCTGCAAAGCTATGCGATAGATCCGTTAAAGAAACAATTCCTTTCACTGCATATATTATTATTTTTACTATTTTGTGTATTGCATAACACAAATAATCGTCTCCGTGTACCCAGGCTTCCTGCACCACAAAAAACATACCGTTACGATATGGTAGCTGTATAACAGTTCTAAAGATGGCATTACACACCTATAATTAACCAATCATTTTACAATATATTTTTATACAGGATGGACGATAGAAAGGAACCAGAAACCGAGTTGTATTCATTGTTCTATCTTACCACGCCATACTGCTATAGCGGATGACTTCATCCGCGATCTTAAAGACAGTACTGCTGAAGTCAAGGTTTGTTACTTAACTTTTCGGAGTTGTCATTACAGTTGTGATAAACGTTTTATCATTTCATATTGAAAAAAAAATGTTTTATAATTTCGGCTGGGAAATATTAATATTAATTTATGCATATCAAAAAGAAAGAAATTAATTATTCATAAGAAAATGCTTCATCATTCATTCATTATCTTATACGTCAGTCAGGTTGTTCACCTCTGTCTGAGATGACAATTATTATAACAAAGTTATAATGTCACACCAATATGATATTTATTGCTTATAAGGCGTTATAATTATTGAATCTTTCATTTCATACAGATTTATTTCTGTCTGCATTAAATGTTAAAATTCAGGATTATTATTATATAACAATCTTTTTAATTATTTCAAATTTTTTCTCGAAATAACTCTAGCAACCTCAGCTTCGTACTTAGATGAGTGTTTCATGTTCTATGTTCTTAATTTATTAAACGGTTGGCTCTGTTTTTTGAAATTATATAAACTAAGTGAAATGTAAAAGAATAAGTGACTATATTCACTTGATGTTATTTATACATTTACTGTGGCTATGCAAGCTGTTGGCAGAACTTAAATTTTGTTTTTAAACTTTTCTTTCTTAGACAAGTCCTGATTATGTTTACAAAATAAAAATAATAATAGTTAAAAAAAATGCAGAATTTGAGGCATGAAAGTACGAATTAAAAAAAAGCGAATTTTGGGAAAACTAATTAAAAGAAAAACAACAAAAATACCGAGTTCCAAGGAAAATTCAATACAGAAAGTCCCTAATCAAAAGGCTAAATCAAAAGATCAAAAACATCAAACGTACGCAATGTAAAGGGGAAAATGATTTAAAAGATAAAAGAATACGGACATTAATAACCCTTATTCAGACCCTCATATAAAAATCATTGCAAAATTGTGTATTATACCGAAATATTGTATACCTTTGTTATTATGTTTTGAAATGACGTAAAATAATGACCGTTTGTTTAAGGGAAAAGATGCATTTTTCCTCTGTACAAATGAATGCTTAAACAAAATACGATTGGTCTAATAAATGCATTTTCCTTCGTACATATGAATGGTTATACAAAAAAATAAGTTGTCGAATAGATGTAATTTTTCGTCGTGCAATTGAATGGTTATATTTTAAATATTTGGTTGATCGTCACCATGTCTCGGATTCTCGGCTGACAAATGACACGTCATAATTTTTTCATTCCTATCATTTATTTGACGATCATAACAATGTCTCAGTTTCTCAGCTGACAAATGACATTCATATCTTCGTCATAGGTCAACATGTCTACTGATGTCAATCAGACAAATAGTTGTTAGTTTGTTCCTGGTACTAACATTTACTGCTGTAAATGCATCTTCAATTGTCAAACTAGTTATGCATTCACTTCAATGCTTGCTGTTTTAACTATGATATAGTAATCAGTTGAACACATTTTAGTCTAAAACGGTCGTTTTTATCAACATCAGCTGATAAGACTGAACAAAAAAATATTTAGTCATATTCAGTCTTTCACTTTTTAGATTAATTGACTGCAGTTAATTCAGTACTTTTTATACAATTCGATTGCAGTCGATTAAAGTCATATGAAACGAGTGACTGGTGAAAAATAATGTGTATCAAATTCTTGAACCAATGCATGTATATATCATTATCTTAGTCTTCTGTGCACAATTTTATCATCTATTACGAAAATGTATCGTGTAATCGTCAATTTTTTTGCACGTCTATCTGTTTGTTATGATGTGAAAATATGGCTGCTCATTACTAGTCAATGAAAATAATTATACAGTACTTGATTGACTGTAAGATAGGATTTGAAAAAAAAATGCCGTTATTAAATTTTAAATTGTCAAATGATGTAAATATCAAAATGGACGCATCAGGCTGAAATTATTTGCTGTATATATGTATATAGCTACCACTCGATGGTTATGTTAATATCAACCATGCAACAGTTATAGGTCTGTAGTTACCAAGCATTTGTTGAATTAAAATAGGGTTTCAAGTTAACTACCGATCGATTGAATAACTCTATGTTTATTATTTATTTATTGTAGGAGAACAAGACTCTTGCTAATAAGGGTACTGCGGCAATGTATGGGATGATTGGAACGATCCCTGACAAAACCATTGTTTCGGATTTCCTTGTTGAGTTCTTTAGTGAAGTCTATAAATGATATATGTGTGAAATCTAACTTGTCAAAACAAGTACTTGTATAACGAGGAAATTATTGAAAGTACTAAGAACGAGATGCAAACAAAATGGAAGTTTTATTCTGTCGTCTATTCCATATGGAAGGACCTACTGAATAATTTTGAACTAGTAACTGCTTACGAGTAATTATGAATAATAAAAATGATTTTACATGTGTTTTTATCAATTCTATTTAAATAACATTAACTGTACCATTTTTTTTTGTACCAGCTGCACATTTTAGGATTTAAGCTCTCTTCAGCGATGCTTGAGACCCATGTATTTAAAAAATGAAGTCCAAAGCCAAAATGCAACGTTGATGACCTTACACAACTAAGGAAGATCAACATAAGGCCAATCACAGACATGAAATCGGAGCTACATGTATTCATGAGAGAGATACGTTCCTTAATCTAAAAATAATTCGAAATTATCGAAGCCTTATAATTGCATTAAAATATATGAAAAAAAGTTATTTTGCTTATAGGTCTGTAGCTATTTTTTTGTATGTACATACGCATATTATCAATTATTTTTTTTTTTGTCATTTTGAAAGAGTCAGGTAATGAACTGTAATGAAATCTCTAATACACATATTCTCTTTACGTAGAATTTTCACGTAAAGGTATTTCGAACTTGTTAATATCTAGTTCCTTTTCAAAATTTAAAACATGAACATTTTAAATCTATCTACTGATCAATACTTATAGTTCAACACGCTACACAGACTTCCGCCTATATCACAAAGAACCAACAGACTAATCAGAAGCGCTCAAATGGAATCAGTTGGAAGGCAATTTCTAAAACGAAGTTGAAGATTATTAAAGATTATTGCATATAAAAAATTCCGTATTGTTGGGCCAAATCCTACTTTGGCTTTATTATGCTGGAGGGCAGAAAACCCGCTCGAAGCGAATCAATTGGAAGACAAATTCAATAACGAAGTTGGTGTCCATTAAAAACCGAACAAAACATTCTAAATTGTTGGGCTTAATCTCGCTATGGCTATATATTGCTGGCGGTCGAAAAATGGTTTATCTTCATTATATTGCAAAAAGAAAATACGCTACTACTTCAGTTTATTTTCAGTAAATGAATTTGACTCTCCCTCTGGTATCTTTTATCCCTCTTTGTCAATTTCGAAACTACCAAGCATTCACATATAAAAATTCCAAAAATGGTATGCCAAACTTGTCAAGAACTATTATTCCTTGCGGTAGACAAAACCTTTGTGTAATGTAGTCATTATAAAATATTTACATGATTTAACTCCCTTGTATTGTATTACAAACCACTAGACTTTTTAATTACCCGAAAATGACAATGTCACTGCATAAATATTAATTATTATGAAAGTTTTTGAACTAATGCTGGTTTATTATCCTCATGACATTTTTATATTTAACAAAATGGCATACCATAAATTATTTGATTGACAAATTTGTGTATTAGTAAAATTGATTGCTATATTTTTTTAAATAGAGATGTCATTTTTTTATAAGGGACCTTTATTTAATGAATACTTTTTGGGGGTATAAATTATTTTGAACCGACGTTTAAAAAAAAAACCTGTGGAGGTGTGACATTTGTTATAGTTTATTGCAAGTGCATTATTCGTTTTGACAAGAACACCATTTAAACAAACATGTCTATTTCACTCAATCAACAAAATTAAGCTGGAGGCAGAACAAGGCCGAACACCCCTCTGTAACCTCACTCATGTCAATTATTCAATACACTTATCAATGGTTCAGGAACAACAAATTATAACCTGTTAATTAATATATAACAATTATATCTGTTTTTGTAAAAAAAACTTTGATATGCTCAGAGGTGGATTTTTCTTTGCTTGGAATTTTTATAAGAGAAGATGTTGCTTACAATTTTACTATGGAATATAGTTGTTTGTAATGCATATTTGAAAAATATTCGTATCACACCTAGAAAGTTATCTTGGTTGAATGTTCATGATGCTGCTGAAAGCATAGACAACCAAAAAGCAGAGTATCAACGTAAAAAAGTAAGTCTTTATTATTTAGTGTTTAACAATACCAGTACTATTTCGACTTTATGCAACCAACTGATGTTCTGTGATTTTTCATATTGAATTTGTCTAAAACCAGTATGCTAGTTAGACTATTTTATAAACATAAGTAGATGTGGTTTGATTGTCTATGTTTTTGTAAGTTTGAAAGACCTATACAATGAACTTTTATACAATTTCAAGTTTGTAGAATTTTTTTTTTTTTTTTTTTTTTGGTCGAGTTTGAATTTTAATCAAAATTTTGTTATCCGAATTTTCGTCTAAAATGCTTGGTTATTATAAGTTGTATACTCCAATGTATATAAATACTAGCCACGCTAATATAATGAAATATATTAAAGGAGGGGCGAAAGATACCAGAGGGACATTCAAACACATTGATCGAAAATAAACTGACAACGCCATGACTAAAAATTAAAAAGACTGACAGACAATTAATAGTCCACAAGACGCAACATAGAAAACTGAAGACTTATAAAATTCGATTTCACATTCCGAAATATATCTATAGTTGGTTTTTGTCTTTATGATTCTTCATAGCTAAAATATTAAATGTAATTGAATTTAAAACCATCTTATTTATTAATAATTTAAACTGTGCTTTAAATTAAATTTGCACATTGTAAATCTAAGAATTTGTAGATGAAGATTTGAATCATTTCATTATCATGATGGTTACCACAGTAAACGCGATGCAATACGTTGCTTAAATAAGAAAAACAAAACAGCATTGTTAAGGGGCATACGATACAGTTACAGGGGAGGTAATGACGTTGCTAACGTAAAATGTAATTTTCTCGACGTCAAACTGTGACATATCGGAAAAAGATGCATTTTTCGACTGATTTTTATCATTCAAACTGATTTAATTTGAAAACAAGTGCATGAACCCCTATTTTTTAAAACGACATTTTGTGTCATTTTGCAGGGAGATAATGTGGACCAAATTTTCAAATAGTGCTTTTTTTTTAATTTTGATAAATATACAGCAACAAAATGACGTATTTTTCTCAATTCCTGACCATTTGACAAATATGATTTTTTTTTTTTCTGAATAAAAAATGCACTAATTTTTAGAATACTTATAAAAACAGAAATTACAAATTATTTAACAAAAACACAATTTGTGTTTATCTTTTAAAACAAAAAAGTTGTGTCTTTCTTTCGAAAGGAAAAATACGGCCACAAATCCGAATTTTGAGCAAATATACAAAATTTCGACCTCATTTAACTCCAAAAGTAGCACATGAAGGTAAATTTCTTATTACATATTTGATTTAATCCGTCAAAAATTGGCCTAGATGGAAATTTCCATCGAACTGTAAATACAGGATCAAAACTGTATCGTATGCCCCTTAAAGTATCATTGACTAGTAACAAAATAATGGAATAAATTTCAACAAAAAAATGAACCCAATCCTCTTTTATATTCTTACTTGTTCAAGGACATTATTCATGTCAATAGATATTATTTTGCTTATTGAATAGATATAAGAAGATGTTGTATGAGTGCCAATAAGACAACTCTCCATCCAAGTCACAATTTGTAAAAGTAAACCATAATAGGTCAAAGTATGAATAAAGTCCATTGTAGGTGCACTGAGTGGTACCATTTACAGACAGAGACAGTTTTAATTAATTTACAGTTCATTTCAATTTAATAATTGCTTCCGCATCAATTATGCTCTTTCAGAAACATGTTAATAATGACTAATTGGTTGTACCAAAAGAGTGCAATCAATTTTGACAATAGCGGATTTGTTGTTTTGGCTGTGAGTCATGTGTTATCAATATTCATATTAACTCTGAAAAAACACTGAAAGATTCTAAGTATCTGTATCTATCCATAAAGTCATTCATAATTCAATTCAAAAGTCGTACTCAGTGGTAAGAGTAAACACTGGATTAGTAACCCATGGCTCACACCAAACAGCAAGCTATAAACATATTAAAGGCTTCCAACATTACTAGTTTAAAAATATTCAAACATAAAAACCTCCGGTATAATCTATATTAAAAACTAGACACGAGACACAATTAGGAACCACATCAACAAACGACAACAACTGGACATCAGGGGTGGTGTTCTCGAAAGTATCCTAAGATTCGTCCTAAGTCGTAGATAAGACCGATTTTAGGATGGACTTAGGATCGACTTAGGACACTCTTAAGTTGCGTCTCGAAGCTATCTCAAACGCATCTTATGTTAGGACGTCCTAAACATATCCTATGTGCGAAAGTCTAAATAGTAAAAGTAATTGTTTGATAAAACATTTATTAGAGACAAAACCAATTAATAAAATTGTTTATAAAATTTTGTTATAACATGTATTTAATTAAATGCATGATTTCAAATGTAATTATAAATAATATCAAATAGGATTTTGATATAAACTGTAAAAACAATTTGTTTTGAAATGAGAATATTGAATTCGTAGTGTCATCGTATCGTAAAAACACGAAGTTCAAAGTTTAAAATCATGAACAATTTCTTTATACGAGTTAATAACCGGTGGTGCGTTTCTTTTCATGTTCATCTTCACGTAAAAAATGAGAAAAAAGCATGCACAAAGTTAGGATGAAGATATGATGATCTTAAGACACCTAATTAGGTGTCCTAAAATTAGGACGAAAAATGTGATATATCCTAAGTTAGGAGAGCTTCGAGAACACGACTTAGGACAAAGGCTAGTCATAAGATGGTCTTAGGACACGTCCTAATCCTAAGATAGCTTTGAAAACACCATCCCAGGTTCCTGCAATTATTGCAATTTTTCGGCAAAATCGTAGATATATCTGCGGTATTCTATCTGTCTTTAACGTTTAAATCGTAAAGTTGGTTCGATGGTAGTATATGCTAATAAATGAATATACGTACATTATTTTAAGAGATCTAAACGAAAAAAACTTTCAGAAGCGCTAGATTGTGTAATTGATACGGTCTAGTGTTAAAAATGTTTCACATATCCAAAATTCCCTGAATATTTCATATAAATAAAGTCAACAGTAGTATACCGCTGTTCGAAATTCATAAATTGATTGAGAAAAACAACCAACAAATCATGGATAAACTCAATTTCTTTAAAGAAATTTGAGATCTAATTTTGAGAATTTACTATATATGTACAGGTTTATGATGGTTATTATGAAATATTTTTGTAATAACTGCTAAATCATAATGTGTATTCAGGAATCGAAATTAAACGTATAGAGAATGAATATTGTTTTCTTGCAGAAACTCATATTTGCCTTTAAATAGTAATTGTCCTTAAAATACAAATAAGAATATAAAATGTATTACATAATGATATCAAGAAACTAAGTACATGTCTGTTTCTAATAAAAAATAGTCTTTTAATTTACAAAAGAAATATTTTCAGTAGATTTTTTAACAAAAAAAAACAGTTTTGATAAAACAATAGGGGAATTTCCAACACTTACGACTAGTAAAGGTTTACAACAATATACTTCTATAATATACTGTAAAGGATAACAAAACTTACAAAATATATAGAAAGTACAAGTAAAATAACACAAATACCGAACAATAATCAAATGGCACATTCAAAAGTTAAAACACATTAAGCGAATGTATTACAACTTTCATATTCCTGACTTGGTACAGGCATTTTCTTATATAGATTGAACATAGTTTTATAGCTAGCTTAACCTATCACTTGTATGACAGTCTTACAAAAATACATTGTATTGACAACAAAGTGTGAATAAAACAAACAGATATAATATACTAATCAACAAAAGAAACAATACACGACTTTGTTTTCAAATTAAAGATGAAGTTTTCCGTTTATAAGACCAATATTGAAGGTAGTGATATTTTATGTCCATGGAAATATGAATCCGTTTAAAAAAAGATTTTTTTTGCTTTCATTACGTCATTTGGCGAAATTCAAGTTTTTTGACAAAATTTACATAAAACGACTATTTTAAAAAACAGATGTTCCAACTAATGATGTCAACCTCTCATTTAAAGATAAAGACAACGTTTGCCAGCTATTCTTTTTTAAAAATCGTACAGTTTCTTTGTTTATTTGTAAAGCAAAGTTCGGCCCCCAAAAGAAATCGTTAAAATGTAAACATTATCAATTGATTTACCATTGACAGTATGTGTAAAGTGAAATTTAAAACACCGTTAACAATCTAAAAACTAATCCGAAAGGTTCCAAATTTACACAGTGTGTTGTTTTCATATCAAAAACATTGATTTAAGACACAAACATTTTTTTCTTTTTTTTTTTGTTGCATTTTTTTATATTTCAAATAGCACCTTTGTTACCCAAATTTTTAAAAAAAGACAATATTTCAACCCATTTGTTACAACATGAACATAATTTGATTAGCGTATTGAATATTTTTAAACAAATTTGAAAATTCAGTTGGAGAATTGTGTGTCGATTTTGTATCCAACTTTCCTCAAAAATATTTGCACCCTATAATCGTTTACACGGAATTTAGTTACTTTCCGAAAGGTTTTGATTTTCATTATCATGTGTGCATACATTTCAAATGAACGCTTTTGAAAATAGTGTATCTAATTTTGTTTTAGTTTTAATACTTTTTGATCAATTTTATTCTAAAGTCGTGTATCGTTTCTTTTGTTGACTAGTACATTAGTATAGGTAAAAATTCCAAAAACACAGAAAGAAACAAACAAGCGTATAGCCCATAACATAATAACCCAATGACCGTACGAAAACCAATCACCACCAGCCAACTTCTAGAAAAGTATGTATGTTGAATAACTATATATTGTTACAACAATGAATCATATTTTTAAAATGTGTATCTTTTTTTTTTTAATTTAGGTTTTTCAAAATATTTACGGTAAATGTAGATCTTGTCATTATACCGAACGAGGCGAGGATAATGAAGGAAAATACAACACTTTGCAAGGTCTAGATGGAAGAGTTCTAAATACATTTCATAAACAAAGAAACGATGAATTCCGAAAACTACCATTGCCGTTGTCAAAGTCCAGACAAAGGCCTGTTAATGAAAAGCATTCCCCAGGTGGTGGTAAAAAATACACTTCACAGTTTACGCAAAGTCCTGTACTCTTCTCGAAGAAATTAACAGCGTCAATCAGAAACAAGCTGAACGTACATCCCTCATACACTTATAATGTCTTATCAAATCACGAAGAGCAAGACGATGATGATAAATTTGATGTTTTAAAAAGGAGACTTTATTTATTAGATGATAAACGTCATAAATATATAGAGACTCCATTGGTGGGGGAAAGCAATGATGATTATATCAAAATAGCAAGGATTAGTCGTGATAATGATGACGATGAAATAAGACAATATAGGCAGAAACATCTTCTGCCTGCCGTATATGATAGTTTTGAATCAAGATGGTTTCAGCAAAATGGACAAAACCATGCAAAAACATTTGCCAAACAAACGAACTTAAAGAGAACTGATCATGAATCTCTTCCACGACAGACATATCCAAATTATAACAATTTTCAAAATGATCGAACTGCCAGTAAAGGAAATAAAACCGTCAAAAATCAGTCACTGCAGACAGAAATGGTTTATCGTCAAAGAACAAAATTAAGTTTTCCTCAACCAAGTGCGATTTCAAAAGACGAGAAACGTTTGTTGAAAAATGCGAATCACATGATGGAAAGATCTACAGATATACCCGATACAACAAATAAAGCATTGAACAATTTTAAAATGAGGTCACATGACTTTGATGATGTAAATTCACAAACCACTGATAAATTGAACAGACAGACAATGAAAAATAACATAGATTCCAGATATCCAATTAGGCTTGATTTAATTGGACACCATTTAATGTCTAATAAATTGTACACTGAGACATATGCGGATAAGGTGCGAAATGAATTAATTGGAACCCTTGTTAATAGAAAGGCACCGAATTCTCTCAGTGGACTGACAAAACCAAATAGCATGATCATCCCTTCTCTTAGATCGCCAGATTTTAAAACAGCGTTTACGACATCTTCTACAACTCTTCCAAGTACAATACGGAAACCTGTTGTACATTGGAAACTCCCAGTGAATGACAAAAGCAAAATAAAAGGTACCAGAACGCCTATCAGATCTATGCCTTTCAGTTTTGTTGGTGATTCACAACAAACACACTTCGTTCCCATTAAACATGGAATTCCAGTTAATCCGTTAGCAAGAAAACATAATTCGTTTTGGTCACAACCATCAAAATCTCCGACAATAAACATTGCAAAGGGGAGAGATGGCGAATTATTTTTTCAAAATGATAACAATTTGAATTATAAAATTTTGTCTTCTTTTCCTATTCATGACATTAAACAACAGGATCAAAGAATGAAACAATTAAATACTATTTCTGATCCCATCAATGGTCGTAATTTAGGAAATATAAGTGCTGATATTGTGAAGAGCAACTTTATGAACGGGGAAACCAATGCTAATGACAATATGTCTCAAATACAATACACCGAAACTGATGGTAAGCAGTCTGATGTAATCCAAAGTCGGATGTTTGCAAGATTCACAACACCGTCAACTTCCGCTGATAAAATAGGACCCACTTCTATTTTTAACAAACATAATGAAGAGGAGGCTTATTTCTATGACTCAGGATCTCCCATTGAGAAAAAGATTTTTATGCCAAAAAATCAGTATGATTCAAAGCAAATAATTCATAAACATTCATCAAATAATCCCAAAATGAACAGTGGGTTGTTTGGCTTTTTATCTAAAGGTTTACATGAAAGTTCATTGGATTTAAAGAAAGACAGAAATTTTCACGACGATCTCGATGAGCGTAGAAAGTTTTTAAAATCAACAAAAAAGAACGGATTACTTTCAACAGATTCAAAAAATGAAGGATCTTCTCATATGCAAATAGTCAATCGTTTTCAAGGAAATACGGTTCCGCTGGAAAAAACACCAAGCCTGAACACTAATATAAAGAACAACAATGGTTTAAACATATTTCAAGAGGTCAAAAAACAAACTATGCATCTGAGACGGATATATGATGATGATGACAATGTGATTTTAAAACAAAATAATTTTATTAACGATATAAGGATAAATGATCGGACAAAATCGACTCTAGAGGCTCCTTCAAATAAAAACCGTCAAAGAATTCCAATCAAATTTCCGGTTATGTTGAGAAAAGGACGTGGACGCTTGAAGAAAGACAAATTATCATTGTTATTAACAAACCAGCGTCGAAGACTAACTGATTCTAAAAATAGACTTGAATTGATCAAATCAATGCGTAGAGCTGCAAAAATCCTGCATGAACATTTTTTACGGAGAAAAGTTTCAAACGTTGCAAAAAGGCGTCCAGAAAATATAAGGCAGTTCAGTAAATCTTTGCAACAAAACAATTTTCCTTTGGTAGTTGATAGGTCACGCCTTTACCTTCACAGAAAACGGTTTCCTTATCTGTTTGTGGTAAATAAACGTTTGTTGGTAAATAAAAAATAATAATTTCATCAAAATACTTTTTTTGCTAGGAGGTAGCAGTTTAGTTCTGAAAATAAAGATTGCAGTTAGATGTATGATGTAAATTCAAGTAACGAATAATTGGAAAGATCATATCTAAAATTGAAACCATATAACTGAAACTTAAGTATTACTCGTGGGGTTCAAGTTTTCGTAGTTATCTTTGCTATAAACCATTTTTTTAAATGTTAAATGAAGTATACTTTTCTGCTAGGTCCATATGGCGACTTTTGTTGTCTTTTATTTTTGATAATATGTGTTTTGTCTATATGCTGTTTTGTGTTTTTTTTTTATACATATTTGTTTGTTTTCATAGTGAGTTAGATTATAAAATGAAGAACACAATGCTTACTGCTGCACTGCTATATTTGACATTTTTATCTATTATGTTTGTTTTTTTTTTGTTCACACATCGTTATCAATGCAAGCTATAAAACTAGGGTTAATCCACTAAGTTCTACATATTAAGAAAATATCTTAACAAAATTCAGGAATATGACAGTTGTTGCCCCTTCGTTTGATGTGATTGAGCTCATTATTTTGCAATTTGAGTAGGGACTTTCCTCGTAGTTCGTTTTTTTTTAATTTTGTTTTTGTGATTCTACTTTGTATTAACCTCGAAATCAGACACCCAAGACAATAACATTTGTCCTCAATTTACGAAATTTACGGAATTTACAACAAAACTTAATGCACCAAGGGTACTTCAAAAATACTACATATATGTATATCGAAACAAATGAACTGTGACCACTAATGACCACTGGTATGATTCCGATACATGTATAGAGTCATTATCCGTATACATAAAACACTGAAGTTGATAAATTCAATCGAAGTACTAATTCATCTTGATATATGTAGAAAAATCTGTCCGTTTGGAACAAATCATAACTTAAGTAGTCTTATCCATACGGACCCTGGTTGTTACATGAAGGTATTAAATGTCTGTAGTTCGGTTGTTGTCTTATTTGTGTAATTTACACACATTTTCATTTGGATCAATTCAAATACAGTTAGTTTATCAAATTCTTGGTCACGATAAAGCTATAAAAGAGTATATCACAATGGTTGATTGGTTGATCATCGCCATTGAAGCATTTTTCTTATGTAATGTGTTTAAACTTAGTCACGACATTAGGCGATTAAAAATATGTCAAATGCATTTTCAAAGAGACTTGACTTTCAACTTTCATATTTTGTTTAGGTATTCTTATCTTTAAAGATTCTACCTACAATATTCTTTGAAATACATAACATCGAGGTGGCCTTTCAAAAACAATGTATCAATAAAAACGTGAATAAGTATTATTGCTTATTATCTATTCTTGAATAAAAAAAAATTATATGATAATTGTACTATCCTTTGTTCACTATAAAATACATGGAATTTATTCATTTAAGTATATTGTGTGTGGTTTTTTTTTTTTTTTTTTTTTACCTTTAAGTTATTGGTGGAAAAGCGAAATCCTTTACTGTTTAAACAAATGTGACATTGATAGTATGCAATAATTACCTTTACATATATAACATGTTATGAAAGAGATTGAAAATTTAAAGGTTGTTAAACATTTACAAGGAATCAGATATATATATTAGACTGAGAGAAATCATTGCGAAAAAAATTATGTATGGCATATGCTAGACCAACTTTAGCTTTGAACGTTCAACTGTACATTTGAAAATCTACACTTTGAAAACAGTTTACTCATTCGAATTTTTTGTAGTAATTGATTTTAGCATCTTTGTCATGTTCAACTTGACGGAACACTTCAAATGTGTTCTGTGTAATTCCATTCGTACTTTATATACATGTCACTTTATATACATATTTTTTAGGGGCCAGCTAAAGGACACCTACGGGTGCGGGAATTCTCGCTACATTGAAGACCCATTGGTGGACTTCGGCTGTTGTCTGCTGTATGGTCGGGTTGTTGTCGCTTTGACGCATTCCCCATTTCCTTTCTCAATTTTATGTCATTTTCGATATGATCGTAAAGTTCAACCATTTGACATCAATACACTTAGTAAAGACATATGTTATAGTCTTTTACTACAAAGTATTCACATGAGTCAACTCAACGAATGTTCTTGATATTCAAGTGTACGGTCTTGAACTTTCAAAGTTATTTCCAAATTTGTCTAGTGCGCTGCTGGGAAATTGTTTTCTCAATGTCTTCTCGTTTTTCTCACTTGTTTGCTAGCTTCATCATAAATACTGTAGTTCTGATAATAATTACATTTAAGATGTAAGTTTCATTATGATACTTTATTCTGGTTGGCTAACTGCACATCACGTGTTGTTCCGTAAGCAATTGAATTGCTCAATAAAACTTTTCATTCATGATAACACGTGGTCCCACAATAAAGTGCACAGGTGAATTAAATAAAACAATAATAAAACTCGTGTTTTCATGATCATTGCTAAAAAAATGTAATTATAAGTATTGAATGCTTCTTTTTGTAACTTCATAAGGTTGTAAAAGCGTTGACCGTGCGCACATTTTTAGTATGAAGCGCTTCCGCGCTTCATACAAAATGTACTTCGGTCAACGCTTTTACACCCCAATGAAATTACAAAAAGAAGCATTCAATTCTTAAATAAATATATTTGATTCTTTGTAACTGTTTGTGGACATCCTAGTTTTTCGTATCTTATTTTATGAGCTTTAAAACGTTTGCATTTAGTTTTGGATTTCCAAATGAGGATCAGCAGTTGAATTGATTCTATAAGAAAAGCGACTCTTTCTTTTTTTCTGAATCACGTAATTTGTACTGATCACCAATTTTGCCTTAATCTTGACAAGTTGAATATAAAATGCAGGTATAACATATGCTTCATAAGACCGTAAGTTCATTACATATAAAAATGTGTGTAAACATATTCACGACTGTTTTTATAAGTTTATCTGTTATTTGTACGTTATGGTGGTATCACTTATTGCATGTTTGTAAATATCAGTCTTTAGTACCATACTTCATAACTGCAACTAATCGGAGGTTGTTTTTTTTTTTGTTACGTTTTTCAAAATTCTTTTATGAATAATAAGATCATGGTTCCTTGGTTTTGATTTATCTAACATGTTGTTGATTAAAGAAAAGTTATGATACCTATTCATCCATGACGAAAAGCAGGTAAACGGACAGAAAACACACACACACACAAACGGAAAATTGTTAGGTAGGCAATTATGCTAGTTGTTATCTCCTTTTACAATTGAGCGCTGTTGTTGAAATAAAATAAAACGATGCGAAATCAAAGTGTCGTGCAGTATTCAAATGATAGTAAAATTATCCATCTTTCAACAAACAAGGGAAGCGACAAACGATTATCCCCAAAACATGCCTTTGTGTAGAAATGAAATCGAGAATTCATATACTAGATTATCGCTTTTAAAACAGCTCCAGTAGGTAGAGATATAAGTATATCAATAAAATACTGGATACTGTATGCTATATAGTCCACTTTTTAATGCTTGGTTAACCACAACAAGTTAGTACGACATGTAATATTGTGACACTCGACCTCATTACTGCACGACACATTTGCTGTTTCTAAAAACAAAAACAATTAATGAATAAGTTGTTTAGAAATCGTTACATGTCACATGGAGTCCGACAACAAGTCAACATTGACGATTTTTCAACCATCAAATGATGTAGATTTAAATGGGTCCTTTTCGTTTTTATTCATGCGCAGCAGTTTGATTTTTTTCTCTCTAAGTGTTGCCGACCAGCATTTTATGTTAATTATTAATTTATTTATTAATTTCTTTTTTACCTATTGTTTCCCTTTACTTATGACTCATATTGTTAACAAAAAAAATGACGACAAAAACCCTATTGACAGAGAACGTCTTTGTCATATACCATGCTATGAAACATGCATCAACAGTTACATTTAAATTTTAAATGTAATTTTAACATTATCTGACATATTTGATATAGGTGAACATGAAAAAGTAATATTTATTAGTGTCAATTTGACCTGAATTATATATTGAATGTCAAATAGATATATAAATCAGCGAATCAATAAAATTTAATTGATGAAATATTTAGACATGCGAAGAAAAAGGACAGTATATGCGACAACAAGGATCATCAGGTATGGTTTTTTTTAATACTAGATCAATTTCACAATATTGAAGATAATGATGTATAAATATGATTGATGTTTATAGATTATCATTGATGATCTCAACGATATTGAGTTTTATCGCTTTAGCCAGTACGGCGAAAGTGAAAATAACAATCGAGTTGAGATCAGCAATGATAATCTGTTTCGTAAAATAGCGATATAATATTATCACAGTTTGGTTTTACACCATTTAGTATGTTAACTAGATGTACTTACTCTTAAAGGAAAACAAACATGATGAAGTTTTTTTCTGTATTCGAGCTTGTACATTTTGATGATATCGGAGTTCGAATATCTTAATTTAGATAATACTTGTCAGGAACTATTTATAAAGTGATAATTTCAAATATCATGGGGAGGACACCTTGTCAAATGTGACACGAGTGTACGATGCAACTGGTTTCAGTTGTCGGATAAAACAGTTGAAAAGTTGTTTTAACAGGGTCCTTTAATACTTAACTTATTTCGCCACTTTGATTTTTAAATCAACAAGTTATATGAATTCTGAAAATACTGTTCATCAAAAAGTGACACCTGGAAGTTGTTACGTCATCAATACAATGTTCCATCGTGAACGAAAATCAATGGCCAAAGTGAATTGATAAATGAATAGAATAATTATAATAAAATATTTTTTAAAGCATAATTTTACGTAAAAGTGTTGACTTATTCCTTGCAATGGGATTTAATATTTCTTCATTTTCACCATTGAAAACAAATTTGTTATCTTATTCTACAAATTTTAAGCTTTTTTTATTTAAATAATTCTTAGTTTCAATAATCTGTATAGCTTTTGAGTCTAGATTTTTTTCTTCTTAGCTTGTAGTTTTTATCAATACACATCTCAACTGTGCATGCTGTGGAAAGATAATTCTTTCATATTGATGCTTTAGAGACCGACTTATTCGACTTATACCGACAATAGATACTAGAGGGACAGACAAACTCATAGATTGAAAATAAACTGACAACGGACAAATTTGTCAGTCGACTGCTTATTGGAGTAATTGCTTCTTAATGACGATTTATACCAATTTCTAGTGTTGTGCTCAATGCCTCAAAACAATAACATAAATAAATACACACCTAATATATCAAAAATTATAAAACAACCAAGATGTACGAAAAAATTAACATGACCCAAATCACCAGTCGACTCATTATTGAAGTTATTGCTCTTTAACATGGTAATGCACCATCTCATTGTCTTCTTGTCTTTTCTCATGAAAACTGCAAGAAACAGAAAAAAAGAAGACCCTTTGAATAGTAATAATGGTATTAAGACAAAATCTACAAATAAATAGAATTTTGTTGGAAACTTTAGTAGACTCTGTATAACATAAAAGATCAGCTGAGGCTCCATTTTATTTTCGAGGAAAAAAAAGAAACCTTCAATTGGAATGTGTCCAAATTCAAAAACATATTGAAATTTATTCACACGTACGTATGGAATACACAAACTACGGTTATATGTTCTATTTATTTTTTCCTGAAGATACAGTTTCAATTTAAAGTCCCATATTTGTAATTGTTATCTTTGGTTGAAATGTGATATTGTAAGTAAATCAATATTAATAAATAAAAAAAGTATTATACAACAGAATAAAGGTAAGTGTTTTATTAAAAAAAATATTAATTGACTTTAACCTAAACTTTTGACAATATATCTATAAACGACATTGTTATAAACTACTTTCAAGTGTAGACGAATAAATTGTTATTGTTAGAATGTCAAACAAGTTAGTTGTAGTTTCATTATGATCGTCAAACTATTTATCAAAGGATATAATAATATAATATAATTTTTATTTTACTTTTTATGTTATAATGTTTATTTCTTTGTGACGCTTTATTGTCTTCTATTAACCCCCATAATATACTATTGAAATGTAAATAGCAATTAATACTTATAAAAAATTTAACTGTTTGTAAGTCATGTAAACCAAGGATTTCAAATTATTATAACGGTAAATCTTAAAATACATTTTATTCTATTTGATCTTAAGACTGACAGTGTCAGTGTCGATTGCTTTTCTCACTTTTGCCATTCCGGCTCAGGCCTGAAAATCATTTTAGTCAACGATAGTCTAGAACTATAGACAAACTGACCTAGATGATAGGTCACCAAATATATTTTGTATCAATTTACATTTGTTCATTCTAGTGGAATTTCTTTCATTTTGGAATGGTAAAGGAAAGCTGTATTTGTATCAATATTTAATAGTTCATGTGTTTCTTAACTTGTCACTAGTTTCGAATGTTATTGCTGATTATAAAATGTTCATCATAAACTGAACCGAACCCACAACAGTAACTAAGGATAGATTAGAAGGTTGAAATTCTCCTCTGTAATTTTCAGTGTGATTAGTCTAATTATGTTTTTATGTCCCACATACGATAGTAGAGGGGCATTATTTTTTCTGGTCTGTGGGTCCGTTCGTTCGTCTGTTCATCCCGCTTCAGGTTAAAGTTTTTGGTCAAGGTAGTTTTTTTCCAATCCACTTGACACTTAGTACACACGTACCCCATGATATGATCTTTCTAATTTTAATGCCAAATTAGAGTTTTTAACCCAATTTCACGGTCCATTGAACATAGAAAAGGATAATGCGAGTGGGGCATCCGTGTACTTGGGACACATTCTTGTTTGTTCTAAATCTGAAAGTATGATATTGAGGAATACTTTGGTTCATTAATTTATTACATGAAAGTTTTCTGCCGTCACTTTTGATTTTCCAAATGCACAGATAGTGCTTCAAATTAAATTAAAGTTAGGTATCATGCAAATTTGGGTAATCTCTAGTAATATTTATTCACTAACTATTTTACTGATTGTTATTCTACCGTTTGTTTACTTATATACAATGTATGTGGTGAACGTTAATGTTCTTGTTGTCTCTTTCTTGATCCATACGACGATTTATAGAGCTTTATATTAAAAATACAGATTGCAGTTCAATACCCAGATATAATCCATCATTTTATTATGCATGAAAAATGCTTGTACCGAGTCTGGAATATGACACTTGTTATCCATTTTATGGATGTGTTTGAGCTTTTGATTTTGCCATTTGCTTAGTAAGTTTTTGTTTCCAATTTTCGTCAGTGTTCGGTATTTTTGTTAATTACTTACTTTTTAAATTGAATGTTTCATTTTAGAATGGATGCCATGGTGTGTGATTAGCAATGTAGGAATCAGGAAGAACCCAAATAGATGAACGTAAGGTTCCTTGTTCCATGTTCATAAAATCATACTATCATGTTTTATTTTTTGATTGACAGTTCTCTTTCATACGTCACAAGGAAAGTATTTAAAATGTCGTAACGTTATACAAAGCCAAATCAAATAAAGTATAGATTTATTGCTACAAGAAAACAAGTTAAAATGGGCATCACTATTGAAGTTTTATTTATTTACAATTTTATGTATTCCAATTCTGTCTGGTTTTGTCGGGAAATTGTCTAGTATATAAATGCACGTGGAATTAATTAGGGAAACTCCCAAAAAAGTTAAAAAAAAAAAACACAAATTTCAAATTCAATGCAGGGGAAGATGTCTATTACATAATATATTTCTCGAATCTGTATATATATAGCACATGTATATATGTTAACTTCATTTCACAAATACATGTTCTTATCAATAAAACGTGTGCTTCTTGTTTGTATATAGGTTTTGAAACTAAGGTACAATCAAGTCTTTTATAGATGAAAAATTTAAATCAATTTAATATTTTTATGTATGCAGACTTACAATTATAATAATTCAAATTAGTATGTTATCTTTTATTATTATTTTAAATTAAAGCGAATTTGTCAACCGAAGATATAAAATTAAGAAGTTCAACAATATCGGATTTGCTTTTCTCTTCATAAAGTATAATATTGACTTGAAACAATAAGTCTTGCATGGGAATTTTTTAATTTATGATTAAAATTAGACTTTGAAATATTATTGATAAATGAAAGGTGCATTATATTGTATTTCTAAAAATAACCATACATCGTTCGATTATGTCATAATACGTGATTTCAAATATTTGATTATGCAAACTTATGCGTTTTAGTCAATTGTCATTTTATTTTGTTGAGCAACGAATAAAGACATCAATACTTGTTCACATATTGATTGACAACTTTCCATTTGATAAAAAATTGTTAATTGTAAAAATAAATATACAAAGATGACATTATGCGGTAATATCCCAGAGGTATTAAAAGTATACTTGAATACACGGAAACGTAAGTTAAAGTAAAAAAGGGTGCCAGGGTTTTTCATCGGGTTGTTAAATTATTTTTTTTTAAGTTTGTATACGATGTGTTTATATATTTTCATACCTATATAGTGTGTAACAATTTTATCTTAGTCAATACAAGTATCGTATTAAATGTTTAATTCAATTGATGTACCATGCTACTATCTCATAGAATTGAATTCTTGTTCATTTTAAAATTTCCATAATGCTGTATAAATATAAATGGTACACATGTTACTTCACGAGATGCGCATTTGACAATTAATGTATCTTCAAAAATTGATAATTCAAAAATTGATAATTCAGGTCAAAATATTTGTAATAAAAAACCTATAAAGATGGTAAAACGAAAAATAACCTAAACTATGACAAGATCTAGATTGTATATTAATTGTATATTATAGGTAGTATGATTCAAAAGAACCTACAATATATCAAACAAAATGTAGATTGTATATCATTTGTATATTACAGGTAGTATGATTCAACAGAACCTACAACATATCAAACAAAATCTAGATTGTATATTAATTGTATATTATAGGTAGTATGATTCAACTGTTGCTATTGTTCAGTTCTCTAGTACCAACCTTACAGCACGGGTATTTACTGTGGCCTCCGAACAGGAGTTCTCTGTGGAGATATGGTTATAACACTACCATAAATTACAATGACAACGCCTTATACTGTGGGGGAAGAAATGTATGTACTTCAACCGAAATAGATTCATTAATAAATACGATGGTTTTAAAAACGATTTTCAGCAAAAATAGTGTATGCATTGATTATCAGGTTTTTTGCATATAAATATTTTGATTTCAGTTGATACACATGATAGTCTCAATATGAAGCGTTTGTCGATTACTACTACAATGTTAAAAAAAACAATATCAAGATAATACGAAAAAAATCCTTCTATTCGCTTTTATTCCATTTCAAAAGCGATTTCATTCTTTGAAATACTACATGATTTGTATTGTGGAGACTTTTGTTCAAAGTACAGGCAAAGGGAGGATCGAATTTTGTTTTATATAATTATATATTTCAATGAGATGGTAACAAAAATATGTTTTGTATAATTTACTCCAAAGTTTTTTTTCACAGTTTCTTGAAGAATCAAACGGTAAATGTGGTGTGTGTGGTGACCCTTACGTAGGTCCAAGAAAACACGAAGCAGGTGGTATTTATGCTTCCGGTATTATAGCAGCAAAATATCCTGCGAACACCAAGACAGTAACAGTTACTGTATTATTGACAGTAAATCATCTAGGATACTTCGAATTCCGGTTATGCCCACACAATGATCAAACTGTTCCGGTCACTCAAAGATGTTTAGATAAGCATCTTCTGTCGATAGAGGAAGGGTCGATTAAACATCGAAAAATGAGGTTTTATCCCAAAGAAGAGTTGGGTCCTACGTACAACCTCTCACTGGAAATTCCTCTTGGAATGATATGTATTCAGTGTGTTTTGCAATGGCGGTATCATACAGGTATGTTATATTATTTCTTATAATTTTCGTCCATTATTTCTATCGTTGTTAACTGTCTTGTTTTGAAGTCTGACAGACGTTCCTATGTGAAGATTGTATATACTATAAATAAGTTGTTATGATATTGTTTGTCAATGATAAATTTAAAGAGTATGCAAAGTATATAACAAGAATAAGCCACACGTCTACAAATTACGTAATACAAATAGTAGTAAACAGAAAAACTATATACTAAACATATGTTATTAACAATCAACGCACACCTCACTTATTCATATCAAATTCTAAAATATCTTAAAATAGTAGAACCTAGACTTTTGTATTTTTTTTTTTTTTTTCGTAATAGATCAGATTCCTCTGTTTTTGCATTTTCTTATAAAACATCGAAAGAATATGAACTACGAATATTGTTTTTCACTGAAATTTGTGAATCTCCCCTACAGACAGAGTTGTTGTCCTTTCCTCCTGTATGGAAGATTAGAAATTTGTATTAAAAAATTTTGAAATTATTTTTAATGATAAAAGGTATCTCTCTCGTGTTTATGTTACTCCTTTCAGATTTTATCAAGCAATTTTTTAACATTTGAAGTGGATTTTTTTCATTGATATTATATTAAGGTGGTACCTAATACTACAGGGAGATAACTCTGGAAAATAAGCAGAACGTTTTAATGACGTTGTGTTGTTAAGGGAATATTAATTAAGCTTCTCAATTTTCAAAATAAGTATTTGTGTATTTGTCAAACTGATATATAACCAGTGTAATTTTCCGATTAAACGGTTGGTTCAAAGTTTTTAAAATTTTTATATTTTTGGCAAAGGGTCAAACTAAATACTTTGTCAAAAGTTAAAGAAAATTAAACGAGCCAAATTAGTGTTAGTTCCGGTGTAAGGTACCACCTTAAAGCATCGTTAATCACTGAAGATCGACTAAAATTCGACTGCGCATATGGTCCGTTTCAGTAAATTGATATCGTGAATGTTAACTCCACCTCATTTCATTGATTGACTGGAAAGAAACAAAACCACGGATGTCTGAAGCGAAGAAGGAAGTGTCATGATTCACCCAAGATCACCCCTTACTCTTTTTTTTAACATTATATATTTATTCTTCAAATATGCTTGTTACATTGTTACACCAAGAAACCAATCTTTTCTTGATGCACCCTGTTATATTCACTGATTACCAAGGTTAGCAATCAGCTGCTGGTATATATGTATATATTATAATAATATGCATAAATTTCTTAAAATACCATTGTACAACATTTTAATACATTATGTTTTATTCTCTCAATCGTCTAAACTTCGTTTTAGTCACTTTGGTAATGGATTAAGTTTCATTGTTCTGTTTTCGTTGTAACTTTTTATGTATTCTCGAACAAAAATTTGATAAACATTTACCTTTGTCAATTTCTGATTAGATACATAATATGATTTGTATATGGAAAAACCTAAGATTGTTAGGAAATAATTCAGACCAACATAATTGTCATAAATTTTATATCCAAAGATTAATTGCTTTAATGATACTCTAAAATTTAAATTTGATTTTATCATTAACTCATAAATACTTTTCAAATTTTTTTCTAAAAAATCGACAAGAAATAAAAAAGTGGTTGTAAAAGTTTCCATCTATATATTTATAACTTATTTTCTTCTATATAATGAAACATGAAAACATATAGTTGGTTAATACTAAGGTTCTCATTAATTTGTAAAATACGCATTCATTTGCTAACACCAATTGATGGTTCAGTTTTACCTTTACAAATTGACTTATATAATATATTTGTTGAAAAGCTTGAAGCCTCAATGTAATTACCTTTCCAGATTAGTTTCTGTCTAGGAATATTTAAATACTTTTTATAGAACTTTCCGACTGTAACATCTGAAGCCAGTCTTCTGGAATGGTTTTTTTTTTTTTTAATATTTAGTTCTGTAATCAAATTATTTTTCCAGAATAAAATGTTGAGATATATTACCAGTGTCATCTATAACATGATTGACAAATATCAAGTTACTCTAATCCAATTTTCAAAAATAATAGTTTTATTTTCAAAATTAATCAGTTCGTTTCCCCAAATTACCTGTTTCCTTCTTTTTGTGAAGTTGGTAGGTTTTTTTGTCTTGCTAGCTTCGAGGTGTTTAATTATCAGACCTCTGTAAATGTAACGTGTTTTCTGTAACTTCATTTTTCTTCCCGATTTTTTCACTTGAATCCATAGCATTTCTAGTCCTTTTTTTCTCGTTGCAATCTTAGTGTCATTAGTCCTCTGTAAAGTGTATAGTGTTTTCTAAAATTTTGTTTTTCTGCCAGACTTGTTGTCCTTAGTGACATAGTGTTATTAATCTTTTTTGCTCGCTGCAATCTTAGTGTCATTTTAGTATATACTCCTGTAACTTTAGTGTCATTTGTCAGTCTTCCTCATTGCAACCTTAATGTGATTTATCTGTGTTCCTCTATACAATGTTAGTGTCATAAATCTGTGTTCCTCCCTACAACCTTAGTGTCAATAATTTGTTTGCCTTCCTGCAATCTTAGTGTCAGTAATCTGTTTTCCTTCCTGCAACCTTAGTGTCAGTAATCTGTTTTCCTTCCTGCAACCTTAGTGTCCTTTGTCTTAATTTTTATTTAATATAGTAAGCATTCAAGTTCTATATTGTAAATGTATTACTTTCTGTTTTCATTCAATATGATTGTCTTTGTGTTTTATCAGAAAATAGTTGGGGTATGAATCCGAATGGTACCAGCTGTAAAGGATGTGGTCTGCAAGAGGAGTTTTACAACTGTGCCGATTTAAGCATTGGTGGTGATGAACATGGTAGTATTAACAAATACAAAAGTCCACATACTACAGAGCCTTCGCTAGAACAGAATAGTATGGATACAACAACCCGTGTAATCAAACAGAATACAACAGAATTGAAAGTAGAAAAACTTAATGTAAGATACTTGGAGAGAAACCAATCTTCAAAAAATCACCTGCGCAATTACACTAGTCAATTAACTGAGCCAGCAAGAAAATTGATGGAAAGGATAAAAGACATGCTTCTATCCTTTGGAAATGACATGCACGGACAATCATTAGTCTTAAAATCATTAGGACAAATTGCACTGTCTCAAAATACAGACATATCTTCAAGTAACCCTGGAAATGCAGTCATACCTGCGAGTAACCCTGAAAATACAGCCATGTCTCCAATAAATCATTTATTTTCTGAAAATACCGTCATGGCTGCAAGTTACCCTAAAAGTACAGTCATACCTGCAAGTAACCCTCAAAATTCGAGCATATCTTCAAGAAAACTTAAAAATAGAGTCATATCTGCAGTTTACCATGAAAATACACTCAGGTCTTCAATTAATCATACACTGTCTGAAAATACAGTCATATCTACAAGAAACCCTGAAAATACAGTCATATCTTCAAGTGACGCTGAAAATACAGCCATGTCTCCAACTAACCATGTATTGTCTGAAGGTACCGAAATGGCTGAAAGTAACCATGAAAATACAGTCAAATCTGCAAGTAACCCTGAAAATACAATCGTGTCTCCAATTAATCATGCACTGTCTGAAAATACAGCTATATCTTCAAGTAAACCTAAAAATACAGTCATATCTGCAAATTACCCTGAAAATACAGCGAGGTCTTCGAATAATCATGAGATATCTGAAAATAGGGTCAAATCTTCCAGAAACCATTTTTCTGTTCCAAAATTAATCTTTAGTAATAATTCTGATGGAAACACGCTAGATAGAAGTATGTTATCAAAGCAACAGCAGGATCAGTCAATTTCGTCAGATAAAAACGAGCCGTCCCCATCAGTTCGGTCACGTGTTGATACTATGGATTGGGAAACAATGACCGCTCATTCAAAATTCAATTCAGAAATCAGCAAAAGTAATAGAGACATCCCCCATAAACATACAATCAGTAATAATAGAAAGACTGCCACTTTGTGGGGTAGAGCGCCTGTTCCTGTTGGTTTAAACAAACATTCAACAACAAGTTTGTCATTCTCTCGTTCTACGAAATCATCAATACCGTTAACGTTAGCACTATCACGTTCCGGTGATCATTCAAAATATACAGTCACAGCGCCAACCACTCATCCAAAGTCCAGGCCGACGTTTACAAAGGTCAGACCGACGACTTCATTGATATCACGAACACGTGAAGCGCAACATAAAAGAATATCATCCCTTCCAGCATCTCAACCTACAAAGACGTTGCTATCATCGTCGGTTGCAATACCTAAACTAAATAGTCCCTCACGTATGACTGCTTCTTTGTTGAGAAAGGCTGAAGCCATAATAATGCGTTCATCGGCTATATCAAAACCTAAAGGCATTGCGTTAAGTTCAACAAGGGTTGAAGAAATAACTCCCAAGCTGCAATCGCACGATATTCAAACATTTATACCTTTGTCAAAAAATGTCATACAAAGTCGAACATTTGTTGTAAAAAAAGGTACAGGTAATAAAAACAAGGGTAGAAAGGCACCTGTGCGACGGAAGTATATTATTGTGCGAAGAGTATCGAAAGGCGGAAGACTTCCGAAAGAAATTCAAGAACTATTAAATTCGTCGCAATATATGATAAGAAAAAGAAAAGTAAGCGTTCCGAAAAATTTAATCAGAAACTTAAAATCACAGGATTTGATGAAACAGTTACAAAAACAGTTACCGGACTTGAAAAACGTCCACGAATTTATAAAGAAATAAATGAAAAATGTCGAAGTTATTTACTACAATGTTTATGCTATTACTTCTATTTTCATCAGAGGCGAAATGTTCATTCTTTATCTCAGAAATGTTGATATTTAATTACAAGATTTCATTTATGTTGTGGCAGTTGTAGTTAAAGATAACCTTAATTCTAAAGTATTACAAAATAGAAACTTGCTTTGAGATACTCCTTTATTTCGCTTATCTAAAGCAATAGATAGTAATGACTAACTGAAACTCATCCGCGTCTCTCGGCAACAAAGACGAGGTTATCGAAACAATTTGTACGATACATGTGATAAGTTCTGGTACCCAGTGTGACTGTTGAGACACCAAGTCAAATGTAAACACGAAAGAAGAGGAGGTTTCCAAGGAATTTGATCAACCTCACACATACAAGTAGGAGACTAATAGACAACGCCTTTGACAATAGCGAAAACGAGTTTAAGATAAATCTCATCAAATCCACTACTAAAGGGCTGTTGTTCAAGGCATCTAAAGAAGTTGGGCCTAAGTCAAACAAAGACTTTCAAAAGAATTTCTTCTTCACAATAAAGTAAATGAAATATTCTGGTTTTGCTAAATTAGTATAACGATAAGTTTGAGAGGATTGATGTACAATTATCAAAAGACTGCACATAAAGCATTATCAAAATTTTACAATAATATGTCTTTACAACAAAAATCCCAATCTTATCTTTTTTTTTTTTTTTTTTTTTTTTTTTTTTTTTTTTTTTTTTTGAATGTTGAAACGTTATGTCGTCTTTTTTTTAACAACATAATAATATTTATTCATCTAATCTTGCTTGTTACAAATTTCACCAAGAGTCCAAGCTTCTCTTGATTTACCCTGTTACACTCCACTGATTATCCAGGGAAATAAACAGCTGATCCAACTTAAACTTATAAAGAATAATATAAAGGATGTATAGTTGTCTTATGCAGAGATTTATCAATGCTAAAAATTCTTTCTAATTGACAATAACATTGGACATCTTGATTTATATGCATCTATTCTTCCATTAAATTCATTTTCAAAAATACTAAATACATCAACAGTTTTTGTTCTCTGCTCGGATACGTAGTATGACTTATAAATAGAAAAACTTAATACTGTTAGTATATGATTCAAAAATTATTAATTACTACCTGTGATTTTATATCCAAATACCAGATGTTGCAATTTAATATCAAAATCTATTTTACTTCTTTGAAAAAATTCATAGACTTTTTGCCAAAATTTATTCAAATATCTACACTTCAGAAAATAGTGAGCATAATCTTCCTGCTTACAAAAATTACACTTATCTGTCTTAGTTACTTTCCACTGCAATAACAGTTTTTTAGTTGGAACAATATAATGTAATAATTTCCATCTAAATATTTTTAATTTATTTTCAGTCATATATTCAAAAATAAATTTGTAAAATGTATTCATATTAAGAGTTTCTTGTATTGGTAGGATTCTAAGCCATCTGTTTATCCCTATTGACGACTCTAGTTTTATACTTATCAAAGAGTTATATGACATTTTATTTATTAATTATGTAGTCTTGATAAAATTATTTTTCCATATGATTTTATTTCTCTGAATATTAACTGTAGTTTTGACAGAATTCTCTTTTTGGACAACTTGAATCCATTCTGCCAGTATAGATTTTTTTAATTTTTGAAATTCGGCGATCCAGTTTATTTTGTACTTTAATTTGTTTAGAATGTAGATTTCCGATAATGACATTTTATCATCTAAGATATCATTAATGTAAATTATATCACTCCTAATCCAGTTCTCAAATATAATTGATTTAATACCAAATTTCATAGATTTATTTCCCCATATTACTTGCTTTCTAATATCGACAAATGTGTCTGGTTGGTTTGTTTGCCCCCCGCCAGTCAAATTCCAAGACTGTATTACTTCTTTATAAATCGCAGGAATATCTTTAAGATATCTTAAAGATTTAATATCACTAAAATTCATATTAAATATTGACAAAATATTGTTTGAAACATTTAAGTATTTAAATGGTATAAGCTATCAAGTCGCAAGTTTACCATTTACCAATCTATTTACCCATGATGCTTTTAAAGCCACAAAATAACTTTTAAAGTCTACCATTTTTAAACCTCCTTCTCATATGGACCAATTATCATGTTTCTTTTAACCTTGGCTGGTTTCCCATCCCAAATATATTTGAAGCTACTGTTTTCTATTTCTTTTAGATCATTTTCTGGAGTTAGACAGACGCTTCCCAAGAAAGCAAACAAAGGCAATATTAAAGTCTTTATAATTAGGATTTTTCCTAAAATTGAAAGATTTCGTTTTTTCCATATCATAAATAATTTATTCATCTTTTCTAGTTTACCATTCCAGTTTAAAGTTTTGCATTCTTCTTTGTCATGCCCGAAAAACACCCCTAAAGCTTTAATAGGTTTATCTCCCCACTTAATCCCGACTATTTTATCTTTACAAGATTTCAATTTCCCTCTGTTTTATTTCTATTTAGTAGTAAACCTGAAAAGAAATCAAAAATTTCTATTTCGTTCATTGCAGCTACCACATCGTTTTTATCCTTGCAAAAAAGTGTTGTGTCGTCTGCTAGTTGTGAAATCTTGATACTATGACTTTTCCCATCTAATTTTATATTTATTCCTTTTACATTTTTATTATTCCTTAATATCTGGGCCATAATTTCAACAGCCAAAACAAAAATCCCAAATTTCGTTTAAATTATCGTCAATTCGACTAAATGTAGAGTTGATTTATACTAATAAATACAATGGGTATTTGACCAGAAATATAATAAGTTTGCTGTTCAAAGGGATATAAAAAAAAACCTCGAGAATTTCGTCTGGAATTGGTGTACGCTTATCTTCCGTTTTATGTTTTGTTTTGTGCCTATCTGACAGTGTATAATTTGAAAGTGAAATGATAGAAATGTATATGATATATTTGCTTTAGAATTTCTCAAATCTATAGTGCTTTCGGAAGATTACATTTTGATTTCACTTTAGCTCATCAAATAAACGACAAATATCATTGATTGAAATTAAATCATTGTATAGTTACGTGATATACTAGAATATATGTGTCGTGTACAAGTTGCGATTTTGTACAGGTTATAACATGTACAAAAAATTTGTACATGTTATAATTTGTACAATGCAAAAGTACAAGTTATAACATGTACAAAAGTGCCTCATACATGTTGTAACATGTACAAAATATTGCTTAAAAATGGTTTATACTTGTACAAAATTGGAAAATAAAAAAAATGTTTCTATTATTACAACACAAGCCATTAACCTCAATTATATTTGCATCATTGTTTTTTTACATTCATGTTAGTGTCATACCTTTTCTATATAGTTAATGACCATTTAAATAGTATTCATAATTACTTAACACCTTAAAGACTTTTAAAATACACACATTATTTAGTATTTTTAGCTGGTATTCAGACAGAAGAAGACTTAGTCTTAGTTGCATGATTTTTTTATTAGTTGTTAGTGGCTTTGAACTAGCTGTCAGATAACTGCGAGTACTCTCAGATCTGTTCATTGTGTCTTTTTGTGTCGGGATGTATAAGTACCGGACCACGTCCACTTGTATTTTTGTCCATCTGATGAGTTAAGACTTTTTCAGCTGATTTTTATAGCTCGTTCTTATGTTGTACTGTTATACCACTGTCCCAGATTAGGGGAGGGTTGGGATCCCGCTAACATGTTTAACCCTGCCACATTATTTATGTATGTGCCAGTTCCAAGTCAGGAGCCTGTAATTCAGTGGTTGTCGTTTGTTTATGTGTTACATATTTGTTTTTCGTTCATTTTTTTTTTACATATATAAGGCCGTTAGTTTGCTCGTTTGAATTGTTTTACATTGTCTTATCGGGGCCTTTTATAGCTGCGGTATGGGCTTCGCTCATTGTTGAATGCCGTACGGTGACCTATAGTTGTCAATGTCTGTGTCATTTTGGTCTTTTGTGGATAGTTGTCTCATTGGCAATCATACCACATCTTCTTTTTTTTTTATATTAGAAGCAATATTTGAAGCTAGTTCTGTATCCAATAATACTGATAGTGAAGACCCTTTTACAGAGACAGAACATAATACCGACACTGAAATTAAAACTGACAAAACAATGTCAGAGACGGACATTATTACTGACACAAACACAGAAACTGATGGTGATTTGAATGTTCATAATTCAGTAGACAACAATGATTACAACTGAGTTAGAAACAGAAACAATAGTAATTGAATGCAGTGATGCTAGCATGGTTGGTGAGGAAGTATCAGCATGACATCTACTGGTACACTTCATTGAAAGAGGGCGCTTTCTGGTGGTGATATTCCTGCTGTCAAATTACCAGTTAGAGTATTTTCTGAAATTTCAAATATTGACATGAAGCGTGTACAAAATAGGGCCCTTTTCAGCCAGCAGGTACAAGCTGATGCCTTGAAAAAATCTCAAATCTAGATTAACTGTTCTCTCCCAAGTTGATAAGGTTATCATTCCTATGCCGTCCATTGAGATGGGCCTTGCCGATGAGAAAAACATAACAGGCGTAGTGAATATGAATAAACATGGCGGCTATAAAATTGGAACTAAAGACTTTGTTGGACAAATAAAGGGATACTTCAGTAGAAACCAGGTTCAATGTCTTGCAAATGCAAATTTAAAAGTGTCTAAAGTCCAAATGAGTGATATGAGTTTGACTGAGATGGGGCCACAAATATCAGTAAGTGGAGGGCAAGTTTTGTGCATTGTTAGTGTAAGAAAGGTAGTAGTTGTAAGTGTGGTAGGTGAAAATGTAGAAGAATGAAAGTTTTGTGCAACTCAAAGGGGTCAGATGTCTCTGTCTTGTAGCAACAATTAAAAAATATATAAAAAAGAAGATGTAGTATGATTGCCAATGAGACAGCTATCCACAAAAGACCAAAATGACACAGACATTAAAAACTTGTTTCTAAAATATATGAAAATAAAGTCTTTTATTCATGCTGTAAATAATACACCTTCTTTTGCATTTGATTATTGTTCTTTATTATTTGATAAATTTCAATCTTGAATGTATATTCAGCTTAATAATTATTTTTAAATTTTTTACAGGTTAAAACCATTTTTAAGCAATATTTTGTACATGTTGTAACATGTACGAGGTACTTTTGTACATGTTATAACTTGTATTTTGGCATTGTACAAATTATAACATGTACAATATTTTGTACCTTTTATAACCTGTACAAAATTGCAACTTGTATACTACATATGCATTATAAATTATTATACTTTATATCATGAAATTATTATGTTAGTTATTACAAATATTGATTATATAAGCATATGCAACAATTATCTGCCTCCACAAAATATGTGGCAAACACCATACAAAAACAGAGTTGAAAAGATATTCTACCAAAGAACTACATGGCATACAACGTGGATTTGATTGGTGATTGTTTGTGTTTAAATGCCACTTTTAAGCACCTCGTTAAGGCTATTTTATGGCGGCCAGAATATTGGTGGGGATAAACGGAGTGACCGGAGAAAACCACCGACCTTCGTTAGGAAAACTAACAATCCTAGTCAATTAAGATTTGAGTAGAATGCAACTGTACGAGCGGGATTCGAACTCACAACATTAGTGTTGTCTGGCTGGTGATTGCAGTAGTAACTACTTTGACCACTTTGCCACCGAGGCCCCTTCATCGTCAGGACTGATTTATCGGTGACTCATAGGCACAGCTGTCACAAGATAGTAATGTTTCTATACGATGATTTCACTACTGTAACAGTGTTTGACAATTGTATTCATAATGTATGTATAAATATCTCAATACTTTAATGTTATAAATATTATCATTTGCCATTATACATTATGTTATAGTTTCTTTTCTGATTTCTCTGTTCAACGGGAGATAATTCAATTTTATCCATGTACAAAGACAAAGATTTTATCCATGTACAAAGACAAAGATTTTATCCATGTAAAATACAAAAAAAACGTGGATTATCATTAAACACAGAACAGATCGATAATATATTATAAGGGTAGCTTTGTAATAATTTGTATCAAAGACAAAAATTTAATTTGGAATTAAAAAATAATTCGTTCCCCCATTTTGACTGAGTAATTACATGCAGTTACATAAATTATACTTGTATGAAGGTGAAAATAAATTACATGATAAATGATTTAATTTGATATTAATTTGTTAGTAAGTATAGGAATCACCAACATGCCCTCAATGTTCCACTTTTTTGGCATATTCATCGGGAGATAGAATAATATCTCGAAGTCTGATAGATTTAAAAATAGAAATGTTATGTTTATCATGTAGTCAGGAGCCTGTTATTCAGTGGTTGTCGTTTGTTTGATTGGTTCACTCGTTTCTCGTTTTTCAGATAAATATGACCGTTGGTTTTCCTGTTTAAACTGTTTTACACTAGTCTAGTCATTTGTGGATCCTTCATGTCTTGTTGTTCTGTGTGAGCCAAAGATCCGTGTTGAATGCCGTACTTTGACCTATTAATAATTGTTAAATGTTTATCCATTGTACCTTTGATGGAGAATAGTCTCATTGGCACTCAAACCACATCTTTTTATTTGTAGATATATTTGTCTTGTCAAAATCTATTACTGAACTCTTAGGGTTTTGTATATTATACACATAAGTGTTATTCATCTTCCGACATAGGAACATATGGTTGGAAACGGCTTCTCCTACAAAGGTGAAAGGGAAACTGAGCTATATGTAGAATACGTGTTATCCCCCGTATTGTGAATTTATAAAAAGTCCAATAAATGGTCACGACGTGAAATCTGAAGTTTATAAAAATTGGAATGGACAATACATCAGTCGATTTAAACTATTCACCAAAGTTACGAAAAAAATAAAAAGAAAAGATTATGTATGTTAACACACACCTATTAGTACGGTGACCGAGTAAGGAAAAGTCGCTTTTTTAAGGAGTTTAATTGTCATTCGGACTATACGGCTATAAATCACAGTATTGGTAGTTGAAAGGTTAATCTTAACATTTTGACTTGTCGTCAAAAAATCGTACGGTGCAATTTTTGTAAAATGGGCTTTGAAATACATTATTTAACTTGAACACAAAATCGACGTAGAAAAGTTTTGAGGTCTAAGTTGTAGAATAACATCCGTGATATGATTTCTGTTATTATATACATTGTTGTTACACCTTATTTTAACGATTTCAAATAAAGTTTAGCAATATTAACCCGTTTTTTAAGAGTTTATGTAAAGGATTAAAACTACGAATATTTTGCATTGAATAGAGTACGTTTCAATTTAATTTCATAATTTTTTTTAATGCAAAATGTAAAATAATTCACATTTATATGATATTTAATACCTTTATTAATCAATAATATAAAATTAATTTATATCAGAAGCATTATTTCAGCAATTTATAATTAAGCCAGATATAAGTTTTAACGCTTATACTACGGAGCTAGTCGAATATCATATACAGCCTATTATAGATACATATAAGCAAAGGGAATGTGCTGTATCAACTGCATTCAAATACTAGGATGTGTTCCTTGAAGCAGTAGACAGTAGCTGTCAAATGTTAGAGTAGAACGAGAGGGAAATTTGTAACTTCCTTGAGATCGTCTTCTCAAATGTATACTCATGTTTTTGTAACCAACCGTACCAATTACTGAAGGTGTATGCAAGTTTACATACTCGATATGCTTCAACTTTCTGAGAATTTAATAGATGGCTACTTTGCTTTCAAACAGACTCCTGGACATTTCAACGGTTCATGGAAAGACATGGCAACAGAAAGACCGTTCTAGAAGCCTCAAGGGGATCAGGTGGCACTGTAGGCATAACAAATCAAAAGTCTGCGCTTGTTAGATGGACCCTTTTTAGACATTTCTTAGAATCTCTTAGTCGTGTAACGCTGGAATTGCTGCAAATAATGCATTATCACAAGGGGAAATAAAGCTAAAAGCAATGAAAAGAGATGAACATGTTATTGCCATTGTGGATCATCTGAATGATCCATGACTGATCCCTTTGATGTGGAATCCCATCCTCCGTGTCTTATTAACATCTCTTCTAGAATGCATGCTACACGAGATATTCGAGATTCTTTACTCACAGCTGAATAGGAAGGCTTGAAAATGTCTAAAAATTTTATCACTAGTGCTCTTTCCTTTAGATCCAGGCAAGGAGTCTTTATAGTCATATATCAAAGTCAAAACTAAAAACGTTTTACAACATGACCACAAAAACAAACATTAGATATAATTCGGAGGAAATACTTTTAGCTCAAATAAATCCATAACTTGTAGACGTGCACTGATTTTGGCAAAATGTAGAGATGATGTTACCATAGAACATGTGCTGTCGCACCCTGTAGGTCCCATTCCAAATCCCTTTTTAGCTCACCTGGCCGAAAGGCCAAGTGAGCTTTTCTCATCACTTGGCGTCCGGCGTCCGTCGTCGTCCGTCGTCGTCGTCCGTCGTCGTCGTCCGTAGTCGTCCTGCGTTAACTTTTACAAAAATCTTCTCCTCTGAAACTACTGGGCCAAATTTAACCAAACTTGGCCACAATCATCATTGGGGTATCTAGTTTAGAAAATGTGTCCGGTGCCCGCCCAACCAACCAAGATGGCCGCCATGGCTAAAAATTGAACATAGGGGTAAAATGCAGTTTTTGGCTTATAACTCAAAAACCAAAGCATTTAGAGCAAATCTGACAATGGGAATATTGTTCATCAGGTCAAGATCTATCTGCCCTGAAGTTTTCAAATGAATCGGACATTTCGTTGTTGGGTTGCTGCCCCTGAAATGGTAATTTTAAGGAAATTTTGCTGTTTTTGGTTATTATCTTGAATATTATTATAGATAGAGATAAACTGTAAACAGCAATAATGTTCAGCAAAGTAAGATCTACAAATAAGTCATCATGACCAAAATGGTCAGTTGACCACTTTAGGAGTTATTGCCCTTTATAGTCAATTTTTAACCATTTTTCGTAAATCTTAGTAATCTTTTAGAAAAATCTTCTCCTCTGAAACTACTGGACCAAATTTAACCAAACTTGGCCTTAATCATCATTGGGGTATCTAGTTTAAAAAATGTGTCCGGTGCCCCGCCCAACCAACCAAGATGGCCGCCATGGCTAAAAATAGAACATAGGGGTATAATGCAGTTTTTGGCTTATAACTCAAAAACCAAAGCATTTAGAGCAAATCTGACAGCAATAAAATTGTTCATCAGGTCAAGATCTATGTGCCCTGAAATTTTCAGATGAATCGGACATTCCGTTGTTGGGTTGTTGCCCCTGAAATGGTAATTTTAAGTAAATTTTGCTGTTTTTGGTTATTATCTTGAATATTATTATAGATAGAGATAAACTGTAAACAGCAATAATGTTCAGCAAAGTAAGATCTACAAATAAGTCAAACATGACCAAAATGGTCAGTTGACCACTTTAGGAGTTTTTGCCCTTTATAGTCAATTTTTAACCATTTTTCGTAAATCTTAGTAATCTTTTAGAAAAATCTTAATCTCTGAAACTACTGGGCCAAATTTAACCAAACTTGGCCATAATCATCATTGGGGTATCTAGTTAAAAAATGTGTCCGGTAACTCGGCCAACAAACCAAGATGGCCGTCATGGCTAAAAATAGAACATGGGGGTAAAATGCAGTTTTTGGCTTATAACTCAAAAACCAAAGCATTAAAGGGAAACTTCGCAAAAAAATCAAAAATTGATATTATGTCCATTCTGTATAAAAATTCTCAAATTTATAGATATTAAAGTTTTATTCCGCTAGATAAGAGATCACCATCGATTTCAAATTTTGAGTATCAATTCTCTGCGTTCCGCCATTTTGTCATCTTCTACGATCAAAAATCAGGATATGTCTATAAACCACAAAGGAGCAAATCTGACAGGAAGTAAAATTGTTGATCAGGTCACGATCTATCTGCCCTGGAATTTTCAGATGAATCGGATAATCGGTTGTTAGGTTGCTGCCCCTAAATTGGTAATTTTGAGGAAATTTTGCTGTTTTTTTGTTATTATCTTGAATATTATTATAGATAGAGATAAACTGTAAACAGCAATAATGTACAGCAAAGTAAGAACTAAAAATAAGTCAGTATGACCAAAATAGTCAATTGACCCCCTAAGGAGTTATTGCCCTTCATAGTCATTTTTCAACAATTTTCTTAAAATTTGAAGATTTTCAATAACATTTTCCACAGAAAGTACTGTTATAGATAGAGATAATTGTAAGCAGCAAGAATGTCCAGTAAAGTAAGATCTACAAACACATCACCATCACCAAAACACAATTTTGTCATGAATCCATCTGTGTCCATTGTTTAATATTCACATAGACCAAGGTGAGCGACACAGGCTCTTTAGAGCCTCTAGTTTCAAGATGACGGCGCCATCAGAAAATCATGCAAGTCTGATTTGGCGAAGCAATTAGAATCTGAGTCTCTTGTGCACTTTCCATACCCTTCTACCATCACTTTCAACTTGCATCAGAGATGGTATGGCATTGGTTCAATGTATTGATATTAAGAAAGGTAAAACATTCGGTGACCTTGCAGCTGACTTAAAACATATGTTCCGATGAATTTCTATAGCGCACACAGTAGCAGATGTTTTTGACCGCTACGAAATGAACAACTCTATAACGCCTGCCGAAAGGGAACGCTGCACAAAGACTACAGCTTCCACCAAAGTGTATAAGATTATTGAGTGGAGAAGTATTCCTAACTGCAAAACTTTGACAAATCCCTTATGATTCCACCTGATGTGAGCTTTACATAGGCAGAACGTTTGTAAATTCCGAAATTGTCAAAGTTATTTATACCAACACTGTTAATGGCTGTAGTATCTTGCTTAGCACTCAAGAGGAGACCTAGGCTGATACTCAATTCCTTAAACTTTGACACGAAGTTTAGAGAAATGGGATAGAGCGGAAGAACAAGCATACAGACCTCTAATACAAATGTGTTTGTTCTGTGTGTTCGTGTTCACTACTATAAATGTATGATACATTCAAGCGAGTTGTGGGTGCAGATGGGGAGTATTAGCAGTGCAAAGGATGGACGGAAATTTTCACCCATTCACTAACTGTTGTACATGCCCGACCGGATGCGACACAACTTTGTCTCTGTTTGGAGTAGGCAAACAAACTATCTACCAGACTTTGAAGGACACGCACGACTATTTCAGTGGTTTTTGGAGTTTCGATAATATTGCCAAAGATAAAGCCCTTGCTTGTACATGAAAGTTAATTTCAAAGCTCTATGATCAGAAAAATCTCTTTAAAACCTGTCCATTATAATTATTATCCAATAATTTAATTTTGGATGTAACGCGTCTTCTGTTTGGCTGACGTTATTTTGTTATGAGCCCATAGACATAATTTAGTCATGTGACCGTGACGTCATCAACGTTTTTTTCATGGTTTTCTACGGTTTAAAATGGAACTTAGATTTAAATTATAAGAAATGACTGTAATATTTTTTCTGTCTATTCGAAATAACATAAAAAATGTGGTGCACACTGTTAAATAACCCGCTACGCGCGTTATTCAGTGTGCACCAAATTTTTTATGTTATTTCTTCATAGACAGAAAACATAATACAGTCATTCCTTAAATGCGCGTCAAGCTTGCCGCTAGTAAAGATGTAAGTTTAGTCAGATTACCTCTCTGTGAGGCGGCACTGAAACAACATGTTTTACGTAATTCGTTTCAAACTAAAAATTTGGACCGCATTACGCATTGCTAAACCCCCTATTACGTCAATTTTACAATACGACTGGCGATAGTTAATTATGATTCATTACACCCCGTGTATTGTAAAGGGCATATGTCAGCAGAATTCTTACAGGATCTTGTGTTTTCATTGAAAGGAAAATCTCCATGTAAAATAGTCATGTGTTTATTCACAACAACACCCTACATGTCCGGAGCTTTGCTCCTGGAAAGTTCAGAATTATGTAGACATTTCAAATCATGTTCCTTGATAGATGAACCAAAACATACTTCTGGCATAATTCTGTTGTGTGGATCTCTTTGATTAGATTTTTGATTGCAACTGTTTTCGAGGTATTGAGTGCTTTTTAGTTTTAATGAATTACATGAATGAGCTTAGGCAAAATACGCCTTCATGATATTAGGCTTCAGTTAAAAATAATAATAGTTATCCTTTATTGCTGACGTTGAATGCCAACCAGCAATATAACTTCTGTAACTTTAACAGAATATGTGTATCATAAATCAAGTGTTTGAAAAACGCCAATTTACAGAATAAATCGATTTCCTAATTCTTTTTGTTTTACATTTTCGAGGTAATTCATTGTTAATAGATTTGTAAAAATGTCTGTATCTGAAATTTAAACTTAATTGATGTGTATATCTTCAAATTTTAAAAGTATGGAAGAAGAAAAAAGAAAAACAGAATTTGATCTTTGACCTTATTTTATGCAAAACTGTCACCACATTTCTTTTTGACGACATCGATATTTCAAAAGTACTCATTTTTCCGAATCCAATGATATATAATATAGCCATATAGTATGTTTGACGATTAAATCTAAAAAATTTGGGTCTGGTCACCGTACTATATCTGTCCCATTGGTACATGCATTTCGTACTGCTTTAGTTACACAGTGTGAACCCTTACAATTTCAATCGGCCAGAATACATAATATGCAGTATAATAGTCGAATAGATCATAAATATTCAGAAAAATTACAAATGTCATATAATAAATCTTTCACGGAAGTGGAGAGAAACCCTATTTATTAAAGCTTGTTTTTTTAATATAAAATCCCTGATAGAGATATAATGATTAAGTATACATACTCTATCTGGCTTAGTCGATTCTTGTATTGAGGGTGGTAACTGCAATGGAATAATTTGAGTCGTTTGCAACAGTCAAATGTTTTACCTGGATGGAAAATGTCTTTTCTTTTTACCGTATGTGTACTTACTCCAATTGCAACATTTTCGGCAGGATCTGCTTACCCTACTAGAGCAAATGAGATCTCCCGACAGTTATTTTGTGGGATTCGTGTTACTCAGTCTTTAGATTTCTATGCTGTGTTTGTGTGCTATTGTTTGTCTGCTGATCTTTTTCTTTTCTTAGCCATGTCGGTGTCAGTTTATTTTCGTCTTATGAGTTTGAATGTTCCTCTGGTATCTTTCCCCTCACTTTTACTATTACTGTTATGTACATATTTCGTTGTAAATAATGGTTGCTAGTTCACAGTCTGGTATCTGTATCACTCCGGAATCGGAAAGGGTGATTCCGTATCCGGACTGATATTAACTCTCTTTTTCTTGTGCATGCGGGTGGCAGACAAGATTTTTATTAACAGCAAAATATAACAACTAAATTTATATTATACGTAGTTATTTGTGTCCTTTATATATGCAAAAGTCCCCCAAGGATACAGAATTACTTGTTCTTTGTGAAAATGCATTATACATGTGTGCTTATAAGTCTTGTTCTTGCGTAAATAGAAAAATAAAGAGATGTGATATGATTGCAAATGAGGTATAATAGCCGCCAGTCTGAAAGTTCAAATGTTGAAGATATAAGCAATTATAGGTCACTGTATTGCATACATAAAGTAGATAAGCCAATACCGTATAGTCAGCTATAAAAGACCCGACATTGAAAATGTTAAACAATTCAATTGAGAAAACTAACGATCTAAATTTTAACAAACCAGTTAATGAAAAAAACATGCTTGACAGACAAGTACCAACAACAACCTCATACACTTGATTGCAGGCTCCTTGCGCGGGACAGACACATAACAAATGTAGTGGGGTTTAACAAGTTTAAGTGCACTCGAAACCCCCACCTTACCTACCCCCACCCAACTAATAGTTATACTTGCATCACGACGAGTGTCACATATGGAGCAATATCTGCTTACCTTTCCAGAGTTCCTGTGATCACCCTCAGTTTTTGGTTGGTTTGTTTTACTCGGTCTTTATTAACTTTTTTTTGTGGGTACTTGGTTTTTCTTGATGTTGATATTTTTTTCTTGTTTTTAACAATGGCGTTGTCGGCCCATTTTCTTCGACTTATGAGTTTGAATGCCCCTATTATATTTTTCACTATTTTGGTGTATTTCATTTTTGTTTTTCCTTCACTGTTTTGACCATAACTCAGTTATTTTGTTTGATATGTCTTACATTTAAAATGCGATATGAGTTGGTCATTTTTGGAGGCTGTCCAGTGATCTCATGTTATGTCATCTGTCTCTGAGTTGTTGAATTGACAATCATACCACATGTACCCAAATTAAAAAAAAAAAAAACATTTTTGAACCATTTTAAGTTTTGATGATATTGATTGACATTTGCTAAAAACGTAAGATATAAAGAGACACAAACAAACAAACATCAAAAAGATAAGATAGGACATATTATCGCTATTTTGTGCATTTTTCCTTTGATCTTTTTTTGTGATAATTTTCATATCATACTTCTGGCTTGAGATAGAAAAATTATCGCTAGAAACTAAGGAGGCCACGTGGTGTTGCTAACGAAATTTACATGAAATTGACAACGTCGTCTTAGGTAAAATAGCGATAAACAGATTATCATTGGTCATCTCAACTCGATTGCTTTTCTCACTTTCGCTGTACCAGCTCAAGCGAGAAAATCAATCTCGTTGAGATGATCAACGATAATCTATAAATATACTGATATATCTCGTTTTAAGTCTCTTTTTGTTATAATTATCTGGCTCCTGACGCGTTCAGTTATTTATGCATCAAAATGTCATTCGTTGCTAGTGCCGGTAAATCTTGAAAAGCTTTTAAAAGATGTTACATCAAATTTATCAAGCGATATGTTTATTCATTACCAGGAACTGCTTGTTGTACCCTGCCGAACAGTATGAACATAAACACTTTTAGTTCGGGGAATTGTAAACACTTGACGTTGCTCTCAATTGGTCACGTAAACACTTTGGTCTCTTGTGGATAGTTGTCTTTTTCACAAGATTGCTATATAGTTATCAAAGGTACCAGGATTATAATTTAGTACGCCAGACGAGCGTTTCGTCTACATAAGACTCATCAGTGACGCTCATATCAAAATATTTATAAAGCCAAACAAGTACAAAGTTGAAGAGCATGATGATCCAAAATTCCAAAATGTTGTGCCTAATACGGCTAAGGTAATCTATGCCTGGGATAAGAAATCCTTAGTTTTTCGAAAAATTCAAAGTTTGTAAACAGGCAATTCATAAAAATGACCACTTTATTGATATTCATGTCAACACCGGAGTGTTGACTACTGGGCTGGTAATACCCTCGGGACGAAACGTCCACCGGCAGTGGCATCGACCCAGTGGTTTAAATAGTTATCAAAGGTCAAGGTACCAGGATTATAATATGTCTTCATAGAACATGTAGAACAATGGTTGCACGTAAGTCTTCGGTGTTCCGGTTGTTCCTTTGATTTTTTCTTATAGTTGATGTGTTTCCCTCTGTTTTTTAGTTTGTAACCCGGATTTATTTTCTCTTAATCAATTTATGACTTTTGAACCGATACACAACTGTTGCCTTTATTATAAACCTCATAATGCGTACATCATGTACTTCAAATTTAAATTGATTTCTTATCAAAGTATAATTTGCACCTGGTAAAATTATCTGTACAAATCTTGAACTATAATCAAATTGGAAAGTTATAGTCGCCTCAGTTTTATGATAAGATTTAAATTTCGGGATGGTTATGGTCAACTTTTTAGTATTGTTTGGTTTAACACAAATTATTTCAGGAATTTCAAGTGCAACTATAGGAACTACTTATATAAATGAGGCATATACTGCAGTAAATACAAGTGTTGGGACTATAAACGGTTTTATTGAAATAACAAGATCTACCAATGGTCAACCGAGAGGTGCATTAAAATTTCTAGGAATACCCTATGCAGTTCCTCCTGTTGGGGATTTACGTTTTAGGAAACCCAGACCAGCTACAAATTTTAAACAACCTTTTAATGCTACGAAGTTTGGACCTGGATGTTTACAAAATAAATTCCTTATGTCACTATGGTTACCGGGTAGAGATTTTCTTTCTGAGGATTGTTTGACCTTGAACATATTTGCTCCTATTCATTCGAATGGTCCTAGATTACCAGTAATGTTATGGATTCATGGAGGAGCCTACCAGATTGGACAATCTAGTATTTATTCTGCCGAAAATTTGGCTAGTTACGGTCAGGTTATTGTGGTAAGTAAATACATCATCGATTTGATTATAAATAGCTATATAATATAATTTTGAATGCAACGCGTCTTCATGGCGTTGTCAGTTTGTTTTAGATTTATGAGTTTGACTGTCCCTTTGGTATCTTTCGTCCCTCTTTTCTGATTGGCTGACAATGTTTTGTCTAACATAGGTTGGTGCCATACGTAAAACATTCAGGTTGCCTTCGTAATATACAAATATTAACGGTACTAGAACACACCCGCGAAATCGCGGGGAAATAGAGCGTATGTAAACTGTAAAAAAAAATATACTGACTGGAGAATTTCAGGAGAGGTATCAAAATTCAAAGGTACTTAGGGACTGGGCACATTTTTTTTGCCCTCCTCCTATTTTCCAAATACCGATTTTTATACCTTCTGTTTTTCTGTACTCTATGAACATGCATATATACTTTAATTACTCAATACAGAGAATTTCAGGAGAGGTATCCAAAGTCAAAGGTACTTATATATATATATATATATATATATATATATATACATCAGTGAACGCCATGAATAGTAAAGAGTCCCCCCCCCCCCAAAGATAACCATTGGAATTTATAGTAAATTATAACAAATACAGTAATTCATAGTAAATGTATGTAAGTACATGTATATAGACATATATCCGCAGTCACCGCCGTTGATAGTAAACCATAGGCGGATCCCAGGGGGGCTGGGGGCCCTGTCCCCCTCTCGTTGGAAAAAAATTGTTGATTATATGGGGAAGCATGAGAGTAACGCCCCCCCCCCCCTTTTAGGTCAGTCAGCGCCCCCTCCCTTATGAAAAGTTCTGGATCCGCCACTGTAAACTAATTGATAGTAATCATTTTCGTTTTCCTCCCAAAATAACCCAAACTGAAACACGTTAAGCAAGGATGATACATGCTAGTACTCAAAATGATAGCAGAAAGCAAATTCATATACTTTATTTCATAGTCTTTGTATGTTCGAAGTACAGAAAAACACAAACCGGAAGTCTAATCTGACTTAAAGTTTTGTCCAATGACGGGGAAATATCCGGACACATTCTTTTTCGTTTTTTATCCCAAATAACCCTAACTTAATGATCATAAGAATGGATGACAAATGCGACTATACATGTTACCTATAGGACACAGAGGCATGATGATTTATTTATTGTGAAAGGAGGAGAAGCGACACCAAAAATGAGGTCTTCTCGTTTAATAGTATAGATGAGCTGATGATGGCCTTGAACTTGAACGTGTCGGTTCCCGGTTTGTCGAACGTCCTCATACGGTACCAGTTAAAAATTGTCAAGAATTTCAATAACGGAATCATAACGGCCGGGAAACAGACTGTCTACATGTAATAGCTCTTAGACATAATTTTATCATGTGACCATTACGTGTTCAACGTTTTCTCGTGATTTACTCCGGCTTTAATTGGAATTTATGATTAAATTATAAGGAATGACTGTAATATGATTTTTCTGTCTATTCGAAATGTGTTGTTTCTTCATAGACTGAAAAAAACATTACAGACATTCTTGAAATTCTTCGACTAAAAAATGTTATTTTATGTAGCACACAGCAGTAAACTTGTACCTGATATTGACTGCCAAGATAGGAAATTTTGTTAGCCTGACATCCTGTTCTTGTGAAGCAATTGCAAATTTCAACAAAATCGCAATCATATACTAGTCTATTATATCAAAGCCACTAGATTTGTTTTTTGTTTTTGTTTTTTTAATGTCGTTTGTTTTCTGTTTCGTCGAATTAAAGCCCCCATCCTCAATACAGAAAAAGGAGATGTGGTATGATTGACATTGAGACAACTATCTGCAAGCGTTCAAATGAAATGGATGTAAGCAATTATAGGCCTTCAACAATGAGAAAAACCAACACCATATACTTGACTATGAAAGGCTTGTCATGAGCAATACGAGACATTCAATTGAGAAAACTATCGGCCTAATTTATAACAAAACAATTTATGAAAATCTAAATAACAGACATGAACAAACAACAACCTATGAACTACCGGCTCCTGATTTTTTGGACAGACACAAACAGTATGTTGAGGGGTTAACATGTTTGAAGGCTCCATCCCTCCACTAACCTTTGACAGTGGTATAACGGCACAAATCAAGAACTAACTAATATTAACGACTTAGTCACATTGATATGCCACTAGTTTAAATTCCATATATCAAGATAGTCGGTAAGATAACTTCATTACACATTGTGTTAGTGAATTGTACTACTAATTATATATGGCGAGTATCATACATATACTCGAAAACATTTTGAAGTGCGTGATAAATCCATTCATTCTTTACTTGAAAACAGTATTTCTAATAATTTGTTTCAGGTAACGATTAACTATCGACTTGGTCCATTTGGATTTTTAGCTACAAAGGACCCTGACTCGCTGGGAAATTTAGGTTTATGGGATCAACAACTTGCCATTAAATGGATACACGAAAATATTGAATATTTCCATGGTGATTCGAGTAGAATAACACTGTTTGGCGAATCTGCTGGAGGCGGAAGTACCGTTTATCAAGCAATGTATTCTGGTAACAAGGGTCTATTTGCACGAACAATTTCCGAGAGTGGAGTAGCCATGTCTGCATGGGGTTATAATACACGCGACAAGATGCTTGATTTCACGAAAAGAATGGCACAGAACTTAAAATGTCCTACGGCTAACGATCGTGACATGTTAACCTGCATGCGAAACGTTCCAGCTCAGGACATTGTTGATAAATCCAGAGTAGGGACGGAATCCGAAAATCTATTTCGACCTGAGTTTGTTCCTGCCCCTGATGATGAATTTATTAAACAATACGCTCCTGATATTTTTACGAAGTCTTGTTTGATCAATGACCAAACCGGAAGTGTTTTCGACAATATTGACATGGCATTTGTTGCATTGACCGGTGACGGAACTGCCGTTACTGGTTCAACGATGTTGCCCTATGTTAAAAAGCACATATCGAAGATTATATCTCCCGATGACGTCATGGAGAAATTTGTTATTCCGAATATTCTATCGGATAGATTTAATATTACTTCCCCGGAACTTGCTAAAATAATGAATTTCTTGTACAGTGACTGGACCAAAACATTAGGAAATAATTCATATCAAACAAAACTTTTAAATTTGGATACAGATTACAGCTTTTATATTCCAATAATAAATACCGCTACTGCGCATGCACAGAGAGAAAAGGGGAAGAAGAAGACATATTTGTTAGGGTTTGAAAAACACTCTTCATTTACTCTTCCATTAGAGTATAAACCACCTAACCTTCATGCAGATGAAATTCCATACTTCTTTGGTTTTCCTGATAGTATGATGAAGCCATTCGCAATGTCAAGGACAAATATTACAGCTGAAGAAATTCAACTGTCTGAAAAACTCATGTTATATATTTCGAATTTTGCTTATTCTGGGTGAGTATTCTACCTACCTAAGTGTTTCCAAACGCAGGATATAAGTTTGCTCCACTATATTTGGCTCTGGTTCATCGTCACTAACTACACTTGTGCTACTTCCGGTGTTATAGGTGTATTCAGTGTCAAAGTTATAAATCATTGGGTGTTCTTTCCAATGCTTGTCTAGGCGATTTCCAAAAATCTTTACATTCTTTGTGGTCACTACGATGTCTGGTAGGCTGTTCCATACTTCCACTACTCTGTGAGTAAAGTAGTATTTTCTGATGTCTAGTCTGCTTCTATTTTTTACCAATTTCATAGAGTTGCATCTTGTTGTCGAGCTGGTGTTGCGAGTGAATAGACCTTCTATTATTTATGAGTCATATACCCCTGTTGTTATCTTGTATGTTTCTATCATGTCGCCTCTTAGCCTTCTAAATTTTCAGAATTTTTAATCGTTCTCCGTATGACAAATCTTTGAGGTTGGGTAACATTTTTGTTGCTCTACGTTAGACGCTTTCAATTGTCTCGATATCTTTCTATTTGGGCGGGTTCCATACACTACTAGCATATTCTAGATGAGGACGGGCTAATGCCTTAAATAGTAGACAGAAGCTTTTATAATCTAAATATTTAAAAGTTCTTTTTAATAATCCCAACTAGTTGGTTTGCTTTGTTGACTTGTGTCTGTATATGTTTATCAAACTTTAGCTTTGAATCTATAGTTACTCCTACATCTTTCTCTGATTGAACTGTTTCTTTTGTGATTTCAGATCCATCGTATGTCGACATTTTATACGTATTTCTGATCTAAGCATCCATAATTGTATATTTCTAATTTAAGCCTATATAACTGTATATTTCTGATTTAAGCCTACAGAACTCTATATTTCTGATATCGACTATAGAATCGCATCTTTCTGATTTAAGCCTACATAATTGTATATTTCTAATTTAAGCCTATAGAACTGTATGTTTCTGATTTAAGCCACGGAACTGTAATGACTACAACAGCATTTTTGTATTTGAGTGTCGTGTGTATTGAAAGTATTTTATTTATTTATGTTTTTTTTCCAATTTTTAGCTCTAAAATTCCCAATCGTATTTTGACACGACATTTAGCTATTGTTGTATCGTTGTCTGTTTGTTTACAAATCTCCTTAGTCTTTTTAGCAATTCATGCAGTTATTCCTTCTCAGAATGCAGATTTTTTTATCCAAATTTCTCATATAATTTTCCGGTGGCATGTCCCCAGACCCCTCTTCCCCTTATAAGTTGCGAACGGAGATGCTTTGTGCCCTCCTATAAAAGGAAGAATATATTTTCCACAAAGCCAACATTTCACGAACATTTATTCCCACTTCCATGGGCCCTTGGTCCCTTTCCCAAATCACTAGAAAAATCAATGAACCATCTTTTTTTTCAAAGCAAAGGATTAACATATAAATTACATGATATTGTATGATAAATTCTCAATGATAAAGACTTAATTCAAAATATAAATGGTGATTTTATATTTCAGTGACCCTAATCTACCAAAATCACCAGATGTGAAGTGGTTACCCTACAACGTCGAAGATGAACACTACCTACGTGTTGGTGAAACGATTGAAACCGATTCACACATGCTTCCTACGCGGACTGCTTTCTGGACAAAATACATACCGGACTATCTAAAAATGACAAAAACTTGTACTATTAGCCAAGGAGTATTACCTAACTTTGGACCGTCAAACGTATTTGGTTAACAAACATTCAAGAATAGTGGTATAGTTTCATTAATCAATACCGTTTTGGCTTGACAAAACATTAAATGTTTAACATAGATGTGTTACTTTCTTACTGGAATGAAATGAAATATTTATTTAAAATGATTTCAGTTAAATCATTTGAAGGTTCGTGTAAATGTAGCCGTGTCAATTTGAAAACATCATCAGTTGTTGTTGATGTTCATTTGAACATGATATGGGTTTTAATGGAAAATCTTCGTTGGTTAATTGTGTTAATCTTTCTGTACCTTAGTAACCTAAAGCTTTTTGAATGATTTACTGTATGTCCTAGAAACCAGTAGACAAACAACAGTCAACAAAACAAAAACAACACCTTAAAAGTTAAAACAAATATATCGTAAAAGATGAACAAACAAAAGCGTAGGGGTGATCTTAGTTGCTTCGGAACATGGGGAAATTTTGGTCGGTATTGAAACCCGTCGAGTTGCTCCTGGTTACAGAAGACATTCGGGGTCAAGTCTCAGTCTGTGATGTCATAGTCTAAGAAAAGAGGAAGAATACGACAATTGTAACATACTAGTAGTCATTTGTGACACGGGTGTTTCATAACGATCAACCACCACATATTGAGGTATGTGCTGTTAAACTTTCAGTTGCAAATATTACAATAGTATAAATATTAGGTAGACAGCATGATAATGTCATACATATAAACCCTGCTTTGTTTAGACGTGTCCGAAATTGCTATGACATCTGCTGGCTGTTTTGGGGGATTATCTGCGTCCATGACAGAGAACTCCATATAAAAACCATGCCAAACCAAGCCCTCTCTTGTGCTAAAGTGCATAAGTACATATGTACTTAGTATAAAATATACAATTCTTGCCACAAGTCTGGGGCGGGTGATTTCCTTGTTATCTTTATGGAGTGCGCTCTGACGACCTCAAGTCTTTTAAAAAATGCGGTCAGGCGTCAGAGTAATCTTGGAAAATACAAGACTTACACCCTGGGTTGTAATTGTAAAATTATAGCTTCATATGAGGACAGTTCATTATATAACCCATACCCCAATCAGACATGCGCCCAAGTTGAACTCTCTAGTACAAGCTACAATAAAATGCAAACTCTTTCAAAATAACGGATTTATTTATGAGTAAAAATAAAATATTCTAAAAAGATACATAAAACAAGTAACGTTATTGCAGATATTAATAGTTCATATACAATGATAGAATTTGATAATATCTGTTATCACAGTTGCATATTTTGCACATTTATCACATCATCGCTTTTAACAATATTCTCAAAAAGACTTCAATGGAACTTTGTTGAAAAATAACATACATAACCGTTGCCCTATCAACATATTTACAACAATGAAGAAGAAAAAGCAGCATGTACGATTCTATATGGTATAAATGCATGGGTTCTTTTTCACATAAAGGATTTGATGTAAAATGTCATGAGGTAAAAAGCGAATCATCGTAAAAGAGAATAATATCAATCAGTGTCAATAGCATCGAAAGTTTTAACTATGTTTTTAAACTCAAAAAGTCCACAATGGTAAATGAATCAGCCATCAAAATATTATAAAACCGACTATGAATTTCAAAGTTATTTGGTATAAAACGCATTGCCTTGATCCACACAAGTGTTTTAACTGATATAATTTAGCTGTATACATCTTTATAAAACGACTGAATGCTGTTTCTGGTAATGAGGACGAAAATGAACACATTTTGAACGTCAATGGCTCTATTACTTTGCTTTCTCCGTTTCGGTCCAAATCTTTACAAATTCTGAAAATTGAAAAAATATATCGTATAACCTGTTATGACATTAATATAAGGAAACTACTGACTGTTTTGACCAAACTACCACCCTCTAAGTTTATTATTGATAATATTGCTCCTTTAAAAAAAACTACGAACATGATGAATTAAATTTATGCTGCTAAACAATGTGGACCATAAACAATACTTCAACAAATCCTAGCTGTAACTAATATCTAAACTCTGCGCTCAATAGAAAATACAGATCAAGTTATATTACATTTAAAAACGTCTTTAATAAAGGTAACACGAACCAGTTAACACGACGGTGTAAATAGTCAGACAGGAACTGCTGACCTGTTCTGAATATAGCGAGTTTACATGCACTGTTTTCGTTAGACACATTTGTTTTGTTTTTTTTTGTGTAGTTTTGTGTTCTTGGTTGTCTATTCATTGTATTTTTGGGGGATAATTCATTTTTCTTATATTGTGTTTTTAATGACCCCTTGGCATCTTGTTTCTGTTGAACTTTTACCACAAGTCTATATATTGATACTAACCGTTATAATATATTTATCATTTAACATCGGTTATTTTAGCTTACATGATGGTGTGGATGGGGGTTTACTAAATAAAGATTAATGAGCAAACAGTATTAAAGATACAGAAAAATGACATAAAGTATTAAAGAATACCGAAGTGAAGAACCTCCATTCAGACCTTCTTATACATTTCATCTTGTTGTTATTGGTTTTGGTAGGCGGCTTACTTATGTAGTAATTGCGCCTTAAATTCATATAACGTAAATAGTATATCTCCTTTTATTCGTACTAACCGTTATAATCTATTTTACCGTCGCCGTTCGCATCAGCATCTCGCATCATTTCTCCAAGCTCTTTGTCTGTTAAGGCTTCTCCTAATTTTGTCATGGCTACTTTTAATTCTTTACCATCTATATAGCCATTACCGTCTCTGTCAAAGACTTTAAATGCTGCTCTTATCGATTCCTCCTGTGTCATCACTTCCGGGTTCTCCTTTAAATAATTTTTCAAAAACTTGCGGAATTCGTCCTTTTGTATTTTGTTATCGTCTGCAAAGGAAAAATACGGTTTAAAGTAACTGGATCAGACTGAGACATTTCAATCAATTCTGAAATGTTCAAAATCATAAAATATATTTTCCCGCTGTCTCCACTTTATATGGTTACTTCGCTACGCGGATTAAATCATATCTTATTTATATTTTTTTTCTCAATTCTTTAGGTTTTCACATGCATTCATTGTCGTCTATATATACTTAGTGACTTTTACCTTGCATGTTTTTCTTTTGTACTTTGCATGTGTATATATTTTTCTTTTTTATACCAAACATAATACATAATATAGTGTGTAGTTCGGGTTTAGCATAGTTTTAAATACATCTACATTTGATTTCTTTTAAAATAGACTATATTTTCCTACAAGAAGACCGCAACTCATCGTTCAGTGATTTGGATATTATCACGGGTGTCATTCGGTTTATCGACAGAAATGATCGTGAAAGAATATCTAACGGCGGTCAAGTATTGCGAGACAATCGTGAAAGTTCTGGTAACGGATCGTGAAAGACATTTAATCGAGAAGACATATGAAAGGTCAATACATATTCTAATTTAATTAATTACACAGACAAATTTACGACAAAATAAAACTGTCTGTCAAAATGGTTCAACATTATGATCAGTATGTGAGAATATCCAGTTTTAAAAGTACATAGTTATTACAAAACAACAAAAGGCAGATTGCTTCTCGACATTTCAGTGACATAAAAAATGTAAACAAACATGATTTTTTCACAAATTCAACTAGAAAACCTACTTTAATACGAACAAGGGCATTCTGTTTGAATTAATCAAATGGTTCTCATAGTTATTTTGTATAAACATAATCTGAAACTTGGTAAATAAAGTACTATTTACACAAAAATTGATTTTTCGGATCGTGAAAGATCACGTACCGCATTTTTAAAGATCGTGAAAGTGATCGTGAAAGATCTGATGCTACGAAGACGTTCAAATTATTCTTCAATTATATCATAATTAATATTTGTTATTTATATTGAGAAAAGCTATATAGGTCAACATCCTCAATAGGTTTAAGCTTTTCAAAGTATTGATATTTTCAGAAAATGAAATATGTAAAATACTTGGATGATTGTAGGATGAAGCTTTTTATTGTTATGTAAAGTACTAACTTATTACGAGTTATTAGGATACCCACATTTTGTATATTGGATCCTATAAACTACATGTCCGTCAGACAGGATTCACCTGACCCCGAATTTGCCTTATTTCATGGATGAAGATTCATTTTTGTGGTCAAGTCCGTATCGCGGATTCGTTAAGCTTTAGGATAACTGTCTGTTCTTATGATTGTGAGGATTATATTTTCGACTTTTGTCAGTTTCTAAGGCACTGTAACGATCGGAACACATTTATTTGGTCTACGGGATATTTGTAGAGATCTGTATGTCATGGTTCATCTGACCTTGCACTCTTTTTATGAACCATTGACAATCATAATTTAAAAAAAAGAAGATGCGATATGATTGCCAAAGAGACAACTATCCACAAAAAAAAAACCAAAATGACACAGACATTAACAATTATAGGTCACCGTATAGCCTTCAACAATTAGCAAAGCCCATACCGCATAGTCAGCTATAAAAGGCCCCGATATGACAATGTAAAAACAATTCAAACGAGAAAACTAACGGCCTTATATGTATAAAAAAAAATAAACGAAAAACAAATATGTAACACATAAACAAACGACAACCACTGAATTACAGGCTCCTGACTTTGGACAGACACATTAATAAATAATGTGGCGAGGTTAGACATGTTAGCGGGATCCCAACCCTCCCCTAACCTGAGACAGTGGTATAACAGTACAAAATAAAAACGAACTATAAAAATCAATTGAAAAGGCGTAACTCATCAGATGGACAAAAATACATTAAGTGCATTAATCGCATTTGACACTTCTAGTAAAACCCTTGATATTATAGACGTTCCAAAAATTAACTATCATAAGTAAAGCAGACGAGACATTACAGCATTTGCGTTCTGGTATTCTATAGTCTGTAGTATATAGTTAAATCAATCCATGGCCACATCTGCGTTGTATATACAGAACTTAAGAAAGTACTGTTGCACAAAATGTTGGTTATCGTTCAATCTCAAATTACTCATGAAAGATGCTGTTTTGCTGTAATTTTTTGTTTGATGGATATCATTTTGGTTTAAACGTTGCATATCCATATTATTGGCTAAATAGTGTCGGTCTGCCTGAATTGCACTTGGCCGATTCTTAGAGCTAAATCTTTCAAACTTATTTAGAGACGTTTTTAGTTGGTTTTTTTTTTAACTTTCGAGGTAAAGTGTTGAATAAAAAAAATAGCTTTAATGTTCATCCTTATTAAAATAGTTACAGGCTTCAACCAGTTGCAGGTGTATCAAATGGTAAAAGAAATACTGATTTCTGATTACTAGTAATAATAGGTCTTGTCACGCATTATTATTCACGATCAAAATAATGCGTTGCCTGAGCTTTCACGATCAAGTTTGATGGATATTCAACAAATTCAAGGTTTTCATATACAAATTAATGCTTTTAAGAGAAGAACATACCTTAATTTTACTGTACTATCAGATACACCCAAGATTAAATTTCAAATATATCCCGATAAACTGAAAAATCACCATTATAGGTACAAAAAGCGTGTTATTTGTAATAATTTTCATAGACACGCATTGCGCCTTTTGTGTTTTTTCAAAAAGTACTTCAAATTTTCTTTATCTTCTTTCACAGTTATGTTGAGGAAGTTAAACCATTTTGACAGACATATTTTTTGTTCGGATTTGTTCCGCGTTTTGAAAATTAAGCGATTTTTTCAAAGATTCTGAACTAGAATGTACATTAAATGTCTTTCACGATCCGTTACCAGAACTTTCACGATCGTCTCTCAATACTTGACCGCCGTTAGATATTCTTTCACGATCATTTCTCTCGATAAACCGAATGACACCCGTGATTATAGACGACATTAAAACAAAGCTTAATAAATTTCATGCGTCCGAGGTGCGTTCATCAGGAAAGCTCAAACCTAAACATTTGAATGCCATTTATGTTTAATGTATAATGGTTTACTTTTATAAATTGTTACTTGAATTGAGACTTGTCTCATTGGCACTCATACCACATCTTCTTATATCTACTAGTATGTACATAAATTATAACGAACGAGAAAAACAAAATCTGACAACCATGCATGGTTATGACATCGACGATAATAGTTTGCTGAATGTTGGAATGTACATAAACCAAGTCCTGCACAAAATACTCGTTCAAATGTATGAAATAAATATGAAATATACGTCAATGAGACAGCAACTCGACGACATCGATAACCAAAATCTATATTGAGTCATCGTGCAGCCGGTGAAGTCTTGAATTATATAGGTGTTTACCAGCTACACAGTATGCCACTTATATTCGGTGGGTCGTTTTAGTAATTCAAACACAGAGTTTACCTATTTTGTTTCATCAAAATAGTTATGTTTACCCACTGTTGTATATGTTTTGTGTAATTTTTGGTGTAAAGGAACAAATACATTCTATTTGTGTCAATTTTCTATTTGTATGATAGGACTACATATAAAATGTATAATAGTCTGTGTCATGTAATTGTTGGTGTTTAGCGCACAGTTGTATTTTGTGTCACTGTGTCATTTTTTCTTGCTGGCAGTTGTTGAACTTTTTGTTTCATACAATTTTCGGTTTTAGCGCACAGTTGTTATTTGTGTGTGAGTGTCCTCTTATTTGTTGCGTTAACGCATAGATGTACATGTGTACTTGTGATTTTTATGTGTCATATGTGTTGCGTTAACGTACATTATAAACTTACTATTAACATCAAGTAACTTCATAGTGTCTGCAATTTCTTTTTTAGTTGGATTTAAATTTAAAAACCTCATAGCAGCTCCTAATTCTGAAGCTGTTATACTTTTGTCTCCATTTTTATCAAATACTTTGAAAAGCTCGTCAATTTCTGAAATTAAAAAAAAAACAATATATAAAACATTCACAAAATAATTTAGGAAAAAGCTCTAGAATACTTTTTTTCTATTTAATTGTTTTCCCCCTTTCTTCTGTACTGTTCACCAATCTTTTTTTCTGTAAACCCCATCCAGACCTTCACAATTGGTCGTATAGGCTTTGTTCATTGTTGAAGGCCGTATGGTGACCTATAGGTGGCACGGTAGTATTTGCATTCCAGAATTTAGGTTGCCCTATTGTGTACCCTACTTAAGTAAATGTATCTAAACAGTGTGATTGGACAAAAAATACAGTATCAACTGAACATACTTTCCCAAAATGAGGGATGAATCAGGTGTAGAAAAATATGAAATAATTTTACATACAGATGAAAATGAATTTTTGAGAATTTTTTTTAATTTTGTATTCACTGCACCATAAAAGACCTAAAAGTACTAGTGGCCTTAGGTTTTTGAAAATAGCAAAAAAAGTAAACGGTCATGATACATATTTAAATTCATTTCTGAATAGTAAAATGAAAGTACTTCAGTTAACTGTGAATGTAGAATTTTTTGTAGTGTTAGAAAGTGGTGAAAATTCTAAAAAGGCTATCACTACCGTGCCACCTATAGTTGTTTATTTATGTGTCATTTGGTCTCTTGTGGAGAGTTGTCTCATTGGCAATCATACCACATCTTCTTTTTTATATGTACCGAAAAACTGGGAAATTAACGTACCTTTGTCTAAATCAGTTGTTTTCCGACTCTGAAAAAGAAAAAAAATATATGATAAAATGTTGTGCTAAAAATCTACGAAAAATACACTTTCATGTATACACAAGTTCAAAGCATTTTGATTGTCCCAAACTTGTAAGTCGAGTTGGTCTTAGGTTTCATTTGTCTTTTAGTCTTTTTTTTTAAGTTGTTGTGAGTGTTCCTTTGACTTGTGGTTTAAAATGTATACATTCCTTCGGTTTCTCCTTGTCATACTCATGAAGGATAAAAGACAGAAGTTACAGAAGGAAGGTTGGGTGGCAAAATAAAGAAAATCAACGAGCAAAAAATCCATTAGTCTACAAAACGCTAGACTGTGCAATACGAACCCCATAAACAATTGAGGTGACCTCAGATGTTCCGGAATGGTAATCGAATCTTGCTCCACATGTAGCACGCGTCGTACTGCTCATGCAAGTACAAATCATATGGTGTCAAACTCGAGGAAATGAGGACAGGACGATTGGGACGTATTTGCGGTCATCTGTATCAGATATGTTTTAAAGTTGAGGTATTTATAAATCGATCGTCATTGTCAATTTCTACTGTGTGCGCTAATAGATATGAGGCAGACTTGATAGATACGTATAATGTGGTATCTTTCATTTCACGTTCGATTTGATATATGCGCTCACCATAGCCACCAAACTCGTAATTTAATTATTTATAGTGAAGACAACATCTAAACAGCGAAAATTGCTTCTGTTCATTCTTCCAAAGAAGCTACAGTATGAAATCTGTCTTTTACAAACAAAATATACAAGGTAGCAAGAGGAATACCATATGAAAATTTTAACAAATACGCACGTTTTATGTATTAAACGTTTATTTATACACTGTGTTCATTGTTGAAGGTGACATAAAGTGTTGTGGTGTCAATATAAATGTTTTAATCCCAGTTGACGCATATTTCTCTTTCACGATTTGAATACTTCAGATGATTAAATTTAAGACCATTTAAGGATAATTTTAGCATGTCCATCGATTGACATAAAAGGTAAGGACTTTCGCTGGCGTTTTACAAAATAATTCTCAAATTAGATAACATAAATAACTATTATCCAATTACTATGTCAGATGAAATAAAAATAGGATCATAACAAGAAAGGTGTCAAAATTCAAAATTATTCTAATGAATCCGAACACTTCATAACAGATCATAAGTATAACTATGATCAACTATTACATGTATCATAATTCGATCTTATATCAAATGAATAAAGATTATCACAATTCTTAAGTAAATTGAAATTTAAAAAAGATTACGACAAGTAAGGTGTCAAAATTGATACTTATACTAATGAGTTCAAATACTGATTATAATTAGCAATTGTAAACCTTTTTACTTATACTTGTCATAATACGTAATTAAACATGTCCTGAATATGAAAATAAGTGGTCAGATGATTTTATGGACATTTTATTTACAAGATCGGGTTTTTTTCTAGTTATTATTTTAATCTTATAAATACATAACATCAGATGATGTACAAGATACAAAACGTAAGAAGATACATATGTATAGGAGGCCTAGAAGGGGTCTACAGAATAAAGAATAAGGTCAAAGAGAACAGAAATACACACTAGGCTTTCTAAGGAGGAACCTGAACATAAGTTCAACATCCATTAAAGAGCAAGCATATAAGTCCATAGTAAGACCATCACTAGAGTATGCTTGCTCTGTGTGGGATCAATACTTACAACAGGACATAGATAGCATTGAAAAAGTTCAAAGAAGGGCTGCACGTTTTGTTACCAACAAACACAGAAACACCTCAAGCGTTGGTAACATGTTACAAAATCATGAATGGCGCAGCCTCTCTGACAGAAGAAAAGACTCCAGATTGGTAATGCTTTACAAAATTGAACACGAAAAGATTGCAATACCTAAAAATAATAAAGTACATTTTTGTAATTCCACAAACAAGACAAACAAGACATTCTATTCGAACAGCTTCCAAATTCCATCCTGCAAAACACAGTACAGAAAAAATCCTATTTTCCAAGAACTATTACCGACTGGAACAAACTACCGGATAACATTGTAAATTGCACTTCAGTAGACTCTTTCAAATCTTCAATTTCAAAGCATCAGTATTAACTCAAAACATCTTACTTAATTATACAAAACATGTTATCTTTTAAACTTTTTCGTATTTTTTTTAAAATTGTACATTTTTCAATCTATGTCTTGTAAGTTTCCTCCTGTGACATAATCTTCAATTTGTTGAAGGCGGTCACTAAATGGTAGAATAGAGAATAGAATAGAATAGGTCAACAAAATAAATAACGGAGAACATTTTAGTTACAATACAATCAAAAACAGCAGAGTATAAATGAGATATAAAAAGTAAGGGAAAAAGAATTAAAGGCAAAATAGATGTAAAAACATTTAGAAAAAAAATTAAGCTTACAAAAATGGTAAGTATACAGAAGAAATGAAGACATCCCCTTCACCAGACCCTCATGTAGCAAAAGGCACCCAAATAAACAAATGTCTGTGTTGGGTTGTTTTTTTTGTGTCTCTGCAAAAAGTAATTTCACGTGGTTGAAAATTAAACAACTATTGTGTAGCTAGAGACAGTTGATTGTGCAATATATTATATGCAACCGAGCTCTTGACCAGAGCAATGAAAACATGTCTAATTAACAAAGATTGATTTTGAATAACCGCTTACACGTCACAGCATATTTTTTATTTGTGTTTATATTTATTTTAAATTTATTAGTTGGGTTTGAACTTGTAAGAACGATAATCCAGTTTCGTAACCGTTATCTTTTTCTTTTATAGTTTTAAGTCTTTTAATTATCTGTAGATACTCGTCTGTCCTTATTCTATATGAATTGGCTTTTTTATTTTAATTGATTTTAACAGTGCATTTTGTACTTATCTTTTAAAGGTTGAACAGTTATAAAAAGTGGTATTGTATTGTAAATAATCTTAAAACAAACAATACCAATAACCAAAAATATGAGCATTTTTTTTGTATGAACAGCTTACATTACGAAACGTGTCAATCAGATTACCTTGTTACATCATAATTCCCGTAACATATCATATCAAAAACGATTTTCACACAATTGACTGTAAAAATCGACAACTATTAAATAAATCGGATCAGCGATGAGTATTGTCATTTGCAATTAGGATTATTACATCATATTACAAAATAAAAAATAAAATATTGTCTTGTCTACATAAATAGCCATAGAGAAAGGTATTCTGAATGCCATTTTATCTGAGGACATTTGTAAGTCTATGAAATAAAAACACTGCGAAAAATACCAATCTAGACTTTCTCGGTACTAGAACAAAGCTTTATTTGCAATTTAAATGATTTGTTTAATATTCTAAGTATGATTTTTATTGACATATATTGGAAAATAACTAATATTCACAATGACTTGACGAGACACACTAGGTTCCTTAACTCTTTACATTTAGTATAATATAAATTGTCTAAAGTTCCTTGCTTTATTCGTTGTGTTTGCTATTCAAGTGTAACATTGCAGTATACCTATCTCCCGCTCTATTTTTACTTTCAAATGTTCCATCGAATGCCACACTCAGGCTTTCCATAATTAGGAAGACACTACCAATTATTTGAGCATTCTATTAACAAACAGTTAACTTCTTTGACTAATCTTTGGAAACTATTTCATTGTAATGTTTTATTATCCATGGACGAAGTTAGATTTTATCCAAACCATTTTATGGATACAAAACAATTATCAACCTAGCTGTATTGACTTTCAAAATATCAAAGGCAACTGTGTTGCAGAATTATGAAGGTCTGAGTGGGCATTTCACTTCTGTATATATATTTTTTTATGTTTTTGTGTCATTTTCACCATGATAATTCTTTATTTTTTAGTCCATTCATCTCTATTGTTAATTTTTAGGGCCTTTTCTTCTATTCTTTAATTAAACTAATAAAAAAAATTAGATTTGACACTATGATTCTCAATTACGTTTACCCATCCAGACCCGCAATTACATGTATAAGAATCTAATATTTGTTTTTGACTTTTAATATCGCTAAGATAAATGAGTTTTGGCTGAATACACAAAATGTTTAATCTAGCTAATAGCCTTTTATTTTATCGAAGGATAAGTAATAAGGCCTTCCAGTCTATTTCTTTTTTGCAGCATTAAAGAACGCAGTGGAAATCAATTACGGAAAACTAAAAAAAAGTTTAGTATATAATACAATCAATCATGGATAAATTTATAGAATAGAATAGCAACCTTATTTTGATTCGGCATAGCGTAAATAATCAAACATGGGATCAAGTGAGCTTTTTACCAAATGTAAATAGCATTTAGATATTCTTAACTTATAAAGTTATAAAATAAATACGAATAACCTTGAGCTGAAATATTGACCCATGAACGTTATTTAAAGAGCTTGAGCTGTTGTAAAAAAATATCATAAGAGTAAAAATACTCGTAAGTCATACACATTTTAGTATAATGACCAGTTCATATCGTAAGATTCTTTGTAGCTGAAGCTTAATACAACTATTGAAATATCTTAATTGGTTGTAAAACAACATTATACAAAATTCCTTTCCGTTTGAAAGTAAGATTTCCGAACAAAAAAATTCCCTTACAGTTTCCGTCGTAAAGGATGACGGCTTGTTTCACAAATATGCAAGAGGAATTCTTAAAAAAAGTAAAATAAAGTAAAAGTAAAGTAATCTTTGATCATCCTTATTTAAAGTCAGCGTAAATAGCCGGTTTTATGAAGAAATTTTAACTTGAATTCTAGGGTGAGTTCTAAAATGTTAAATAGTAGAATTGGTATATTGGCACCCTTTCCTACACGTAAATACGTATTAATGGTATAAAAGGTACATGTAAGTAAATGTATATTGCATAACTTCTTCCTGTTTGATATTGACCCCCGGGTAGAAATAATCAAACATGAGAAAGAGAGATCAATGAATGTTCTTTTTTCCCTACTGTTTTTAATCATTTCCTACATGAAATTGATTTGCAGTTTTCAATAATTCATGCTATTTCAATTTAAACTTCATTGTTTTCTTAATGCATCTGCATGGCTCGTTACATTTTCATCAAAGCACCCATGAATAAACCCAGAAAAATCAATCAATGTATGTTTGTACAATTTTGTAGGCATTTTACATCCATTGTGTATATTGTATTGTATTGTTTGTATATGCCTTCAAACCCCAGGGGTATAAATGTGCATTTGATAAATAAATTATTTTCCTGTCCATTTGTAAGTAATTGTTTCCTTATACTTCAGATAAAATTCCAAAATATTGAATTTCGATACATTTTAACAAATACAAATAAGCATTTAAATACAAAGTTTTTCATAGTGAACATTTAAAGTATGTAAATGATGATAGTTAAACAAAAACTGAGGTTGAAATCCACTCAAGTCAAATTCAATATTATTCGATACAAAATTATGATATGGTATGATTAATTTTCAATGAGACGACCCTCCCTAGCAATGTTGCAATATTAAAACATAAGAACTATGAAAATCAGCAGAAAAGTACTTAACTCATCAAATAGATACATAAATACATCTAACAAAAAACAGACCGGACGTGGCAGGGTACTTATACATCCCAAAACCAACATAAAGAGTCTAAATACAGATCTAAGTGTTCTAGCACTTACTGGTAGCTAGTTCAATTATATATTTTAACATGAGAAAATTTTTTCTCTAGAATACAGAAACCTACAGAAAAGCCACCGTGCATAATGTACATGCATGCACATGGGTGGAAGTTTAAGCACTATACATTTGCAAGTCTCTCTTTTTGACACCCATACATTTGAGAGAGAAAAAAATCTTCTAATGAGCGATATCTTCTGATTAGATCTTACATTAACATGTTTTAATATTGACATTATGAAAATTGTATCGGGTATACATATTGATGTTGCTGACCCGAACCTGAAATTGTTTACATCTAGTAACCTAAATGTACATAAGTGTTTAGAAAAATCCTAAGTATAAAAACACAAAATCAGGTATTGTAAATTCTGTATTAACAGTGGCTTTCAAATCGAAATTGAAAACGTCATTTTAATTTATCATAGCGTATGTTTACACATTCAACTCAAAAGGTCAAAAAAGAAATTGATACTTTGAAATTGATTCAATCATGTTATTTGAATGAAATTTACTTTTCATGTAGCCTAAACATGAAAAGTTTACTTATACTTTAAATTCAAATAGAATGATGTTAGAAAATGTCACGGGGTCGATTGGTAGAAAAAAGTCAAATGCACTTTTTAACATTTCTCTTTCCATTTTAAAAGTAAAGGAATTGACCTGTTTATTGCAAGAATTTTAATAACCCATACAGAACAAAATAATTTTATGATATATATTTATAATACATGGTAGGATTGCTATAAAGACAACTAGTTGTAACACAGTGCATAATGTACGTATTGGCATGAAGATGGAATAGATTGCAGATTAGTTTAATTGTTTATCGTTAAGAATATTAAGGATAATAATTTTTTATATTAATATCAGTATAACAATGTGAAATCACTTAAACCCTCACCGGGATTCAAACTCATACAATTGAGATATCGAGACAACTCGCTGCAATGTATCCAGGGTCTTTATGCATTACCGTGACTAATTTTGCATATGAAGCAGAAGCAGATTATAAGATTTATAAATTTCCCAATTCCCACATTCTCTTGAAAATCAGTTTTTGTTTCATTAATACATAAAATTTGGAGTGGGTTATGAATGTATGGTCATCTCCTATTTGATAATAAAGCCCAAGTTATAAAGAGCCCCCAAAAATTCAGAGGTGGATTTAAGGGGGGAGGGGGCAAAGTTCCCCTTTTGTGGGAAACATTTAGTTGATTATATAGAGAATCACTGAGTCATGACTGGAGCGGGTTCCCTCTTAGGCAGTTTGTGGGTCCTTCTTAAGAACATTGTCTGTATTCGCTTCTGAAGATAAGCGTCTGTTTGAATGTCTGGGATGTATAAGAACATGTACATGTACGTAGACACGTCAAATTGGTAGTCAATGTCGATATAAACCACCCTCGGCGTGATCACGACTGATTAGTCAGCATCCTACTCTCTCCTAACGTGTAGGAACCCTTATAAGTACGCCTGTGAGTTCCATGGTTGGTTTTCTGCAAGTCATAACATATGCACAATCTAACAAAGTACTCAGGGTCTTTCTACCAAAATACTTTTTTAAGTTTACTTTTGTTCATATCCTTTAATTTTTACCTTAAATCAAATAATTAATCTGGTTAATCCTATAATTTATACATTAAATTACTTTTGACTTTTATAATGAGTTTGTATTGACCCGAATTGTACGCTGTATGAGGTCTTTAAGTGCAAAGTTCATTTTTGTAAATTCCTTAAGAATCTTTGATACCAAATATTAAAGCCATCCTTAATTCATTTATAACTTTGCATTATCTATAGATAATTTATTATATAAATAATTCTTGTCTTTTCATGTTTGCGGTGTATCTCATATTATTTCTGTTCCTTAATCCTTCATGTTTTTAAATATTTTTCTTAAAATGTATAAAACAGGATTAAGTCCCATTAAATTTCAAGGTCACGAAACGTGTTTAAATCCCAATCATTCAATCATGTTTACTTTAAAAATTGATTCATTAACGTTGATAAAAATCTTTACTATATACACCTTTCTAACCAAAAGAAACACCTTTCTATCCAAAAGAAAAATACCACCCCCCCCCCTTTTGTTGGTTTTTATAGAAGAATGATATGACATGCAACGACTGGGTACGTTTTCCGATCGGCAGACAAAATCTACATTACATGAATGAAAATATTATTAAAAAGAAACGGTTGCTTGTAATTTCTCATAATCATTTGAACATGGGGTAGACGAATTACATCTGATGCACTGACTATTCATTTATTTTGTGAGGCTGTGTGTGAAAAAAGGGGGGGGGGGTAATACCAATGATTGCAATTTCTTTAAAATATAGCTGGTTGGAGATTGAAAATGAAAATGATAGAATGTTTTCATTAAAATTTAGACCCCCCCCCCCCCAAGAACAATACAACATTGAGTTTAAACAAGTTTTTTCCAGGTTATTGAAAAAGACCTCTCTTGCTACTCGAAACGATGTAACGGTGTTTCAAGTATCCATTGGCGGATCCAGGGGGGGGGGGGGGGGCTTCCGGGGTTTTGGACCCCCCTTTTTTTGGACGATCAATGCATTTGAATGGGAGCATATAGTTGGAACCCCCCTTTACTCTGGGTTGGGAACCCCCTTTTTTAAAATGGCTGGATCCGCCCCTGGTATCTATGACTGGATATATAGTCAACATTTTACAGCATTAAAACTATACTTAAATCTTCTAGTGTCTTAGTGGCATAGAAATCAATTTAAAGATATATTTTGAAACTCGATAAATGTCAGAAATACGACAACTTAATGAAATCTTACCATTATAATGATTGATAGTAATTCCGTTCTCTTATTATTGGTAGCTCAAATCTTTATGTATAGTATATAGTAAATATTATAGATCGGGTTCGTCACCGATCGGCGGATTTATTAATTGATCGGGAAAGCCTATAGCAAATATTTTTGTTGTTGTAATAAAGTAATTTAAAAGTTAACCGGTTCATGACTACCGGCCGAATCGTAGAATATCTATATAAAGATGTTGTTTTATAAAACTTTTTTGAAATTTAGAAAAATAGCGTCTTAAGCAAAATGAATTACACAACCTTGCACATGGATATGTTTTCAATCGAACATTTTATATTAATCAAATTTATGACCTTTTGTCGAACCATTTTATTACATTACTACCGATAATTATAATTTCCAACGGTTCGATAGTATAGTGGGAAATTATTGTAATAACGGTACTAGTGAATACTATTGATACGGGTACTTCTTATGTACACGTATATACATACATGTATCACGTGATACTGATATTTAGCGGGAATATTTTCCCTTGTTGGTCACTTCTAGCCAAGCATCAGACTGGACAACAGTGAAATAAATTTCATTTTCTATTGAATTGTTATTCAAATTTGTATTTAGTAGGGATTTATATAGTAACTTGATTTATTATTTATTCCATATAGTATATTTATTCAGTTATACACAGTCCAAGTGTACCTCTCGAGACGGTCTTCCGAGCATTTGGGTTTGGACACAGGTTTCCAAAATTTTCCACTTTATTTAAAATGTAGTCTTTTGACTGCAGTTTAAATGGAGTTTGAACCGAGGTAACTCGTTTTTGTTGGTTTTTCCTGGCCGGCGGGATCGTTTATGACAGAGCCCATATTTTTGAACACAATTATATATCTATTATATTTATATTAATAAAATATGGGGTCCACCAGTATTGCTGGGCTATCGGCTATATATAGTATTTTAGTATTTATTGATATGCCTAGAAATAGTATTTAGTAAAGTTGATACGACACAAAACAAGTCTCTCGATCGGTTTGTCCTTATCGAATTTAAATAGCCCTTTGTTAAGTTAGCTCGAAAGGAAACGTATATAAATACGCTAGCTATATATATAATAACAACATTTGAATCTATTCACAAATCAAATATATTGTTCTATACTTCTCTATTGTGTTTGTTTTCTTATCCCTTTCTAAATTCTTTTAAATTTTATTCTTTGTTGTCCTCAAAATAGGAAACTTACTTACATTAAGATAAATAAAATCCAAATAGCTTAACTAATAGAGTTAATATATAGGTTTAAAAAAGATGAAATACTGCATGAGTGATGAATATTGTTGTTAGCTTTCCGTCCAGTGACAAATATTTCATGCACACAATTCTGTTGTCGTAAACTTTTGTGTAGCTAAGAGTTTCGGAAAAAACCTCAATCAGACATGCATGTCACTTAATGACCTTGACCCCTTAAATATTAAAATGTATAGGCATCCAAAGCAAGAGCATATTATAATAGGACTGCTACAATTAAAACAGTCAGCTTATGTATTGTTATTACAGTATTGTCCCGGAAGGTAAAAAGAGGGTTAGCGATCCCGCATACATGTTTAACCTTGCCACATTCTATGTGTGCCTGTCCCAAGTCGGGAGTCTGTTATTCAATGTCAGGCCGCAAGTGTATTCGTTTAAATTGTTTTTTAGCATTATTTTTCTCATTTCGTGGTCTTTTATGATAACTTATGCTGCAAACAATATGAGGTTTGCTAATTGTTGATGCTGTAAGGTACTTGCTAACATCTAGTCTTTGGAGGATAGTTGTCTTATTGGTAATTCTTCCACAACTTCTAATTTTTAAATTAAATTATGACCTGTTGAGGCAATTGCAACCTATATTTTTTATCAAATAATTCATTATTTGGAATATTGAAAGTCTTAATTTAATGAATAAGATGAAGACGAATATACATGGCCTACCGTTGCACATTTCACCAAAACTGAGTATGGAAACAGGGAATGTGTTTAACAGTCAACAACCCTAACACACAGCATAAACCAGTCCAAGGCCACCAATTTATCTTTAACACAGCAAAAAATCCTGCACCAGTTTGCGGGCTTTAGCTGGCCCCTAAAAATGTGTTTTAGATCAGCGAAACTATGTAGACGTCACACTAAACCCCGAAATATATAAACGAATCAAGATTTAAAAAAAAAAACACGGGGTAAAACGTGTTTTGTAATATGTCAGCCCCACGCTATGCCTCAAGCCAATGTAGCAGCAAGTTTATTTCTGATAGGAATTCAAATTTGCATCTGTAAAATTGCGTAAGATGATGAAATATTAAAAGACGATAAAAGTACTCTACGCTCTATTTTTACAAAAAGTTTTTAATTTTAACGTGCGTTTGTATTGTGTATTATCATATACTTAGACTAAATAACATATGATTTTTACCGTATGATAATAGCATTAAATTAAAGTATTTTCCATATTTTTCGAATTTGTGCTTAGCGGGCTGATATGAAAAGTTTATCACATGCTTCGATTGTTATCACATGCCTTTCCGTAACGTTATCACATGGCATTCCGGTGGTACTCGGCAATTTCCGGAAAATACACCTCAATGCTACGTTTTCAGTGAAAAACATTACATAGTAGTGTACAAAATAATTATTTGAATACTGGAAAGTATATTGTGTAAAATAATTAAATTAAATTAAAAAAAAATTTTAATTATTAAATCAAGGTATTTTTTAAAGTTTTTCTGAAACATTATTTAAAAAGTTACTTTAAAAAAGTTGACTTTTCCAAACAATGTTCATTATGTATATTGTTGAATTATTTTTCTGTCGATTGGCCCTTATAAAAATATAGGTTTTTTTCTCTATTGAGGCATAAGATAGAAAGATTTCATATTGAATGTATCAAATTTTGGGTCCGACGTCCGTGAACTTTTTACTCTTTCAACTTCTTTTCGGGAACCACGTAGAAGGATCAATATCTGAATCTGTTGTTTTTCTTTACTGTTGAAGCATATGATAAAAAGATCATAACATGTCATTTTTCATATCGCATGTATTATATCAGCCCTCGGTCAATATCAGCCCTCGAGCCATGCGGCTCTTGAGCTGATATTGAACCTTAGGCTGATAATACATGCGATATGAAAAATGCCATGTAATAATCTGATAATATAACACTGATATATTGACTAAAATAATATAGAATGATAAACAAAAAGAAATTGGAGCTTTGCCAAGCATTTATATTCTAAATGAGCTGAGAACAAATGCAATTTATGTTTTGTGACTATGCATGATTGTTTTATTTATACGACAACCTTTTTTGAAAAAAAAATGATTTGAGTTGATTCAGAATCATGCAACACTAATTAATTTTTGTATCAGATGACGTAAAATTCCAAGAACCTGTATGCTTTTCATGGGTACATACACATGCAATGATAAAGAGAAGATATTCGCGTTTTCGACTTCGCGATTTCGCTTTTTCACCTATAGAATATGAAAGGCGAAAACGCGAAATGGCCTTAACAGGCCACCATAGGTATTATTTCCAATGAGACAAATCTTCACAAGATACCTGATGACACAGAAATTAACAAATATAAGTAACCGTATGGCCTTCATAAATTGGCAAAGCCCATACCTTAGTTAGCTACAAAGGGTATCAAAATGAGCCTTTATAATAAGACTAGCCATTGTATAAAACCAAATTGTATATTCTCAATGCATTGTTACAGCGTGTTAAACACAGTTGCATAATAAATTAGCGATACATGTATCATTAATGTGTGTTTAATATCATAAAATTTCTGTAAAAGAATTTAGAAATATCTTAATTCAATTGGTTTTTAAATCATCAATTATTTGAAGTTCATGGTTGAAAATAATAGTCTACCCTCTCGTGTAATTCAGAATAGGGTTATTAGATTTAAGTATTTTGAAGTGTTTTGTGCCATTTGTATAAAACCTTTCTAAAACACTTAAACACGAAATATGACTTAAATAATATATTTTATATTCATAGATATAAACAAATCTGTTTGTGTGAACACTTTAACAGTTAAATATAACAAAACAAATATTTTAGTTCACTTTGGTCCTTATAATTATTTGTTAAAAATTATTTTTCCGTTATGTCGTTGTAAGGCACCGAAAATTTGTCGAATATACCCCCCTTGGAAAAGATGATTAAGATAATGATTTAAAAATGAAGGCATCCAAGAACATGTCTATTTGGCCATTAATTTTTTGTTGAAAATTATTTTTCCGTTATGTCAGCAAAGGAGCACACACATTGGTCGAAGATATTCCCATGAAACCGGGAAATAAGATAAAATTAAAAAAAAAATGAAATGAAATGAAAGCATTTTCGAAATCAATGCAGCCTTTCCATTAACAGGGAGCTACCATTTGATTTTAATGGGGGGGGGGGGGCTAGGATGAAATTTGAAAAAAAAGCAGGACAGGAGTTTTGAGTAAAAAAAAAAGGCAGGATGAGCAACTTGGCAAAAACAAAAGGCAGGATGACAATTTAGGTAAAAAAAAGTCGGGATAAACTAAAAAAAAAAGGCAGGACCGAATAGAGTGATAAATAAAAAGGCAGGACAGAGATTACAACTAAACAAATAAGCAGGACAAAAATTTTCACCCCCCCCCCCATAAAAATCTAATGGTAGCTCCCTAATCCAAAAATCAAACAACTATTAAGAATGACCCATAGTATTATACAGATAATGGGTTCTTGATTTAAATCAATTTATCGAAATGATACGGTTATAGTGTATAAAACAAATATTGTTCTTTGAGATTTAAATACCAATTTAGTTTTAAATATCAAACTAAAATGATGGACCTCGTCATAAAATTTTGATCCAAATTTTGGACGGTGATTGTCTTGTGTATTCTATTTTGTTTAAATAAATGTTGGAAATTCCCGAATGCAGCGCGGTGCATGTGAAAATACGGAGTGAAAACAACCAATCAAGTCGAAGAAGTGCAAACACTTCACAGAACACCTTAAGATTGAGCAACATACAAGCCAGTGACGTTCCAGGAGGTTACTCCACATATTCAATGATTTTGGGTTTTTTCTTCAAAACAGTATGCCAGCAAAAGGATCTTTTAGAGTATATTAATCATTTAACAGATCAAAGGAAGAAAAACACACTTTTAGATAAGATTTTTCTATGTATACCAATATTTTTGTGAAAGTCTTTCACTGTTAAAACTTCTTGGTAGCAAGTTAAATGTAAAAATATATCTAAGCAAAAAAAAACAACAAAAAAAACAACAAGACTTCTTATTGACGAACTAATTAGCATAATAAACATATATGTTGGGTTTTCAAAAAGAATTCGTGCCTTGAAATAATTTACATGCCTTTTCAAAAAATTCTATTACTTAAGCCTATTTTTTTTTTATCATCCTTAATTATCTATCAGTTTAATAAAATAAAATGCATTTCCATTTATAGTGCCTGTAATTCAGTTTTATTAACTAGAGCTGTTAGAATATAAACAATTGATCGGCTTCTTACGCTCTGCCACATTTACCCTTATAATTTGGGTTTCTAAATTCACTTAAAGTCCAATGGAAAAAAAGTAAACTAATTTACCTATCATTTATCCTTATTTATTTTATATCTTATCTTTATTTATACAATTATTACATCTTACCTGTTTCGTTTTAGTTGATTTTGTTGTTTTTGAACTCATTGTGTCTTCCTATGTAAACTATAATGATATCAAATATATAATATTTCACAATAACTGTGAACATGGTCCTTTTATATGTGACTGGTTCCCCGTCGCTAACGACGCTTAAGAGCTTTAAACAATTTATTGACACTTTAATCAATTTTCTACATGTTTTTCACAAATTCAATATGTTTGAACAATTAACAATAATTATAACTATAGTTGAAAGGCCATGTTATTAAACAAAGTGACGAATAATAATTTTGAATACAGAAATTCAAAGCCGTTGTTATTTATTTAATTATTTGTTTTTGTTATAAGACAATGTACATGTATTGTATACTTCAATGTTGATTTTAACTCTGCAAACATTATTTTGACAAATGAATAAAATAAACATTTGTGTTTTTTAATCAAATTATTGTGCCATGAAAGATTTATCTCGGTGAAATTTAAAAAATCCTAAATGCATGTGCATTTTTAATTAAATTTGTTTAATTGAACTTTCAATGCCGATCATTATTTAAACGATTGTTAAATATTGTTATACTTCATGGCAACTTGATGGAAAAACTGATAACGAATTTCAACAATAGTAAAAAATATGTATTGAGATTAAAAAACACAATAACGAAAATCGGGTATTGCATTGTTTCACAATTTTATGTCGAACCTGTTTATAGCAGGCTATACAATATGAGTTTTTTTTTTTCATTACTGACGGCCATAATTATGTTGACCTATAATAATAATTTGCTTACATCACCTTCATTTAAACTCTGATGGAGGTTTTTTTTATTTGGAAATCATACCACATTTCCTTATTTTATATATATATATATATATATTTTATATGTACGTCTGAATCAGTGACAACTCTACAACAGATGTATCCATCGGATCGCCATCAATGATGGTGATACATGGCTGTGTACATAATGTATATACAACTCGTCTAAAAATCAACCCAACAATGTTAGATAATTTTTGGTTCTTCCCTCGCCGGGATTCGAACCCATGCTACTGTGATATCGTGACACCAAATCGCCTGCACTGCAGCCGTCCCGCTAGAGCTGAACGGGTCGTTGTCGACCTGGGTACTCCATCAACGTACCCTGGGTACTTTTACTTTCAATGATGGTACCCTGGGTACCGTGTTTTGTCATACACGTACCCTCGTTTGAAATAAAATGCGTCATGGTACCGCGAAGTATTAAACGTACCCTACTCTCGTCTTAAAACCACGTGATTGCTATCGGAACATCTCAACGTTCAACATTGTCATCCTCTTTAGGTGTGATGTACTTCTTCTTTATATCACGTTTGTAGCTGACCAAGTCAATTTACTTCAACAACTGATGACTTGTCAAACTGTTTTCTAACTCATTGCCACCAACAGCAACATGGAAGGTTCGGAGAAATTGATCATGTTCGTTCTCATCTGATTCTGTTTCTGAATCATTGTAACCCCGAATCAAATCCATCGTCCATTTGTTGTTTACAAGTGTAGAATATAATTAAAAATCAACCCACGGGCTAACCACCAACATCCGACTATTCGGAACTCCTAAGAAATCTCGCGATAAATTTCAAGACTCAAATCGGTACGAAGCTGGGTACGATTATCGACGGAAACGTACCCTATCGGTACCATTCATCCAAAACACGGTATCCAGGGTACCATCATTGAAAGTAAAAGTACCCAGGGTACGTTGATGGAGTACCCAGGTCGACAACGACCCGTTCAGCCCCGCGAGACCACACGACCACCTGGGCTCTCAAAAAAAGAGCTTTCGCTGGCCGTGTGTTACCTTTCCTCGTCAGTTTTAATCTAGCGGCGTACTACAGTACATGATATATAAGGCATGAAGATGCATTATTTATAGATGATTCATTTAACATCAGAATCTCACTGAGGAAGGATATCTGTATTGTATTTGGAGTTGTGGTGTACACTTTTTTAGGCGTTTAATTTATTTATAATTGTGTACATGTATCGTTACTCGTTACGATCCAGCGCCCTCGTGGGGAAGATTGTTGACTAGAGGTTTTATATATATTTTTTATTTTTAGTCTTTATCGAGTGATCTATTACGCGATCCGATTTTTCTTACAACCTTACCATCAGACAAACCATGTCTTTTTTTAGACTGAAAAATGATTCATTTAACATCAGAATCTCACTGAGGAAGGATATCTGTTATCCGAAATATTTATAAATAATTAGTTACCTTTTTTTGTATTTATAAATAATAACATTTATAGTTACCTTTTTTTGTATTTGGAGTTGTTGTGTACACTTTTTTAGGGGTTTTATATATACGTTTTATTTAAATATACTTTTTCACTTTTTTTGTCTTTTGTAAAATGTTGTTTGTATTGTATTTAACCCCTTCTACGACGAAATTTGTTTTACATGCACACGTATAAAAAATGCGGTTTTTATCTAACGCAATCATAGGTTTGAACGCATTTTTCAATTTAGACTTGTTTTATATGTAACAAAATCTTCTTTAAACGATTGATTATTTTTGTCAATCTGATGAGTTAAGCCTTTTTCAACTGATTTTTATAGTTCGTTCTTATGTTGTACTGTTATACCATTGTCCCAGGTTAGGGGGAGGGTTGGGATGTATGTTTGTGCCTGTCCCAAATCAGGGGCCTGTAATTCAGTGGTTGTCGTTTGTTTATGTGCTACGTATTTGTTTTTCGTTCATTTTTTGTACATAAATAAGGCCGTTAGTTTTCTCGTTTCAATTGTTTTACATAGTCATTTCGGGGCCTTTTATAGCTGACTATGCGGTATGGGCTTTGCTCATTGTTGAAGGCCGTATGGTGACCTGTAGTTGTTATAAAACAATCAAAACGAGAAAAATAACGGCTGTTCAGTCTTTATAAGTTTTGTAGTACGTCAACACGTTGATTGTCTTTATTGTAAGTATTAACATTAGGGTATCAAAAGAGAGGTGAAAGATACCTAAGGGCAGAGACATATATACACAAATCAAAATGGCGATCTCGTTAAAGTCTCGTGTGCTGCGTGTTTTTGGTAGGATTTCGCTGACCACGGTTACAGTTGCCAATCTCTGTGTATATATGTCTCTGCTAAGGGATATTCAAACTCAAGAGTAAAAAAAACGACCTGACAATGTCTTAGCAAAAACAAAAACTGATCAAAAGGTAAACAACAGAACCCAAAACACTACATAGAATACTTAAAACTGAGCAACTAGAATCCCCATGAAAAAGTAATGTCGATATATTTTTCGTATAGTATGTCAAGTCAGAAATACGAAGGAGATTTTAAAACCTTTTCTACCAACCGGTAAAATTGAGATATTAGATATAGGAAGATGTGTTGTGAGTGCCAACGAGACAACTCTCCATCCAAATAACAATTTATAAAATTAAACCATTATAGGTCAATGTACGGCCTTCAACACGGAGCCTTGACTCACATTGAACAACAAGCTATAAAGGGCCCCAAAATTACTAGTGTAAAACCATTCAAACGGGAAAACCAACGGTCTAATCTATATAAAAAAAACAAGAAACGAGAAACACGTATAAATTACATAAACAAAGTTTAACGACAACTACTGTACATCAGATTTCTGACTTAGGCCAGGTGCAAACATTTGCAGCGGGATTAAACGTTTTAATGGTACCAAACCTTCTCCCTTTTTCTAAAACAATAGTATATTGTCTATAAAGGTCCGGGACGTTTGCGTTTTTTCATAGGACATTTGCGCTTTTATTTACATTACCAAGGAGGTTACATGAGACGTCATATACCCTCCTTGATAGTACCAAGTATCTTGAAATTTATACCCTAGCTTATCTATAGGAAACATTGGTAAACATCGTATTATACATTGTGTTTAAAAAGCATTTGATTTTGATATTTTATTTTATTTCTAAAGACATGTTTTCGAGGCCAGAAATATTAAGCTCGGATCATCAATCACGTGGTTGAGAACTTGCTTAATGATTGGCTGATATCATGTATTTTACACGCAACTCCCCTAGGCTTCCGGAAGTATACAAAAGACATTTTTCTTTCTATGTGAACACTTCATGATTGCACAATCTTATAAACAGACTTAGTCCATAATAAAAGAAAAAAGTAATTGATTATGTTTGTAACTATTAAAATATGTAAAATGAAAAACTAAAATTCGTGATTGTTATTCTTTTATATTTTTATTTAGATTAACCAATAGCACTGCTATGTAGTAGCAAAATCCACTTTGTCGTCAAACCTGCAAAAGACAAAAAAAAATAATCATAAACACAAACTTTTAGTTAAACATGTTAAACATGAAGCTTCAATAAATAATGTCTAAATTCGTTTTTTCTTACACTTTTATGCATGGAACGAAAAAATAGTCAGCCTTATTGAAGTTATGCCGCTCCCATTAAATTTCAACACCCCTTACCAGTTTCTGTTATATTTTCTATACAATTGCAAATTACATAAATTCAAACTGATCATAATACCTACTTATACTACACAGAGATATTTAACGACATTGATTGGCTATGGTCAAAATGTTATGACCAAATACATGTACAGTGACACCTGTTTAAACCGAACCTCTTTGGGAATCTAGATTTTGTTAGGTTTTGGCCGATGTTTGGTTTTATTAGAACGTATATAATTTGATATGACGGGGTCTCAAGAATACGTTTGGTTTATACAGGTTTTCGGTTTATGCAGGCTTCGGTTTAGACAGGTTGAACTGTAACAGAGTGTCTGCCTTCTATGTTGATTATACCTCGAACATCGTTGTCATTAATTCTTTAAAACATACTAGTATTTATAAAACTACAAGTGTGGACAAAGACCAGTGTGGGTAGTATGTTTGCATGTTTTACAGTGTTTTCTGACAAAAAAAAAGTTCTCTGATTACACAACAATAACATACACAATTGCTTAACTTACATATTATCCGACTCTGTTTCCTGTGGCATTGGTGAACTGGAGGAGAAGCAAGAATCCGAATACTGAAAGGAGAAATATATGCATAAATAGATATAATAAGATGTGATTTGAGTGCTAATGAGACAACACTCCATGTTAAAGTAAACTAATATAGGTCAAAGTACGGTCTTCAACACGGAACCTTGGCTCACATTGAACAGCAAGCAATAAAGGACACAACGAATGACTAGTGTAAACCCCTTCAAATTGTTTATTTTCTAGTCTATCGAACTAGTGGTAGACCAATTAATGTTTAGCCTTAGAAACATATACAAATCAATAAGGTTATTAATAGAGGAAGAGCATTCTTTATAGATATCGAAACTCGGATCGAAGAGTTTATAATAACGGGAACGGTTCAAATTTTAATGAACCCGAAACGAATTTTGGACAATAAAGGCTCCAGGTCTAAATATTTAAATATCAAAACATAATGCAAACTATTATTGTTTACAAGTTTTTTTTTCAGTTGTTGTTCTATAAAAAAAAGCAGCAAAGAAATGGTATTTTTCTTGGTTTTCCTCATCTTTAATTAAGCCTTCGCCTTGGAAGAAAAGCATATTTATAACATAAATACAAATTCAAGATTGTCCTTTAGATTCTAACACCGGTAACCGCGTTTCAACAGAATTATTTGCTAACTAAACCAAAGTGTAGATAACACTACCTATGTGCATTGATAAATACATGTGTAACACGATTATATCAAAACTATTTAAACTAAAAAAAATATGCAGAAATTAATACTTACAGTAGTTAAGCAGTTTTGCATTCTGGGCCTGCGCTGTGAGAGCATTTCCGGTGTTGTATAATCCGGTCTGTTGCTGGTATGCACCCAGTTGGTTTGCGTAGTAATATGGGTAAGCACCGGTCATCTGGTATCCTGGATGCATCTGGGATTGAACCACGACAAAGGCGACAAGACAGGGAATGAGTACCAACAAAATTGAAGTGTTCATCTTGATATTATTTTTGGACTCAACCTATAAAACAAATAAATGTTTTTTAATTGATTATTTTTTTATTATTTTTATTGTTTTAACATTTGTATATTTAAATAAAAATTAACACATTCACAATTTCACATACATAAATAAATTTAATAAAAAAAAATCCCTTCGTTTTATATATGCATTAACAAAATAGAATATAAAAAGTAAAACTAAAACATCATACAGAATTTATTTTTTTATTTATTTTTTCATATTTTTTTTTATATTGAATGTATTTTAAAACTGGATATACGTATAAATTTTTATGACCGGTGTAATTAAAGTAATATTCTGAATTCTTTATGAATATATTTTTTTTTTATCTTTTTCCAATCTTTAAGAAATCGACTTACTTACCTACTAAGTTAGCAGAACAGTGATAGATTCTTTCAATCGTTACACTTATATACCTTGATTTCCACCGAGCGGAAATTCCTACACAACTTTACATAGTAAACTTCCTTATACTACATTACAGCATACCCTTTTCATTCATGTACATTTATGCATAACATTGTTTACTTGTAATGGACATGTTTATTGGTTTGTATTATGTCATATGTGAACATATTCTATATTATTTTTAAACAACATAGATGTACTATCAATTAGAAGCATTGCTACAATCTCATGTTTGACACAGCAATTCCAATCAAAATTCAGGTGGATAAAAAAAAAAAAATTCATAAAGAATTCAGAATATTACTTTAATTACAAATTAAAAATTAAAAATGTATACGTATATCCAGTTTTAAAGGTAAACTTATACATTCAATATAAACAAATATTTATTTAATTTTTTTTTTTTATTTATTTAAAAGGTCAAAATATGTCTGCTGATGAAATTTCATTTTAAAAGACTTCTTAAAAAAAAATTTTTTTAAATTAAATAAAATTTCAAATGGAAATCGGAAATGGGGAATGTGTCAAAGAGACAACATCCCGATCATATTGCAGACACCAGTCCAAGGCCACCAATGGGTCTTCAATGCAGCGAGAAACATTTTTACATTTTACAATTTATTAGGAAAAACCCGGGTTTGGTAAGATCTTATTATTAAAATCCACGAGAAACCATTTAGAGGATCGATCTCTTCAAAATCATCCGAAAATTTTGGATCCAAGTGTGTTGCAATTCTATCGGATGGTTTTAACATTTGTTTTAGGAGTGAACCAAGGTGAACCATCATCTCCCTTATTATTTCTCTGTTTACTTCTTGAATTACATTAACTTTAAAATAGAACAATGTTAGTATTCGTTGTGGTTACATAGTTTTAAAATAGTTCTTTGGTTTTAATAGATTATATGTAAATATTTGGTAATGACAAAGAAAGCTTGGTTTTTAGTGTTCTTTTTGGTCTGATAGCTCAAAAGTCTTCAACTGTTTCAGTTCTTAAACAATCCTGACTTTCCAATATTCGGCTTTAAGTGGTGTTCCTATAATGAAGATAAATCTAGAAAAGAGCCTCGGTCAATTTAAATGAGTACACTATTAAGTTCGATAGGGCTCAAAAGTGGACCTTATTTCTGTCGTCAATTTCAACATTCGGATTTATTGAACAATATCACAACGAATTCTAGTCAGTGCCATGCCTAGATAGATATAATGTTTTTTTGTAGAAAATTTACGTACTTGCTTTCTTCTTACGAAGTCACAAAAATTACTCATTTTGGTTTTCAACGAAAATTCAATTAGTTACATTAATTACATGGACACGAATCTGAGCGCATGCGTCGACGAAAAAGGTCGTTTAATATCATGTGAATTTTAACATTATACATACTTTTGTCAAGCCAGCGCTTTATGATTCCTTGATATAAATTTGGTTAACATTCAACTAAGAGCAAAAGTTTAGAGGGCCAATAAATAGAACATTTTACAGCATTAAACCCTTAAAGACCTTCAACAAAATAATTACGAATACTATTCGTAGAGCAATATAGTGCAACTTGTATACAAGTTCCTTGCAAAAGATGAAATAATTTATCCATACATTTGATATTAAGGAAATCCCCGTTTTCCTCATTGCAAATTTCACAGACATGTAGCAACAGGTTGGAACCATATATCAGCTGATACTAGTATTTTATATATCTGCGTAACAAAATGTAATTAAACGGATTATATTTCAGTCCATTTCATAACATGGAATTGTTACATGTATACGTACATTTTGAACAGAGGAGTTTCATCCATAGCTGTTAAAAAGTTCTAGCTTTTGCTAAATCCACTCTGTCCACAACTTAAGGAAAACAGGTCAGTCGGACTTAAACGTACACCTATTCAAAAAAACATGGTCATTCATATTAGTATCCTGTTTTAGCAGTTAAACCCTTGATAAAGCGCCCGTGTTCGTTTAGCTCTGTGGGATGTATAATTATATATACATAACCTTGTCGGGTCAGAATAAGGACGTTTTAAAATCCTGTGCCACGTGCAAGGAGAGGTTCACACTCTGTATGTAAAAGAACCCTTGCAAAAACTCTCTCAGGTTCCACATTTTACAAGCGAAATTATTTGTCCCATCCAACATACAATTGTTTTAAATGAAAGACTTTTAAATGTTACGCCTTTTATCTCGTTCGTCCTATTGTTTTGTCTTCATTTAATAGACTTTTAAAAATTCAATCCGCTTTTTCGAGCCACCAGTTTTAGATCATAACACCCTTATTAATAAATATTTTGGTTCAGCCATTCAATACATTTTGCAATTTTATATTTTTTCACCAGTAGTTCAACTACTTAAATTTTAACATAAATGCATTCAATCTTTACTTGTTATTTCATTACAGATGAAACAAAATAGGCTTCCTTGCTACCCCGTCAAGACCTTTGCAAAATATCAAAATGCATGCTAGGCCACAATTAAAATATTTTGGTTTGCCCAAACCCTACCCAAAGGTTGAGATAGTGGGTAGGTAGGTAGGCATTTTCTTTTTTTTTTTCAAAGAGAGAAATTGAAGTATCGGGTGTTTATTAGTCTTCATGTCTATCTGATTAAAAAAAAACTTCTTCAAATGAGGACAATAAAAGAATTTGAGTAGGCAGCTTTTTTATGGGTAGGTAGCGTTTGGGCAAACAAACCTATTCTTTTTATGGCCCTACTGTGATATATGACCTTGTTAATTTCAACACGATCCTGCAACCGGCAAGTTTACGGTACCTTCTGATGGCATGTATTATTTTAGCTGGACCACACTTACAAAGCCTAATAGGGCTTTTATCACGAGTCTTCAATTACATCATGATAACGGAATTATCATTGGAAATCATGCAAGAGCATATGGTTTTAAGGATCTTCTACCATCTAGCCAAAGTGCAGTTGTTGCTATGAAAAAGATGGATACAGTTTACATAAGGAATTGGGCTGATGGTCAATATATGGCCAATTTCTGGTCAAGCTTCAGTGGTTTTAAGATCTAAGGATCTAATTGGCATGCCGATTTGGACATTGCAGATGTTTTACAGTTTTAAGAATAAACAAGTTATGAACACGTGGTTTAACTATTTAAACTACTCAACAGTTGGGAACCTTATCAAAAATTGTAGATCTTAAACAAGCTGTACAATCATCTATACTATTAAACGAGAAGACCTCATTTTGTGTGTCGCTTCTCTTCCCTCCACGATAAATTAATCATCATGCCTCTGTGTTCTATATGTAGCATGCATAGTCGCATTTGTCATCCATTCTTATGATTATTCAGATTGAGTTATTTTTGGAGAAAAACGAAAAAAAAGGAGTCCGAATATTGATTCCGTCATCAAACTGACTTTTAGTCATAGATAAACTTCCGGTTTGAAACACGAACAAGTACAACCAATCGTATGATAGATAACAAAAATGAAAAAATAAATAAGCCAATCACAGCGTTCTCCATATCATGGTGTTTAGATCGCCAGAACCACAACTATTATACCTCCTTAGAGAGGACAATTGTTTTTCGCGTTTATCTACATGTAAACTACGATAATAATACTTTAATATATAGACTCTTTGTATTCTGTCTGCAGTTTTCTTTGAAATATATTACTATTGAAGGGGTCATACCAGTTGAATATATATTAAAAGAAGTAAAACATGTGGAAACAAGAATGTGTCCATAATACACGGATACCACATCGGCACTATATTTACTAAGTCTCGAGTTGATTGGACTTCAACTTCATCAAAAAAATCCTCGACCAAAAACTTTAACCTGAAGCGGGATAGACGAACGGACGCACAGACTAGAAACCATAATGCCCATAAATGGGTCATAAAAATTTATTGTTGGAAGTGAAAGTAGTGATTTGGCAAAAATGAAAGTAGGGTAGAGATTAGAGGGATGAGGCAGTACCTTTTTCGGGACGTCGGGGTCGTGTGTGTTTAAGCCCGGGATTTGGGGATTGTTCCTTACGGGATCCGGGAATATATTTTTCAATTTCGGGATATGATTTCTTTAAATTCTGCATCTCGGGATTTCAATATTTTTAAGCCCTGGATTTCGGGATCAGGACCCCTCCGACCACCCTCAAATTAGCCTTAGTTGGTCTTAGTCATTTATACAAGATTCATATCCTACCATTGGCATGTTAATAAGACTCTCAAAAGAAAAAGCACTTATGGATTTTCCTAGAAGCATATTGTATTAGACTAATAATGGTCTATATATAAGCAGTTACATTTATTTCATGTTTGAAGCGGTACAAATATTTAATTTAATTAGACTTTTAACAAAAGATGCATTGTAGCAAAGGAGAAGATTAATTGTGGTCTGAGGCACGAAACACGAAAATAATTGAATTTAACAGAAAGGAAACAAATATCGGATTTTGGAAAAAGAGAGAGGGCTTTTGATACCTTTTATGAAATTCTCCATACATAATATCTTTTACAAAAAATAATCCTATAACAGTTCACAAGCTGTATATACCCGCGATTTCGCGGGTGTGTATAGTATTATATTAAACGAAAGATATTGCCTTCCCTTTTATGCATCACAATCCTAACATAGGAATATGAATGTGGATAATGTCTAATCATTCTATACAAACATGAATAAAGGAGACATAAATTCAATGACACTAGTACCTGCTGTTACATGTCCACGACTCCGTTGTGTTTTTGTTAGATGTTAAAATGTATTTGTATTTGTATCAATGTGATGAGTTCGAGCCCTATCAACTGATCTTTTTATAGTTTATTCTTATGTTGTACTGTTACACCACTGTCAGGGTTAGGGGAGGGTTGGCGCCTTCAAACTAATTTAACTCCGCCACATTCAGTATTGGCCTGTCCCAAGTCAGGAACCTACAATTCAGTGTTTGTCGTTTTCTGTTGTTTTTCACATTTATTTTTCGTTCATTATTTTGTACATTAATTAGGCCCTTTAGTTTTCTTCGATTGATTTGTTTTACATTTTTCATTTCGGGGCCTTTTAGAGCTGACTATGCGTGTTTGGCTTTGTTGAAGGTCGTACGGTGACCTATAGATGTTAATGTCTGTGTCATTTCGTCTAATGTGGAGAGTCGTCTATTTGGCAATCATACCACATCTTTTTTTTTAAATTGACAAACCATTCAAGGTCTTCAACTTTAGAGTAGACAAGTTTATTTGTCCACAAGGAGTTCTGATATTAAAAATGTTTTAATCTACCACTAGTTTGGTCGTTTTTAATTGTTCTTCTTACAATGGATTTTGTCTAGTTTCCTTTGGTATTTATTTTATGTATTCCTCTCATTTGTTTGATATTTGGTTCGTGCCATTTTGTCTGGTTAGAAAAAGGCTGAGTGTTCAAATTTATAATAATCAAAACGAATTAAGTTTCAGACTGTTATGAATATACATAGCATAACTTAATTATTGATGAACTTGTGTCACATTTATACATTGCAAACATAAAAACATAATTTTTTATATTACCCGAGACTTTACACTACAATGATTAGTCAAAAAATTAAACTTGAACTGATCAGTTGCCGGTAAAAAGAAATTATCTTGGCAATTCAGATCATCCGAAGACTGTCTCTGTGACTCTTTAAGTTTTGTTTTGTTTTTTTTTTTTTTTTTTATAAAGAAGGCTTCATACAGCAACGACCTTTCATCTGCTGTGGTGTGCACGGGTTATTAATATATTTCTAAATGAAAAAAAAATCAACGCGGAATAAAACTATTAACAAAAGGCTATAAGGATTGAGCATCAATATATAAATAACTAAATGACAAAATGCTCTTAAATATACATGAAAGATAATAAAATACATATTGTTTTCAATTACTTTTGCATTTGAATGTAATTTGCCAAATTATTTTTTGTTTTACATAACAGGATACATGATTTAAGGATATGTGTAAATTATTGATTTAGGTTTGCTATACGTCTGAAAAAAGAATTTTGACTTCTCAACTTCAATCTCAGTCGAACATGCGAAACAAAAAAACGTATTTTGCAATTGAACCAATTTCATGCCTTTTTAATAATAGAATAAGTATTGTTTTAATTGGTATAAATATTGATTTTGTTATCAGGAAATTAAAAGCTTACTAAATATTACTAGTATGTTATATATATGTTAGCGGCAATAAGGGAAATTAGGCATTAAGCTTAAATCCTAGGCAATAAGCTAACGCCTAGGCATTAAGTTATTGCCTGAAATTTTCAGGCATTAAGCTTATTACCTGAAATCTTATGATGATTATTCATCCTATTGCCGAACATAATTTTAGGCAATAAGTAAACTCTGGAATTTATGCATATTTGGTGATTTATTCTTGATTTAAAGTAGTTTCTTTATTATATTTCTAATAATGCATGTATAAATATACATCCATTTGACAGATCTTCAAAAGTAAGTTTATTTAGTAATTTTAAAAGTTAAAACAGAATTAACTCATACTTATTTCATGTTTTTGAGGTATTACAAAAAACAAAATAGGGGGAGATTCTATAGAATAATTATAATATTTATTTGAAAATTTTTACATTTCACTAGTCGAGTTGGTTTGAACTGGTCAAAAGTAGACAAAATTAAGATACGATTTTTTGCTCACACCATTTTCCCTTTTTTTTTAATGGATAAGTAAATTTTCTTTGATAACAGTTCCACAACTTGTGATAACAAAATGATTTGAACACAATTTCTATCAAGTTTTCATATTTTTAAATTATTAATTGATGCGTTTTAATTTAAACAACATATTTTATAAGTATACATATTCATGGATCTACAATCTGTCGATATCTGTAACTTGGCATAGCACAAGGTCATGTTTTTTTTTTCTGGCTGTTTATGACGTTTTTACACTAAATCCATTGGATGTTGGATATGTACGGATTGATAGTTTAGTCTTAGATGCATGATTTTTTCAATTAGTTGTAAGTGGCTTTGAACTATCTGTCAGATACCTGCGGGTACACTCAGATCTGTTCATTGTGTCTTTTTGTGTCGGGATGTATAAGTACCTGGCCACGTTCACTTGTATTGTTGTCCATCTGATGAGTTATATAATAAGCCTTTTTCAACTGATTTTTATAGTTCGTTCTTATTTTGTACTGTTATACCACTGTGCCGGGTAAGGGGGAGGGTTGGGATCCCGCTAACATGTTTAAACCCGCCACATTATTTATGTATGTGCCTGTCCCAAGTCAGGAGCCTGTACTTCAGTGATTGTCGTTTGTTTATGTGTTACATGTTTGTTTTTCGCTCATTTTTTGATATAAACAAGGCCGTTAGTTTTCTTGTTTAAATTGTTTTATATCGTCTTATCGGGGCCTTTTATAGTTGACTATGCGATATGGGCTTTGCTCATTGTTAAAGGCCGTACGGTGACCTATAGTTGTTAATGTCTGTGTCATTTTGGTCTTTTGTGGATAGTTGTCTCATTGGCAATCATACCACATGTTCTTTTTTTTATGCCCCACCTACGATAGTAGAGGGGCATTATGTTTTCTGGTCTGTGCGTCCGTTCGTTCGTTCGTCCGTCCGTCTGTTCGTTCGTTCGTTCGTCCGTTCGTTCGTCCGTCTGTCCCGCTTCAGGTTAAAGTTTTTGGTCAAGGTAGTTTTTGATGAAGTTGAAGTCCAATCAACTTGAAACTTAGTACACATGTTCCTTATGATATGATCTTTCTAATTTTAAAGCCAAATTAAACTTTTGACCCCAATTTCACGGTCCGCTGAACATAGAAAATGAAAGTGCATGTTTCAGGTTAAAGTTTTTGGTCAAGGTAGTTTTTGATGAAGTTGAAGTCCAATCAACTTGAAACTTAGTACACATGTTCCTTATGATATGATCTTTCTAATTTTAAAGCCAAATTAAACTTTTGACCCCAATTTCACGGTCCACTGAACATAGAAAATGAAAGTGCATGTTTCAGGTTAAAGTTTTTGGTCAAGGTAGTTTTTGATGAAGTTGAAGTCCAATCAACTTGAAACTTAGTACAAATGTTCCCTATGATATTATCTTTCTAATTTTAATGCCTAATTATATTTTTTATCCAATTTCACGGTCCATTGAACATGGAAAATGATAGTGGGAGTGGGGCATCCGTGTACTTTGGACACATTCTTGTTTATATATATATTAAAACAAATTGAAAATGGGAATGGGAATATGTCAAACAGACAGTAATCTGACCAAAAAGAAAATATCAGCCGAAGGTCACAATGGGTCTGAAAAACAGCGAGTAAATACTACACCCAAAAGCGGGTTTCAGTAAGTCCTTTTAATATAAATGTGTACTAGTTCAGTGAAAATTGACGTCATGCTAAATTCTTATCATATAAATGAACTAAACTTAAAAAAAAAAAAACCAAACACAACACTTACAAAGGCCAGAGGCTCCAGATTTGGGACAGACGCCAAAATGCGGCGGGGTTGAACATTTTTTTGTGAAATATCAATCCTCGGTCCCCCTATACATCTAACCAATGTATATGAATTTAAAGTGAAAAACAGCAGTATGTGAGACTTGTTTATTTATACAATGTGATTTGATGTAGTGACCGATATTTAACATGTCATAATCCAGGAGTACAATGATACATCTATGCCGAGTATTCTGTTGAAAAGAAAGGCCGTATTTCAAGTACCGGTATTCTGTAAATAAAAGAGAATAAGCATAAAGTAAATATAAAAAAATACTTCAAAATATTTCTGAATGACAACTTATATATTTGACCGATTGGTTAGTGACTGCTTGTCTATCAGTTAATATCAAATGTTTTAAGTAAGCTTAAGGATGAACCAATGTGTGTCTTAACAATATCTCCCGCTCCATACAAGATCGATACGCTTCATCGGTTGGACTTGTAAAAGTGTCAGCCTATCGGGTAACAAACCGGAAGAATACCTGTCAACTTAATATGCCAAGCATACATTGAAAAGCAGAGAATACAAGTATAAATGTTGAATTCCTATCCTCACAACAACCGAACAGAAAGGGATACAAATGATGGAAGTAACTAAAGAAATACAAGATCACGTTGTTACTTAAATGTAATAAACAATTCATCGACAGTTACCCACATATAACCTTATCGCAACTATATGATGATGATGATCATAAAATTATGACTATCAGTTTATGTCCAGTTGCAAAACTCACAAACAAGAGCATGGCGATATGATAAAAATATGAACTCTGCTGTGTTCACAAAAGACACGATAAGTGCTGGTTTACAAAGTAACGGTCCATTTCCGAGACGTTTTCTTAAAACGAGAAACATAATAGTTCAATATGATAAAAACATGATTTTTTAAAAAGTCAACATTTTCCACCTGTGTGTGAATAAAACCTTATTTGATAAAATAAATTGTTGGAATATAAAGTTTCAGTATCTTACCTTCAAGCTAAGAGTTTTGTTTATCCGTTGTTATTTCCGGTGGCGTTGGTGATGTCAAGAAGAAGGAGGAAACCAAATACTGTAAAGAAAAAGCAGAATATCTGAATGATCTGAATGGAGTGCACGGCATTTTTTATTAAAGGTGGTACCCAACATCTTTCCTTGAATTAATTTGGCTCTTTCAATTGTCATAAAATTTTGACAAAGTATTTTCTTTGACCGTTTGACAAAAATATAATAAAAAAATTAAAAGGATTAGAACTAACCATTTTATCAGAAAAATTACACTTGTTATATAGCAGTTTGTTAAACACTAATTTTAATCATTGGGAAGCTGAATATTTCCTTTACATTACAACGTAATTAAAACGTTTAGCTGATTTCACAGAGTTATCTCCCTTTAGTGTTAGGTGACCACCTTAATGTTATGTTTTATGTTATAATGTTGTTTATGTTGTAAAACTTTCGTTTGATCATATTAAAAAGAATTTGATTAAAATTGTATTGTCTTAAACATAATACACAAAGATCCAGTCCAAATGAAAATAAATGTGTGGTTCCAGTTACTCTATCTTTCCTACTTTTAATCTAAACTTTTATAGCCTACTCTAAAAAAAATTTTGTTATTTTTCATTAAGCACTATTAAACTCGATGTAAAAAAACCTCCTACCTATATATAGCTACCTACCCTTACTTTTTTTAGATGTAACTCGAACCACACATACTATTTTGCCTCATTAGCACTCATATCACACATTCTAATTTCTATATAACAAGTTTATGCCAAAAAAAAAAAAAATTAAATAAAAACAATCACAAACACAATATAGTAAAGAAATAACAATTCTATTAGAAATGAGCACATGGAAGCCTTGAAAAAATGTAAGACTGCTGCCCCTAGTTCTAAAATATACCTGTTTTACAAAAGGGCAATATTTTTAACATTTTCCTCAATAGAGGGGTTTATCATTTGTTTTACATTTTTTATTTTTATTTAGGAATGACATAAAATTATGAAAATATTCAAACTAAAAATACACCCGAATGTGAAAACATGCATAGATTGTTGTATTCATCTTAAGCAAAATGTCTCGAAAGCGTCAATAATTTGATGAACCAAAACAGTCTTATTCTAAAATACATTTCTCATCAGCAGTTCTCGTTAGGATAAATGTAGAAAATCGAAATGCATTTAAAGTTGAAAAGCATCGTTTACAATGATACCTTCATTGGCGAGGCTGTTTGAAAACTACGTTTCCGCGAAGAAATGGCTAGATTTGTCTTTTTTAATGAAAATGATATTAAAAAATAAATCTTACGGTAGTTGAGGAGTTTTGCACTTTGTAATTGAGCAGTTGCTTGGTTTCCGTAATTATAAAGTCTGTTCTGTGCAGTGTATGCTCCTAGCTGTTGGTGATAGTACTGGTTATAACCTGCTCCTGCTCCTGCTCCTCCCCACTGGGCACTGACAGTTACCAAGGCAACCAAACATGGCAAAACAATCAACAGTACAGACTTATTCATCTTGAAAAAAATGACAATCCTTTGCTGAAAAGATATATTAAATGTCTTTATGATATACACAGAGAACGTTGCTGAGGAATGATAGAGACTTGTAATTAATAGGTTAATATGTTGAAAAGAAAATTATTGACATCGATCATTTGTCTCAACTCGACCGAGAGTAGCGGATTCTACCGAGGATTACCGAATGTGACATCAATGTTACTTATCTGTTTTGTGTCTAGTTTTTGCAGGCTCATCAAAAGAATTAAAATGAAAATGATGAATATGATATCCGATGTGATTTGCTACGTTTACTTTTTATGAACAACTAGAACAGTTATGTTTTTAAAACCTTAGATTTATTAAAGTGTTTTAATACATGTATCCTACCTGATCGGACAGAGAAGTGTGCGAATATCACGTACATACGGGTACTTATACCATTGTACCGCCGCCATGTCTTAAGAACTTCCGTGTCGTCTGTCACCCATGTTACAACAATTCGTCTGCAAAACGTATAACATTACATTACACCGTCTACCATTTTATAAAACCGTCTGCTATTTAGTTGATGAACTTCCGTTTTCGTTGAAATACTTTTAAATATCGCGGCATGTTAAAGACATTTTTTATTTTATTTATTACACTTTTTTTCACTTTTAAATTTATTGTATAGAGTAATAAAACAAAAAAGTAACTTTTTTTCTCTTTAAAACATGAAATATTGTTTTGTGATTACTTGCTTTATGTAAAGTTTAAGAAGTTTATTTCAATATCAATAATTTTATTTAACAGCAAAATGACAATTCTGGCGAAACGTAACGATTTTGATGATACAATAGGTCATGATCACTGACTTTACCTTGATACAGATAATTGTAAATCCTGATTATATATCACGATTTCTTGTTGTTAAGGTAGCACAATACGAAGATTTGTTCACTCCCAATCAGACAACTTTAAACTGATGTAATTCATTTAATCCATCTTTATATTTGATAAATGAGGTATGTGGCACCGTTAAAGTCCATAATTCCTCTAAAGTCCACAACACCGCTAAAGTCCACAACAAATGTCCGCTTAAGTCCACAACGCCGCTAAAGTCCACAAACTTTCCGCTAAAGTCCACAAAATTACATCCGCTAAAGTCCACAAGAAAACGCCGTTAAAGTCCACAATAACAAGTTCCGCTAAAGTCCACAAAAAAGCACCGTTAAAGTCCACACCAATTTTTTTATTGTTAAAAACATATTATTCGTTATTTTTATCCCGTTAGTACAATACAAAGCATTGGCCTTTCTTTTCGGTAGTATATTTTTTTATCAGTTTGATACATGAAAAAAGTACAGTATCGGTATATGATTTTGTTCTATCAATTTTGATCTTGATGGCCAATTTGGACATCATTTCTAAAAAGTTTGTAAATTCGTTATTTATTATTACTGCATTCAACAAGTAATGTTTTTCTCTTATTCTTTGCATATAATCACTTTTTGACATAATTAATGTACAAAGCAAATGTGCCTCCTAATCTATAACATTTGAACGGCATGCAACAATCTTGATTATATCATTAAACAAAAAAATACTAAGTTTATGAATTCCCAAAGGTCTCCTGTCGCTAAACTTTTAACCAACGTTTAACGTTATTAATTTCTGTTATGATTTTCAGAACGGAAAAATGAATCCAGTATGATAAATTCCAAATAAAAAAGAAAATATTCTATGCTTTAAGTTATATTTTTATCGATTAGTATCAGATATCGATGCGTTGAATGGGTTTCTACCAAAATGTCACAACAAAACCTGATTTGATCGATATAGGAAGATGTGGTATGAGTCACAGTGCCAATAAGACAACTCTCTATCCAAGTTAAAATTTATAAAAGACCATTATAGGTCAAGGTACGGCCTTCAACACGGAACCTTGGCTCACACGGAACAGCCAGCTATAAAAGTCCCCAACAATTACAAGTGTAAAACCATTCAAAAGGAAAAACCAATGCCCATAAATGGGGCTTAAGAAAATATACATACACTTGTTGTTTATCTTGGTAAAGTGTTTTAATCACACGCAGGTAGGTTAATGCTGTTCGAGAGTAAATCGGCTATTTATTGATATAAAAATCAATGAAATTTGAAATTATTTAGAATTTTTGTCTAGATACTTTCATACCCAGAACTTATTTTAATCATCCCTGATATTATCCAAAGTTTTAATTTCTGGTGTCTCAGAACCCCCACCTGGTTGCCATGGTAACGGGCACCATTCAAAGATGGCGTTTGAACGTCAAACTTCAAGAGCCTGGCGCACCCCATAGAACTTGACAAATGAATAAAAATAAAGTTGTATTTGGTTGACAAATATGTTATCTTTCCCGTAACAGCTGTTTAATTCTTTAAATGTGCCCTTTTATAATAGAAAATAACAGAAGTGACATACAATCCAACCGTGGCCACACCAAAAGTCAACTATTTTGCCAATTTTAGAAATGTTGTAATCATTTTAAAAACAAGAAACAGCAATCTTCGTATTCATGAGCTTTCAAAGAATAAATATGTCAAGTTTCAAAGAGATCAATAAATGTTAACGGGGTGTGCCAATGCGATCTTTATAGATGAATGATATTCAAGTCCTTACTCGGCGACATTTAAACACTGAATTGATTCAGATGGATTATTCCCCTTTTCGGTGTGAAAATGCCGGGAAAGAAATAATCGACATTTTGATAGTTTCTGACTAGAGATTAACACATTAAAGATGTAAAATAATGTTGTTTTTTTCACTTTTTCATACTTGAGTTGTTCATGAATCTTTAAAGAATCACCATGCATACGAAGAGAAAAAAAGGGGGATACTCTGACGTTATGCTTTGTACGGGTTTTCGTAACCAAATGATTTCTAACCGCACATACACATATGTGTGTCATATGTGCCGATTGTAAAATAATTAAATTTGAATATCATGGGGTCTTTACGACTTTTAGATTACCAAGGTTTAGCATAGTGAAATAACGTGATGACGAACGGCAAAACAGTATTTCTAAAACAAAATGATTCTCCTGAAAGGGAAAACACTTTAACAGCACTAGTGCATAGTAGTATGAAGCCCCTTCTATCAAACTCATGTTTTATGAGAAATATGTATCTGCTCAGCCCTCTTAATGTTTTTTTCAATGTTTTTTTTTAATTTAAAAATATTTTTAATTAATTCACTGAATTATAAGGATCAGTTACTGTCACATCACATGTGTGAATGGGTCTTTTTTAAAACTTTATCAGCTATAAGCAATAATTTCTAGAGCTATGTGTGTTAATTTTTTGAACATGCATCATTCATTCATTGCAGTTTTTCCAGTATTCAATAGTAAATTATTATAGAAAAAAACATTAAAAAAGAAATTTCCTTGAGATAAAACTATTTGTTTATTCAATAAAGTTGTATGCATGTGAAAGCCTTGAGTTCAGTATGAGTATTGTAAAATTACTCACAAGATTAATTTCTATAAACTCACAAAACGCTAAATCTGTTCTACAGTATTAAACCAATAAAATTGTATTGAAAAGAACAGAAACATTCTTTGATATTATATAATTCGTAAAAGTTTCAGCTTAAAACTTCATACTAGTCTTCCATTTAGCCTTTTCAAAATACTAAAAAAAGTATCTTTAAAAGAGAATAAAGAAACGAAATTAACTCTGAAAGCGATACCGTGAACTTTGATGTGACGTACATTTTATCAATCAATATGACTATAGGATAGTTCAAAAATTGTTGGTGTTCGGGCTCAATGCAAGATGAACGTTCCTATCGCCTTTATTCTATAGCCACATCCTGTCTTTATCCTATATCCACACCCTCCAATGCTCATAGACACTTATTTTTATTAGTTCTGGATTTCTCAACACACAAATACGTCGGCAAGTTTTTTTTTATTTGGTCATATACTTTTCTTCGGTTAGTTTTGTTTTTCATTTTTGGTGTAAATCAAATTTTTGGATAAGATATAAACTTTGTGTTATATCATCAGAAATTGAGAATTAACGCTTCAAAATAGAAAATTACCAAATAAACAAATAAACCTACGAGAGGTCTGCTTCTATTGGTACTAATTTTGATTAAAATCTTACATGAAATAGTTCCTAAATATTTGTTATGAAAAATACCCGTAGATTTCATGATATATATAACAACTAATTATAGGTGACAAATACTTCTAACCATTTTACTTTACTGGCTTATCGTTTTTTGAAGTACAACGTTCCTAAATGTTCTAAAAACTTATCTTCCAAAATATACATGTATGTACTTCCATAACTTCAATTGCAATTTGAGCATTTGAAATTAATTTCTTACTAAAAAAATGTAGTGTCACTTTTTAGCTCACCTGGCCCAAAGGGCCAAGTGAGCTTTTCTCATCACTTTGCGTTCGGCGTCGTCGTCGTCATCGTTAACTTTTACAAAAATCTTCTCCTCTGAAATTACTTAAACAAAGTGTAACTAAACTTATCCACAATCATCATAAGAGTATATAGTTTAAAAAATGTGTCCGATGACCCTGCCCGCGAACGAAGATGGCAGACATGGCTTAAAATAGTACATAGGGTAAAATCAGTTTTTGGTTTATATCTCTGAAACTGAAGCATTAAGAGCAAATCTGACGGTGGCAAAAATGTTCATCAGATTTAGATATATCTGCCCTGAAATTTTCAGACAACCAGTTGTTGGGTTGCTGCCCCTGAGTTCTTTGCTATTATCTTAGATATTATTATAGTATCTAATGATATCTTATACTATAAATTGTGATTTAAACCTTATTTTACATGATTTCCAAAGGATCAGTAAATACAGGTGAGCGACACAGGCTCTTTAGAGACTCTAGTTTATTTGGTTAAAGTTTTTATTTCATTTTCTGACTCTTGATAAAATGCACATGTATGGTCGACCTCATACTAAACCATACGAGTATACTCATACGGTACGAGTATACGTTCAGGTATATTTATATGGTCCACATTGTACGCGTAAGGGTTCAAATCAGATATACTCATTGTCTGGAACATACATGTATATATACATGTAGCATTGTTGAAAAAAAAACTTATACTTGTACTCATCATGGATAATACACAATACAGAACCACATCCGCGTATAATTTATTCAATTCATCTTTCATTCTGAAACAAATTCATTTTCCTTTTTGAAAACAAAACAAACAGTTGTTTATAATGTCTGTGTCATTTTGGTCTCTTGTGGACAGTTGTCTCATTGGCAATCATACCATATCTTCTTTTTTATATGCAAACCAAAGAGTGAGGGAAATCTGCTGAGCACCACAAAATGCATGAATGTGTTGTATTCTTTATCATTATTTTGATTTCAAAAAAGAACATGATGGATCCAAGTCTATTTTTGAGATTTACGGACCGTTTTGGCTGCTGTGGAAGCTAACATACACTGAATGGAAATCTTACTTATGTTTTATAGATATTGCAAAGGAAATTTAAATATCAAATATAGGCTCCAAATTATGTCTCCAGCATATACATAAAGAGAACGCTATGTTGGAGTTTCTTGTGGATGAACAAATATTTACTAAAGAATAAAAAGAGTATAATAGTTAGATAACTTTTCAGAAATGTTGTCTGTTTGATTGATAGAAAATCGCATAAAAATCGATAAAGCAAATACTATAATTTTTTCATTCATCAAAAATATAATTTATGCTGACAAGAAATACTTTCTAAGAACAAAAGTCCGTGCCTTTAATTAGATCTATAATATCGGGTGTAAAAAACAGAAAATTGTCTTTTGATAATGAAAAAAAAATGTTTGGACTTTAACGGTGCTTTTTTGTGGACTTTAGCGGAACTTGTTGTTGTGGACTTTAACGGTGATTTCTTGTGGACTTTAGCGGAGGTCATTTTGTGGACATTAGCGGAAAATTTGTGGACTTTAGCGACGTTGTGGACTTTAGCGGAAATTTGTTGTGGACTTTAGCGGTGTTGTGGACTTTAGAGGAATTGTGGACTTTAACGGTGCCACAGAGGTACCAAAAGAAAGAATAAAGATTAATCTTTCAAATTGTGATAATTTCATTATGACATAATTATTACATAATCAATTATTATGTAATTAGTTGCTATATTGTGATGTCCACACTTGAATGAATTTAGCTTCTTTGTTCTTCATAGCATCCCGAAATATTTGTTCTTTCTTCTGGTACCTCATTTATAAAATTTAAAGAAGGATGAGTGGAATAACATCAGTTTAAAGATGTCTGATTTGGGATGAAAAATCTTTGTATTGTGCTACCTTACCTTATGATGATAAGCTACATTTGAAAATATAGTTGTAATATAAATCCCAAATTATAAAAAAAAATGTTAGTTTTCTGTTCCAAACTTTTGTCTTTGTGGGAAAAAAAAATTGTCCGTCTGAGGAATCAAAATTTGCTAAATTTTTATACACAAGAGTTACTCCCAAAAAGAAATAATGATCGCTCTATACAGGATTTGAATTAGGTAGATACAGACGCATTTTTAAACTTCACCCCTGAACTTGTATGTCATATTGGAGTCTTCATTAAGTAACCGTAAGAAGTGAAGGGATCAGATCCATGTCAGACAAGTTAAACTTTATGATTATTTTTTTACATAAATTTGTAAACCAACCTCTTCCGGAAATATGTTCTATTGTATTTAATTGTATCACTGTTTGTTTGTATCGCTAGATCCTTATTGGTGTAATTTTTATGCCCCACCTACGATAGTAGAGGGGCATTATGTTTTCTGGTCTGTGGCTCCGTTCGTTCGTCCGTTCGTCCGTTTGTGCCTTAAAGTTTTTGGTCAAGATAGTTTTTGTTGAAGCTGAAGTCCAATCAACTTGAAACCTAGTACACTTGTTGCTTATGATATGATCTTTCTAATTTTAAAGCCAAATTAGACTTTTGACCCCAATTTCACGGTCCACTGAACATAGAAAATGAACGTGGGAGTTTCAGGTTAAAGTTTTTGGTCAAGGTAGTTTTTGTTGAAGCTGAAGTCCAATCAACTTGAAACTTAGTACACTTGTTGCTTATGATATGATCTATATTTTTAAAACCAAATTAAAATTTTGACCCCAATTTCACGGTCCACTGAACATAGAAAATGAAAGTTGGAGTTTCAGGTTAAAGTTTTTGGTCAAGGTAGTTTTTGATGAAATTGAAAGTCCAATCAACTTGAAACTTAGTACATATGTTCTCTACTATAGATTTTTACCCAATTTCCCGGTCTATGGAACATGGATAGTGCGAGTGGGGCATCCGTGTACTTTGGACACATTCTTGGGTTTTTTTGGTTTTTTTTTTGCAATAAAGATTTATGTAACACATGTATTCTTATTTTCCATCGGTTGTGTGTAAACAAAATGTATTACGGATCTGCTAGTTGTTTCTATTACCCATTTCTCTCTTTTGAGCTCAACCGCAGTTGAACTATGATATACTATAATTTTATGTGCGATGTCGCAAGCTTATGCCCAATATCAAATAATTTTTTATCAACCAAACATGTGTTATTGTGCACACCTTTCTAAAACACAAGACAGGCTAGAAACTTGAACTTTAAAGTAAATGCACACGTTGCAATTGGATGTTAAGAAAACAATTGACAGTCAGTCATAGAGATACAGACCGGTGAACATCACAGAATTAGAGCTGACTATGCGGCATGGGCTTTGTTCATTGTTGAAGGCCATACGGTACCTTATAGTTGGTTTCTGTGTTGTTTGGTCTCTTGTGAAGAGATGTCTCATTGGCAATCATACCACATGTTCTTATTTATATGTATATTCTCATGAAAGGGCGGGAGATTTAGACTGCAACTGTCCGGTCATGTTGGAGAAGGACAATATATTGTGCATGTAACGGGACAACTAAGTACCATCCAAGTAGTTGTCCAAAGTATACTTTAATATTCAGATAGTCGCATCAGATTTAAAGTCCCAAAGAGAACGGACGCTACAGCGTATTTATACATCCATATAATTCAAACGTTAACCTTTCATTGTAGTATCAAATGGTTTTGCCTATACACAGAACTACGATATAGAATTGGTAATACATTCACGTATGATTGTATAGGCGTCTTAAAATCATCACTTGTGACCGAAATGGAATGTAAGCATGTTGTGAAAGTCTTTACGAAGAATTCGGTCCGATTTTGAAAGGCGGTCGTTAATAATAAAATATTTGATAAGGACGTGATGACAAGGTCACCTAAATCAAGGTCAAATAAGATAGTATTTATTCTACTGTAAGTCAGTACTAACAGTGAAAATATTGATATTGACGTTTTTAGATATGTATTATTATTTGATCATAATTCTAGGTATTGTGAAATGCGATGCAGGTAAATATAATATAACAAGTATAAGTTCCTATGATTTAAATTCCAAATGGAATAAATATTCTAGAAGATTATTCCCACTGGAAAAAAATGTTACAGATATTGTTCCTAGCGATCATTTTTTATTCATCATTTGCGTTACTGTAGATTCACTATTTTCCATTTGATACCAATTTTCGTTGAATTCGTAGTTGAAGGAAAACCACGAATGACAGATTTTCCTGAGGAATACATTCAGACTGTTGTAAAACCACGAAATCAAAAACCTACGAAAATTGGTTTCCACAAACATGAATTAATCGATAGTATTTTAAACAAAATTTCCAGATAACTTTTCTTACGAGAAAAACGTAACGTTAAAAAGTTTGCTTGTATTTTAAATATGATTTTTTATTAACATGATGCATAATAATTTTTTAAGGACGTTTTTTAAGCAGTTTTGACCATCAGGACAACTTTTCCATGGTTGCTATTATGATTTCCTCGATGTGAGCATCTTATTTTTTTTATGAACGTGCAATTGTTATAAGACAAGATACAATAATCAATTTTTTTTCTAAACTCTTTCTACCGAAAATATTGTAAATTATAATATACGAAAATATACTTTTACTTGCAAATATTTAGTACAGCGTGATATTTCACATCTAGCTTTTTCATATCATAGGTGCGACAAGGTGAACCTATCTCTTCGACGTTTTTTTACGCAATTATGATTTGTTTGAGATGTATTGAATGGCTGTATCACAGATGGCATCGGATTTGTTACAATTTGACTGTTTCAGAATCTAAAGGATCATACTAGGGTAGTTTTCATTGGTCGTGCTTCAAAATGAAAAATAAACCGTCATGTCATTGGTTGAATTTCAATTGTTTATGACGTTTGTAACTAATCAGAACGCTTTGTTAGACAACTTTGAAAATATTTCCCAGAATCCATTAGATTCTGAAACGACGAATTGCCGTTTCCTGTCCCGTTTTCATAGATTGTGATATCACGAAATAAGATTAATCAACGATTTGCATTTGCCATGAACAAAACGAAATATTCCACAATAGCAGTAAAAATTACTTACACTTTCGGTGCACCTCCTGTTGTTTTGCTTTGGTTCATAATGCTCCGTTTTAAGTTTACTACTAGTACAAGGCATGTAGTGTGTTTTTGACTTTTATTGTCTTTCTGTAACTTTGGCTTTTCTCTTTTTTTCAGTAATGTTTTTAAATGAGAAAGTATTTTTTGGGTCACTATTTATTCAAGTATGGTCTTTTTTCAGCTTTTTCTCAAGGTCAAGTCGTAGCAACAGTGACCTCACATCATATAGATGAGGCTTCTGGGATAGCTGCCAGTAGAACACATCCAGGAGTTTTATATACTCATAATGACCACGGAGATGGACCTAATATTTACGTCATAGACAGCGTGACTGGGCACCGAATATCCACGATTACGGTAAATGGCGCCCACAATTCTGACTGGGAAGATATTGCATATGGTCCATGTGATGCCGGATACTGTTTATACGTTGGTAATATCTCAAATTCCGTTTGTCAGTTAAGACATTAGTTATGAATTGAAAGTGAACTTCTCTTTTTCTCTCGATTACTTAAAAATGGTATGCATGCCTTGATTCTATATAATGATTCTGTGGATTTGACGGCAACTTTTAGCCAATGAAAAAAATTGTTACATACAAATTGCATTAGAATGATAGATTTACATATTAAAATAAAAAGCAAAAACAAAAACAAAAACAAAAAGAAGTCAAGGTATTTTCTGCAAGTAATGAAATACTGAAAAAGATTGATACGTTATTTGCGTATTTTTTTTATGTTTTTCCTAAAAAAAATATTCTGATCATCATTTTGATGAAAACAAATATTGTGATCAAACAGATGACAAAAAAAACCCTGAGTATTTATTTACAGTTTAAAGGTTAACCAAATGAATAATTAATTAATCATTAATTATAATAATTATTTTATGAAACAGGTGATACGGGTGATTCTGGCGCCAAGAACATAATTTATATGATTCGGGAACCAGCTTCTGTACAAAGCGACCAGCATGTGGACGTCTACAAACAATTACATTTCTCGTAAGTATCTGTTGTCCATAGTGTGTACATTTCTCGTAAGTACAGGTATCTCGCATGAATTCATAGATGTCCTTCATACTGTTCCCCGGAAAAGTTCGTCAACTAACCGCGCCTTAATTTTATGCGCCATTTTCTACATAGAGGTGCCAGCTTCTATTAGGGTATAAATGGTTTGTTCATATTTTTAGACAATTTTTCACTTTTTATTTATTTTTCCATTATTTATTCTCTATTATTTATTAGAAGATAAAAACACCCAATTATTCTCTTTTCTTTAATTTCTGACCTATTTTCTTTATATTTTGTTCCATTTTCAGAAGCATTTGCCCTTACTCGACTTTTATTTAAACCCCGTCCTGCTTCTCCTATATCCCTTCACCATTTCATTAAGCGTGGTGCAAGACAAAATAGAAATACATTTTATTTTGTTTTAACGTTTACTTATAATATTTCCCCTGAAGACTACAGTACTGTCGGATAATTTTATTAATAGAATAAAATTTGTCGAATATTTCGAGCAATACAGTCGCTTAAATTGAGAGGAAGTGATGATATCTTTAAAGTCACGAATGACTTTCACTTAAACCATGCAAAGTGTTTGATTGATATATCAACGAACTAAAGAAATCCCGTATTTTAAAAAAACATGTTTGCGTCCTGAATTTGCATATTATTTTGCCGCTGGACGTTAAGTAGCCATACATCCTCATCATTGTATCTATTTATATGATGGCTAATAAATTATTATAGGCACACGATATTTATAGATTATCGCTATTTTGTGCATTTTTCCTTTGATCTTTTTTTGTGATAATTTTCATATCATGCTTCTCGCTTGAGATGGAAAAATTATCGCTAGAAACTAAGGAGGCCACGTGGCGTTGCTTAACGAAATTGACATGAAATTGTCGTCATAGGAAAAATAGCGATAAACAGATTATCATTGGTCATCTCAACTCGATTGCTTTTCTCACTTTCGCTGTACCAGCTCAAGCGAGAATATTAATCTCGTTGAGATGATCAACGATGATCTATAATTATCGGTGATCATCTCAACGAGATTGATTTTCTCGCTTGAGCCGGGACGGCGAAAGCGAGAAAGGCAATCGAGTTGAGATGAACAATGATAATCTTTTTATCGCTATTTTACCTATGAAGACGTTGTCAATTTCATGTTAATTTCATGTCAATTTCGTTAGCAACGCCACGTGCATGCTTAGTTTCTAGCGATAATTTTCCATCTCAAGCGAGTAGCATGATATGAAAATTATCATAAAAAAAGATCAAAGGAAAAATGCACAAAATAGCGATAATTAACCATATCTATATTTTTGATAGATATTATTTAGGGAGCAACCAGGGGGGATACATGACAGTGGCGAAATGAAACAATAATTCCAAGATCACTTCGAATTAAAGAGATTCTGAAACTTACATACGGTACAAAGGTCCATTTTGAAAATCGGCAAATTTAACAAGATCCACTTGCGCATGTTTAATTTTCTCTGTGTTTTAATAAATCCACTTTGTTTTGTAAATCTATTTCTTTCTGTTGTCCTATAAAGGAAAGAATTATAAAAAAAAATGAATGAATGGATAGATAGATACATGTAGTTGAGATTAAATGCAGACGTTATAGGCGAATTTGATTTTTTTACAACTGATAATTGCTCCTTTAAAAATTCACTAATCACAATTATCGAAGTTAGTGATATTTAAGACATGGAATATTTGTATTCAACATGTGAAGAAAAACAACTTCAAAAATGACGGCAGCCAGAACAAATAAACAATTTGTGAATAATATTTTTTCGTGATATATTTCTATAACTAAGTAATTATATATATATATATATATATATATATATATATATATTCTTTTAGTTTTTTAAAAGTGTCAAATTAGCTCATGAAAAAAATTACGGCAATCCAGTTTTTTTTCTACATTAAAATACATATACATGATATTTGTTTGTTTCTTTTTTTTAAGGTGGTCAGAAAGTGACTGCGAAACCTTGTTGGTTGACCCACGAGGTGAAGTCTACATAATTTCAAAAGTTAAAAACCTGGCTGCTAAAGCGGCCCACGTCCCTTCAAGTGCTTGGAATAGTGGAACAACAGTCGCCTTGACAAACGTTGTTTCTCTGTCCTTCCATACAGCGAATAATGACCCCACAGGCGGCGACATTTCCCCCAACGGTCAAGAATTGTTATTAATTTCTCATCACAAAATGTTCTATTGGAACATTCCGAACGGTGATGTGCTTACCGCACTGCAATCCGATCCTATAGAAGTACCATACATTGACGAACCTCAAGGAGAGGCTGTATGCTGGGATGCTAAAGGTCAAGGTTATTTCACCCTTAGTGAGGGGAAAAATCAACCTTTATATTATTATGGTAGATCCTAATTATTGCATATATATGATAGTTATATATGAAATGTTGGGCACAGTGAACAAATGGCATCTGTATATAACTGTACTTTTCATCAAATAAATTTCACATGAATTAGATGTGTTTATTTGCTAGATTTATTGCAGGCAATCGTTTCCGCACTTATTGTTAAGCTCACCTGGACCGCAGGACCTGTGGGAGCATTTGACGTTCGTTGTCGTCCGTTTACCTTTACAAGGATATTTTATGAAACAATTTAGTCAAATTAAACTTAACTTGAAGTAAAATCACAAAAATACTGATTCCAAGGAAAATTCAAAACGGAAAGTCCTTAATCAAATCGCAAAATCAAATTATAAATCACATCAAACGAATAGACAACAATTATATTTTTCGGTCTGTGTGTCTGTTCGTTCATCCATTTGTCGTCTGTGTGTCTGTTCGTTCATCCATTTGTCGTCTGTGTGTCTGTTCGTTCATCCATTTGTCGTCTGTGTGTCTGTTCGTTCATCCATTTGTCGTCTGTGTGTCTGTTCGTTCATCCATTTGTCGTCTGTCTGTCAGTTCGCCCCTTATTAGAGTTATTGCTTTTTACTGACGATTTTATCATTATTTTGTTTGGCGTTTTTATGCCCATTTTAGAGTCATTATGTTTTTTTGGTCTGTGTGTCCGTTCGTTCATCCATTCGTCCGTCTGTCTGTCCCGCTTCAGGTTTAAGTGTTTGGTCAAGGTAGTTTTTGATGTACTTAGTACCCGTGTTCCCTATGATATGATCTTTCTAATTTTAATGCCAAATCAGAGTTTTGATCCCAATGTCACGGTATACTGAACATATAAGTTAAATTTTGCTAACATCGATTGTAGGTCATTTCTTGTATTTGACATTGTAAATTATTACATGTATACTGTTTTGTCTATTTTTAGCTCACCTGGCCCGAAGGTCGAAGTGAACTTTTCTCGTCACTTAATTGGCATCCGTCGTCGTCGTTAACTTTTACAAAAATCTTCTCCTCTGAAACTATTGGACCAATTTAAAAAAAAAAACTTGGCCACAATCATCATTGGGTTATCTAGTTTGAAAAATGTGTCCGGTCCCCAGGCCAACCGACCAAGATGGCCGCCATGGCTAAAAATAGAACATAGGGGTAAATTGTAGATTTTGGCTTATATCTCTGAAACCAAAGCATTTAGAACAAATCTAACATGGGATCAAATTACCTATCAGGACAAGATCTATCTGCCCTAAAATTTTCAGATGAATCAGAGAACCCGTTGTTGTTTACAAAAATCTTCTTCTCTAAACCTCTAAACTACGAAGACAAATTAAACCAAACTTCAGCCACAATCATAATTGGGGTATCTAGTTTAAAATATGTGTCAGATGACCCTGCCGCGAACCAAGATGGCGGACAAGACTAAAAATAGTACAAAGGGTAAAATGCATTTTTTGCTCATATCTCTGAAAGCATTTAGAGCAACTCTGCTGTGGATTAAATATTTAATTAGGTCAAGATATATCTGCCCTGAAATTTAAGACCAATCGGAGAACCCGTTGTTGGGTTGCTGCCCCTGAATTGGTAATTTTAAGAAAATTTTGCGGCTTTTGGTTATTATCTTGAATATTGTTATAGAGATAAACTGTAAACAGGAATAATGTTCAGCAAAGTACTGTAAGAGCTACAAATATGTCAACATGACCAAAGTGGTCAATTGACCCCTTAAGCAGTTATTACCCTTTATAGTCAATTTTTAACAATTTTCATAAATTTGTAAATTTTTGTAAATTTTTACAACATATTTTCAACTGTCACTTCTGAGCCAAGTTCATTATAGATAGAGATAATTGTAAGCAGCAAGATTGTTCAGTAAAGTAAGATCTACAAACACATCACCAGCACCAAAACACCATTTTGTCATGAATCCATCTGTGTCCTTTGTTTAATATGCACATAGACCAAGGTGAGAGACACAGGCTCTTTAGAGCCTCTAGTTTGTAATATTGATTTGACGTGGCTCGGTACATTTTGTGTACTTATTCATCCCGTCATTGTGTTGGTATGCTATGGTAAATTTTTGTATTCTTGTCTTTCGTTTTTCCTAATGTGCTTTATCTATATCCTTTGTGGACATATTTGTTTGTTTTTATAGTGATTTTGTTTATAACATAATGTTGACTGCTGTATCCCGATTTTTGACATTTTAACATATTATGTCTATTTGTTTTGTTCCCACTTTGTTGTCAATATAATGGAATTTGATGCGACTTTAATACAAGCAAGAGGTTTATATATAGGTAGCTATAAAACTAGGTTCAATCCTCCCTTTTCTACATATTAAGGTGGTACCCAACACTTTCACTAAAATTAATTTGGCTCACGTTAAATTTTCATAAAATTTTGACAAAGTATTTACTCTTTGACCCTTTAACAGAAATATAAAAATTTCAAAAATTTTGAACCAACAGTTTGTAAGAAAAATTACACTGGTTATATAGAAGTTTGACAAACACCAATTTTGATCATTGAGAAGCTTAATATTCCCTTTACAACACAACGTAATTAAAACGTTAAGCTGACTTTACAGAGTTATCTCCCTGTAGTGTTAGGTACCACCTTAAGATAAAGTCGGTACCATTAAGTCAGGAATATGACAGTTGTTATCCATTCGTTTGTGATGTGTCTGAAGTTTTGATTTTTCCGTTTGATAAGGGACTTTCCGTGTTGAATTTTCCAAGGAATTCAGTATTTTTGTGATTTTACTTTTTGCATGTTTATAAAAAATATAATCAAAAAATGTTATTTTATGATACCAGTGGATACATCCTCGTACGCAAGTCATCTCTGACATGAATACTATTGACGACTATGAATATCATTGAAGGCTAGCCTTATAAATATTAACCCCGACATCTTGATTCACACTAGTAAGGAAACAATATATTTTACAAAATAATATAATACTTGAATAGTCAGCTTAACGGTGTCGTTCTTTAACGGTTAACGGAGTTCAAAGTTGAAGTCCGAGAATATGAATAATTTATAATTCTTAAATCAAGGTCATTTGCATTACGACATGGATGTCTGGAGAATTCATTGTTCTATTTTATATTATAAAAATATTCTAAGAATCAATGAGGTTTTTGATGGGGGCTACAGAAGAGAGAACAACGGGCTTAAAATATAACGAAATTAAAAGACAACAAAAGGACCAGAAGCACAAAGAATAAAGAAAAATGGGATGCGGAAATATACAGAATAGAGAATAACGGGCAAAAATATAAAGAATAGAGAAAAATGATCTAAAAATTAAGAATTCAAAAATGACGGCCCCCTTCTTTTCCAATCCATATACTCGTCAATGGGTTAAATATTAACAATTGTTTCCGAATAATTCACAGCTATGAAGTGTTCATGACAGTAACTTTGTTTAATAGCATATCCTTAATGTCGGTGGTCTTTATTGTCCGGATGTTTAAATAATCCATTTTGAACACAAATGCGAAAGAAAAAGCTCAGAGATACCAAAAAGAAAAAAAAACAAAATTCTCAAGTCGAATAGAAACCAAAAAACCATACGAAAAAATATAATCGAGATTTTGTATATAATATATTAAACATTTGTACCCTTTTCCTTTGAAAAATTATAAAAATGAAAAGTAATTTTATTGAATTGAAACTATATTAAAACAAGAATGTGTCCAAAGAACACGGATGCCCCACTCGCACTATCATTTTCCATGTTCAATGGACCGTGAAATTGGGTAAAAAATCTAATTTGGCATTAAAATTAGAAAAATCATACCATATGGAACATGACTTTTGTGTATTAAGTTTCAAGTTGATTGGACTTTAACTTCATCAAAAACTACCTTGACCAAAAACTTTAACCTAACACTCGCACTATCATTTTCCATGTTCAATGGACCGTGAAATTGGGTAAAAAATCTAATTTGGCATTAAAATTAGAAAAATCATACCATATGGAACATGACTTTTGTGTATTAAGTTTCAAGTTGATTGGACTTTAACTTCATCAAAAACTACCTTGACCAAAAACTTTAACCTAAAACTCGCACTTTCATTTTCTATGTTTATTGGACCGTGAAATCGGGGTCAAAAGTCTAATTTGGCTTTAAAGTCAGAAAGTTCATATCATAAGGAACATGCGTACTAAGTTTCAATTTGATTGGACTTCAGCTTTATCAAAAACTACCTTGACTAAAAACTTTAACCTGAAGCGGGACGAACCAACGAACGGACGCACAGACCAGAAAACATAATGCCCCTCTACTATCGTAGGTGGTGCATAAAAAAAATGTAAAATGAAAAGACGGGGTTAGCGTGCAAAAGTTTTCATGGTACTACATAGAAAAAACTAGAGGATTTCAAATATCTGACAAAAGGAGAAAAACTAGAGAAGCAAACAATCGTCCGTAACCATACAGCTAGTCATTTTTTTTTAAATTGGAAATCTTACATGTTTGCAAAATTTTGTCTGTGTTGTAAAATTTCACGTGACGCCACAATTTAAACTTAAGATTGAAAGAACAAATAACCCGGGATTCTCTTATATTCCTGGTTTTTTTAAACCTGTATTATATGCATGTATATTCATTATGGAAAGACGTGTAATTTAAAGTAAAATACAAATATTATACTCAGTCTGTTAAATATGTGCCCAGAAATTCAACTATCACGTTTATGCCGCATAATGGATGAACAATTTTGTCGTGCATTTTTTTTTAGCTGTAATCTCTGCTCAGCCTTTTTATTTTTCACTCTGTTCGGTCCTGCCTTTTTTTTTTTTTAGTTTATCCTGACTTTTGTTTTGCAAGTGTCGCATCCTGTCCACAGGCGGCGACATTTCCCCCAACGGTCAAGAATTGTTATTAATTTCTCATCACAAAATGTTCTATTGGAACATTCCGAACGGTGATGTGCTTACCGCACTGCAATCCGATCCTATAGAAGTACCATACATTGACGAACCTCAAGGAGAGGCTGTATGCTGGGATGCTAAAGGTCAAGGTTATTTCACCCTTAGTGAGGGAAAAAATCAACCTTTATATTATTATGGTAGATCCTAATTATTGCATATATATATGATAGTTATATATGAAATTTTGGGCACAGTGAACAAATGGCATCTGTATATGACTGTACTTTTCATTAAATAAACGTTTCACATGAATTAGATGTGTTTATTTGCTAGATTTATTGCAGGCAATCGTTTCCGCACTTATTGTTAAGCTCACCTGGACCGCAGGACCTGTGGGAGCATTTGACGTTCGTTGTCGTCCGTTTACCTTTACAAGGATATTTTATGAAACAATTTAGTCAAATTAAACTTAAAAGTAAAATCACAAAAATACTGATTCCAAGGAAAATTCAAAACGGAAAGTCCTTAATCAAATCGCAAAATCAAATTATAAAACACATCAAACGAATAGACAACAATTATATTTTTCGGTCTGTATGTCTGTTCGTTCATCCATCTGTCGTCTGTCTGTCAGTTCGCCCCTTATTAGAGTTATTGCTTTTTACTGACGATTTTATCATTATTTTGTTTGGCGTTTTTATGCCCATTCTAGAGTCATTATGTTTTTATTGGTCTGTGTGTCCGTTCGTTCATCCATTCGTCCGTCTGTCTGTCCCGCTTCATGTTTAAGTGTTGGTCAAGGTAGTTTTTGATTTACTTAGTACCCGTGTTCCCTATGATATGATCTTTCTAATTTTAATGCCAAATCAGAGTTTTGATCCCAATGTCACGGTATACTGAACATATAAGGTAAATTTTGCTAACATCGATTGTAGGTCATTTCTTGTATTTGACATTGTAAATTATTACATTTATACTGTTTTGTCTATTTTTAGCTCACCTGGCCCGAAGGTCCAAGTGAGCTTTTCTCGTCACTTAATTGGCATCCGTCGTCGTCGTTAACTTTAACAAAAAACTTCACCTCTGAAACTATTAGACCAATTTAAAAAAAAACTTGGCCACAATCATCATTGGGTTATCTAGTTTGAAAAATGTGTCCGGTGACCAGGCCAATCAACCAAGATGGCCGCCATGGCTAAAAATAGAACATAGGTGTAAAATAAAGATTTTGGCTTATATATCTCTGAAACCAAAGCATTTAGAGCAAATCTGATAAAATTGCCTATCAGGCCAAGATCTATCCGCCCTGAAATTTTCAGATGAATCAGAGAACCCGTTGTTGTTTACAAAAATCTTCTCCTCTATACTACTACGACAAATTAAACCAAACTTGACCACAATCACCATTGGGGTATCTAGTTTAAAATATGTGTCCGATGACCCTGCCCGCGAACCAAGATGGTGGACATGACTAAAAATAGTACAAAGGGTAAAATGCATTTCTGGTTCATATCTCTGAAAGCATTTAGAGCAACTCTGCTGTGGATTAAATATTTAATTAGGTCAAGATATATCTGCCCTGAAATTTAAGACCAATCGGAGAACCCGTTGTTGGGTTGCTGCCCCTGAATTGGTAATTTTAAGAAAATTTTGCGGCTTTTGGTTATTATCTTGAATATTGTTATAGAGATAAACTGTAAACAGGAATAATGTTCAGCAAAGTACTGTAAGAGCTACAAATATGTCAACATGACCAAAGTGGTCAATTGACCCCTTAAGCAGTTATTACCCTTTATAGTCAATTTTTAACAATTTTCATAAATTTGTAAATTTTTGTAAATTTTTACAAAATATTTTCAACTGTCACTTCTGAGCCAAGTTCATTATAGATAGAGATAATTGTAAGCAGCAAGATTGTTCAGTAAAGTAAGATCTACAAACACATCACCAGCACCAAAACACCATTTTGTCATGAATTCATCTGTGTCCTTTGTTTAATATGCACATAGACCAAGATGAGAGACACAGGCTCTTTAGAGCCTCTAGTTTGTAATATTGATTTGACGTGGCTCGGTACATTTTGTGTACTTATTCATCCCGTCATTGTGTTGGTATGCTATGGTAAATTTTTGTATTCTTGTCTTTCGTTTTTCCTAATGTGCTTTATCTATATCCTTTTTTGTGGACATATTTGTTTGTTTTTATAGTGATTTTGTTTATAACACAATGTTGACTGCTGTATCCCGATTTTTGACATTTTATAATAACATATTATGTCTGTTTGTTTTGTTCCCACTTTGTTGTCAATATAATGGAATTTGATGCGACTTTAATACAAGCAAGAGGTTTATATATAGGTAGCTATAAAACTAGGTTCAATCCTCCCTTTTCTACATATTAAGGTGGTACCCAACACTTTCACTAAAATTAATTTGGCTCGCGTTTAATTTTCATAAAATTTTGACAAAGTATTTACTCTTTGACCCTTTAACAAAAATATAAAAATTTCAAAAATTTTGAACCAACCGTTTGTCAGAAAAATTACACAGGTTATATAGAAGTTTGACAAACACCAATTTTGATCATTGAGAAGCTTAATATTCCCTTTACAACATAACGTAATTAAAACGTTAAGCTGACTTTACAGAGTTATCTCCCTGTAGTGTTAGGTACCATTAGGTCAGGAATATGACAGTTGTTATCCATTCGTTTGTGATGTGTCTGAAGTTTTGATTTTTCCGTTTGATAAGGGACTTTCCGTTTTGAATTTTCCAAGGAATTCAGTATTTTTGTGATTTTACTTTTTGCATGTTTGAAAAAATATCAAATATAAACAAAAAAAAGTTATTTTATGATACTAATCGATACCTCATCGAACGCATGTCATCTCTGACACGAATACTATAATTGACGACTCATGAATATCATTGAAGGCTAATCTTATAAATATTAACCCCGGATTCTTGATTCACACTAGTAAGAAAACAATATATTTTACCAAATAAGTCAGCTTAACGTTACGGTGTCGTTCTTTAACGGTTAACGGAGTTCAAAGTTGAAGTCCGTGAATATGAATAATTTATAATTCTTAAATCAAGGTCATTTGCATTACGACATGGATGTCTGGAGAGTTCATTGTTCTATTTTATATTATAAAAATATTCTAAGAATCAATGAGGTTTTTGATGGGGGCTACAGAATAGAGAACAACGGGCTTAAAATATAACGAAATTAAAAGACAACAAAAGGACCAGAAGCACAAAGAATAAAGAAAAATGGGATGCGGAAATAAACAGAATAGAGAATAACGGGCAAAAATATAAAGAATAGAGAAAAATGATATAAAAATTAAGAATTCAAAAATGACGGCCCCCTTCTTTTCCAATCCATATACTCGTCAATGGGTTAAATATTAACAATTGTTTCCGAATAATTCACAGCTGTGAAGTGTTCATGACAGTAACTTTGTTTAATAGCATATCCTTAATGTCGGTGGTCTTTATTGTCCGGATGTTTAAATAATCCATTTTGAACACAAATGCGAAAGAAAAAGCTCAGAGATACCAAAAAGAAAAAAACAAAATTCTCAAGTCGAATAGAAACCAAAAAACCATACGAAAAAATATAATCGAGATTTTGTATATAATATATTAAACATTTGTACCCTTTTCCTTTGAAAAATTATAAAAATGAAAAGTAATTTTATTGAATTGAAACTATATTAAAACAAGAATGTGTCCAAAGAACACGGATGCCCCACTCGCACTATCATTTTCCATGTTCAATGGACCGTGAAATTGGGTAAAAAATCTAATTTGGCATTAAAATTAGAAAAATCATACCATATGGAACATGACTTTTGTGTACTAAGTTTCAAGTTGATTGGACTTTAACTTCATCAAAAACTACCTTGACCAAAAACTTTAACCTAAAACTCGCACTTTCATTTTCTATGTTTAGTGGACCGTGAAATCGGGGTCAAAAGTCTAATTTGGCTTTAAAGTCAGAAAGTTCATATCATAAGGAACATGCGTACTAAGTTTCAATTTGATTGGACTTCAGCTTTATCAAAAACTACCTTGACCAAAAACTTTAACCTGAAGCGGGACGAACCAACGAACGGACGCACAGACCAGAAAACATAATGCCCTCTACTATCGTAGGTGGTGCATAAAAAAATGTAAAATGAAAAGACGGGGTTAGCGTGCAAAAGTTTTCATGGTACTACATAGAAAAAACTAGAGGATTTCAAATATCTGACAAAAGGAGAAAAACTAGAGAAGCAAACAATCGTCCGTAACTATACAGCTAGTCATTTTTTTTAAAATTGGAAATCTTACATGTTTGCAAAATATTGTCTGTGTTGTAAAATTTCACGTGACGCCACAATTTAAACTTAAGATTGAAAGAACAAATAACCCGGGATTCTCTTATATTCCTGGTTTTTTTTAAACCTGTATTATATGCATGTATATTCATTATGGAAAGACGTGTAATTTAAAGTAAAATACAAATATTATACTCAGTCTGTTAAATATGTGCCCAGAAATTCAACTATCACGTTTATGCCGCATAATGGATGAACAATTTTGTCGTGCATTTTTTTTAGCTGTAATCTCTGCTCTGCCTTTTTATTTTTCACTCTGTTCGGTCCTGCCTTTTTTTTTTTTAGTTTATCCTGACTTTTTTTTTTTGCAAGTGTCGCATCCTGTCTTTTTTTTTACTCTAAACTCCTGTCCTGCTTTTTTTTTCAAATTTCATCCTAGTCCCCCATAAAAATCAAATGGTAGCGATAAAGTGGGTCATTGATTTACATCATATAGTTTGTTACGGAAGCCGATAAGGGCCATTAAAAAAAAAAAATTTATGTCGTAATTACGACATAGCATGTCGTAATTTCGACATAACATGTCGTTATAACGAAATCGCTATGTCGTAATAACGACATCGCTATATATATATACATGTATATAAAAGAATATATGTATTATGATTGCCAAGAGACTAAATGACACAGAAAATTAACAAATATACGTCATCATAATGCACCGGTTCATAATGACCCCAATAATTATAAAAGCCCCCGCATAGTCAGCTATAAAAGAGGGGCGAAAGATACCAGAGGGAGAGTCCCCGAAATGCTGTGTGGCAGACAGTGTTATTAATTAATTATTAGCTCCCTTGGTAAAACTCCTAATTTCATATTTAATGTATTTCATTGTTAAATAATTAACATGAATCTTAATAAGTATATATTTGTTAATTGCATAGCTTTTGCTATTTGAATTCATTGGTTAAAGATATTTATTTATATTGTAAAGTTTAATATTTGCATCGTCGCAAAATCTTTGGTTACCTTCTTTGAATACCTTCTGTGAGAAACTTATATATTTTATAGATCTTAATAAGTTCAAATTACTACTGCCGGTGCCAGGGTTGTATAGCCAGATAAGATAAAAAAAAAAAAAAAAAAAGTATAGCCAGATAAGAATAATTTAAACTCCTGTTTGTTGGAAAATATATAAGTGAATTTAATATGGACTGACATTCAGTCCTACCAAGGCAAACAAAGCTTTCCACCTCCCTATATATAAGCGCAAACTACATGCCTCCTTGTAACAAGGGCGAATACTGATTGCTCTATTTCTACTTTCAAACGTTGGGCACGATATTCCTACAACCCCTAGGATTTAAAACAGAATCTTCGAAATTTCATCCGCAAAACAAAATAAAAATGTTAGAAACACGAACCAATATTAAAACAAATTCAATATATGTTTTAAATTATGTTTTTACAGCTCTTGATCATATACTAAGTAATATCTAGTATATTTGAGGATTAAAATAACAAAGCTATGTGGAAAAAACGGATGTCCAACGTTACATTTATGAAAAACTGTTTTAACTCTTATGTACAGTGATCCTATTTCTTATTCTCTGATCTTCCTGAAACTTGGCAGGAACAACGACATGTGTCGGTTCTTTGTGGCGTTAAAGCCGTTATTTTGCCAAATTTCATTTGACTCGGTGGCTGCATATTAAGCTGGAATAAGAAAAATGTCCAACGACATTTTTCATTAACTCAACGACTGAAAGTTAATTTTATAAGTAGATATAGCAGAAAATGAATAAAAAGAGTGAGACAATAATAATATCTACCAAAAGTACAAATATTTGCCTCATTGTTCGTGAGTTCAAATATTGCTGATTCAATAAAATCTTCTCTACACAGTCGTTTTTTAAACGGTAGCCATTTTGTCCAAGTTGATATTTTATTTTCAAAGCAGTTAACCAGTTAACGCGTATTTTTTATAATTGATCAAAACAAAAGTTAGATACACGAAGAGTAAAAAATGCCAAGATTCTTTCCTTATCAATAGACATAGGAAGATGTGGTATGAGTGCCAATGAGACAACTCTCCATCCAAATAACAATTTATAAAAGTAAACCATTATAGGTCAATGTACGGCCTTCAACACGGAGCCTTGACTCACACCGAACAACAAGCTATAAAGGGCCCCAAAATTACTAGTGTAAAACCATTCAAACGGGAAAACCAACGTACTAATCTATATAAAAAAAAAATGGTATATATTTACTTTGAATGTGTCAAGCATCTATAAACATATTAGACTTAGTTTCATATACAGCGATGCTTTTAATTTTTATTTTAAAATATTGATATACGTGTATATCGATTCTGATGAATTTATATTAGCATATAAGAGTTGACACTTATGATAATTTTTGTGCAATAGCTATATGTGTATAGATTTGCCATTTTTACATTTTTTTGTAAATGTTGCTTGCAAAGTAAAAACAATATTGCATCGACTCTGATCCAAATCAAAAGCATACCTATTTTCAAATTATAATTTTATATCATATACAAAATGTTTAGACTTTAAAAATCGATAAGATTATTTAAAAGACGGTTAAAACCAATACATTTTTCGGTATCCAAAGAAAAACGTGATAACACGCATTGACTAAACACGCATTCTCAATAAGGGTCTTATCTGACCTTGCTTTATCTTAAGTATTGAAACAGTTTATCTGACCTTGTTTAATTCAACATATTTGGGTCTTAAAGGAATAAAATGCTTCCACACATTACAAAACGGTAGCCAATTTGTCCAAACGTCTGAAAACGTCTAAAATCCGAAAGACGCTAATTTCCGACGTTACATGTGCTAAATTTTCAATTAAATGTTCATGATAATTAAAACAAATCGTGTTATGAAATTTGGAAAAAGAGGTTCATGATTGCTGCCGAAATAAAAGAATAGTGCATGTTGCTATAGACTCCGCCCGGGGATATAGGTTCGACACAGGTTAAATTTTGCAATTTTTATTAATCGTTAATAGCTTTTAACGATTTATTTAAAAGAATGATGAAATTGGGGGGGGGGGGGGGGGGGGGGGGGGGACCTCATTACATGAACTTCGTCCAACTTTTGTAAAGACAAATTGGAGACACCAAGACAGTCCTCTAAATGTAAAATGCGAATTGAAATTTATGTTGCGGAAGTACTCCGAAATAGATCATTTAAAGTCGTCACTTCAGTAAGGTGCAATCACCAATATTAAAAGACTTAATACCAGTTCACGGAATGTTTTACTTTGCGATTTGTCCTGCTATTCATGTTATAACTGTCGTGATGAAAGTTATTCCTGTACTAGCGAAGCCGGAACTTTTCGTCAATATTAACTTGTGCATGAAATGTAGGTAATTGAAAGACAAATCTCAAACAGCGACGAAAACCGTTTCATCGAATAAATAAAAACCCCGGATTATATTAGCCGTTTTCGCGGACGATTCAGTAGTAGATTACTATATTTTAAAATGTATATCAGAAGTTAAACACTATAGATGACTTGGGAAATATTTCTCAAGCCAAGGTTCAAGTAATTGAAGGGTTGTATTTCAACAACTTATGTGCCAGGGAAAATACAATTCTATTCAAATTAAACCAAGGGTAAAAATGTTCGATTTACTTGCAGAGTGTCAGATATATTTGTATTGGGGTTGAATTAAGATATAGAAATTTTACAATGACAGATGATATGCACCTTGAAAGTTAAACATCCTATGATTAAAGTTTTGTACATCTAATAATATTTTTTTTTAATGGAAAACCGTATACATGTACTTCCGTCCCATCCTTCCTTCATATATTACTTGCGACAGTACTGCATTTTTAGTTGAAATAACTTAAAGGGTAAACATTATTAAATCGATTTCCACAACTTGAGGTAATTTATGATAAAATGACATCTCAAAACGAACAGAACCAGAATCAACCAACATATAAAAAAACGAATAAAACTTGCAAAAATTAATCGAAGTCAAAAACCCTCTTCGACGCCGCATTTAAAAGTGTAACGTCGTGTTGTAGGAACATCGTGCCAAACGTTTGAAAGTAGAAATAGAGCAATCAATACTTCAATTAACCCTTATTACAAGAAGGCATGTAGTTTGCGATTATTTAAAGGGAGGTGGAAAGCTTGGCTTGCCTTGGTAGGACTGAATGCCAGTCCTCATACAATTCTACATTTTATTCTTACAACAAATAGAAGTTTATTTTGTCTTGAATGGCTTTACTGCCCTGCCACGTTTGGTAACACTTCCAAATTTAAATTGGGATCTATAAAATATATAAGTTTCTCACAGAAGGTAACCAAAGAAGGTAACCAAAGATTTTGCGACGATGCAAATATTAAACTTTACAATATAAATAAATATCTTTAACCAATGAATTCAAATAGCAAAAGCTATGCAATTAACAAATATATACTTATTAAGATTCATGTTAATTATTTAACAATGAAATACATTAAATATGAAATTTGGAGTTTTACCAAGGGAGCTAACAATTAATTAATAACATTGTCTGCCACACAGCATTTCGGGGACTCTCCCTCTGGTATCTTTCGTTCCTCTTTTATAGCTGACTATGCGGGTTTTTTTTCTAATTATTGGGGGCATTATGATGACCTATATTTATATTATTGTGTCATTTAGTCTCTTGGCAATCATAATACATATTCTTTTATATATATAAATTGTCGTTATTACGACATAGCTATGTCGTTAAAATGACATAGTGATGTCGTTATTACGACATGTTATGTCGAAATTACGACATAGCGATGTCGTTATAACGACATGTTATGTCGTAATTACGACATCGCGATGTCGTAATAACGACATGTTATGTCGAAATTACGACATGCTATGTCGTAATTACGACATAATTTTTTTTTTGAATGGCCCTTATCGGCTTCCGTAGTTTGTTTATAGAAACAGCTTTCACTTCGATAATGAATCATAGTGATCAGTTTATCTTCGTGTACGTGCACATGCATAAATTACAAATATGCATCAATGAAAATGATGATAGTTTTATTTCATATATTAGTGGACAAAAATACTAGGTAAAAATGCGAAAAAAATTGAGTAAGGTTTTGGTTATTTTCCTAGTTTTAAACCTATTTTTTATATTAGGAAATATACTAATTGGATATGATTATAGAATATGTAATGCGTGTGCAAAACAGTCGATGATTGTTGACAATAGGGGTAAGTTCCAATTTTTCCCAAAAAGGGATCGGATTCTCCAAGACTAAATAAACGAAATATATAAGACTGAGTCGGAAAATTCTAAATAATAATAATTAATATTGATCATGTAATATTGTCATGGGCCTGAAATTTTGGACTAAATACTAGTAAATGATGGGTAAAATGATTAATATTATACTAGTAATCTAAATGTGAAAATTTTGGAAAATAGCTTTACTGTCTAATGATTTTTTAATACAAGAAGCAATTCAATTGAGATGAAAAATATTTATTTGTTGAGCTCTTTAATAATGAAGATAAATATGCTTTATATCATGTTTGTACTTTGCAACACAGGGACTCGGTTAGCAGATTAAAATTGTCTTTTAATATCCATGTTATTAAAAACTTTTTCGTCTTTCCTGTCTATTTGTATTACATTTTTAACGTTATTAACTTTGGAATGATTGGTATCAACGTAGTAATATGCAGTTAACTACATGTATCCATATCCTGAAAAAAAAGATTTAGATTTTTTTCTTTTCTACGTTTTCACTTTTTCCTAACTACTTGAAAGAATCACCCTTTTTGAGTTTACCATTGAGTTCGGTATTTTTTATACTGTTTTCTCGTATGTAATTTCTCTTTTCTTTTATATCTCAGATATTTCATTTCAAATTTTAGATCAAATGAAAGCTTCCAGTCCTATACATACATCTCAAGCCAATGCATCGTTAAGTGACAAGACAAATTCAACAAGGGAAACAACTTTAACCAATGCTGTTCCCGTAAGCACATCCCACAATTATGCTTCAAGTGCCAAGACAACAAGGCAAACAACTTTAAACAATGCGGTTCCCGTAAGCACATCCCACAATTATGCTTCAAGTGCCAAGACAACAAGGCAAACAACTTTAACCAATGCTGTTCCCGTAAGCACATCCATCAATTATGCTTTAAGTGCCAAAACAACAAGGCAAACAACTTTAACCAATGCTGTTCCCGTAAGCACATCCCACAATTATGCTTTAAGTGCCAAGACAACAAGGCAAACAACTGTAACCAATGCTGTTCCCGTAAGCACATCCCACAATTATGCTTCAAGTGCAAAGACAACAAGGCAAACAACTTTAACCAATGATGTTCCCGTAAGCACATCCCACAATTATGCTTTAAGTGCCAAGACAACAAGGCAAACAACTTTAACCAATGCTGTTCCCGTAAGCACATTCCACACTAATGCTTTTTATGACAAGACATATTCAACAAGGGGAACAACTTTAACCAATGATGTGACCGGAAGCACATCCAACAATTATGCTGCAAGTGAAAAGACATATTCAACAAGGGGATCAACTTTGACCAATGATGTGGCCGGAAGCACATCCCCAACTAATACTTTAAGTGATAAGACATATTCGACAAGGGGAATAGCTTTAACCAATGATGTTCATGAAGAAAAAACAAAAATTAAAACTTCGTTTAGATGTCCGGTAGATAATTCAAATAACTGGAATTTCAATTGTACAGTACCATGCGCAGATATGCCTGATAAAACTAATATGTCGGATCGCGTGCAAGCTCATGTAAATTGCAAGACTTTAAAACCTAGTATGGAACTTATAAATGTTAAGCGAATGGACACTATTCAGGTTTTTCCAGAAGATTCAGAATGCCTCCAGACGTTTGTAATGGAGAATTGTCACGATGTCAAACCGGTCCCGAACTTAGTTCATTACATGTGGTTTTCTAAACGAGAAATGAATTTTTACCATTTTGTTAGTTTTCTTAGTGCCAGTAGATTTTTAAAACCATGTCTTATTTTGATACATGGCGACATTCTTCCATTCGGAACATATTGGGATTATCTATTGACATTAGTTTCTAATATATTGCATGTTCAAAGAAGTCCACCAGAGGAGGTATTCGGAAGAAACCTTACTTTTATTGAGCATAAATCTGATATTGCAAGAATACAGGCTTTACAGAGTAAGTACATACTCGCACATACATATTTGCCTCATAATAGAATGAGTACATGGTCGTATACACATTTTTGCCGCATAACATTTTTCTTTTTATCTTTGCTGGATAGAGTGAGTACATGCTCGCATACACCTATTTGGCGCATAACATTTTCCTTTGATCTTTGGTGGATAGAATGAGTACATGCTCGCACATATTTGCTGCATAACAGTTTCCTTTTTACTTTGGTGGATAGAGTAAGTACAGTCATGCTCGCACACACATATTTGTCGCGTACCCTTTTCCTTTGGTCTGGTGGATAGTGATCATTCTAGCATACACATATTTGCCTCATAAGCTTTTCTATTTATCTTTGGTGGATAGAGTGATTACATGCTCGCATAATCATATTTGCTGCATAACATTTTCCTTTGGTCTTTGGTGGATAGAGTGATTACATGCTCGCATACACATATTTGACGCGTAAGCTTTTACTTTGATCTTTGGTGGATAGAGTGATTACATGCTAGCATACACATATTTGCAAACCATTTTCGTTTGGACTTTGGTGGATAGAGTGAGTACATGCTCACATACACATATTTGAAAACCATTTTCCTTTGGACTTTGGTGGATAGCACTTGATCACACGTTAGCATACACCTATTTGAGTCATACCCTTTTCCTTTGAACTTTGGTGGAAAGAGTGATTAAATGCTCGCATACACATATTTGTCGCATACCCTTTACCTTTGATCTATGGTGGATAGAGTGATTACATGCTCGTATAATCATATTTGCTGCATAACATTTTCCTTTGATCTTTGGTGGATAGAGAGAGTACATGCTCGCATACACCTGTTTGCCGCTTAACATTTTCCTTTGATCTTTGGTGGATAGAGTGAGTACATGCTAGCATACACCTATTTGACTCGTATCCTTTTCCTTTGATCTTTAATGAATAGAGTGAGTACATGATCGCATACACATATTGTCTTTGGTGGATAGTGATCACATGCTAGCATACACCTATTTCATGTATTTGAATCATACTTTTTTCCTTTGGTCTTTTGTGGATAGAGTGAGTTCATGCTAGCATATTCATATTTGACTCATACCTTTTTCCTTTGGTCTTTTGTGGATAGAGTGAGTTCATGCTAGCATATTCATATTTGACTCATACCTTTTTACTTTGGTCTTTTGTGGATAGAGTGAGTTCATGCTAGCATATTCATATTTGACTCATACCTTTTTACTTTGGTCTTTTGTGGATAGAATGAGTACATGCTCGCATACACATGTTTACCGCATACCCTTTACCTTTGGGCTTCGGAGGATAGAGTGAGTATATGCTAGCTTACATCTATTTTGCATTCTTATACCCTTTTCCTTTAGTCTTTGGGGGATGGATAGAGTGAGTATATGTTCGAACACAACTATTTGTCTCATACCCTTTTCCTTTGGTCTTTAGTAGATAAAGTGAAGACAGTCATGCTTAGATTGGCTTTGCTCATTATATATTGAAGGTCGTACGGTGACCTATAATTGTTTGAAAAATGTTGGTCTCTTGTGAAGAGTTGTCTCATTGGCAATTATACAACATCTTCATTTTTAGCTCACCTGGCCCTTTTCCCATCACTTTACGTCCGTCGTCCGTCGTCGTTAACTTTTACAAAAATCTTCTCCTCTGAAACTACTGGGCCAAATTAAACCAAACTTGGCCAAAATCATCATTGGGGTATCTAGTTTAAAAATGTGTCCGGTGACCCGGCCAACCAACACCGATGGCCGCCATGGCTAAAAATAAAACATAGGTGTAAAATGCAGTTTTTGGCTTATAACTCAAAAACCGAAGCATTTAGAGCAAATCTTACGGGGTAAAATTGTTTATCAGGTCAATATCTATCTGCCCTGAAATTTTCAGATGAATCTGACAACCCGTTGTTTGGTTGCTGCCCCTGAATCGGTAATTTTAAGGAAATTTTGCTGTTTTTGGTTATTATCTTGATTATTATTATAGATAGAGATAAACTGTAAACAGCAATAATGTTCAGCAAAGTAAGATTTACAAATTAGTCAAGTGACCGAAATGGTCAGTTGACCCCTTTAGGAGTTATTGTCCTTTATAGTCAATTTTTAACCATTTTTCGTAAATCTTAGTTATCTTTTACAAAAATCTTCTCCTCTGAAACTACTGGGCCAAATTAATCCAAACTTGGCCACAATCATCTTTGGGGTATCTAGTTTACAAAATGTGTCCGGTGAACCGGCCATCAAATCAAGATGGCCGCCACGGCTAAAAATAGAACATAAGGGTAAAATGCAGTTTTTGGCTTATAACTCAAAAACAAAAGCATTTAGAGCAAATCTAACAGGTGTAAAATTGTTTATCAGGTCAAGATCTATCTGCCCTGAAATTTTCAGATGAATCATACAACCCGTTGTTTGGTTGCTGCCCCTGAATCGGTAATTTTAAGGAAATTTTGCTGTTTTTGGTTATAATCTTGAATATTGTTATAGATAGAGATAAACTGTAAACGGCAATAATGTTTAGCAAACTAAGATTTACAAATAAGTCAACCGGACCGAAATGATCAGTTATTGTCCTTTATAGTCAATTTTTAACAATTTTCATAAAATTTGTAAATTTTTATTAACATTTTCCACTGAAACTACTGGGCCAAGTTCATTATAGATAGAGATAATTGTAAGAAGCAAGACTGTTTAGTAAAGTAAGATGTACAAACACATCACCATCACAAAAACACAATTTTGCTATGAATCCATCTGCTTCCTTTGTTTAATATTCACATAGACCAAGGTGAGCGACACAGGCTCTAAACTAGTTTATATTTGTACTATTATAATAAGAATTAAATGGTATATCCCTTACACTCATTTTTTGATTCTCTGTTGCAGGGTTTGGAGGAATTTACGTTGACACAGATGAGATAATACTTCGATCTCTGGATCCGCTACGGAAGTACCCATTTACGCTGAGTCATGAAACTGACTGGAACTTAAGTAATGGTCTTATTCTTGCGGAGAAAAACGCAACTTTCTTGAACATTTGGTATTCCGAATATAAAAGTTATAATGGTAGCAAGACACATTGGGGAGTTCATTCAACGCAGGTGCCATACTGGTTATCTCAAAAGTACCCGGATTTAATTCATGTTGAAAATAAAACATTTGTCAGACCAAGTTGGGAAAATCTATATGTGATCTTTGATCACAATTTTGATTGGTCAAAAAACTATGGTTTACATTATTATATTCGTTTTTATAAACATACACATGATTTCAACGATATCAAATATTTAAATACCACGATTGGATCGACAGCCAGACACGTTTTGTATGGATCCAAAGATCTATGTGAAAAATAAATTTCTACCTTGATGTTGATCTTGAAGAAGTACTACTATGTAGTATGATATATAATTATATATTGCAGTTGTTACCTCTAAAGACCAAAAACATATATGTGTGGTTCCAGCTACCCTACATTTTAATCTTACTAATACAATGTAATAGCCTACCCTAAAGATTTTTTTGTCATTTTCCATTAAGCACTGTTAAAGTCAGAATGTTGCTCCCATAGACTCAATGTAAAGAAAAACGAATAATAAAAAATCCCTATCTACCTACCCTTACTATTTAGATGTAACTGGAACCACACATACTTCTTTAGTTGGCCTAACCTATTTTGCAATCTATATACTGAGACTACTATAAAACAATGGCATTTTTGTGAAACACTTAATCCAAAACAATCACTGAGTTGGGAAGCTCTAAGGGAAAAGACGGCAACTTTCTATGTTTGGCGTTGCTTTTTTATAGTCTTCATATATTGAACATAAATGTAATAAAACAGTGAAGACTGGCAATAAATTTGATTAAAGTCTCTGGTTTTTATGTCTAATATCTCAATATTTCCAGAGAGAAAAATGCAAATACAGTTAAGCTAGCCACTGTAAATATTCTTAATTTTGATATGGTAGACAAGGTCAGACTTCTATAGTATCAGAGATCTTTTGGGTAAATTGATGTAAACTCACAAATAACTAACTTAATAAAATGTAACTAAAATGTAAAGAGTGCACATGCTGAAATGTATCGCCTGCTTTACTTGACTAAATTAAATTTTCCACCAAACATCAAATAAAGTTGGCAAAGATACATTTGTACTGTAAGCCAAAGGGCCAGAGAAACATACCTGATTGCAAAAAATGGAACATTGGCTAAATTATTATGAACCATGGAAATTAGGTCGAGGTCTGATAAATTTTACCAGACAGACATGTAGACCATAGTTCCATTTAATTACAGTATATTTTTTCTTTATTTTTTTTTCTATCCCTTTCAAATAAATTTCTTAGTTTTTTTTGGAGGTGGAAATGAAAGAAGAGAGCTAAAATAAACTTTTGGATGCTTTATTATCGACTCGACTAGGAGTCGAGATTAAAAATTGAACGATGGACAGTCAGTGTGTGAATTTTTCTTGCTACCTGATTGGAAGATATTACGAGACGTGATTAATCAAAGTTTATTGATTGGTTAGGGCAATCCAAACCTAGTAAATGTCCTTCAATCCCGTAGAGTATCGGATTTGTCCTCTCTATTTTAGCAATTAGATTTTGCCTGGTCATTAATCATGCATATTCATGATATTGGTACACAGAGGTAACTTTTATCTATAAATAGTCGAATCTTCTGGAGTTTCGTAAACAACAACGTTCAACGATATATACTACTTCATAACGTGTGACCTAACGTGTGTGGTAAAATTTGTTGATTGATGCACATGGATATTTTAGTAAATGAATTAATCTACAAAGCGAGAGCACTTTCCATTTTCATCAGCTAAGAGTCGACTAGCCCTTTTTGAAAGGCTAATGCTTGTTTTAACTGATTTTGATATGGAAAGAGTGATTATGCCAGGTGCAATAAGCTAATATTTTCGGAACATCTCTTGATTTGCATATAGGGGTATGGATGTGTATTGGCCAAATTTGTATGATGTAAACATGCAATTTTTCCGAAAAATGGATATATTTTTAGACTTGTACTGTACATTACACACACAAAAAATAAGACAAAAAAATAGGGAGAGTTTTAATTAATGCGGCAAACGTTTTAAAAACTGATAGAGTAATTAATTGTTGTCTCGGGCCTGTACACCTCACAATCATTCCTTACAACAAATATAGAGCAATGGCTTACAGTAAATGGTAAATGGACAAAACAATAAAAACTTGCCAGAAAGACATGTCTATTTAACAATTATTATACTTCCATGATATCTACAAAATATAGTGGCTCTATCGCTTTAAGTATCATACATGTACAATGTACAAATAGCAAAAAACAGGAAAATTAAAAACTTGTCCAATGAATCCTAAAACCAAATGCTCCGCAGGGCGCAGCTTTATACGACAGCATAGGTCGAACCCTGGACAGTTGGGGCAAGTATGGACACAACATTCAAGCTGGATACAACTCTGAATTTGAATTGTGATTAAATAGTTCGCACAGCATACTATGTTTCAGACACAGAATGAATGTGGTCTAATGAACTCGAAAATTTGTTTTTGCTATTGAGGAATTCACTATGCTGTTGAATATTTATCCACTCAAACAGAAAATATTTGAAGAAATTCTTTTCAATTTCTGAAATCTGAAATGAGAAAAATTGTACCCCCCCCCCCCACACACACACAAAATTTGTATGGATTATACATGGAAAAGCATCATTATGTGATTAGAAGCTAAACTAAATGATAGAACTGTGAAATAACAAAATACGAGAAGATAGCTTTTATTAAATGCTTTGAGAATATCAAAAGAAAAGATAGGGTCACCGTTCTTTTTCTCCAGCTAAAATACAAAATAGCAAAATTCCAAGTAGATTCCTTCAGAAAATGCACTATATCAGAGCTACCTCCCCTTAGAATGCCAATTTTAAAAATATTAAATATAAAGCAGAAATAATCAACACTTGTAAAATTGTTAATATTTCTAAGTTATAATCTTATAAATTTGTTCTTTTAAATGCATTCCTGCATTAAATTTTACGAACTTGATTGAAAATCCGGACCTTAGATTCTCTGTTTTTACAATCCAACATGGCGAAAGACACCCATACAACCTTAATTCTTAGACTTTTTGCCCCTTAACCCTAAAAATAAATTCCAACCTTCTACTTATGATATTTAACATTTTCAGAGAAATCTAAATACTTATACACAACTTATTGTCCTGAAACTAAAACTGAAACAACTTTTACCAGTTTACTATCGTTTTGTCTTAGACTAGTTTTATGCAATAAAATGTCAATACTATAAATCTTATTTTCTTTGTCCAAAGTGGTTCTCCAATTCGAACGCTAAATAACTTTAGCACACGATTTATATATAAAACGATTTTGCCAAACGTCATACGAAATTTTCTCAATTCGAATAAAGCTGTATGTCTTGGTTTAATATGTTCATTGTCATTTAAGAAATAATTGATGCACGCTATACTTTATTGCCGTTTTAACATGGGTATATAGGCATTATATTCGTGATTATTTTTGCTTGAGCGTTAGTGAGAGCTAAAATAACACGAATATAAAGCCTACTCATGTTAAAACTACAATAACGTATAGCTTGCATCACTTATTTTGAATATGATTAGGACAATTAAGGTAATTTCTGTGTCCGATGTCTATAGGTGTAGCGCGTTTGTGTAAGCTGTTCCATGAACCTCCCGTTTTTGTTTGTAAACAAGCAAACGACTGGCAATGTGGTTTTTCAGATGGAGGAGTTTTTAACAGCCAGCATGAACAGTTGTCGTATCTACATGTAGGTCAAATATGTTAATTTCGAATTGCAACACATATTAAATTACAGTCATAATAAATGAATAAGTAGCAACATGTGCATCATTTAAGAGTTTGGAAGTGTTTTAAGTTAATGAAATATATTAATATGCATGACATTTTGATAAAATTCGTTTTTCTGCAGTAGTCAATAGTATACGCATGTGCAAACACATTTTATTGGATATAGAGCATGGGTTTATTCACAAAGCGAAAGAAGCACGTCATTTTAGAATCTTATACTTAAACCTATTCCATGCTTATCTATATTATTCTACAGACACCTTAGAAAGCTTATAATTATATCATGAGGTCAATAATGAGTAACAGACTTTCTCGGTCAATAAATTATTGAAAGTTCCGTTTATAGTATAGTGAATGGAAAACATGGAGCACCTTACCAGATAATCTTCTGCTCGTTATAGGTGTATGTCATTGTACGCAAGGTAATTGAAAAAGTAAACAATAATATATTTATCATCTACTTAATATTCTTTTTAATTTTTTCGAGAAAACAGTTTAAAATGCTAAAAAGTGCAAAGTTGAATGAATCTAAAAATGGACACAACATTCTAGAAAAAATATCATAATTTGTATCGAAAAAGGATAAAATAGTATAAGCCGTTCTTATAAAACATTTATTTTCAATAATGTTTAAAGATCAATATGTACGATCTATACTTGTTTCTAGGTTTTGGTGTTTTCAGAAATGGTACTGCCGTAGCTGTTGTAAATTCGAATCAAATTGATCAAACATCTGGAATGTGTGCCAGCCGTTCTCATCCGGGATATTTATACACCCACAACGATCATGGGGATGGTAGCCATATCTACGTTCTGGACTCGAAGACCGGACACAGAATATCAACCATTACAATTAGAGGGGCCCATAATGCAGACTGGGAGGACATTGCATGTGGACCTTGTCCCGGAGGAGAAAATTGTATCTATATTGGTAATTTACACCAGTTTTCTATTGCTAAAAAACAAACTATGTAAGTTAGAAGATGCTCTAAAGAGGGGGAAGGGGGCATACCTTTTTATGTTAACCTGTTTTGCCCTTTTCTAAGGTGCTGTTAACTGTTATCTGAGATCAATTTAAACTGTCAACTGTTTTCATCACAAGTTGTGTTAACTGTTATCAGCATTTTTGCATTTGTTGTTAACTGTTTTTGCCAAAATCGAGGTGTTGTTAACATGTTAACGGACCCTCTATTGGGCCCCCTCTATAGAGCAAGTGCTTGTCGCTCACCTGGAGCATTGTGTATGTTTAACAATGACCACTCTTAAACTGTATTTAACTTGTGTAAGGAGTCGACTGACAATTTAGACTCATGTTGATCTATTTGGTCTTTTCTTTCTTCATCTGCAATAGATTCGATAACATACAAACACCAATAAACATCATCATAAAACAACAATTACTCATGTAAAGAGTCAACCTGGGACTATTCTATGGAACGCCGGAACTGTCTTCTATTTTACTGTAAATATCTTATGTCCCATAGTCGATAGACAATATAGGGTGTTTGGTCACAGGTATAATTATTATTAAGATAAACAGAAAACAAAATTCTGAGACAAGTGCCTGACTGTGTGTTTCATCTATTTCTTGCTATCATAGTTTTTTTTATAGTTTGTAGCTATCTTCTATCTATATAAGTGATTTTTTTCTATATCAAATCGCAAAAATGGGTAGAATTGTCATTTAAGAGGAATATTTAACTCAATAGTTGTGACGATGTTAAGGGGAGGAGTCATGGATGTTGCAATTAACTAGGAAATTAAATAAAATATACCTGCCAATAAAAACTACGGGTATTAATTAAGGCATTAATAAAACATACACATATATAGTTTAGACCATTGGTTTTCCCGTTTGAATGATATATACTAGTACTTTTGGGGCCCTTTATAGCTTGCTGTTCCATGTGAGCCTAGGCTCCGTCTTGTAGACCGTACCTTGACATATAATGGTTAAGATAAGATAAGATAAGATAAGAAAATTGATTTTAAGTAGGGTTGCATGAAATACTACAAACATAAGCTCTGTAGAGCTTTTTGCCAACATCATGGTTTACTTTTATAAATTGTGACTTGGATGGAGAGTTGCCTCATTGGGACTTAAAAGGAAAAAGTGTGACAGTATAATTGTTATTTTCAATATTTTTCAAAGTTTTAAACCCTTAATTTTGACAAAAATCAGCGAAGCAGAACTCAACTTAAACTTGACCTGTAACTCTTCATGGTTAACTGACATACCACAAAAATCAGCCCAATTTCTATAGGCGTTTAGGAAAAAGTCTGTATAACTGTGATTTTCACAATTTATCAAAGTCAAAAGCCTGTAAGTGCGACACAATTTAGCGGGGAAGAATGTAACTTAAACTGACTCATCATGGTTAACACACATATCAAAATTCAGCCCAATATCTGAAGGCGTTAAGAAAAAATACTCGGCATAATGGTTTGTTGCGGAATAAAGGAATGACAGAATGACAGAATGACGGAATGACAGACAAGAGTAAAACTATATGGCACCGACAACTTTGTTGTGGGGTCATAAAAATGAACTATAAAGCATATGCAAAGCAAAGCTAGATATCATATCTTTTAGAAAAATATTTTTTCTTACATCAACATTTTTAATCATTTAACTTTTTCTACTAAATTTTTCAGATGGAACGAGTCAAACTGTGAAACTCTCTTGGTAGATCCTAAAGGGGAAGTATACCTTATATCAAGAGCCTCGGGAATGGAAGTGAACCCAAAAATTGCACATGAGCCATTAACTGGATGGAATAGCCATGCAAATGTAGTTCTAAAAGACCTTGTTAACCTCAATATGTACCACTAACTGGCATGGATCCGACTGGTGGGGATATATCACCCAATGGCAAAGAAGCATTAATAATTACCCATAATGCCATGTACCATTTTGAGATACCAGACGGCATGCATTGGTTGTCTTAGCTCTTTCTGCATCCAATCCAATAACTGTTCCATATATCCAGGAAACAAAAGGTGAAGCTGTTTCTTGGGATAACCATGGCAACGGTTACTTCACTCTAGGTGAAGGTCATGATCAAACATTATATTACTACGGACGCAACACTGACATTGTTGGTTAAACATTTTCAATGTCTTTTTTAATAAGCTTGACAATGTATTTCAAACTGCTTTATTTTCGTATTTTATGTAGCTAGTACAACTATTGTTTAATAGATTTCATTCTACTCTTCTTTATATTAGCTGCCACTCGTTATGTTGGGTTACGCTACAAAAAGAATATCACTATTGCATTACCAAGAATCGATAATCATAACACATTTTGTTTCAAATGAAATGAATGTTTACTTGTATAGTTTCCTATTGCTAGCTTTTGTCCTGCTTCCGGTAGATCATTTATAGTATTGACAAATTTTATAGATTGACCTTTTGCACCTTATCATTATTATATCAATGGTGACACATGCCTTAACACATTAAACGGTTTTAACACAATATGAAGGTTTGTGATACCACCACCTAAAATATGTTTTAGCTACATGTATTAGAAAAACACAGGTTGTGTAAAGGCAGACAGTGAATTTTAACAATGTTGATATTTGGGAAATCATATAAGGACTGAAACTCAGTTATAGTTAGTTATAATTAGAAAAGAACGGCTTCATTCTTCGCTCAATTATTGCAGACCTATTGGATTTATAATCCAGTCGTATTGCCCCACATGCGCCTTTTGACTATTAACGTCAATGCAGTGGTGCTCGAGGCTAAAATATTTGAAATTTAAAACCAAATACTAACATTAAAGAGCTGATAAAAGAAAAAAGAACATACGGTATAGCCAAATTCGGACAAGGGTTCAGAGCTTAAGATGAGAGAGATATTTTTCTTAATTTTAAAGATTTCCAGTTTTATAGCAGAAAATTGGCGTAATGACAAACAAAAATAATCCGTATTTTCATGCCAGAATCGAATTACTAGCTACTGGGCTGGGGGCTAACAGTCCAACAACAGAGCTACCAACCCAGTGGTAATAATAGAATCTTAGTTTCCCATTGTTATATTGTACGTTTAGCTACAAAAGATTATTATTGAACACATTTTAATGGCATCTTCGAATATTATCACGATGTTTTATAGTAAGACAATCATTTAGCATATCGTTATTGTAGTGATTTTCCTGGTACTGATATTTTTTACATGTTCATTTATGTCCGTACGTATAATTTGCTGTTCCACTAATCCATATTAAAAGGAAGAGGGTTACTAAAATGTAGAAAAATCAGTTTACCAACACATTCTTAAGTTCGCTTGTCTGTCAGGAGAATGTAGGACAGAAAGTCACAGGACAAAAAGTCACAGACAAAAAGTCTTCATAATGCCAAGAAATCTTTCTTTTGCATGATTAAAATTAAATAAATCTTCATTTTTCAAGTAAAATGACACATTTCCTAAACCTTAATATGTATATATGTATTGAAAAGTAAATATTTCAAGATATTTCTCTTATATATTCAAACAATTGTCAACATATTATTTGTGACTTTTTGTCCTGCGACTTTCTGTCCTACCAAATTTGTGACTTTATGTCCTGTGACTTTTTGTCCTGTGACTTTCTGTCCGTTTACCTGTCAGGATACTCGTAAGCGGTTTTATTTTGTCCTTTGCGGATCACCTGAGATCACTCCCGGTTTTTGGTGAGCTTCATGTTGCTCAATTTTTATTTTCTATATTGTGTTTTGTGTATTGTTGTTTGTCATTTGGTCTCTTTTTTTATTGACATGGGTTGTTCGATAATTTCGACTTATGAGTTTGAATGTCCCTTTGGTATCTTTCGCCTCTCTTTTATATATTTTGAGATTTTTGGGGGATATGGTTCTAATGGCAGATCGTTGATGGTCCAGGTTAATCTCCTGTAAGCTTCTAGACACGGGACGAATAAGAACTTGACACACTATATACATTTCGGCAGTTTGACGACACATTAGCTGCATGAACATGCAAGAGAAACTATTTTAACTCTGATTCAATGCGTTCAAAAGAGTGAAATGATATTGAATATATCATATTACCTTTAGCAAATAAATTGCAGCTGTGAGATCACTATGACATCATAAAACATGACATAAATGGTTAATTATATATTTTTTGTGTAATGTAAAATATGGACACCTACAGGCAGTCTTACTCAAAAAGACAATAAATCAAAAGACTAAGTATGACTGTTGTAATTCACAAATTCAACCGAACATAAAGCTTTTTTTTCTGTACAGAGATCAATGACACAGAAAACAAATAGTTTGTGGAATGAAAGTTTGCACCATTCAGTCGTTTATTACAGCAATATGAACAAATTTACAATTGTGAAAAGACACTCAGAATGGCAAAATAAAGAGTCTGAACAATATTCAAAATAAAATTACAAACTATTACAATAAATTCACTACTTTATGAATTAGGATAAAAAAAAGCACTGTAAATTAAGCTCTGTAGATGTACATCATTCTATAATTTTTTTACAATTCAATAAAGCTGGTTGTGTTGTGTGATAGACAGTAGAAATGAAACATGTTTTATTTACAAAAAGACAAACAGTCCTCATTTTTATATTAAACAACTGTTTCATGTTAGGGAGAAGGATAGGCCCTGTTAAAACGTTCAAACCTGTTGCATTTGTATGCACCTGACCTAAGTCAGGAGCCTGTTGTTCAGTGACTGTAGTTTTTTGGTGTGGTTCATAAGTGTTTCTCATGTCTCGTTTTTTATATAATTAGACCGTTGGTTTTCCTGTTTGAATTGTTTTACACTCGTCTCTTTGTGACCCTTTATAGCTTGTTGTTCGGTGTGAGCCAAGGCTCCGTGTTGAAGGCCGTAGTTTGATCTATAATTGTTTACTTTTTATACATTGTGACTTGGATGGATAGTTATCTCATTAGCACTCATACCACATCTTCTTATTTATATTCCACATTAGCTGTTTGTTGACGTTAAGGCTTGTTGAAAGGAAACCGATTTATTAAAGGTCCTGCTCATAATACACGGAATAGAAGTTCCTTCATTATATAAGTTCCAAATGGAAACAATATTCTGAAATATTATTTCCACTGGAATAACTATGACAGTAAATGTTCCTAACGGAATAAATGGTATAGTATATTTGTTCCAACAGGAACAGGTATAATGACATTGTTTATAACAAAGTTTCCATTGGAACTTCTGTTAGGTGGAACAAATATATGTTGACAGATCCACTCTTGCAAACTAATACGCATAACGGGACTCATTTGGCCTCGAAATGAAAATAAATGTAATTTTAAATAAAAACTTATGAAATTATTAGTCAGAGTTCGTATATATCATATATAAACATACATCAAGAAAAGATATTGATTTTTAAGGACTACTAGTATATATATATATATATATATATATATATACTAACTAATTGCTACCAAAGTCCCGATGCGTTAAAACAGCTACTAAAGTAAGCATGATTCAGCATTTTCAAAGAATTTAAGAAATCGGTTATTATCGAAAATCTTGATGTTATATTAATATTGTTTGGACGTACAATATGTTTTTTATAACAATTTAAGATAAATATGTTACTTTAAACTCAATAAAAAATCGGGAAATGTGTAAACTCGGCCTCCAAAATGTATACGTGCCTACTTTAAATTTTGTGCCTTCTTATACAATTTAAAAAAAAAAATATTGTTAAATTACTACTTAAGTCGCAATCACCGGAACATCTCTTGATTTTGTATTTAAACAAGTATAAGGTCGTTAAAGTCAGCGTATATATTAAGGATAAGAATAACATTTCTTTTCGGAAGTCTTTGTTAATAAACAAACAAAACGGCAGTTCTGTTGGCAAGGAAGTTATATTAAAATTTTGTAGAAAAAAATGAAATGTAATTAAAAACTTTCAAGAAATTACGAGTAGTTTGTCTGAAATTGAATTAATACATAAGGAATATCAAAATAATATGTTAAATTCGAATTGATACGTGCTGCAAAAAAAAGTGCACTGGTATATAAAAGAAAAACTTGATCCAACTTTTTGTTTTGTCTTATTAGCATAGAAATATAGTTTTAAGAAATGAATGCTTCTTTATGTATATTTTTTTGACGGGAAAAGAGAAGGGGGATTTTATATTGTTGATCGTGTGAATATTTTTCGAACGAACCGCTTCGTACAAGTTATGCTCCAGTCAACACTTTTACAACTCAATCAAATTATTAAAATAAGCATTAATTTCTTAATCATACAATCTTGTTCTACATATGATACGCGTTTTAAAAACCTAGACGGCTATATTATAAAAATATTTGCATTGTAACAAACGTTATACATAATGTACATTTATATATTATAACTGACTAAGCGGTTCATATGGGCTTTGCTCATTGTTAAATGCTGCTCGGGGTGACCTTTAGTTGTTTATTTCTAGGTCATCTGGTCTCTTGTGGAGAATTGTCTCATTTCTACATAATGTAGATGTAATTTAAACCCGTCCCCTTACATCTATAGTCTTCTATTTTCTAAAGCATGCATATATTCTGGGTTTCTTTTATACAATTGAATGTTATTAATTGACAGGTAGTGTTGAAGAGTTTTAAATTCTTCCCCACATGTGATCATATCAATGTTTTCGTACTTTATATATGCATGCTTGCGTGCGTGCACTCTTAAGTTATATGTTTGAAGCAAGCGCATAGGTCATCATATATATATATACATCTTCAAATTTCGAAGTGTCGGCATTTCACTAAAATAAACGCAATTGAGATAATTTTGGTGCATCTGAAAGATAACGTAAAAGCCTTTTAGAATAATACCATAATTTAATGAACAAATAAGTTTTTCATAGAAAAATACATCGTTAAAGTTTATGTATGCAGGGAAATGCACACTTAAACCCCGTGCCTACTTTGGTGAAATGCTGACTTGTACGGAATTTATAAATAGTGCTCTTCTGTGTATTGGTTGTTCTAAAAATAGAATAATCTAAAAATACGCAACTCTACTTTCTATTTACAAAGAATATAAGTATAAAGATTGGTCAATTTTTTCTTTTTTAAAAGGTGAAATCAGTAAATATAGAATCTGTACTTTGGCAACTTCCCTGAATGATTTGACGGTGTCAATTTGTCAAATAGAAAGAAACTAAAGGATTTAAACTTTCACTTATTAGAAATTCTGCACAAATTACCAATTTTGGAATTATATGGTCAAAATAAGCATTACAGACCTTTTTTTCAATTTTGATGACTAAGTGGCATTCTGACTTTCTATCTGACAGGATTTCATGTGGACATATTACTGTTTCTATGTGTTAATCCAGTTGTTTGACTCATATGTGAACCAATTTTAATATCAAGACGCAAATATTGACCATACTTACCCTGGATCTTTTCACCCTAAGGACAAAACTGAGCATATTTTTGGTCTATACAATGTGTCATTTTCATCGTAAAGGCCTTGGCTAACTTTAACATGTGTTTTTCAATATAAATAGGTGCTTCATTAAGCGGATAACACGATAAACCGTCATAAAAGCCTGTAAAACCAAAATAAAGGCAACTACCCATAAGAGTGAAAATCTTCCCCCAGCACCGCCTAGGCATTCCATTGGGCTATATTCTAGCTCAAACTAATGCTTAGGGTGTCTACTTCATGCCTGCATCTTTATATATACTAAAATATGTGGCCGTAGGCCAACAAAATCTTTAATCGACCCTTACCCCCAAATTCGATAGCCTGACGCCATTATTGATCATACTTACCCTGGACCTTTTCATCCTAGGGACGAAACTGAGCATATTATTGGAATATACAAGGTGTCATTTTCATCGTAAAGGCCTTGACTAACTTTAACATGTGTTTTTCAATAAAAATAGGTGCTTCATTAAGCGGAAAACTCGATAAACCATCAAAAAAAGCCTAGAAAACCAAAAGAAAGGCAACTACACATAAGAATTCAAATCTTCCCCCAGCACCGCCCAGGCATGCCATTAGGGTATTTTCTAGCTCAAACTAATGCTTAGGGTGTCTACTACATGCCTGAATCTTTATTTATACGAAAATGTGTGGACGTAGGCCAACAAAATGTTTATTCGACCCTTACCCCCAATTTGGATAGCCTGGCGCAATTATTGACCATACCAATCCCGGATCTTTTCACCCTAGGGAACAAACTGAACATATTATTGGTCTATACAAGGTGTTATTTTCATCGTAAAGGCCTTGGCTAACTTTAACATGTGTTTTTCAATAAAAATAGGTGCTTCATTAAGCGGAAAACACGATAAACCATCAAAAAAGCCTAGAAAACCGAGAGAAAGGCAACTACACATAAGAATTCAAATCTTCCCCCAGCACCCCCCAGGCATGCCATTGGGGTATATTCTAGCTCAAACTAATATTTAGGGTGTCTACTACATGCCTGAGTCTTTATTTTTACTTAAATATGTGGACGTAGGCCAACAAAATGTTTATTTGACCCTTACCCCCAATTTGGATAGCCTGACGCCATTATTGACCATACCAACCCCGGATCTTTTCACCCTTTGGGACCAAACTGATCATATTATTTGTCTGTACAAGATGTCATTTTCATCGTAAAGGCCTTCGACAACTCTAAGATGTGTTTCCAACATAAATAGGTGCTTCATTTAGCGGAAAACACATTAAACCATCATAAAAGCCTGGAAAACCAACATAAAGGCAACTTCCCATAGAGTGAAAACTTTCCCCTAGCACCGCCCAGGCATGCCATTTGGGATTTTTTGGCGTAAAACTAAGGTTAAGGGTGTCCACTACATGCCTGAATCTGTATTTATACGAAAATATGTGAACGTAAGCCAACAAAATGTTTATTCGACCCTTACCCCCAATTTGAATAGCCTGACACCAATATTGACCATACGAAACCTGGATTTTTTCACCCTAGGGACCAAACTGAGAATATAATTGGTCTATACAAGGTGTCATTTTCATCGTAAAGGCCTTGGCTGATTTCAACATGTGTTTTTCAATATAAATAGGTGCTTCATTTAGCGGAAAACACGATAAACCATAAAAAAAAGCCTAGAAAACCAAAAGAAAGGCAACTACACATAAGAATTCAAATCTTCCCCCAGCACCGCCCAGGCATGCCATTGGGGTATTTTCTAGCTCAAACTAATGCTTAGGGTGTCTACTACATGCCTGAATCTTTATTTATACTAAAATGTGTGGACGTAGGCCAACAAAATGTTTATTCGACCCTTACCCCCAATTTGGATAGCCTGGCGCAATTATTGACCATACCAACCCCGGATCTTTTCACCCTAGGGAACAAACTGAACATATTATTGGTCTATACAAGGTGTTATTTTCATCTTAAAGGCCTTGGCTAACTTTAACATGTGTTTTTCAATAAAAATAGGTGCTTCATTAAGCGGAAAACACGATAAACCATCAAAAAGCCTAGAAAACCGAAAGAAAGGCAACTACACATAAGAATTCAAATCTTCCCCCAGCACCGCCCAGGCATGCCATTGGGGTATATTCTAGCTCAAACTAATATTTAGGGTGTCTACTACATGCCTGAGTCTTTATTTTTACTAAAATATGTGGACGTAGGCCAACAAAATGTTTATTCGACCCTTACCCCCAATTTGGATAGCCTGACGCCATTATTGACCATACCAACCCCGGATCTTTTCACCCTAGGGACCAAACTGATCATATTATTGGTCTGTACAAGATGTCATTTTCATCGTAAAGGCCTTCGCCAACTCTAAGATGTGTTTCCAACATAAATAGGTGCTTCATTTAGCGGAACACACATTAAACCATCATAAAAGCCTGGAAAACCAACATTAAGGCAACTACCCATAGAGTGAAAACTTTCCCCTAGCACCGCCCAGGCATGCCATTTGGGATTATTTCAGCGTAAAACTAAGGTTTAGGGTGTCTACTACATGCCTGAGTCTTTATTTTTACTAAAATATGTGGACGTAGGCCAACAAAATGTTTATTCGACCCTTACCCCCAATTTGGATAGCCTGACGCCATTATTGACCATACCAACCCCGGATCTTTTCACCCTAGGGACCAAACTGATCATATTATTGGTCTGTACAAGATGTCATTTTCATCGTAAAGGCCTTCGCCAACTCTAAGATGTGTTTCCAACATAAATAGGTGCTTCATTTAGCGGAACACACATTAAACCATCATAAAAGCCTTGAAAACCAACATTAAGGCAACTACCCATAGAGTGAAAACTTTCCCCTAGCACCGCCCAGGCATGCCATTTGGGATTATTTCAGCGTAAAACTAAGGTTTAGGGTGTCTACTACATGCCTGAATCTGTATTTATACGAAAATATGTGAACGTAAGCCAACAAAATGTTTATTCGACCCTTACCCCCAATTTGAATAGCCTGACACCAATATTGACCATACGAAACCTGGATTTTTTCACCCTAGGGACCAAACTGAGAATATAATTGGTCTATACAAGGTGTCATTTTCATCGTAAAGGCCTTGGCTGATTTTAACATGTGTTTTTCAATATAAATAGGTGCTTCATTTAGCGGAAAACACGATAAACCATCTTAAAAGCCTGGAAAACCAACATAAAGGCAACTACCCATAAGAGTGAAAATCTTCCCCCAGCACCGCCCAGGCATGCCATTTGGGTATATTCTTGCTCAAACTACTGCTCAGGGTGTCTACTTCATGCCTGAATCTTTATATATACTAAGATATGTGGCCGTAGGCTAACAAAATGTTAAATCGACCCTTACCCCCAATTTGGACAGCCTGATGCCATTATTGACAATATTGACCCTGGATCTTTTCACCCTAGGAACCAAACTGAGCATATCATTGGTATATACAAGGTGTCATTTTCATTGTAAAGGTCCTGGGTAACTTTGACATGTGTTTTTTTTTATTTAAATAGGTGCTTCATTAAGCCAAAAAGACGATAAACCATTGTAAAAGCCTAGAAAACCAAGAGAAAGGCAACTACCCATAAGAGTGAAAATCTCCCCCAAGCACCGCCCAGGCATGTCATTTGGGTATATTATAGCTCAAACTAATGCTAAGGGTGTCTACTACATGCTCGAATCTTTACTTATAACAAAATATGTAAACGTAAGCCTAAAAATTATTTAATCGACCCCTACCCCAAATTTGGATAGCCAGACGCCAATATTGACTATATCAATCCCGGATCGTTTCACCCTAGGGACCAAACTGAGGATATTATTGGTCTATACAAGGTGTTGTTTTCATTGCGAAGGCCTTGGCTAACTTTAACATGTGTATTTCAATATAAATAGGTGCTTCATTAAGCGGAAATCACGATAAAGCATCATAAAAGTCTAGAAAACCAACACAAAGGCAACTATCCATAAGAGTGAAAATCTTCCCCAGCGCCGCCCAGGCATGCCATAGGGTTATATTCTAGCTCAAACTAATGCTTAGGGTGTCTACTTCATGCCTGAATCTGTATTTATACTAAAATATCGGAACATAGGCCAAACAAATATTTAATCGACCCCTTACCCCCAATTTGGATAGCCAGACGCCAATATTGACCATATCAACCCCGGAACTTTTCACCCTAGGGACCAAACTGATCATATTATTGGTTTATACAAGGTGTCATTTTCATCATAAAGGCCTTGGCTAACTTTAAGATGTGTTTCCCAACATAAATAGGTGCTTCATTAAGCAAAAAACACGATAAATCATCATAAAAGCCAAGAAAACCAACATAAGGCAACTACCCATCAGAGTAAAAATCTCTCCCCCCAGGCACCACACAGGCATGCCATTGGGGTATATTATAGCTCAAACTAATGCTTAGGGTGTCTACTACATGCCTGAATCTTTATTTATACTGAAATGTGTGGACGTAGGCCAACAAAATGTTTATTCGACCCTTACCCCCAATTTGGATAGCCTGGCGCAATTATTGACCATACCAACCCCGGATCTTTTCACGCTAGGGACCAAACTGAACATATTATTGGTCTATACAAGGTGTTATTTTCATCGTAAAGGCCTTGGCTAACTTTAACATGTGTTTTTCAATATAAATAGGTGCTTCATTAAGCGGATAACACGATAAACCGTCATAAAAGCCTGTAAAACCAAAATAAAGGCAACTACCCATAAGAGTGAAAATCTTCCCCCAGCACCGCCTAGGCATTCCATTGGGCTATATTCTAGCTCAAACTAATGCTTAGGGTGTCTACTTCATGCCTGCATCTTTATATATACTAAAATATGTGGCCGTAGGCCAACAAAATCTTTAATCGACCCTTACCCCCAAATTCGATAGCCTGACGCCATTATTGATCATACTTACCCTGGATCTTTTCACCCTAGGGACGAAACTGAGCATATTATTGGAATATACAAGGTGTCATTTTCATCGTAAAGGCCTTGACTAACTTTAACATGTGTTTTTCAATAAAAATAGGTGCTTCATTAAGCGGAAAACACGATAAACCATCAAAAAAGCCAAGAAAACCAACATAAAGGCAACTACCCATCAGAGTAAAAATCTCTCCCCCCAGGCACCACACAGGCATGCCATTGGGGTATATTATAGCTCAAACGAATGCTAAGAGTGTCTACTACATGCCTGAACCTTTACTTATAATAAAATATCACTACAAACTGCTCAGAGTCTGAATTGACCAGTTTTTGTGCTCGACCAGTAAAATCGAGCACACATTTTACTTGACTAGTCTCGACATCGTCTCTACTGTACTTAACTGTACTTAAGTGTACTCGACTAGGTCTCGACTTTACTTAATTAGTCTGATTCAGTACTTGATGATCTTTGTGTAGTCTGAAATGGTCTTGACCAAGGCTCAACCTGTCTCGACCTATCTCGACAAGTCTTGACCTTCAAATTTAGTTTTGACTGGTGTAAATCAGCCCATCTAACTAAATTAAATATTGATCTTACAAAATTCAAGCTTATAAGGTAGTTTGATTTATTGCTGTCAAATAAAAGAATTTAATTTTACAATAGGTAAAAATTAAAATTATTATATAAATTCAGATAGGCATCTTTAATTTTTTTTATAACTTTTTCAAATCAACTTGGATTTTCATCAAACTATGCAGCTATTTCAGATATATATCAAGCTTACTGAATCCCATGTAATTTAGTTTTTTGTTGTATTGCTATAAAATTTAAAAATTTAATTAATCCAGGTAAAAAAAATAGAACACTTTAATTTTTTTCACAACTTTTTCAATTCAACTTGGATGTTCATCAAACTCTACAACTATCTTTGCCATATATTGATCTTACTGATTCATAGGTTTTTATTTAGTTTTGTGTACTTCTGTCAAATTTAAGAATTTAATTGATCTAGGTCAAAAAGCTACGGTATTAGAAATATATCTTTCCTGATATATTAAATGATATTAAATTTTTGTTTTAACAACAAAAAAAAAGTGTCTTTTTTAAGACTTCATAATTTTTTTCAAATCAGCTTAAACCAAATAAACACCTTTTTTTTGTTAAAACAAAAATTTAATATCATGAACTTTCATAACAATCTTTGATAACCTTTTAAAAAAAGAAATGTGTTTCAAAGTTACAGTAAAACTTTATTTAAATCAAATCTTAAAATATTATTTTGGTCAAATTTAATGACATGGCACTATACATGGTTTAATTACATCAGTACATGTGAGTTTTACAGGTAAAAAGAAAGCCCTTCTTTTCTTAAACTCGTGTATTACTTATCTAGTAAATTAAAAAAGCCTTGCGATTTAGATTTAACAGGATGTTGCAACTTTGATTAATGTTATTTAGAATTTAAAACACTGGTAGATGTGATCTTTTTAATAAGTTTGCCCCAAGCAAAAGGTATTGCTTTTTAAATCACCACAAATCAGAAAAACTATTTTAATAATTTCTTTAATGTTTCATCACTATTTGATATATTTATATAATATATATTAAAAGGAATAAATTATTAAATAATTATATATACTTTTTCCCAAATAATGAGGAAAGATGTATTTCTAATATCGCAGGTTTTTTACCTAGATTAATTAAATTTGACAGAAATACACAAAACTGAATAACAACCTATGATTCAGTAAGATCAATATATTGCAAAGATAGTTGTAGAGTTTGATGAAAATCCAAGTTGATTTGAAAAAGTTATTAAAAAAATTAAAGTGTACTATCTCTATTTTGACCGAATTGCAAATCCTAGCTTTTTTTTTACCAAGATAACTTTAATTCTTAAATTTTACAGCAATACAACCAATAACTAATTGATACAGGATTCAGTAAGCTTAATATATATGTAAGATAGCTGCATAGTTTGATGAACATCCAAGTTGATTTGAAAAAGTTATTAAAAAAATTAAAGTGTATTATCTCTATTTTGTCCGAACTGCAAATTCTATTTTTTTTTACCTAGATTAATATAATTCTTGATTTTGACAGCAAGACAAAAACAAAATGACCAGGGATTTAGTAAGCTTAATATATATCTAAGATAGCTACATAATTTGATGAAAATCCAAGTTGATTTGAAAAAGTTATTAAAAAAATTAAAGTGTACTATCTCTATTTTGACCGAATTGCAAATCCTAGCTTTTTTTTTACCAAGATAACTTTAATTCTTGAATTTGACAGCAATACAACAAAAAATAAAATGACCTGGGAATCAGTAAGCTTAATATATATCTAAATTAGCTACATGGTTTGATGAAAATCCAAGTTGATTTGAAAAAGTTATTAAAAAAATTAAAGTGTATTATCTCTATTTTGTCCGAACTGCAAATTCTATTTTTTTTTTACCTAGATTAATTTAATTCTTGATTTTGACAGCAATACAAAAAAAAAATGACCAGGGATTTAGTAAGCTTAATATATATCTAAGATAGTTACATAATTTGATGAAAATCCAAGTTGATTTGAAAAAGTTATTAAAAAAATTAAAGTGTACTATCTCTATTTTGACCGAATTGCAAATCCTAGCTTTTTTTTACCAAGATAACTTTAATTGTTAAATTTTACAGCAATACAACAAATAACTAATTGATACAGGATTCAGTAAGCTTAATATATATGTAAGACAGCTGTATAGTTTGATGAACATCCAAGTTGATTTGAAAAAGTTATTAAAAAAATTAAAGTGTACGATCTCTATTTCATCCGAACTGCAAATTCTAGCTATTTTTACCTAGATTAATTTAATTCTTGAATTTGACAGCAATACAACAAAAAATAAAATGACCTGGGATTCAGTAAGCTTAATATATATGTAAGATAGCTGCATAGTTTGATGAACATCAAAGTTGATTTGAAAAAGTTATTAAAAAAATTAAAGTGTATTATCTCTATTTTGTCCGAACTGCAAATTCTATTTTTTTTTACCTAGATTAATATAATTCTTGATTTTGACAGCAAGACAAAAACAAAATGACCAGGGATTTAGTAAGCTTAATATATATCTAAGATAGCTACATAATTTGATGAAAATCCAAGTTGATTTGAAAAAGTTATTAAAAAAATTAAAGTGTACTATCTCTATTTTGACCGAATTGCAAATCCTAGCTTTTTTTTTACCAAGATAACTTTAATTCTTGAATTTGACAGCAATACAACAAAAAATAAAATGACCTGGGAATCAGTAAGCTTAATATATATCTAAATTAGCTACATGGTTTGATAAAAATCCAAGTTGATTTGAAAAAGGTATTAAAAAAATTAAAGTGTATTATCTCTATTTTGTCCGAACTGCAAATTCTATTTTTTTTACCTAGATTAATATAATTCTTGATTTTGACAGCAAGACAAAAACAAAATGACCAGGGATTTAGTAAGCTTAATATATATCTAAGATAGCTACATAATTTGATGAAAATCCAAGTTGATTTGAAAAAGTTATTAAAAAAATTAAAGTGTATTATCTCTATTTTGTCCGAACTGCAAATTCTATTTTTTTTTACCTAGATTAATATAATTCTTGATTTTGACAGCAAGACAAAAACAAAATGACCAGGGATTTAGTAAGCTTAATATATATCTAAGATAGCTACATAGTTTGATAAAAATCCAAGTTGATTTGAAAAAGTTATTAAAAAAATTAAAGTGTATTATCTCTATTTTGTCCGAACTGCAAATTCTATTTTTTTTTACCTAGATTAATATAATTTTTGATTTTGACAGCAAGACAAAAACAAAATGACCAGGGATTTAGTAAGCTTAATATATATCTAAGATAGCTACATAATTTGATGAAAATCCAAGTTGATTTGAAAAAGTTATTAAAAAAATTAAAGTGTACTATCTCTATTTTGACCGAATTGCAAATCCTAGCTTTTTTTTTACCAAGATAACTTTAATTCTTGAATTTGACAGCAATACAACAAATAACTAATTGATACAGGATTCAGTAAGCTTAATATATATGTAAGACAGCTGTATAGTTTGATGAACATCCAAGTTAATTTGAAAAAGTTATTAAAAAAATTAAAGTGTACGATCTCTATTTCATCCGAACTGCAAATTCTAGCTATTTTTACCTAGATTAATTTAACAGCAATACAACAAAAAATAAAATGACCAGGGATTTAGTAAGCTTAATATATATCTAAGATAGCTACATAGTTTGATGAAAATCCAAGTTGATTTGAAAAAAGTTATTAAAAAAATTAAAGTGTACTATCTCTATTTTGTCCGAATTGCAAATCCTAGCTTTTTTTTACCAAGATTACTTTAATTCTTAAATTTTACAGCAATACAACAAAAAAGTAAATGACATGGGATTCAGTAAGCTTAATATATCTCTGAAATAGCTGCATAGTTTGATGAAAATCCAAGATGATTTGAAAAAGCTAAAAAAAAAAATAAAGATGCCTATCTGAATTTATATAATAATTTTTATTTTTACCTATTGTAAAATTAAATTCTTTCATTTGACAGCAATAAATCAAACTACCTAATAAGCTTGAATTTTGTAAGATCAATATTAAATTTAGTTAGATGGGCTGATTTTCACCAGTCAAAACTAAATTTGAAGGTCAAGACTAGTCGAGACAGGTCGAGACTAGTCAAGACAGGTCGAGACAGGTCGAGCCTTGGTCAAGACCATTTCAGACTACACAAAGATCATCAAGTACTGAATCAGACTAATTAAGTAAAGTCGAGACCTAGTCGAGTACACTTAAGTACAGTTAAGTACAGTCGAGACAATGTCAAGACTAGTCAAGTAAAATGTGTTCTCGATTTTACTGGTCGAGTACAAAAACTGGTCAATTCAGACTCTGAGCAGTTTGTAGTGTATGTCAATGTAAGCCAACAAAAATATTTAATCGAACCCTACCAACCAATTTTAATATTAAGACGCCAATATTGACCATACTTACCGCGGATCGTTTCACCCTAGGGACCAAACTGAGCATATTATTGGTCTATACAAGGTGTTGTTTTCATTGCAAAGGCCTTGGCTAACCTTAACATGTGTTTTTCAATATAAATCGGTGCTTCATTAAGCGGAAATCACGATAAAGCATCATAAAAGCCTAGAAAACCAAAATAAAGGCAACTACCCATAAGAGTGAAAATCTTCCCCCAGCACCGCCCAGGCATTCCATTGGAGTATATTCTAGCTCAAACTAATGCTTAGGGTGTCTACTACATGCCAGAATCTGTATTTATACTAAGATATGTGGACAGAGGCCAACAAAATGTTTAATCGACCCTTACCCCCAATTTGGACAGCCTGACGCCATTATTGGCAATATTTACCCTGGATCTTTTCACCCTAGGGACCAAACTGAGCATATTTTTGATCTATTCAAGGTGTCATTTTCATTTTAAAAGCCTTTGCTAACTTTAACATGTGTTTTTCAATATAAGTAGGTGCTTCATTAAGCGGAAAACACGATAAACCATCATAAAAGCTTAGAAAACCAACATAAAGGCAACTACCCATAAGAGTGAAAATCTTCCACAAGCACCGCCCAGGCATGCTGTTGGGTATATATTATAGCTCAAACTAATGCTAAGGGAGTCTTCTACATGCCAGAATCTTTATTTACACTAAAATATGTGGACGGAGGCCAACAAAATGTTTAATCGACCCTTGCCCTTATTTGGAAGGCCAGACGCCATTATTGACCATACTAACCCGGATCTTTTAACCCTAGGGACCAAACTGATCATATTATTGGTTTATACAAGGTGTCATTTTCATCAAAAAGTTCTTGGCTAACTTTAAGATGTGTTTTCCAACATAAATAGGTGCTTCATTAAGCGAAAAACACGATAAATCATCATAAAAGCCAAGAAAAGCAACATAAAGGCAACTACCCATCAGAGTAAAAATCTCCCCCAGCACCGCACAGGCATGCCATTGGGGTATATTATAGCTCAAACGAATGCTAAGAGTGTTTACTAAATTCCTGAACCTTTACTTATGAGAAAATATGTCAATGTAAGCCAACAAAAATATTTAATCGAACCCTACCAACCAATTTTAATATTAAGACGCCAATATTGACCATGCTTACCGCGGATTGTTTCACCCTAGGGACCAAATTGAGCATATTATTGGTCGTTTCAAAGTGTCATTTCCATTGTAAAGGCCTTGTCTAACTTTCACATGTGTTTTCCAACATAAACAGGTGTTTCATTAAGCGGAAATGACGATAAAGCATCATAAAAGTCTAGAAAACCAACATAAAGGCAACTATCCATCAGAGTGAAAATCTCCCCCCAGCGCCGCCCAGGCATGCCATAGGGTTATATTCTAGCTCAAACTAATGCTTAGGGTGTCTACTACATGCCTGAATCTGTATTTATACTAAAATATCGGAACATAGGCCAACAAAATATTTAATCGACCCCTACCCCCAATTTTAATATCCAGACGCCAGTATTGACCATACCAACCCCATATCTTTTCGCCCTAGGGACCAAATTGAACATATTATTGGTCTATTCTAGGTGTCATTTTCATCGTCAAGGCCTTGGCTAACTTTAAGATGTGTTTCCAACAGAAATAGGTTCTTCCTTCACCAGAATACACATGAAACCATCATAAAAGCCTGGAAAAACCAACAAAAAGGCAACTACACCTAGAGTGTAAACCTTCCCTTAGCACCGCCCAGGCATGCCATTTGGGAATATTTTAGCTCAAACTAATGCTTAGGGTGTCTACTACATGCCCGAATCTGTATTTATACTAAAATATGTGGACATAGGCCAAAAAAATATTTAATCGGCCCCTACCCCCAATTTTAATATCCAGACGCCAATATTGACCATACCAACCAAGGATTTTTTCACCCTAGGGACTAAACTGAGCATATTATTGGTCTATACAAGGTGTCATTTTTATCGTTAAAGCCTTTGCTAATTATAACATGTGTTTCCAACATAAATAGGTGCTTCGTTTAGCCAAAAACATATTAAACCATCATAAAAGCCTAAAAAACAACATAAAGGCAACTACCCACAAGAGTTAAAATCTCCCCCCAGCACCGCTTAGGCAAGGCATAGGGGTATAGTATAGCTCAGACTAAAGCTTAGGGTGTCTACTACATACTCGAATCTTTATCTATACTCAAATATGTGACCGTAAGCCAAAAAAATATTTAATCGACCCTTACGCCAAATTTTGATAGCCAGACGCCAATATTGACCGTACCAACCCCGGAACTTTTCACCCTAGGGACCAAACTGAGCATATTATTGGTCTATTCAAGGTGTCATTTTCATTGTAAAGGCCTTGGCTAGCTTCATCATGTTTTTTTCAATATAAATAGGTGCTTCATTAAGCGGAAAACCCGATAAACCATCATAAAATCCTAGAAAACCAACAAAGCGGCAACCACCCATAAGAGTTAAAATTTTCCTCCAGCACCGCCCAGGTGTGCCATTGGGGTATATTCTAGTTCAAACTAATGTTCAGGGTGTCTACTACATGCCTGAATCTTTCTTTATACTAAAAATTGTGGACATAGGCCAACAAAATGTTTAATCGACCCTTACCCCCAATTTTAAAATCCAGACGCAAATATTGACCATACCAACCCCGGAACTTTTCACCCTAGGGACCAAAGTGAGCATATTATTGGTCTATACAAGGTGTCATTTCCATCGTAAAGACCTTGGCTAAATTTAACATGTGTTTTTCAATATTAATACGTGCTTCATTCGGCGGAAAACACGATAAACCATCATAAAAGCCTAGAAGACCAACGTAAAGGCAACTACCCATAAGAGTGAAAATCTTCCCCCAGCACCACCCAGGCATGCCATTGGGGTATATTATAGCTCAAACTAATGCTAAGGGTGTCTACTACATGCCTAAATCTCTATTTATACTTAAATATGTGGACGTAGGCCAACAAAATATTTATTCGACCTTTACCCCCAATTTGGATAGCTTGACGCCAATATTGATCATACCAACCCAGGAATTTTTCACCCTAGGGACCAAACTGAGCATATTATTGGTCTATACAAGGTGTCATTTTCATCGTAAAGGCCTTGACTATCTATAACATGTGTTTCCAAAATAAATAGGTGCTTCATTTAGCCGAAAACACATTAAACCATCATAAAAGCTTAGAAAACCAACATAAAGGCAACTACCGACAAGAGTTAAAATCTCCCTCCAGCACCGCTTAGGTAAGGCATAGGGGAATAGTATAGTTCAGACTAAAGCTTAGGGTGTCTACTACATGGTTGAATCTTTACCTATACTCAAATATGTGACCGTAAGCCAAAAAAATATTTAATCGACCCTTACCCCCCATTTTGATAGCCAGACGCCAATATTGACCGTACCAACCCCGGATCTTTTCACCCTAGGGACCAAACAGAACATATTATTGGTCTATTCAAGGTGTCACTTTCATCGCAAAGGCCTTGGCTAACTTTCACATGTTTTTTTTTCAATATAAATAGGTGCTTCATTAAGCGGAAAACACGGTAAACCATCATAAAGGTCTAGAAAACCAACATAAAGGCAACTACCCATAAGAGTGAAAATCTTCCCCCAGCGCAGCCCAGGCATGCCATTGGAGTATATTCTAGCTCAAACTAATGCTTAGGGTGTCTACTACATGCCTGAATCTGTATTTATACTAAAATATGGGAACATAGGCCAACCAAATGTTTAATCGACCCGTATCCCCAATTTTAAAATCCAGACTCCAGTATTGACCATACCAACCCCGGATCTTTTCACCCTAGGGACCAAACTGACTATATTATTGGTCTTTACAAGGTGTCATTTCCATCGTAAAGGCCTTGGCTAACTTTAACATGTGTTTTTCAATATAAATACGTGCTTTATTAAGCGGAAAACACGATAAACCATCATAAAAGCCTAGAAGACCAACATAAAGGCAACTACCCATAAAGTTAGCCAAGGCCTTTACGATGAAAATGACACCTTGTATAGACCAATAATATGCTCAGTTTGGTCCCTAGGGCGAAAAGATGTTGGATTATCATCGTCTTACACAGATACTATATTGTAAGTAGAAAGTAGAATTGCATATTTTTAGATTATTCTATTTTTAGAACAACCGATACATTTCTTAATTACGTATAAGTCAGCATACCACCAAAGTAGGCACGGGGTTTAAGTATGCATTTCCCTGCATACATAAACTTTAATGATATATTTTTCTATGAAAAAAACTGATTTGTTCATTGAATTATGGTATTATCCTTAAAGGCTTTTACATTATCTTTCAGATGCACCAAAAATTAGCTCAATTGCGTTAATTTTTGTGAAATGCCGACACTTTGAAATTTTAAGACCTATATATGATGACCTATGCTTGCTTCAAACATCTAGATTAAGAGTGCACGGTCTTTAATCATTTATATTATATCTCAATTAAACTTTTTTTTTAAATCTGGCATCAAGAGGGTTAACATTATAGTAAAGTTCCATCATAATTGGTCCATACAATTCCGAGAAATAGTCTGGACAAAAACGTGTTCAATAATAAAAATTAAAAAAAGAATCGTACAATAACAATTTTTTCCGTCAGGGTGACATAAAAAAATAAAAAGAAACGTTGAATAACAATACGTCACCTGTTGGGGTGCAATAATAAAGGTTATTATATCTTTATTTAATTTCAATTTTTAAAACAATTAAATCGGCAAAGGGTTTGCAAATATGTCCCAATTTATGTGGATTTACATGGGAAGTATATTGTTACAGCCATTATTATGTATATCATAAGTATAGATTGTTTGTATACAAAGTGAAAGAAACACGTCTTATTAGAATTAGTAATATATTTTTGTACATATCGATTTTAGTAAAATGGTAGAACAGTTTTGGAATGAGAACTCACTTTTGTCCTATGAGTGTACAAAATTAAAAATCATTTTACAGCGTAATAAGCGAGAAAAAGGGACAAGCTTTTTGAGAAAAGCTATTACTTGTACCGAAATTTTGCAGTTTTTAGCTATTATCTTAGATATTATTATATCTAATACTATAAACTATGATTTTAACCTTATTTTACATGATTTCCAAAGCATCAGTCAATACAGGTGAGAGACACAGGCTCTTTAGAGCTTCTAGCTGTTTATGTTGTACAAAACTAAGCTTATACTGTTATTGACCAACCGACAGACACTATAACTATTAATTGAAAATAAATATAATAACTTAAATGATATAGATAAATTAAAACATATCCTCAATCCTGAAACAAAACAGGACACTTGCAAATTAGGCTCCTTCTTAAAAAAGTCACTAAGACCGAGGACAGGGAGTCCTTGATATAATTTGAATCTCTTATATATATATATATTGATTTAAAGAAAGACAAGGAGTATAGTTCAAAGTGTCTACATTGTTTATTTTCATTGTTTTATATATGTAAATTGTATATTATGTATCATGTTTTAAGCCATTGGTCCATATGGGTGTAAAGTGCTTTTCAATAAAGAATTAAAAAAATAACAAAAGTATGCTCTCCAAAAAAAGAGAAAATAACCCCCACCCCAAAAAAATAAAATAAACAGCTATAGGGTATCTTTTGATTGTAAGAAGTTTGGTAAAAATTCAGGATAGATTTTGAATCAAATAAATGTTTTAAAAACTTTTAACTGAAGACTGTATGTAATGCTAACTGGAAGAAAAACTAAGTCAATTTATAAGTAAAATACAGCAAACCAGGAACAAAAATGTTCTGCTAGGTAATAGCTACGGATCATAAACAAGCTTTTGGCCAAGTCCGGTATAATTACAAGATAGTTTTAGAAAATTATTAAAAGTTTAAAGACTTCAAACGCAGAGTGAATGTTATGTTTCCTAGGAGAAAAACTAAGTCGATTTATAAGGAAAAAAATACGGAAAAAATGAAAAAATTTTACAAAATTTTATTCTTGATATTTTTATGATCCTAAACAGGTGAGTGAATGAAATGCTTCGTGGCAGAAAAATATATGTTCACTTTAGTTAAATATGAAAAAAAAACAGGATATTTTTTTTTCAAATTTACTCCTAGATACTATCTTATGGTCATTAACAAGTTTCTGTCCCAGTTTGGCAGAAATTCAGGACAGTTTAAGAAAGTCATTATAATTTAAAAAAACCTTAACCACATGGTCAGTAGTTGTGGATGACAACGTCAGAATGTAGGATCCCTATGTCTCTTTTTTAGCTCACCTAAAGGGCCAAGTGAGCTTTTCCCATCACTTGGCGTCCGTCGTCCGTCGTTGTCGTCGTCCGTCGTCGTTAACTTTTACAAAAATCTTCTCCTCTGAAACTACTGGGCCGAATTAAACCAAACTTGACCACAATCATCATTGGGGTATCTAGTTTAAAATATGATAAAACACCCTAGTCTGGCATTTGTGACATCCTAGTCATACACAATCAACTTGATAATCCATAAAGACATCATATCTTTGTAATAACTGTTCTATTGTATCTATCACACCTTCATTTATAATGTCTTCATCTAACACCCCAGTCATGCCCTCATAGCACCCTAGTAAGGCATTTGGGACATCCCAGTCATATACAATCAACCATTTAATACATACAGACATCATATCTTTGTAATAATTGTTCTATTGTATCTATCACACCTTCATTTATGATGTCTTCATCTAACACCCCAGTCATCCCTTACAACACCCTAATCAGGCATTTGGGACATCCCAGTCGTACACAATCAACCATATAAAACATTCAGACAATCATATCTTTGTAATAATTGTTCTATTGTATCTATCACACCTTCATTTATAATGTCTTCATCTAACACCCCAGTCATACCCTTGTAACACCCTAATCAGGCATTTGGGACATCCAAGTCATAGACAATCAACTATATAATACATACAGACATCATATCGTTGTAATAATTGTTCTATTATATCTATCACACATTTTTTTTATAATGTCCTATCTAACACCCCACTCATGCCCTTTTTACACCCTAGTCAGGCATTTGTGACTTCTAGTCGTACACAATCAACTATATAATACATACAGACATCATATCTTTGTAATAATTGTTCTATTGTATCTATCACACCTTCATTTATAATGTCTTCATCTAACACCCCAGTCATGCCCTTGTTACACCCTAATCAGGCATTTGGGACATCCCAGTCATACACAATTAACTATATAATACATAGAGACATCATATCTTTGTAATAATTGTTCTATTGTATCTATCACACCTTCATTTATAATGTCTTCATCTAACACCCCAGTCATGCCCTTGTAACACCCTAATCAGGCATTTGGGATATCCCAGTCATACACAATCAACTATATAATACATACAGACATCATATCTTTGTAAAATTGTTCTATTGTATCGATCACACCTTCATTGATAATGTCTTCAACTAACACCCCAGTCATGCCCTCATAGCACCCTAGTCAGGCATTTGGGACATCCCAGTCATACACAATCAACTATATAATACATACAGACATCATATCTTTGTAATAATTGTTCTATTGTATCTATCACACAGTTTTTTTATAATGTCCTATCTAACACCCCACTCATGCCCTTTTAACACCCTAGTCAGGCATTTGTGACTCCTAGTCGTACACATTCAACTATATAATACATACAGACATCATATCTTTGTATTGATTGTTCTGTTGTATCGATCACACCTTCATTTATAATGTCTTCATCTAACACCCCAGTCATGCCCTCATAGCACCCTAGTCAGGCATTTAGGACATCCCAGTCATACACAATCAACTATATAATACATATAGACATCATATCTTTGTAATAATTGTTCTATTGTGTCTATCAAACATTTTTTTTATAATGTCCTATCTAACACCCCACTCATGCCCTTTTAACACCCTAGTCAGGCATTTGTGAATCCTAGTCGTACACAATCAACTATATAATACTTACAGACATCGTATCTTTGTAATAATTGTTCTATTGTATCTATCACACCTTCATTTATAATGTCTTCATCTAACACCCCAGTCATGCCCTTGTTACACCCTAATCAGGCATTTGGGACATCCCAGTCATACACAATCAACTATATAAGACATACAGACATCATATCTTTGTAATAATTGTTCTATTGTATCTATCACACCTTCATTTATAATGTCTTCATCTAACACCCCAGTCATGCCCTTGTAACACCCTAATCAGGCATTTGGGATATCCCAGTCATACACAATCAACTATATAATACATACAGACATCATATCTTTGTAAAATTGTTCTATTGTATCGATCACACCTTCATTGATAATGTCTTCAACTAACACCCCAGTCATGCCCTCATAGCACCCTAGTCAGGCATTTGGGACATCCCAGTCATACACAATCAACTATATAATACATACAGACATCATATCTTTGTAATAATTGTTCTATTGTATCTATCACACAGTTTTTTTATAATGTCCTATCTAACACCCCACTCATGCCCTTTTAACACCCTAGTCAGGCATTTGTGACTCATAGTCGTACACATTCAACTATATAATACATACAGACATCATATCTTTGTATTAATTGTTCTATTGTATCGATCACACCTTCATTTATAATGTCTTCATCTAACACCCCAGTCATGCCCTCATAGCACCCTAGTCAGGCATTTGGGACATCCCAGTCATACACAATCAACTATATAATACATACAGACATCATATCTTTGTAATAATTGTTCTATTGTATCTATCACACCTTCATTTATGATGTCTTCATCTAACAACCCAGTCATCCCTTACAACACCCTAATCAGGCATTTGGGACATCCCAGTCGTACACAATCAACCATATAAAACATTCAGACAATCATATCTTTGTAATAATTGTTCTATTGTATCTATCACACCTTCTTTTATAATGTCTTCATCTAACACCCCAGTCATACCCTTGTAACACCCTAATCAGGCATTTGGGACATCCAAGTCATAGACAATCAACTATATAATACATACAGACATCATATCGTTGTAATAATTGTTCTATTGTATCTATCACACATTTTTTTGATAATGTCCTATCTAACACCCCACTCATGCCCTTTTTACACCCTAGTCAGGCATTTGTGACTTCTAGTCGTACACAATCAACTATATAATACATACAGACATCATATCTTTGTAATAATTGTTCTATTGTATCGATCTCACCTTCATTTATAATGTCTTCATCTAACACCCCAGTCATGCCCTCATAGCACCCTAGTCAGGCATTTAGGACATCCCAGTCATACAGAATCAACTATATAATACATATAGACATCATATCTTTGTAATAATTGTTCTATTGTATCTATCAAACATTTTTTTATAATGTCCTATCTAACACCCCACTCATGCCCTTTTAACACCCTAGTCAGTCATTTGTGACTCCTAGTCGTACACATTCAACTATATAATACATACAGACATCATATCTTTGTATTAATTGTTCTATTGTATCGATCACACCATCATTTATAATGTCTTCATCTAACACCCCAGTCATGCCCTCATAGCACCCTAGTCAGGCATTTAGGACATCCCAGTCATACACAATCAACTATATAATACATATAGACATCATATCTTTGTAAGAATTGTTCTATTGTGTCTATCAAACATTTTTTTTATAATGTCCTATCTAACACCCCACTCATGCCCTTTTAACACCCTAGTCAGGCATTTGTGAATCCTAGTCGTACACAATCAACTATATAATACATACAGACATCGTATCTTTGTAATAATTGTTCTATTGTATCTATCACACCTTCATTTATAATGTCTTCATCTAACACCCCAGTCATGCCCTTGTTACACCCTAATCAGGCATTTGGGACATCCCAGTCATACACAATCAACTATATAAGACATACAGACATCATATCTTTGTAATAATTGTTCTATTGTATCTATCACACCTTCATTTATAATGTCTTCATCTAACACCCCAGTCATGCCCTTGTAACACCCTAATCAGGCATTTGGGATATCCCAGTCATACACAATCAACTATATAATACATACAGACATCATATCTTTGTAAAATTGTTCTATTGTATCGATCACACCTTCATTGATAATGTCTTCAACTAACACCCCAGTCATGCCCTCATAGCACCCTAGTCAGGCATTTGGGACATCCCAGTCATACACAGTCAACTATATAATACATACAGACATCATATCTTTGTAATAATTGTTCTATTGTATCTATCACACAGTTTTTTTATAATGTCCTATCTAACACCCCACTCATGCCCTTTTAACACCCTAGTCAGGCATTTGTGACTCCTAGTCGTACACATTCAACTATATAATACATACAGACATCATATCTTTGTATTAATTGTTCTATTGTATCGATCACACCTTCATTTATAATGTCTTCATCTAACACCCAAGTCATGCCCTCATAGCACCCTAGTCAGGCATTTGGGACATCCCAGTCATACACAATCAACTATATAATACATACAGACATCATATCTTTGTAATAATTGTTCTATTGCATCTATCACACCTTCATTTATGATGTCTTCATCTAACACCCCAGTCATCCCTTACAACACCCTAATCAGGCATTTGGGACATCCCAGTCGTACACAATCAACCATATAAAACATTCAGACAATCATATCTTTGTAATAATTGTTCTATTGTATCTATCACACCTTCATTTATAATGTCTTCATCTAACACCCCAGTCATACCCTTGTAACACCCTAATCAGGCATTTGGGACATCCAAGTCATAGACAATCAACTATATAATACATACAGACATCATATCGTTGTAATAATTGTTCTATTGTATCTATCACACATTTTTTTTATAATGTCCTATCTAACACCCCACTCATGCCCTTTTTACACCCTAGTCAGGCATTTGTGACTTCTAGTCGTACACAATCAACTATATAATACATACAGACATCATATCTTTGTAATAATTGTTCTATTGTATCGATCACACCTTCATTTATAATGTCTTCATCTAACACCCCAGTCATGCCCTCATAGCACCCTAGTCAGGCATTTAGGACATCCCAGTCATACAGAATCAACTATATAATACATATAGACATCATATCTTTGTAACAATTGTTCTATTGTATCTATCAAACATTTTTTTATAATGTCCTATCTAACACCCCACTCATGCCCTTTTAACAACCTAGTCAGGCATTTGTGAATCCTAGTCGTACACAATCAACTATATAATACATACAGACATCATATCTTTGTAATAATTGTTCTATTGTATCTATCACACCTTCATTTATAATGTCTTCATCTAACACCCCAGTCATGCCCTTGTTACACCCTAATCAGGCATTTGGGACATCCCAGTCATACACAATCAACTATATAATACATACAGACATCATATCTTTGTAATAATTGTTCTATTGTATCTATCACACCTTCATTTATAATGTCTTCATCTAACACCCCAGTCATGCCCTTGTAACACCCTAATCAGGCATTTGGGATATCCCAGTCATACACAATCAACTATATAATACATACAGACATCATATCTTTGTAAAATTGTTCTATTGTATCGATCACACCTTCATTGATAATGTCTTCAACTAACACCCCAGTCATGCCCTCATAGCACCCTAGTCAGGCATTTGGGACATCCCAGTCATACACAATCAACTATATAATACATACAGACATCATATCTTTGTAATAATTGTTCTATTGTATCTATCACACAGTTTTTTTATAATGTCCTATCTAACACCCCACTCATGCCCTTTTAACACCCTAGTCAGGCATTTGTGACTCCTAGTCGTACACATTCAACTATATAATACATACAGACATCATATCTTTGTATTAATTGTTCTATTGTATCGATCACACCTTCATTTATAATGTCTTCATCTAACACCCCAGTCATGCCCTCATAGCACTCTAGTCAGGCATTTAGGACATCCCAGTCATACACAATCAACTATATAATACATATAGACATCATATCTTTGTAATAATTGTTCTATTGTATCTATCAAACATTTTTTTTATAATGTCCTATCTAACACCCCACTCATGCCCTTTTAACACCCTAGTCAGGCATTTGTGAATCCTAGTCGTACACAATCAACTATATAATACATACAGACATCATATCTTTGTAATAATTGTTCTATTGTATCTATCACACCTTCATTTATAATGTCTTCATCTAACACCCCAGTCATGCCCTTGTTACACCCTAATCAGGCATTTGGGACATCCCAGTCATACACAATCAACTATATAATACATACAGACATCATATCTTTGTAATAATTGTTCTATTGTATCTATCACACAGTTTTTTTTTATAATGTCCTATCTAACACCCCACTCATGCCCTTTTAACACCCTAGTCAGGCATTTGTGACTCCTAGTCGTACACATTCAACTATATAATACATACAGACATCATATCTTTGTATTAATTGTTCTATGGTATCGAGCACGCCTTCATTTATAATGTCTTCATCTAACACCCCAGTCATGCCCTCATAGCACCCTAGTCAGGCATTTGGGACATCCCAGTCATACACAATCAACTATATAATACATACAGACATCATATCTTTGTAATAATTGTTCTATTGTATCTATCACACCTCCTTTTATAATGTATTCATATAACACCCCAGTCATGCCCTTGTAACACCCTAGTCAGGAATTTGTGACATCCTAGTCGTACACAATCAACTATATAATACATTCAGACATCATATCTTTGTAATAATTGTTCTATTGTATCTATCACACCTTCATTTATAATGTCTTCATCTAACACCCCAGTCATGCCCTTGTAACACCCTAATCAGGCATTTGGGACATCCCAGTCATACACAATCAACTATATAATACATACAGACATCATATCTTTGTAATAATTGTTCTATTGTATCTATCACACCTTCATTTATAATGTCTTCATCTAACACCCTAGGCATGCCCTTGTAACACCCTAATCAGGCATTTGGGACATCTCAGTCATACACAACCAACTATATAATACATACAGACATCCTATCCTTGTATAATTGTTCTATTGTATCTATCTCACATTTTTTTGATAATGTCCTATCTAACACCCCACTCATGCCCTTTTAACACCCTAGTCAGGCATTTGTGACTCTTAGTCGTATACAATCAACTATATAATACATACAGACATCATATCTTTGTAATAATTGTTCTATTGTATCTATCACACCTTCATTTATAATGTCTTCATCTAACACCCCAGTCATGCCCTCATAGCACCCTAGTCAGGCATTTGGGACATCCCAGTCATACACAATCAACTATATAATACATACAGACATCATATCTTTGTAATAATAATTCTATTGTATCTATCCGACATTCTTTTATAATGTCTTCATATAACACCCCAGTCATGCCTTTGTAACACCCTAGTCAGGCATTTGTGACATCCTAGTCGTACACAATCAACTATATAATACATTCAGACATCATACCTTTGTAATAATTGTTCTATTGTATCTATCACACCTTCATTTATAATGCCTTAATTTAACAACCCAGTCATGCCCTTGTAACACCCTAATCAGGCATTTGGGACATCCCAGTCATACACAATCAACTATATAATACATTCAGACATCATATCTTAGTAATAATTGTTCTATTGTATCTATCACACCTTCATTTATAATGTCTTCATCTAACACCCTAGTCATGCCCTTGTAACACCCTAATCAGGCTTTTGGGACATCTCAGTCATACACAACCAACTATATAATACATACAGACATCCTATCCTTGTAATAGTTGTTCTATTGTATCTATCACACATTTTTTTATAATGTCCTATCTAACATCCCACTCATGCCCTTTTAACACCCTAGTCCGGCATTTGTGACTCTTAGTCGTATACAATCAACTATATAATACATACAGACATCATATCTTTGTAATCATTGTTCTATTGTATCGATCACACCTCCATTTATAATGTCTTCATCTAACACCCCAGTCATGCCCTCATAGCACCCTAGTCAGGCATTTGGGACATCCCAGTCATACACAATCAACTATATAATACATACAGACATCATATCTTTGTAATATTTGTTCTATTGTATCAATCCCACATTCTTTTATAATGTCTTCATATAACACCCCAGTCATGCCCTTGTAACACCCTAGTCAGGAATTTGTGACATCCTAGTCGTACACAATCAACTATATAATACATTAAGATATCATACCTTTGTAATAATTGTTCTATCGTATCTATCACACCTTCATTTATAATGTCTTCATCTAACACCCCAGTCATGCCCTTGTAACTCCTTAATCAGGCATTTGGGACATCCCAGTCATACACAATCAACTATATAATACATACAGACATCATATCTTTGTAATAATTGTTCTATTGTATCTATCGCACATTCATTTATAATGTCTTCATCTAGCACCCCAGTCATGCCCTTGTAACACCCTAATCAGGCATTTGGGACATCCCAGTCAAACACAATCAACTATATAATACATACAGACATCATATCTTTGTAATAATTGTTCTATTGTATCTATGACACCTTCATTTATAATGTCTTCATCTAACACCCCAGTCATGCCCTCATAGCACCCTAATGAGGCATTTGGGACATCCCAGTCATACACAATCAACTATATAATACATACAGACATCCTATCCTTGTAATAGTTGTTCTATTGTATCTATCACACATTTTTTTATAATGTCCTATCTAACACCCCACTCATGCCCTTTTAACACCCTAATCAGGCATTTGTGACTCTTAGTCGTATACAATCAACTATATAATACATACAGACATCATATCTTTGTATTAATTGTTCTATGGTAACGATCACACCTTCATTTATAATGTCTTCATCTAACACCCCAGTCATGCCCTCATAGCACCCTAGTCAGGCATTTGGGACATCCCAGTCATACACAATCAACTATATAATACATACAGACATCATATCTTTGTATTAATTGTTCTATTGTATCTATCACACCTTCATTTATAATGTCTTCATCTAACACCCCAGTCATGCCCTTGTAACACCCTAATCAGGCATTTGGGACATCCCAGTCATACACAATCAACTATATAATACATACAGACATCATATCTTTGTAATAATTGTTCTATTGTATCTATCACACCTTCATTTAAAATGTCTTCATCTAACACCCTAGGCATGCCCTTGTAACACCCTAATCAGGCATTTGGGATATCCCAGTCATACACAATCAACTATATAATACATACAGACATCATATCTTTGTAAAATTGTTCCATTGTATCGATCACACCTTCATTGATAATGTCTTCAACTAACACCCCAGTCATGCCCTCATAGCACACTAGTCAGGCATTTGGGACATGCCAGTCATACACAATCAACTATATAATACATACAGACATCATATCTTTGAAATAATTGTTCTATTGTATCTATCACACCTTCATTTATAATGTCTTCATCTAACACCCCAGTCATGCCCTTGTAACACCCTAATCAGGCATTTGGGATATCCCAGTCATACACAATCAACTATATAATACATACAGACATCATATCTTTGTAAAATTGTTATATTGTATCTATCACACCTTCATTTATAATGTCTTCATCTAACACCCCAGTCATGCCCTTGTTACACCCTAATTAGGCATTTGGGACATCCCAGTCATACACAATCAACTATATAATACATACAGACATCATATCTTTGTAATAATTGTTCTATTGTATCTATCACACCTTCATTTATAATGTCTTCATCTAACACCCCAGTCATGCCCTTGTAACACCCTAATCAGGCATTTGGGATATCCCAGTCATACACAATCAACTATATAATACATACAGACATCATATCTTTGTAAAATTGTTCTATTGTATCGATCACACCTTCATTGATAATGTCTTCAACTAACACCCCAGTCATGCCCTCATAGCACCCTAGTCAGGCATTTGGGACATCCCAGTCATACACAATCAACTATATAATACATACAGACATCATATCTTTGTAATAATTGTTCTATTGTATCTATCACACAGTTTTTTTATAATGTCCTATCTAACACCCCACTCATGCCCTTTTAACACCCTAGTCAGGCATTTGTGACTCCTAGTCGTACACATTCAACTATATAATACATACAGACATCATATCTTTGTATTAATTGTTCTATTGTATCGATCACACCTTCATTTATAATGTCTTCATCTAACACCCCAGTCATGCCCTCATAGCACTCTAGTCAGGCATTTAGGACATCCCAGTCATACACAATCAACTATATAATACATATAGACATCATATCTTTGTAATAATTGTTCTATTGTATCTATCAAACATTTTTTTTATAATGTCCTATCTAACACCCCACTCATGCCCTTTTAACACCCTAGTCAGGCATTTGTGAATCCTAGTCGTACACAATCAACTATATAATACATACAGACATCATATCTTTGTAATAATTGTTCTATTGTATCTATCACACCTTCATTTATAATGTCTTCATCTAACACCCCAGTCATGCCCTTGTTACACCCTAATCAGGCATTTGGGACATCCCAGTCATACACAATCAACTATATAATACATACAGACATCATATCTTTGTAATAATTGTTCTATTGTATCTATCACACCTTCATTGATAATGTCTTCATCTAACACCCCAGTCATGCCCTTGTAACACCCTAATCAGGCATTTGGGATATCCCAGTCATACACAATCAACTATATAATACATACAGACATCATATCTTTGTAAAATTGTTCTATTGTATCGATCACACCTTCATTAATAATGTCTTCAACTAACACCCCAGTCATGCCCTCATAGTACCCTAGTCAGGCATTTGGGACATCCCAGTCATACACAATCAACTATATAATACATACAGACATCATATCTTTGTAATAATTGTTCTATTGTATCTATCACACAGTTTTTTTTATAATGTCCTATCTAACACCCCACTCATGCCCTTTTAACACCCTAGTCAGGCATTTGTGACTCCTAGTCGTACACATTCAACTATATAATACATACAGACATCATATCTTTGTATTAATTGTTCTATGGTATCGAGCACGCCTTCATTTATAATGTCTTCATCTAACACCCCAGTCATGCCCTCATAGCACCCTAGTCAGGCATTTGGGACATCCCAGTCATACACAATCAACTATATAATACATACAGACATCATATCTTTGTAATAATTGTTCTATTGTATCTATCACACCTCCTTTTATAATGTATTCATATAACACCCCAGTCATGCCCTTGTAACACCCTAGTCAGGAATTTGTGACATCCTAGTCGTACACAATCAACTATATAATACATTCAGACATCATATCTTTGTAATAATTGTTCTATTGTATCTATCACACCTTCATTTATAATGTCTTCATCTAACACCCCAGTCATGCCCTTGTAACACCCTAATCAGGCATTTGGGACATCCCAGTCATACACAATCAACTATATAATACATACAGACATCATATCTTTGTAATAATTGTTCTATTGTATCTATCACACCTTCATTTATAATGTCTTCATCTAACACCCTAGGCATGCCCTTGTAACACCCTAATCAGGCATTTGGGACATCTCAGTCATACACAACCAACTATATAATACATACAGACATCCTATCCTTGTATAATTGTTCTATTGTATCTATCTCACATTTTTTTGATAATGTCCTATCTAACACCCCACTCATGCCCTTTTAACACCCTAGTCAGGCATTTGTGACTCTTAGTCGTATACAATCAACTATATAATACATACAGACATCATATCTTTGTAATAATTGTTCTATTGTATCTATCACACCTTCATTTATAATGTCTTCATCTAACACCCCAGTCATGCCCTCATAGCACCCTAGTCAGGCATTTGGGACATCCCAGTCATACACAATCAACTATATAATACATACAGACATCATATCTTTGTAATAATAATTCTATTGTATCTATCCGACATTCTTTTATAATGTCTTCATATAACACCCCAGTCATGCCTTTGTAACACCCTAGTCAGGCATTTGTGACATCCTAGTCGTACACAATCAACTATATAATACATTCAGACATCATACCTTTGTAATAATTGTTCTATTGTATCTATCACACCTTCATTTATAATGCCTTAATTTAACAACCCAGTCATGCCCTTGTAACACCCTAATCAGGCATTTGGGACATCCCAGTCATACACAATCAACTATATAATACATTCAGACATCATATCTTAGTAATAATTGTTCTATTGTATCTATCACACCTTCATTTATAATGTCTTCATCTAACACCCTAGTCATGCCCTTGTAACACCCTAATCAGGCTTTTGGGACATCTCAGTCATACACAACCAACTATATAATACATACAGACATCCTATCCTTGTAATAGTTGTTCTATTGTATCTATCACACATTTTTTTATAATGTCCTATCTAACATCCCACTCATGCCCTTTTAACACCCTAGTCCGGCATTTGTGACTCTTAGTCGTATACAATCAACTATATAATACATACAGACATCATATCTTTGTAATCATTGTTCTATTGTATCGATCACACCTCCATTTATAATGTCTTCATCTAACACCCCAGTCATGCCCTCATAGCACCCTAGTCAGGCATTTGGGACATCCCAGTCATACACAATCAACTATATAATACATACAGACATCATATCTTTGTAATATTTGTTCTATTGTATCAATCCCACATTCTTTTATAATGTCTTCATATAACACCCCAGTCATGCCCTTGTAACACCCTAGTCAGGAATTTGTGACATCCTAGTCGTACACAATCAACTATATAATACATTAAGATATCATACCTTTGTAATAATTGTTCTATCGTATCTATCACACCTTCATTTATAATGTCTTCATCTAACACCCCAGTCATGCCCTTGTAACTCCTTAATCAGGCATTTGGGACATCCCAGTCATACACAATCAACTATATAATACATACAGACATCATATCTTTGTAATAATTGTTCTATTGTATCTATCGCACATTCATTTATAATGTCTTCATCTAGCACCCCAGTCATGCCCTTGTAACACCCTAATCAGGCATTTGGGACATCCCAGTCAAACACAATCAACTATATAATACATACAGACATCATATCTTTGTAATAATTGTTCTATTGTATCTATGACACCTTCATTTATAATGTCTTCATCTAACACCCCAGTCATGCCCTCATAGCACCCTAATGAGGCATTTGGGACATCCCAGTCATACACAATCAACTATATAATACATACAGACATCCTATCCTTGTAATAGTTGTTCTATTGTATCTATCACACATTTTTTTATAATGTCCTATCTAACACCCCACTCATGCCCTTTTAACACCCTAATCAGGCATTTGTGACTCTTAGTCGTATACAATCAACTATATAATACATACAGACATCATATCTTTGTATTAATTGTTCTATGGTAACGATCACACCTTCATTTATAATGTCTTCATCTAACACCCCAGTCATGCCCTCATAGCACCCTAGTCAGGCATTTGGGACATCCCAGTCATACACAATCAACTATATAATACATACAGACATCATATCTTTGTATTAATTGTTCTATTGTATCTATCACACCTTCATTTATAATGTCTTCATCTAACACCCCAGTCATGCCCTTGTAACACCCTAATCAGGCATTTGGGACATCCCAGTCATACACAATCAACTATATAATACATACAGACATCATATCTTTGTAATAATTGTTCTATTGTATCTATCACACCTTCATTTAAAATGTCTTCATCTAACACCCTAGGCATGCCCTTGTAACACCCTAATCAGGCATTTGGGATATCCCAGTCATACACAATCAACTATATAATACATACAGACATCATATCTTTGTAAAATTGTTCCATTGTATCGATCACACCTTCATTGATAATGTCTTCAACTAACACCCCAGTCATGCCCTCATAGCACACTAGTCAGGCATTTGGGACATGCCAGTCATATACAATCAACTATATAATACATACAGACATCATATCTTTGAAATAATTGTTCTATTGTATCTATCACACCTTCATTTATAATGTCTTCATCTAACACCCCAGTCATGCCCTTGTAACACCCTAATCAGGCATTTGGGATATCCCAGTCATACACAATCAACTATATAATACATACAGACATCATATCTTTGTAAAATTGTTATATTGTATCTATCACACCTTCATTTATAATGTCTTCATCTAACACCCCAGTCATGCCCTTGTTACACCCTAATTAGGCATTTGGGACATCCCAGTCATACACAATCAACTATATAATACATACAGACATCATATCTTTGTAATAATTGTTCTATTGTATCTATCACACCTTCATTTATAATGTCTTCATCTAACACCCCAGTCATGCCCTTGTAACACCCTAATCAGGCATTTGGGATATCCCAGTCATACACAATCAACTATATAATACATACAGACATCATATCTTTGTAAAATTGTTCTATTGTATCGATCACACCTTCATTGATAATGTCTTCAACTAACACCCCAGTCATGCCCTCATAGCACCCTAGTCAGCCATTTGGGACATGCCAGTCATACACAATCAACTATATAATACATACAGACATCATATCTTTGTAATAATTGTTCTATTGTATCTATCACAGTTTTTTTATAATGTCCTATCTAACGCCCCACTCATGCCCTTTTAACACCCTAGTCAGGCATTTGTGACTCCTAGTCGTACACATTCAACTATATAATACATACAGACATTATATCTTTGTATTAATTGTTCTATTGTATCGATCACACCTTCATTTCTAATGTCTTCATCTAACACCCCAGTCATGCCCTTGTAACACCCTAATCAGGCATTTGGGATATCCCAGTCATACACAATCAACTATATAATACATACAGACATCATATCTTTGTAAAATTGTTCTATTGTATCGATCACACCTTCATTGATAATGTCTTCAACTAACACCCCAGTCATGCCCTCATAGCACCCTAGTCAGGCATTTGGGACATGCCAGTCATACACAATCAACTATATAATACATACAGACATCATATCTTTGTAATAATTGTTCTATTGTATCAATCCCACATTCTTTTATAATGTCTTCATATAACACCCCAGTCATGCCTTTGTAACACCCTAATCAGGCATTTGTGACATCCTAGTCGTACACAATCAACTATATAATACATTCAGACATCATACCTTTGTAATAATTGTTCTATTGTATCTATCACACCTTCATTTATAATGTCTTAATTTAACAACCCAGTCATGCCCTTGTAACACCCTAATCAGGCATTTGGGATATCCCAGTCATACACAATCAACTATATAATACATTCAGACATCATATCTTTGTAATAATTGTTCTATTGTATCAATCCCACATTCTTTTATAAAGTCTTCATATAACACCCCAGTCATGCCTTTGTAACACCCTAGTCAGGCATTTGTGACATCCTAGTGGTACACAATCAACTATATAATACATTCAGACATCATACCTTTGTAATAATTGTTCTATTGTATCTATCACACCTTCATTTATAATGTCTTCATCTAACACCCCAGTCATGCTCTCATAGCACCCTAGTCAGGCATTTGGGACATCCCAGTCATACACAATCAACTATATAATACATACAGACATCATATCTTTGTAATAATTGTTCTATTGTATCAATTCCACATTCTTTTATAATGTCTTCATATAACACCCCAGTCATGCCTTTGTAACACCCTAGTCAGGCATTTGTGACATCCTAGTCGTACACAATCAACTATATAATACATTCAGACATCATACCTTTGTAATAATTGTTCTATTGTATCTATCACACCTTCATTTATAATGTCTTCATCTAACACCCCAGTCATGCCCTTGTAACACCCTAATCAGGCATTTGGGACATCTCAGTCATACACAACCAACTATATAATACATACAGACATCCTATCCTTGTAATAGTTGTTCTATTGTATCTATCACACATTTTTTTATAATGTCCTATCTAACACCCCACTCATGCCCTTTTAACACCCTAGTCAGGCATTTGTGACTCTTAGTCGTATACAATCAACTATATAATACATACAGACATCATATTTTTGTAATAATTGTTCTATTGTATCTATCACACCTCCATTTATAATGTCTTCATCTAACACCCCAGTCATGCCCTCATAGCACCCTAGTCAGGCATTTGGGACATCCCAGTCATACACAATCAACTATATAATACATACAGACATCATATCTTTGTAATAATTGTTCTATTGTATCAATCCCAAATTCTTTTATAATGTCTTCATATAACACCCCAGTCATGCCCTTGTAACACCCTAGTCAGGAATTTGTGACATCCTAGTCGTACACAATCAACTATATAATACATTCAGACATCATACCTTTGCAATAATTGTTCTATCGTATCTATCACACCTTCATTTATAATGTCTTCATCTAACACCCCAGTCATGCCCTCATAGCACCCTAGTCAGGCATTTGGGACATCCCAGTCATACACAATCAACTATATAATACATACAGACATCATATCTTTGTAATAATTGTTCTATTGTATCTATCACACCTTCATTTATAATGTCTTCATCTAACACCCCAGTCATGCCCTTGTAACTCCTTAATCAGGCATTTGGGACATCCAAGTCATACACAATCAACTATATAATACATACAGACATCATATCTTTGTAATAATTGTTCTATTGTATCTATCACACATTCATTTATAATGTCTTCATCTAGCACCCCAGTCATGCCCTTGTAACACCCTAATCAGGCATTTGGGACATCCCAGTCAAACACAATCAACTATATAATACATACAGACATCATATCTTTGTAATAATTGTTCTATTGTATCTATCACACCTTCATTTATAATGTCTTCATCTAACACCCCAGTCATGCCCTCATAGCACCTTAATGAGGCATTTGGGACATCCCAGTCATACACAATCAACTATATAATACATACAGACATCCTATCCTTGTAATAGTTGTTCTATTGTATCTATCACACATTTTTTTATAATGTCCCATCATACACCCCACTCATGCCCTTTTAACACCCTAATCAGGCATTTGTGACTCTTAGTCGTATACAATCAACTATATAATACATACAGACATCATATCTTTGTAATCATTGTTCTATTGTATCGATCACACCTCCATTTATAATATCTTCATCTAACACCCCAGTCATGCTCTCATAACACCCTAGTCAGGCATTTGGGACATCCCAGTCATACACAATCAACTATATAATAGATACAGACATCATATCTTTGTAATAATTGTTCTATTGTATCAATCCCACATTCTTTTATAATGTCTTCATATAACACCCCAGTCATGCCCTTGTAACACCCTAGTCAGGAATTTGTGACATCCTAGTCGTACACAATCAACTATATAATACATTCAGACATCATACCTTTGTAATAATTGTTCTATCGTATCTATCACACCTTCATTTATAATGTCTTCATCTAACACCCCAGTCATGCCCTTGTAACTCCTTAATCAGGCATTTCGGACATCCCAGTCATACACAATCAACTATATAATACATACAGACATCATATCTTTGTAATAATTGTTCTATTGTATCTATCACACATTCATTTATAATGTCGTCATCTAGCACCCCAGTCATGCCCTTGTAACACCCTAATCAGGCATTTGGAACATCTCAGTCATACACAACCAACTATATAATACATAGAGACATCATATCTTTGTAATAATTGTTCTATTGTATCCATCACACCTTCATTTATAATGTCTTCATGTAACACCCCAGTCATGCCCTTGTAACACCCTAATCAGGCATTTGGGACATCCCAGTCATACAGAAGCAACTATATAATACATTCAGACATCATATCTTTGTAATCATTGTTCTATTGTATCGATCACACCTTCATTGATAATGTCTTCAACTAACACCCCAGTCATGCCCTCATAGCACCCTAATCAGGCATTTGGGACATCCCAGTCATACACAATCAACTATATAATACATACAGACATCATATATTTGTAATAATTGTTCTATTGTATCTATCACACATTTTTTTTATACTGTCCTATCTAACACCCCACTCATGCCCTTTTAACACCCTAGTCAGGCATTTGTGACTCCTAGTCGTACACAATCGACTATATAATACATACAGACATCATATCTTTGTAATAATTGTTCTATTGTATCGATCACACCTTCATTAATAATGTCTTCATCTAACACCCCAGTCATGCCCTCATAGCACCCTAGTCAGGCATTTGGGACATCCCAGTCATACACAATCAACTATATAATACATACAGACATCATATCTTTGTAATTATTGTTCTATTGTATCCATCACACCTTCATTTATAATGTCTTCTTCTAACACCCCAGTCATGCCCTTGTAACACCCTAATCAGGCATTTGGGACATCCCAGTCATACAGAAGCAAATATATAATACATTCAGACATCATATCTTTGTAATCATTGTTCTATTGTATCTATCACACTTTCATTGATAATGTCTTCATCTAACACCCCAGTCATGCCCTCATAGCACCTTAATGAGGCATTTGGGACATCCCAGTCATACACAATCAACTATATAATACATACAGACATCCTATCCTTGTAATAGTTGTTCTATTGTATCTATCACACATTTTTTTATAATGTCCCATCTAACACCCCACTCATGCCTTTTTAACACCCTAATCAGGCATTTGTGACTCTTAGTCGTATACAATCAACTATATAATACATACAGACATCATATCTTTGTAATCATTGTTCTATTGTATCGATCACACCTTCATTTATAATATCTTCATCTAACACCCCAGTCATGCCCTCATAACACCCTAGTCAGGCATTTGGGACATCCCAGTCATACACAATCAACTATATAATACATACAGACATCATATCTTTGTAATAATTGTTCTATTGTATCAATCCCACATTCTTTTATAATGTCTTCATATAACACCCCAGTCATGCCCTTGTAACACCCTAGTCAGGAATTTGTGACATCCTAGTCGTACACAATCAACTATATAATACATTCAGACATCATACCTTTGTAATAATTGTTCTATCGTATCTATCACACCTTCATTTATAATGTCTTCATCTAACACCCCAGTCATGCCCTTGTAACTCCTTAATCAGGCATTTCGGACATCCCAGTCATACACAATCAACTATATAATACATACAGACATCATATCTTTGTAATAATTGTTCTATTGTATCTATCACACATTCATTTATAATGTCGTCATCTAGCACCCCAGTCATGCCCTTGTAACACCCTAATCAGGCATTTGGGACATCCCAGTCAAACACAATCAACTATATAATACATACAGACATCATATCTTTGTAATAATTGTTCTATTGTATCTATCACACCTTCATTTATAATGTCTTCATCTAACACCCCAGTCATGCCCTCATGGCACCCTAGTCAGGCATTTGTGACTCCTAGTCGTACACAATCAACTATAAAATACATACAGACATCATATCTTTGTAATAATTGTTCTATTGTATCCATCACACCTTCATTTATAATGTCTTCATGTAACACCCCAGTCATGCCCTTGTAACACCCTAATCAGGCATTTGGGACATCCCAGTCATACAGAAGCAACTATATAATACATTCAGACATCATATCTTTGTAAGAATTGTTCTATTGTATCGATCACACCTTCATTGATAATGTCTTAAACTAACACCCCAGTCATGCCCTCATAACACCCTAATCAGGCATTTGGGACATCCCAGTCATACACAATCAACTATATAATACATACAGACATCACATATTTGTAATAATTGTTCTATTGTATCTATCACACATTTTTTTTTATACTGTCCTATCTAACACCCCACTCATGCCCTTTTAACACCCTAGTCAGGCATTTGTGACTCCTAGTCGTACACAATCGACTATATAATACATACAGACATCATATCTTTGTAATAATTGTTCTATTGTATCGATCACACCTTCATTAATAATGTCTTCATCTAACACCCCAGTCATGCCCTCATAGCACCCTAGTCAGGCATTTGGGACATCCCAGTCATACACAATCAACTATATAATACATACAGACATCATATCTTTGAAATAATTGTTCTATTGTATCCATCACACCTTCATTTATAATGTCTTCATCTAACACCCCAGTCATGCCCTTGTAACACCCTAATCAGGCATTTGGGACATCCCAGTCATACAGAAGCAAATATATAATACATTCAGACATCATATCTTTGTAATCATTGTTCTATTGTATCTATCACACTTTCATTGATAATGTCTTCATCTAACACCCCAGTCATGCCCTCATAGCACCCTAGTCAGGAATTTGGGACATCCTAGTCATACACAATCAACTATATAATACATACAGACATCATATCTTTGAAATAATTGTTCTATTGTATCTATCACACACTTTTTTTATAATGTCCTATCTAACACCCCAATCATGCCCTTTTAACACTCTAGTCAGGCATTTATGACTCCTAGTCGCACACAATCAACTATATAATACATACAGACATCATATCTTTGTAATAATTGTTCTATTGTACCGATAACACCTTCATTAATAATGTCCTATCAAACACCCCACTCATGCCCTATTAACACCCTAGTCAGGCATTTGTGACTCCTAGTCGTACACAATCAACAATATAATACATACAGACATCATATCTTTGTAATAATTGTTCTATTGTATCGATCACACCTTCATTTATAATGTCTTCATGTAACACCCCAGTCATGCCCTTGTAACACCCTAATCAGGCATTTGGGACATCCCAGTCATACAGAAGCAACTATATAATACATTCAGACATCATATCTTTGTAATCATTGTTCTATTGTATCGATCACACCTTCATTGATAATGTCTTAAACTAACACCCCAGTCATGCCCTCATAGCACCCTAATCAGGCATTTGGGACATCCCAGTCATACACAATCAACTGTATAATACATACAGACATCATATCTTTGTAATAATTGTTCTATTGTATCTATCCCACATTCTTTTATAATGTCTTCATATAACACCCCAGTCATGCCCTTGTAACACCCTAGTCAGGAATTTGTGACATCCTAGTCGTACACAATCAACTATATAATACATTCAGACATCATATCTTTGTAATTATTGTTCTATTGTTTCTATCACACCTTCATTTATAATGTCTTCATCTAACACCCCAGTCATGCCCTTGTAACACCCTAATCAGGCATTTGGGACATCCCAGTCATACACAATCAACTATATAATACATTCAGACATCATATCTTTGTAATAATTGTTTTATTGTATCTATCACACATTCATTTATAATGTCTTCATCTAACACCCCAGTCATGCCCTCATAGCACCCTAGTCAGGCATATTGGACATCACAGTCATACACAATCAACTATATATTACATACAGACATCTAATCTTTGTAATCTTTGTTCTATTGTATCGATCACACCTTCATTTATAATGTCTTCATCTAACACCCCAGTCATGCCATCATAGCACCCTAGTCAGGCATTTTGGACATCACAGTCATACACAATCAACTATATATTACATATAGACATCTAATCTTTGTAATCATTGTTCTATTGTATCGATCACACCTTCATTTATAATGTTTTCATCTAACACTCCAGTCATGCCCTAATAGCACCCTAGTCAGGCATTTGGGACATCCCAGTCATTGACAATCAACTATATAATACATACAGACATCATATCTTTGTAATAATTGTTCTATTGTATCTATCCCACATTCTTTTATAATGTCTTCATATAACACCCCAGTCATGCCCTCATAACACCCTAGTCAGGAATTTGTGACATCCTAGTCGTAAACAATCAACTATATAATTCATTCAGACATCATATCTTTGTAATAATTGTTCTATTGTACCGATCACACCTTCATTTATAATGTCTTCATCTAACAACCCAGTCATGCCCTCATATCACCCTAGTCAGGCATTTGGGACATCCCAGTCATACACAATCAACTATATAATACATACAGACATCATATTTTTGTAATAATTGTTCTATTGTATCTATCAAACATACTTTTATAATGTCTTCATATAATACCCCAGTCATGCCCTTGTAACACCCTAATCTGTCATTTGGGACATCCCAGTCATACACAATCAACTATATAATACATACAGACATCATATATTTGTAATAATTGTTCTATTGTATTTATCACACATTCATTTATAATGTCTTCATCTAACACCCCAGTCATGCCCTCATAGCACCCTAGTCAGGCATTTTGGGACATCCCAGTCATACACAATCAACTATTTAATACATACAGACATCATATCTTTATAATCATTGTTATATTGTATCAATCACACCTTCATTGATAATTTCTTCATCTAACACCCCAGTCATGCCCTCATAGCACCCTAGTCAGGCATTTGGGACATCCCAGTCATACACAATCAACTATATAATACATACAGACATCATATCTTTGTAATAATTGTTCTATTGTATCTATCCCACATTCTTTTATAATGTCTTCATATAACACCCCAGTCATGCCCTTGTAACATCCTAGTCAGGAATTTGTGACATCCTAGTCGTACACAATCAACTATATAATACATTCAGACATCATATTTTTGTAATAATTGTTCTATTGTATCTATCACACCTTCATTTATAATGTCTTCATCTAACACCCCAGTCATGCCCTTGTAACACCCTAATCAGGCATTTGGGACATCCCAGTCATACACAATCAACTATATAATACATTCAGACATCATATCTTTGTAATAATTGTTCTATTGTATCTATCACACATTCATTTATAATGTCTTCATCTAACACCCAAGTCATGCCCTCATAGCACCCTAGTCAGGCATATTGGACATCACAGTCATACACAATCAACTATATATTACATACATACATCTAATCTTTGTAATCTTTGTTCTATTGTATCGATCACACCTTCATGTATAATGTCTTCATCTAACACCCCAGTCATGCCATCATAGCACCCTAGGCAGGCATTTGGGACATCCCAGTCATACACAATCAACTATAAAATACATACAGACATCATATCTTTGTAATAATTGTTCTATTGTATCTATCACACATACTTTTATAATGTCTTCATATAACACCCCAGTGATGCCCTTGTAACACCCTAATCTGTCATTTGGGACATCCCAGTCATACACAATCAACTATATAATACATACAGACATCATATCTTTGTAATCATTGTTCTATTGTATCAACCACACCTTAATTTATAATGTCTTCATCTAACACCCCAGTCATGCCCTCATAGCACCCTAGTCAGGCATTTGGGACATCCCAGTCATACACAATCAACTATATAATACATACAGACATCATATCTTTGTAATAATTGTTCTATTGTATCTATCCACATTCTTTTATAATGTCTTCATATAACACCCTAGTCATGCCCTTGTAACACCCTAGTCAGGAATTTGTGACATCCTAGTCGTACACAATCACTTATATAATACATTCAGACATCATATCTTTGTAAGAATTGTTCTATTGTATCTATCACACCTTCATTTATAATGTCTTCATCTAACACCCCAGTCATGCCCTTGTAACACCCTAATCAGGCATTTGGGACATCCCAGTCATACACAATCAACTATATAATACATTCAGACATCATATCTTTGTAATAATTGTTCTATTGTATCTATCACACATTCATTTATAATGTCTTCATATAACACCCCAGTCATGCCCTCATAGCACCCTAGTCAGGCATTTTGGACATCACAGTCATACACAGTCAACTATATATTACATACAGACATCTAATCTTTGTAATCTTTGTTCTATTGTATCGATCACACCTTCATTTATAATGTCTTCATCTAACACCCCAGTCATGCCATCATAGCACCCTAGTCAGGCATTTGGGACATCCCAGTCATGCACAATCAACTATATAATACATACAGACATCATATCTTTGTAATAAATGTTCTATTGTATCTATCCCACATTCTTTTATAATGTCTTCATATAACACCCCAGTCATGCCTTTGTAACACCCTAGTCAGGAATTTGTGACATCCTAGTCGTACACAATCAACTATATAATACATTCAGACATCATATCTTTGTAATAATTGTTCTATTGTATCTATCACACCTTCATTGATAATGTCTTCATCTAACACCCCAGTCATGCCCTCATAGCACCCTAGTCAGGCATTTGGGACATCCCAGTCATACACAATCAACTATATAATACATACAGACATCATATCTTTGTAATCATTGTTCTATTGTATCAATCACACCTTCATTTATAATGTCTTCATCTATTTAAACACCCCAGTCATGCCCTCATAGCACCCTAGTCAGGCATTTGGGACATCGTAGTCATACACAATCAACCATATAATACATACAGACATCATATCTTTGTAATAATTGTTCTATTGTATCTATCCCACATTCTTTTATAATGTCTTCATATAACACCCCAGTCATGCCCTTGTAACACCCTAATCAGGCATTTGGAACATCCCAGTCATACACAATCAACTATATAATACATTCAGACATCATATCTTTGTAATAATTGTTCTATTGTATCTATCACACATTCATTTATAATGTCTTCATCTAACACCCCAGTCATGCCCTCATAGCACCCTAGTCAGGCATTTTGGACATCACAGTCATATACAATCAACTATATATTACATATAGACATCTAATCTTTGTAATCATTGTTCTATTGTATCGATCACACCTTCATTTATAATGTCTTCATCTAACACCCCAGTCATGCCCTAATAGCACCCTAGTCAGGCATTTGGGAAATCCCAGTCATACACAATCAACTATATAATACATACAGACATCATATCTTTGTAATAATTGTTCTATTGTATCTATCCCACATTCTTTTATAATGTCTTCATATTGTCACGGCCAGGAACCATGTACCATACGCCGAATATCTATGAAAAATTATTTTACGCACAAGACCCTGTAGAGGTCTTAAAGAAAAACAAACAGTCAGGCTGTTTACAGTTTTTATATTTATTTTCCTTACACAAAGAGTCGTAATGCTCATAGTTGATAAAGAATATGTATTCTTATACATTAATATTGTTGTAGTTATAGAAGTTCATAGTAACATCGGTTTTGTTACAAACGTTATAACGGTTAGAGATTTGTATTGTAATTTTATACACATCTATGACATTGTCATTCTTTGGAATGTGACGTAAACAAACACTGTCTAGAACAAGGTAGATAATCTGGATGCAATAATCGTCGTTCTCGGCGTACACAAGTCTTACCAGCTTAAATGAATAGTCCATAGAACACACATAATCCTAGGAATAACTTCATAACAATTTTAATAGAAGGTGACAGCTGAACATACAAATAGACGGTCTAGAGTTGATAACAAACTGACGTTGTTCCAATCGAAATCTAGACGGCACAATATTCATGGCTGTTTCATGCGGCTGATCACTTAGAAAACTCGTATCATAATAAACGAGACATGCTTAAATTCCTCTCCATGTCTAGAATATAATTATACAAATTTCCCGAATATGTTAATACGGAATAAAGAGATATTTACAAAAGTCTGTTCAGGTAGGAAACGGAAGTATGACGTTTCCCGTAGAAATCAGTTTCTGATTGGCTGATTGGTTGTTGAGGTAACCATAGGGGACCTCGTGAGAAGCACGAGGATATTGCACGTAAATATTATTATAAAACATCATGCACAGACGGTGTTAGGCAGTCTGGCTTCAAGACTCAAGGCGGAAGCTAAAAAATAAAAAGAACTGCTAGGCGGAAGGCAAGAGCAGTTTTAATTATTTGTCTAAAAGAGAAACAAGGAAAGGTTTCTATAGACGGAATATTTCTGAAAGAGAAATTAATTTAATATACAAAGAGGGTGTCTTTTACTTACACTTAGTTACGTAATAAATTGTGAACGGTGTTCGTACATAACAATTAAGGTTCAGAAGTACAAAAGTTGAATTTAAATATAAATTCAGCTAAAAGCAAATAAAAGTATTATTTAAGGAAAAATATATGTATATTTATTTCCTATAGAAAACTCCTGAATATAAAGGAATTTAGTTACTTGTCCGAATTAAGGCAACAGTATAAATTATTATTGTACAAATAAATAACGTATCGAGTTAGCTACTTTATAAATTGTATAGAGTTATAATATAGAATATTACTACGTCATAGCAACCGTCAGTTAAAGAAAGAAGACTGTCCGTTATTTTCATATCTATATAAAGGTTCCGAGTATTTTTCCGCAGAAAAATACATTGTGCAAGAAGATCAGGCAGCTACCCAGAAATATATTGACAATAATAAAACATTTTTATTCATAATATATTATAAATATTTCATATACGTAATTAATAAATTATATATTGTATATCCAACTTTCTCATTCATATCACTAGTAGCCAGATTTAAATCTGAAACGGTCATTTTGGTCTGATCAAGTCTTAATCGACTTAATTTACCGCTAGAGAAAAACGTTAAGACCTGTTTAGACACTCAGACTCTGTTAAGATATATTGTGTTCAGTCAGATCAGTCGTGTCAAGATAAATAAGACAGATTCGTCTAGCATCCAAATAAGACTTGATTAGATCACGTTCAGATCAAATAAGACCAAAGGTGAACAACTTGTTTAGTTGCAGTAAGATCGTGTTCAGTTGTGTTAAGATTTTAAATATTTTGAATAAAACGGGCGACACTTTATCTGTTTTTATCAGGGGTTACTCCCCCTTTATGAATATAATCTCTATATCTTGGATGATATTCTTTTGTGATCTTTTAATATGACTGTATATCTATTTAATTAAATAAAGTATGCAAACTTTAAAAACAATTCATTTATTTCCGATAGAATCTTTATCATTTCTTTGGTTATATGAGAAAAGATTAATTGTTGTAACCGGAAAATTTGTCATAAAAACTTTGCAGTCTCACATAAAGTAGTCCTGTATGTATGCATTCCGCCTCTAAAGATATAATGATCAGTATTAAATTTATCTCAAAGATGTTCTTAAACATTTTTTGTTTCTAATGTAGAGTAATAGTTCTTATCTATATTTGGTCAAGAAACGTATATTTTAAGTATATAATTTACTTTTTATTTTAAAATTGTACACAGATGACAGATGCTTGGTGAAAGTTATTTACATTTTAATAAACGGATTATTTAAGCAGTCAACCGAAACGGATGAGCATAAACTACCTAAATAATTACGCATTCGTGTCACTGGACGTATAATGAATGAAGTTCCATGTTTTATCTTTAATATAAGATGTATAAGGTTAAACCGGGTTAAATTATTACATTTACAAATAAAACATTATTTTATATTTTTTTTTTAATAAATGCAACAATTATATTAGCATATTTTAAAAATTTAATTGACAGTTTATATTGGCCATTATATACATATAAAGACCGATGTCGATAACTCATTTGAATTTTTTTTTCGCCATTTTTTTTTAGCACGAATTAAATACAAGAGTAAATCATATCATAGAAAAATACCAAACAACGTTAGTTAAGACACGATTGATAAAATATTATGTACGGTTTATATTTCTGTTTCGTATCAGATATTTTGAAGCACCAGTGTTACTACTCATTTTGAAAAACAGTGAGACGCTTACTTGCTATTTCGGAATTGACCAAAAAGCTATAAAATAACGTAGCGAAATGACCATATTTATAGATTAGACTTTTGTTTTTCATTTTTATTGTTTTACACTAGTCATTTTATGGACCGTTATAGCTTGCTGTTCGATGAGGGCCAAAGCTCCGTGTTGAGGTCGTACTTTTGACCTCTTATTAAATTATACCATGTGACTTGAATGATGGAGAGTTGTTTCATTGACACACATACCACATCTTCTTATTTATATTAACTGGGAGCAGTTTACAACATTTTCATTTAGATAAAAAAAAAATATATAAAAATTCAACAAATCAAATGGATTTGTACCATATTGTTACATTCAAAAGTCTTTAATTTTGATTGATAGAATACATTATACGTATTGCATTGCTTCAAAAATAATGTCCAGTGTCAAATATTACACATCGATGGCCACTTAGATTAGTTACTTTATAGAAATTCATTTCCTTGGATGGAAGTACACGCTAGTATTTTGTCCTTTAAAGTTAGTCTGTCTGTTTAATAATTCAGTTTAAGGAGAATTCTTCGTCATTTGCAAATAGACAAAAAAAGAAGTAAAAATAAATTTGCTTACGATTGCATTCAGGCAGAGAGAAATATGTTTTATTTTATTTCAGATGATTTAGAACAGATATCAAAATATTCTTAATCTTTTACAATCTACAAATATAATTTGATAATGTTTTTTATACACACGGTATATAAAATGCTTGTAGTATTCCGTTACTGGTTATACGCTCATATTTAAATACCTTTCTGTTAAATAAGAAAGTGAAGGAAAAAAACAGTTATTGACATTCACCTGAAAAAGAGTAAACGGATAGCGGCTATCTAAATTATTTTTCAAATATCGAATAAACAAATAAATCGGCCACGCTTGCAATTTGTTTTTTACTGACAGGTGTCTGCTGGTATTCGATTGGACATCAGTATCAATGTAGGCGTAACAACCTATCATATTTATCCAATCAGCTGTCTTGTATAAGGTAAAATGTATTCGATGACATACGGTCCACATAGTTTTTTTTTTTTTTAAGTTGATTGCAATAAAAATTATTCATACACTCTAAAACAAACAATATCCTGCCCAAAAATGACTTACAAGACACTATATTATACTTTTAAAAATAACTATATTAAATTACAAATTAAGACAGCGTAAAAATAAAATAATAACATTAATAACAATTACAGTACTATTTAACGGTAGAGCTCTGATTTAACGGGGACTATTATGCTATTAGAATGATAGTCCCAGCAAGTTAACAAATTGATCATCAAAAGGACGGTTGTGTTTATTTACTTGTGCACTCTATTGTGGGACCTCGTGTCATCATGAATGATACATTTTGTTGTGTATTTAAATTGATTAAGGAATAACGCAAGATTGCAGAGAAGCCAATTAGAATAACGTATTATAATGAAACATATATCTAATGTTATTATAACATTGTACATGTCCTCCTAATGATACATCTAATAGTTGCCACTGGACATTAAACAGCTAACTATAAATTCATCCGTCATATTCTTATTTTTGTTATAATGTGAAAATCCAACAACATGATGATATAATAATTATTGCAGATTTCACTAGGGAAATACGTGGGAAATAATTGTAAACAAAACCACTCAATAACATCCCTACGCCACAAATTAAAATCTAGCCTTTTCACATTAATATACGTTATTTTCATAAATCTATTCTAAATAATTTTAAACAATTTTAAATCAAACGGTATTTTTTCTTATTTGCCATTAAAAAAACCCAATTATTTGCATTACTTATTTTAAACAGATCGATTGTTTTTCAATGGTCGGTGCCTGTCAGAATTTATAAAACCGTGTTTGCCAGAAAGAAAGCTACATAGAACAGGAAAACAACAATGTATTAGAAATACTTCAAGATCCTACGTGTATATTCTAGTTTCTGTTGTAATGTGGTGTAATGCAAAAAAAAAGTTAATTCCTGAATACTGATTTGTACCCATCAAGCATTTGGGGTTAATAACAAATCTATGGTAGTCTCTTCTTCTTTACTCGCAAAGTATTCGACTAAATCATGTTTTATTAATGAAAATTGCTCATTGCTGGCGAATGTTAAACATTGATCTCTGGGTTTTCAATTGTTTAGTTGTTAGGTTACTGTCTGATCTCGCAAACCTGATATTTTATGGTCATTATTGTTTGCATCCAATTGCACCAATGCATTAAAAAGATTTATTAACCAACTTACTACAATATGTATAGAAATGCCCATGCTTTATAAAGGGAAAATTTCAACATCTGGTCATTATGAACGGAAAAATTGCTACAGCCAGTCATTACGAAATCTCAGTCATGCATTACGAAATATCAGTCATGCATTACGAAATCACACCCGTGCATTACGAAATCACAGTCATGCATTATGAACAGATGAAACGGGACATCGATTAAATCAAAATGTCGTTTATTTCTTTAAATAAGTGTGACATTTTTTTATTTTTTTTAAAACTTAATATCATAAAAACAAGATTAAATGATGTTCATTCACATTGTTTTGTAACGACTTGAAACGGAAATATTTCACAGCCTTTTTCGAGTACGACTTTCGATTATTATCACTGTTTCATTTCCGTTGTTCAATCCTCAGATTGCAGACTATAGAATAGTTAAACTGTCTGATTTATTCTTCCCAGCTACTTTTTATTTGCTAGATGAAATGAATTTTAATAGCATAAAATTAAGTACTTGGATGAGAAATCAGAAATTACATCTGACAGTCACAATGTTGACCAAAATTCCATGCGAAATTGAATGCGAAAAGACAAGTAGAAGTTCAGCTATGAAAACAATTTCCTGTATCTTCTTCACGGTAAGTTTCCTACTCTTTGTTTAATCGAAGAATTAAAACAATTTAATAAAAATGTTATGAAACGGGCTTTTCTGTATGGCAGTGTCTGCGCGTACCCGCATGTGGGTACGAATAGTCAAATTGCCGTTCTAGGCTGCACGTACCCACATCCGGTTTTCTATTAAAATGCCATCGGATCGGGAATGAAACGTGAAATATATACGGAAATTATCGATAATATGGCGATTTCGTGTAGAAAGAGTGGAGAGTATGAAAAATAATATTTTCAAATTGTATTTATTAAATAATGATACATAATAAACATAATAAAATTAAATGCACAATGATGTAAAATGAAACTGTACAGTCCCTGTAAAAGAAAAACATGATAGAAATTAATACTATTATAAAATTTAAATAATAACATTTTAATAATTTAAAAATATACCCATATGATATTTTAAAATAATCTTTTAGTAAAATGTAAAACAGAAACTGAAATTTTAGAATATATAAAAGTACCAAATTTAAAGCTTGAGTTTATAAAAATTAAAGAAACAAGTAATATTAAAATCAATTTAAACCAATTATAAAAGATTCATGTAACTGACTAGTTAAGATTTCGAACAAATTTTACATATCCAATATGATTGTTTTGGCACAGATTTCAACCCTGCACATTTCAAATGTTGCCAGTCTAAACAGCAATCACATGCCAACGAGTCCTGATCGTGTAGGTTTTTTTTACACTTCAAGTTATACATATCCAGTCGCATGTTTCCCTTCTTTCCGTGATCTTAACTTTTAGTTGTTTTCAAGCTGAAAAACTGAAAAGAAACGCGGCAAATTCGATTAAAAACTACAATTTAAAACAAATACCTTGTATTCGGCCTTTTTCCTGTCGAATTTGTTTGGAATTTTTTCCCACCATGAATGCAGGAAAAATTTATTCTGTTATACTTTAAATCTAAGACTTCTTTAATTTTGTGCTCCCGGTTCTTCTTCTGCGGTTGCTATAGACTGCGAATTTCTTTTATACAATTGTATGAAATTTAACGCCTGATAGTTCTGTACAAATCTTTCTAATTCATTATAAGTCTGAAATGTCTTCCCAACAGTTATTATATCACTCTCTTCCATTTTAAGAATATTTACTAACTGAGAAAAAACTGTTCACTTGCCTATATATATGTGTATATTTATAAAAATTCTGAGTAGTTTTAATCAATTTATTCACTAATTGCAACAAATTCCGTATATATTTCACGTTTCATTCCCGATCCGACGGCATTTTATTATAAAACCGGATGTGGGTACGTGCAGCCGAGAAAGGCAATTTGACTATTCGTACCCACATGCGGGTACGCGCAGACACTGCCTTTCTGTATTGGTCCTGTTGTAGTTTGTGAATAGCTGTATAATATTTTGGATCCGAGACTCGAAGACTGTTCTTGAATGAAGATGCCTTTATAGTTGGTTAGTAAAAGTATCAATATATGGACTTTTTCATATTGGCCCTGTAACATGCCCTTGATATTAATAATGGCCTCGGACAGTTGTAATGGCCCTCGGCGTTGCCTCAGGGCCATTACAACCATCCTTGGCCATTATTAACACCTCGGGCATGTTACAGGGCCAATATGAAAAAGTCCATACATTAATACTATAATAAACGCGACACCGTACGAGAGTCGTTAATCGTTATTTTACATAAACTATTAGTATTTTCTTTCTTTAACGAAATACGAAACCACTTCTCGCAATTTGCTTTGGGGTTATTGTGCTTGTCTGTTGACAAAAAATAGCCTTGTTTCAAAAACAAAACGTATAAGAGTAATATTTAAAACTGAACTAGAGTCAAGAGATAGGAAGTAGGAATTTCGAATTTTAATTGAATGTTCTAAATCTTAGTGTATTTCTGATATATGATTGTACAGACTCAAAAATATCTTTGTTTTCTGGAATAGATAGATAGATAGATACTTTATTCTTTAAAAACTAAATACCAGTTTTCAGAGAAACATACAATATAATTACAGATACAATAGTTGAAATGAAAGGTCACCGTCACCAGCCAATGAAAGCAAAATGGATATAGTAGATCTTTCTAATTTTGAAAACAATATTTCTCTTGCTTCGTTGATAAAAGGGCACTTAAGAAATAGTGAATACTATCCTCAATAGGATGACCACAGCTTGCGGGATTGGGTTTAATATTGATAAGGTATATATCTGCATTTGAATAAATGTACCATATTTCTCAACTGCACTGGTATTAAACTGATAACCGTAACTGGAATTACGACTATCCCAATATGGCGACGGCAGATATATGTCAAATTTTTACAGCCATTTTTTCTCAAATGTAGCATGTTTTTGTCAAAAGTTACTCAGCTGCAAGGTTTTTCTATACCATTACATCATATTTGAATCGTAACGGTGCACTGGAATTGTCTAAGCGCTTTGAACATTGCCGTTGAAAAATTTTGCCAACATCTGTTACAGAAGAAGGTTGTCAAAGTTGAGAAAAACGCTTGGTACTTTTATATACTTTGTGGAAAGATAGAAAAACACTATAATTTTCGTCAGAACTCAAAGACTCGTCACCAGAGAACAAGACATAAATTGTAACATTGACAACAAAACATTGATTTCATTTATCATTGTAAGCCTTTGTGAATAAAAATTGTTATAATATAATAGATGAATAATAATTGTTTGATATGTCCCATTGTCTACGGAATATTTTTAAGATCAATAATTTAAAATTTGTATACCAAACTTTTAAAATTTTACTCGGCGTTTATAAATAGCATTGAAAGTACAACATCTTATAACCGATAATCATTGATAAATGTAAATGAGCCACTCTTTCTCAGGTTGAGATGGAATATGTTCGTTATTTGATTTAACGAGTTTAACAATCAAAACCCCTGAAATATCGTCTCTTGACAAGAACGAAAAATGGCGAAACAGAACTTCCAACAGCGGACAAGGATTTCTTATTATACAATATTCTTTCAATGGATGTTTTAAATGCATTGTAGAACTTATCAATTAAGACATTTCGTATCCATTTTGAAATATGAAGTTACATGCATGAAGAAGTTTGTCTGACGTATAAAAATTGAAATAAAGCATGACGGGAGTTAAGAGAAAAAAGGCAGTATGGCCATCTTGCGAAATAGAAAAGTCATGATGACTTAATGAAAAACAAGTCAGGATAAATTAATAACTAAGAAATGAAGGACAGAATAGAGTGTAAAATTAAAAAAAAAAGCAGGACTACATTTACATTGAGATATCATTGAAAAGGGGCGTACATCCTCTACGCCCCCTCTGAATCTGCCACTGGATATCTAGTTTCACTGAAAAAGAATGAATTATCGCAACAACTTAATTACGCCAATTCTTATTTTACATGCTTTATTGTAAAAACTGCAGCATTCATTTGCGCCAATAAAACAACCATTTAATTGCGCAAATATTATAGACTTGTTTTCAGATGTTTGTTCTTAGTGCATTGAGGAGGTCCTTTCCGGTATTGACAGGTACAAGCAAAGGGTCTCCTTAGTGCACTTAGAACAAAATAGTGCACTTAGGACCTGATGGGATGATAGAACTGACACAAAAACATGACATAAAAATGGAGACTTTCTTAAAGTACTTAATTTCAAATTTTATAATCATATCTTTAGTAATTATAAAGTTATTTAACAGTTGAAGTCAGTATTTTAATGTAACATGTACGTGCAAATAAGTAAATCGTTTCGAGGTAAATATGACACAACTAATAAAATTGAAAATGGAAATGGGGAATGTGTAAAGTTCCATTTATTGGCGCAATTCATATTATAAAAAAGAAAGAAGAGATGGGCGCGATCCAAACCTTTACAATTTGACAAATTACAACTGACCGTTTTGACAAACCAGTAAATTCTTCGTCCGGGGATATGCAGCTGACATTAATCTTCCTTCAGTAACTTTACAATACCCAGCCGTGTCATTTCCGTATATTGTACATGTAGATAGCACGTGTGATACATGTATATACACCAGAAATACCCATTCAAGTGATTTTTTTATTTTTAGAAGAACTCCATATCGGGTAACATTAAATATACATACACATAAAATTACAATTGAAAAAAGAATGTTAATAATAAGTTCAAATGTTGTTTTTATTAAATGCACCTACAACATGTAAGTACGTATTCGTAAACTTATGTTGTTACTTTATTTCATATAAATTTTATTTTTCTCGTTGTGTTGCTTGTCCATTAATTGACGTTTACGCTATATTTTTTGTTCGGTATTTGTGAAAACCTGCTCATCTATCAATTTCACAAGAAATATAAAATAGTCGTAAGTCATGAACACTGAAGTTTAACTTGTTATCAATTTTTCGTATACGCAAAAAGATAGAATTAAATGAAACACTTTAAAGCTGTTTAAATCATGCAGTGAATTTTCAAAAATATAGTTTTGAAAAACCGGTTATTTTTGTTTAATACTTTTTCTGTCCCTTTTCTTAAAAATTAGGACGATTGTCACTGGTAAATATAGAACTAGTCAACTATGAATAATCACAAACAACAAATTGTTGAATCTTTTATCATTTGTTCTGTTAAATCAAAGACATGACTAGTACATGTATTCTATTATCCGGGATAAATTATTCACAATGATAAAGACATAAGGGATGATTTAGAAATTGGTATGTTGTGTATACACCTATCTATTGGTGAACACTTATATGTTGCCCACTAGCCGTCCTTATGTGATTTTTGTTGTTTGGTTGCGAGTATCTCGTTGTCGTTCAACTAGGTTGGTCCCCTCCGTAAAACATTCAGTATGCCTTCGGAATATACAAATATTATTGTCAAGAATTTCAATAACGGCCGGGAAACAGACTATCGTTCAACCCACTATGATCTCCTACAGTTTCAATATATATTTTTCTTAAGACTTTGCTCAGAGGAAAGTAATAGAATAGGTTGGGATATACATTTTAAATCCCCAAAATTTTATTTTAAACTATTAATTTTGAAGACGTGTGTTATCTAAACGAAGTCTAAATGGTCACCAAATCACCTGTTTATTGTCTGTTTGGGTTTATTATTTTAAGCATAAAGTTTATAAATCCATCTCTGAACACACATTATACATGTATAGCATTAAGTAAAAGTAAACATTAAACTTATGAATGGCGGAAAAGAAATATCTGAAAACGATAGATGGATGTTGGATGTGTACGGATTGATAGTTTAGTCTTAGTTGCATGATTTTTTTATTAGTTGTTAGTGACTTTGAACTAGCTGTCAGATAACTGCGAATACTCTCAGATTTGTTCATTGTGTCTTTTTGTGTCGGGATGTATAAGTACCGGGCCGCGTCCACTTGTATTTTTGTCCATCTGATGAGTTAAGCCTTTTTCATCTGATTTTTATAGTTCGTTCTTATGTTGTACTGTTATACCACTGTCCCAGGTTAGGTGGAGGGTGGGGATCCCGCTAACATGTTTAACCCCGCCACATAATTTATGTATGTGCCTGTCACAAGTCAGGAGCCTGTAATTCAGTGGTTGTCATTTGGTTATGTGTTACATATTTGTTTTTCGTTCATTTTTTTACATAAATAAGGCCGTTAGTTTTCTCGTTTGAATTGTTTTACATTGTCTTATCGGGGCCTTTTATAGCTCACTATGCGGTATGGGCTTTGCTCATTGTTGAAGGCCGTACGGTGACCTATAGTTGTTAATGTCTGTGTCATTTTGGTCTTTTGTGGATAGTTGTTTCATTGGCAATCATACCACATCTTCTTTTTTATACTATCAGTACACTATTCTATCAACATGTGTTTGGTGTCCATTTTACAATATATTGTTTAAGAATTTAGTGTTTTCTTATTCATTCTGACATCTGTGTCCATGGCTGTTAACAAGAAATTGCGAAGACGTTACGCTTATCTGTTCACCTTTAAAAATGATTTTTCAACAGAATATTATATCTATAAAATTGTTTAATTTTTGTTTTTCTTTGCGAAAACAAAATGGCCCTCAAGCTAAATGTCATCGTCATCGGCATGTATAAAAGAAGACGATAAACACTTTAGAATATACACCACCTGCTGGATCTTTTTACCTGGGCACATATCTCGTTACGTAACAAGTATGAATGTAAAATTCTCGATATGGTACATGTATATTCAGCCAAATATACACGGTATCTCTGGACTGGGGTATTTAAGATATTTTGATCTGATAATGAAACATGTAAATATATTTGTGCTTTATGTAAAAAAAAATGCATTTAACCATTTTATTTTTAAAACTTCTTTAAAATAAGTTGACTTTGAGCATATATTAGGTGAATATTAGATTAAATTTGGGAAGTCGTGTATATCCCATTTGTCAGGTGAGAAATAAAAAAAATATCAGCTGGGTTTAAGAGTTGCAAATATTAACAAATTAAATTAATTTTTTATTTGTGTTCCTCAATAGTGTTTGCTAAATATATGTTTTCTCGAATGCCGAAAAGTGAAAAGTTTTTAATACGTGTAAATCCCGAATTCACACAAACGACGTTTATAAATGGTCTGTTCAAGAGTTTAGTTACACTTTTCAAAATATTTCAGACACGTAAATAATATAGGTTATTAGTGCTAGCTTCACAAAGAAAATATCCACTGACATGCATAATATCTAATGTCATGGGCCACGCATGGACTGTCTTTTTTATAGGGATGCCCATGTGGCACATCAAAGATAAGATTGATTTAAGGTTTATGTACCCTTCTGTAGCCATTTTTGTACGAACTTTTCAAACTTCAATTGTATCAAAACTACAGATATAATGAATAATAGAGATAGGCCATTTTGTACATATTCCAAGGGGAAACTTGATGCAAAGCATTATTTTTTACTGTTCCATTGGATTTAATAGAAAAAGAGGACATTGTACTTTAGAATTGCAACAAATCTTAAATTCTGAAAATCACTTGAATACATTAACCTGTTATCTTGTCGACTTTACAGCTTATTTCCTAATGCTTGTAGAGTAAAATTTTGGTAGGCTTGCTTGCTCTGTTGGTATAAACATGAATTCAAGCTTTGTAAATAACATTGACATCTTCAAACAATGTAGAGGCACATTTTAATCTGTATATATTATATTTAAATTTGATTGGACATTATCCCAATTACAATTGTAAAATATACAAACTAAACAATCAAGCTAACAAAAGTCTCGCTTTACATATGCATTGGGAAATTAGCTGTAAAACCAACATACAGATAGCCGTTATATCCTGAGAAGAGATCACAGTTAAACAAATCTTATAGTTTTCACGGGAACGAATATTTTGTTTAAACGTTGTAGTGATCAGCTCATCAATGACGTAATTTAAAAAATAAGACGACAAGGTCGAAAATAGTCATAGACGTCTTATAGCAAATAAACTCATCAAAGATACCAGGACTAAATTTTGTATATACGCCAGACGCGCGTTTCGTCTAAAAAAGACTCATCAGTGACGCTCAAATCCAAAAAAGTTAAAGAGGCCAAATAAAGTACGAAGTTGAAGAGCATTGAGGACCAAAATTCCTAAAGGTTTTGCCAAATACAGCGAAAGTAATCTATACCTGAGGTAGAAAAGCAATTATAGGCAACAATACGGCCTTCAATAACGAGAAAAACATTGACATATACTCGACCGATCATTAAAAGGCCCCGACATAAAAATGTGATTTTTATTAAACAGAGTGAATTCATATAAGCTTACAGAAAAACAAAAAAGTCAGTTATAAATAAAAATACGGATAAACAAAAATGAATTCTTTTTTTTCAGCTATCTTATGATCAAAAACAAGCTTCTGTACTAGTTTAGTAGAAATACAGGATAGTTTAAGAAAGTTATTAGAGTTTCAAACACTTTAACCACAAAGTGAATATTTGTGGTTTGTGGATCGCTATGTCTCGCTTTTGCAACAAAACTCGCAGGCTCAACAAAAATGTAATAAACTGTTATACTTTGCGAAACATGTGTATCTTCTATGTCAGTTTGTGTTGGTAAACAAACTCTATACATTTTTTACTATTTTAAAATATCTTTATAAAATATTACTAGAAAACTTAAAAAAGTGATCTTACGGAACAAGCAAACGAAATTAAAAGAAACAAAAATAAGTAGAAAATACACTTTTACATAGAAGTAAAAACTATAGCAGACAGAAAAGCAAAATAGATACGGCAGTAATAACTATACCATAAAAAACAAGAACAACATAGATTACAATCGCGTGTCGATAGAACATTAAATAACTTTCTAATTACTTAAGATATGATTATAAAACTTGAAATTATTTATTTCTAAAACGTAAACTTAGATATGCAATGTCCTTTGTGTCAATTTTATCATTCCATCAGGTCCTTAGTGCAATTTTTTGTTCTTTGCACTAAAGGGGTCATTTTCGGTATTTCTACGGACCCCAAACAAAAAAGATTTAAAGGACAAAACGTTATTATATGGATTGGATTTTTTTTCGGAAAATGTTTCTTTTGGCAAATATTTGAAGAAAAAAATATCAACTTTTACATATTCAATACATTTTAGGTAAACACCTAGAGTTACAAATATACGACCATACATTTTTGATAGAAAAAAATGCATTTTCAATATCGTTTATCTTTTTAACTATACTAAATTTGCGGTTTTGTGACATGAGCATGTAGTTTAAACAATGTCGTCAATAGTGTTAGAAAGAAGCTATCTAAAATTATTTAAAACCTTATACTACACATACGGAGGTACATGTATGATACCATGACAGGTGAACGTATGATATAACTGTGAAATAGCCATTGTAATTGCCACGTTATTTTATGGATCGTTGATTTTATTACCCTTGGATTATTGGCACGTGCCATCGAACTTAATCTTTATAGACCGAATATTAACGCATACATACGTTAATTGTACAGTTTAGAAGGAGAAGACGAAGAAGAATTATTTATAATAGTGCAATCTGAAAAAACAAATAAATACATATTTTATATCAAATAAGTTTTTTATTCAAATGAAAGAAAGGATAAGCGCATTTACAAAAAGATGTACTAAGACATATACTCGATGCTGAACTTAACATTAGGTTATATTGTTTTAATCTATGAGGATCTGGAGGGGGGTTCTTCATTTCTGTATTCTTTAATGTTTAGTAGGCCGGGTTTTTTCTTTATACTTTTTGTCTATTATTATCAATTCTTTATATTCAAGCACCTTATTATTCTCCATTCTTTATATTTTTTTTCCATTTTCTCTATTATTCATATTTATAGCCGATCATTCTCTTTTCTGTAAAACCTATCGACATCCTTCTCTTTCCGATGGTATGTTATTTATAGTTTTAACACTCTCACTTCACGGCCTTAGAGCAGTTTCAGAAGCTTAGTTCAAACGGAGACATGGTTCCCTGATGCGGCCTGATGAGGATAACGAAATTAACGATATAAATTATCTGACATATAAAATACTTGTATTTTGCGTTGATCGTTCCAGATGAAGTAAAATCCAGAAACGTGATTTGGACGTATGAAATTTATAAGATGTTGTTGTCACTCTTTTGTTAGTGTTACGTCCAAAATTTGCAATTACTTTTTTCAAAGAATAAGTAGATAAATACATAAATTAACACCAGAAAATAAAAAAATAAAAAATAAAATCAGAAACAGTTATTGGCGAATAATTTATTTCTACAACAAAACAAGCTAACAAAACTGTATAATATATAATTTATTCTCTTATACCTTAAACAAAGACCAACAGAAATAAAAAGCCAACGAATGATTTTATGTTTAATAATTCAAAATAATATACATTTTTTATTCTAGCATTTATAATACAATGTATCATCCACATAAAGGGGAGTAACTCCTAATATCATTCTAACACACTAAACGGATCTTAACCTGATCTGAAAGCTTTGAAATTTACTTTTTATGATTGGTCTTAATTTGTCCAAAACAGTCTTAACAGACTTGATTGAACGCTAGAGCCTTCCATCTTGATTAACTTGACATGACTGAACAGACTTGACATAACATATCTGAACAGTGTCTTAAAATCTGAAAAGTCTCAACGTATTTCTCTAGCGGTAAATTAAGTCGATCAAGACTTGATCAGACCAAGATGACCGTTTCAGACTTTAATCTGGCTACTAGTGTATTCACCAAAAGCCAGAGACTCAACGATCCCTTATAGATAACATAATGTTGTTGCTATATTAAAGGTTCTTCTTGTATTTAGTGGTCTTGTCTGGATATTACAGTCCTTTCTTGTATATTGGTGTAACTTTGACCGGTAAAACTATAAACAGTCAAAGTCCCACTATTGTACGAATCGTTTTATCACACGGTTTAAGGTACACAAGAACTAAGCATAGCCCTACGGCGTTACAATATAACACCCCAGTCATGCCCTCATAACACCCTAGTCAGGAATTTGTGACATCCTAGTCGTACACAATCAACTATATAATACATTCAGACATCATATCTTTGTAATAATTGTTCTATTGTATCTATCACACCTTCATTGATAATGTCTTCATCTAACACCCCAGTCATGCCCTTGTAACACCCTAATCAGGCATTTGGGACATCCCAGTCATACACAATCAACTATATAATACATACAGACATCATATCTTTGTAATAATTGTTCTATTGTATCGATCACACCTGCATTGATAATGTCTTCAACTAACACCCCAGTCATGCCCTCATAACACCCTAGTCAGGTATTTGCAACATCCCAGTCATACACAATCAACTATATAATACATACAGACATCATATCTTTGTAATAATTGTTCTATTGTATCTATCACACATTTGTTTTATAATGTCCTATCTAACACCCCACTCATGCCCTTTTAACACCCTAGTCAGGCATTTGGGACATCCCAGTCATACACAATCAACTATATAATACATACAGACATCATATCTTTGTAATCATTGTTCTATTGTATCAATCACACCTTCATTTATAATGTCTTCATCTAATACCCCAGTCATGCCCTCATAGCACCCTAGTCAGGCATTTGGGACATCCCAGTCATACACAATCAACTATATAATACATACAGACATCATATCTTTGTAATAATAATTCTATTGTATCTATCCGACATTCTTTTATAATGTCTTCATATAACACCCCAGTCATGCCCTTGTAACACCCTAGTCAGGAATTTGTGACATCCTAGTCGTACACAATCAACTATATAATACAATCAGACATCATATCTTTGTAATAATTGTTTTATTGTATCTATCACACATTCATTTATAATGTCTTCATCTAACACCCCAGTCATGCCCTCATAGCACCCTAGTCAGGCATATTGGACATCACAGTCATACACAATCAACTATATATTACATACAGACATCTAATCTTTGTAATCTTTGTTCTATTGTATCGATCACACCTTCATTTATAATGTCTCCATCTAACACCCCAGTCATGCCATCATAGCACCCTAGTCAGGCATTTTGGACATCACAGTCATACACAATCAACTATATATTACATATAGACATCTAATCTTTGTAATCATTGTTCTATTGTATCGATCACACCTTCATTTATAATGTTTTCATCTAACACTCCAGTCATGCCCTAATAGCACCCTAGTCAGGCATTTGGGACATCCCAGTCATTGACAATCAACTATATAATACATACAGACATCATATCTTTGTAATAATTGTTCTATTGTATCTATCCCACATTCTTTTATAATGTCTTCATATAACACCCCAGTCATGCCCTCATAACACCCTAGTCAGGAATTTGTGACATCCTAGTCGTAAACAATCAACTATATAATACATTCAGACATCATATCTTTGTAATAATTGTTCTATTGTACCGATCACACCTTCATTTATAATGTCTTCATCTAACAACCCAGTCATGCCCTCATAGCACCCTAGTCAGGCATTTGGGACATCCCAGTCATACACAATCAACTATATAATACATACAGACATCATATTTTTGTAATAATTGTTCTATTGTATCTATCAAACATACTTTTACAATGTCTTCATATAATACCCCAGTCATGCCCTTGTAACACCCTAGTCAGGCATTTTGGACATCACAGTCATACACAATCAACTATATATTACATACAGACATCATATATTTGTAATAATTGTTCTATTGTATTTATCACACATTCATTTATAATGTCTTCATCTAACACCCCAGTCATGCCCCCATAGCACCCTAGTCAGGCATTTGGGACATCCCAGTCATACACAATCAACTATATAATACATACAGACATCATATCTTTATAATCATTGTTATATTGTATCAATCACACCTTCATTTATAATTTCTTCATCTAACACCCCAGTCATGCCCTCATAGCACCCTAGTCAGGCATTTGGGACATCCCAGTCATACACAATCAACTATATAATACATACAGACATCATATCTTTGTAATAATTGTTCTATTGTATCTATCCCACATTCTTTTATAATGTCTTCATATAACACCCCAGTCATGCCTTTGTAACATCCTAGTCAGGAATTTGTGACATCCTAGTCGTACACAATCAACTATATAATACATTCAGACATCATATTTTTGTAATAATTGTTCTATTGTATCGATCACACCTGCATTGATAATGTCTTCAACTAACACCCCAGTCATGCCCTCATAGCACCCTAGTCAGGCATTTGCGACATCCCAGTCATACACAATCAACTATATAATACATACAGACATCATATCTTTGTAATAATTGTTCTATTGTATCTATCACACATTTTTTTTATAATGTCCTATCTAACACCCCACTCATGCCCTTTTAACACCCTAGTCAGGCATTTGGGACATCCCAGTCATACACAATCAACTATATAATACATACAGACATCATATCTTTGTAATCATTGTTCTATTGTATCAATCACACCTTCATTTATAATGTCTTCATCTAACACCCCAGTCATGCCCTCATAGCACCCTAGTCAGGCAATTGGGACATCCCAGTCATACACAATCAACTAAATAATACAAACAGACATCATATCTTTGTAATAATTGTTCTATCGTATCTATCCCACATTCTTTTATAATGTCTTCATATAACACCCCAGTCATGCCCTCATAACACCCTAGTCAGGAATTTGTGACATCCTAGTCGTACACAATCAACTATATAATACATTCAGACATCATATCTTTGTAATAATTGTTCTATTGTATCTATCACACCTTCATTGATAATGTCTTCAACTAACACCCCAGTCATGCCCTAATAGCACCCTAGTCAGGCATTTGCGACATTCCAGTCATACACAATCAACTATATAATACATACAGACATCATATCTTTGTAATAATTGTTCCATTGTATCTATCACACATTTTTTTTATAATGTCCTATCTAACACCCCACTCATGCCCTTTTAACACCCTAGTCAGGCATTTGTGTCTCCTAGTCGTACACATTCAACTATATAATACATACAGACATCATATCTTTGTAATAATTGTTCTATTGTATCGATCACACCTTCATTTATAATGTCTTCAGCTAACACCCCAGTCATGCCCTCATAGCACCCTAGTCAGGCATTTGGGACATCCCAGTCATACACAATCAACTATATAATACATACAGACATCATATCTTTGTAATAATTGTTCTATTGTATCTATCACACCTCCTTTTATAATGTCTTCATATAACACCCCAGTCATGCCCTTGTAACAGCCTAGTCAGGCATTTGTGACATCCTAGTCGTACACAATCAACTATATAATACATTCAGACATCATACCTTTGTAATAATTGTTCTATTGTATCTATCACACCTTCATTTATAATGTCTTCATCTCACACCCCAGTCATGCTCTTGTAACACCCTAATCAGGCATTTGGGACATCCCAGTCATACACAATCAACTATATAATACATTCAGACATCATATCGTTGTAATAATTGTTCTATTGTATCTATCACACCTTCATTTATAATGTCTTCAATTAACACCCCAGTCATGCCCTTGTAACACCCTAGTCAGGCATTTGGGACATCCCAGTCATACACAATCAACTATATAATACATACAGACATCATATCTTTGTAATAATTGTTCTATTGTATCTATCACACCTTCATTGATAATGTCTTCATCTAACATCCCAGTCATGCCCTTGTAACACCCTAGTCAGGCATTTGTGACATCCTAGTCGAACACAATCAACTATATGATACATACAGACATCATATCCTTGTAATAATTGTTCTATTGGACCTATCACATGTTTTTTTTTTATAATGTCCTATCTAACACCCCACTCATGCCCTTTTAACACCCGAGTCAGGCATTTGTGACATCCCAGTCATACACTATCAACTATATAATACATTCAGACATCATATCTTTTTAATAATTGTTCTATTGTATCAATCATACCTTCATTTATAATGTCTTCATCTAACATTCCAGTCATGCCCTTGTAACACCCTAATCAGGCATTTGGGACATCCTAGTCGTACACAATCAACTATTTAATACATTCAGACATCATATCGTTGTAATAATTGTTCTATTGTATCGACCACACCTTCATTTATAATGTCTTCATCTAACATCCAAGTCATGCCCTTGTAACACCCTAGTCAGGCATTTGTGACATCCCAGTCATACACAATCAACTATATAATACATACAGACATCATATCTTTTTAATAATTGTTCTATTGTATCAATCACACCTTCATTTATAATGTCTTCATCTATCACCCCAGTCATGCGCTCATAGCTCCTTAGTCAGGCATTTGGGACATCCCAGTCATACACAATCAACTATATAATACATATAGACATCCTATCTTTGTAATAATTGTTCTATTGTATCTATCACACCTTTTTTTATAATGTCTTCATATAACACCCCAGTCATGCCCTTGTAAAACCCTATTCAGGAAATTGTGACATCCTAGTCGAACACAATCAACTATTTATTGTGTATTAACATAGCACTATGATGTTCGACTGTGTATCTATAGATGCATGCTTGATATAATTGGTTTTATGGTGTAGTAAGATAATATTACGATGTTATATTGTCTATCTATTGTAAAATGTTTGGTATAATTGGTTTTTAATGCGAAGTAAGATAGTTCTATGATTTTAGATGGTCTATCTTTTGAAACATGTTTGGTATAATTGGTTTGTATTGTCTAATAAGATAGTACTATGATGTTATATTGTCTATCTATTGAAACATGCTTGGTATAATTTGTTTTTATTTTGTAGTAAGATAGGGCTATGATGTTAGATGGTCTACGTATTGAAATAGCCTTGGTATAATTGGTTTTCATGATGTAGTAAGATAGTACTATAATGTTAGATGGTCTATCTATTGAAACATGCTTGATATAATTGGTTTTTCTGGTGTAGTAAGATAGTACTATGATGTTAGATGGTCTATCTATTGAATCATGCTTGGTATAATTGATTTTTATTGTGTAGTAAGATAGTACTATGATGTAAGATGGTCTATCTATTCAAACATGCTTGATATAATTGGTTTTATTGCATAGTAAGATGATTTATCCTGTAACAAAAATGGCACTGTGGCCTATAGACGTGGTGTCAGAGTCAATCTATCACAGTCAAGTGATTTATTCTGTAGCAATAATGGTACTGTGGCCTATAGACATAGTGTCAGAGTCAATTTATCACAGTGAGATGATTTATCCCGTAATAATAATGATACTGTGACCTATAGACATGGTGTAAGAGTCAATCTATCACAGTCAGATGATTTATCCCGTAACAATAATGATACTGTCACCTATAGACATGATGTCAGAGACAATCTATCACAGTCAGATGGTTTATCCTATAAGAATAATGATACTGTGACCTGTAGACATAGTGTAAGAGTCAATCTATCACAGTCAGATGATTTATCCTGTAACAATAATCTTACTGTCACCTATAGACATGGTGTCAAAGTCAATCTATATCTGTCAGTTGATTTATCCCGTAATAATAATGATACTGTGACCTATAGACATGGTGTCAGAGTCAATCTATCACAGTCAGATGATTTATCCTGTAACAATAATGATACCTTGACCAATAGAAATGGTGTCAGAGTCAATCTATCACAGTCAGATTATATATCCCGTAACAATAATGATACTGTGACCTATAGACATGGTGTCAGAGTCAATTTATCATAGTCAGATGATTTATCCTGTAAGAATGATGATACTGTGACCTATAGACATAGTGTCAGAATCAATCTATCACAGTCAGATGATTTATCCCGTAACAATAATGATACTATAACCTATAGACATGGTGTCAGAGTCAATCTATCACAGTCAGATGATTTATCCTGTAACAATAATGATACCTTGACCAATAGAAATGGTGTCAGAGTCAATCTATCACAGTCAGATTATATATCCCGTAACAATAATGATACTGTGACCTATAGACATAGTGTCAGAGTCAATTTATCATAGTCAGATGATTTATCCTGTAACAATGATGATACTGTGACCTATAGACATAGTGTCAGAATCAATCTATCACAGTCAGATGATTTATCCTGTAACAATGATGATACAGTGAGTTATAGACATAGTGTAAGAATCAGTCTATCACAGTCAGATGATTTATCCTGTAACAATAATGACACTTTGACCTATAGACATATTGTCAGAGTCAATCTATCACAGTCAGATGATTTATCCTTTATAAAAAATGGTACTGTGGCCTATAGACATGGTGTCATAGTCAATCGATCACAGTCAGGTGATTTATTCTGTAGCAATAATGGTACTGTGGCCTATAGACATAATGTCAGAGTCAATTTATCACAGTCAGATGATTTATCCCGTAATAATAATGATACTGTGACCTATAGACATGGTGTAAGAGTCAATCTATCACAGTCAGATGATTTATCCCGGAAAAATAATGATACTGTGACCTATAGACATGGTGTCAGAGTCAATCTATCACAGTCCGATGATTTATCCTGTAACAATAATGATGCCTTGACCAAAAGAAATGGCGTCAAAGTAAACCTATTACAGTCAGATGATTTATCCTGTACCACCAGTGGTACTGTGGTCAATAGACATAGTGTCAGAGTCAATCTATTACAGTCAGATGACTTATCCTGTAACAATGATGATACTGTGAGTTATAGACATAATGTAAGAATCAGTCTATCACAGTCAGATGATTTATCCTGTAACAATAATGATACTTTGACCTATATACATATTGTCAGAGTCAATCTATCACATTCAGATGATTTATCCTTTATAAAAAATGGTACTGTGGCCTATAGACATGGTGTCATAGTCAATCGATCACAGTCAGGTGATTTATTCTGTAGCAATAATGGTACTGTGGCCTATAGACATAGTGTCAGAGTCAATTTATCACAGTCAGATGATTTATCCCGTAATAATAATGATACTGTGACCTATAGACATGGTGTAAGAGTCAATCTATCACAGTCAGATGATTTATCCCGGAAAAATAATGATACTGTGACCTATAGACATGGTGTCAGAGTCAATCTATCACAGTCCGATGATTTATCCTGTAACAATAATGATGCCTTGACCAAAAGAAATGGCGTCAGAGTAAAACTATTACAGTCAGATGATTTATCCTGTACCACCAGTGGTACTGTGGTCAATAGACATAGTGTCAGAGTCAATCTATTACAGTCAGATGATATCTCCTGTAACAATATTGATAATGTGACCTAAAGACATGATGTCAGAGTTAATCTATCACAGTCATATGATTTATCCTGTAACAATAATGATACTGTGACCTATAGACATGGTGTCAGAGTCAATCTATCACAGTCAGATGATTTATCCTATAACAGTAATGATACCCTGACCAATAGAAATGGCGTCAGAGTAAATCTGTCACAGTCAGATGATTTATCTTGTACCACTTGTGGTAATGTGGCCAATAGACATAGTGTCAGAGTCAATCAATCACAGTCAGATGATTTATCCTGTAACGGTAATGATACTGTCACATATAGACATAGTGTCAGAATCAATCTATCACAGTCCGATGATTTATCCTGTAACAGATAATGATACCTTGACCAATAGAAATGGTGTTAGAGTTAATCTATCACAGTCAAATGATTTATCTTGTACCAATAATGGTACTTTGGCCAATATACATAGTGTGAGAGTCAATCTATCACAGTCAGATGATTTATCTTGTAACAATAATGATACTGTGACCTATAGACATACTGTCAGATTCAATATTACAGTCAGATGATTTATCCTGTAACAATAAGGATACTGTGACCTATAGACATAGTGTCAGAGTCAATCTATCACAGTCATATGATTTATCCTGTAACAAAAATGGTACTGTGGCCTATAGACTTGGTGTCAGAATCAATCTATCACAGTCTGATGATTTATCTTGTACCAATAATGGTACTTTGGCCAATATACATAGTGTGAGAGTCAATCTATCACAGTCAGAAGATTTATCCTGTAACAATAATGATACTGTGACCTATATACATACTGTCAGAGTCAATATATCACAGTCAGATGATTTATCCTGTAACAATAGGGATACCGTGACCTATAGACATAGTGTCAGAGTCAATCTATCACTGTCAGATGATTTATCCTGTAATAAAAATGGTACTGTGGCCTATAGACGTGGTGTCAGTGTCAATCTATCACAGTCAGATGATTTATCCTGTAACAATAATGATACTTTGAGCTAAAGACATAGTGTCAGAATCAATCTATCACAGTCAGATGATTTATCCCGTATTAAAAATGATACTGTGACCTATAGACATGGTGTCAGAGTCAATCTATCACAGTCAGATGATTTATCCCGTAACAATAATGATACTGTGACCTATAGACATGGTGTCAGAGTCAATCTATCACGGTCCGATGATTTATCCTGTAACAATAATGATGCCTTGATCAAAAGAAATGGCGTCAGAGTAAACCTATTACAGTCAGATGATTTATCCTGTACCACCAGTGGTACTGTGGCCAATAGACATAGTGTCAGAGTCAATCTATTACAGTCAGATGATATCTCCTGTAACAATAATGATACTGTGACCTATAGACATGGTGTCAGAGTTAATCTATCACAGTCAGATGATTTATCCTCTAACAATAATGATACTGTCACCTATAGACATGATGTCAGAGTCAATCTATCACATTCAGATGATTTATCCTTTATAAAAAATGGTACTGTGGCCTATAGACATGGTGTCATAGTCAATCGATCACAGTCAGGTGATTTATTCTGTAGCAATAATGGTACTGTGGCCTATAGACATAGTGTCAGAGTCAATTTATCACAGTCAGATGATTTATCCCGTAATAATAATGATACTGTGACCTATAGACATGGTGTAAGAGTCAATCTATCACAGTCAGATGATTTATCCCGGAAAAATAATGATACTGTGACCTATAGACATGGTGTCAGAGTCAATCTATCACAGTCCGATGATTTATCCTGTAACAATAATGATGCCTTGACCAAAAGAAATGGCGTCAGAGTAAACCTATTACAGTCAGATGATTTATCCTGTACCACCAGTGGTACTGTGGTCAATAGACATAGTGTCAGAGTCAATCTATTACAGTCAGATGATATCTCCTGTAACAATATTGATAATGTGACCTAAAGACATGATGTCAGAGTTAATCTATCACAGTCATATGATTTATCCTGTAACAATAATGATACTGTGACCTATAGACATGGTGTCAGAGTCAATCTATCACAGTCAGATGATTTATCCTATAACAGTAATGATACCCTGACCAATAGAAATGGCGTCAGAGTAAATCTGTCACAGTCAGATGATTTATCCTGTACCACTAGTGGTAATGTGGCCAATAGACATAGTGTCAGAGTCAATCAATCACAGTCAGATGATTTATCCTGTAACGGTAATGATACTGTCACATATAGACATGGTGTCAGAGTCAATCTATCACAGTCAGATGATATCTCCTGTAACAATATTGATAATGTGACCTAAAGACATGATGTCAGAGTTAATCTATCACAGTCATATGATTTATCCTGTAACAATAATGATACTGTGACCTATAGACATGGTGTCAGAGTCAATCTATCACAGTCAGATGATTTATCCTATAACAGTAATGATACCCTGACCAATAGAAATGGCGTCAGAGTAAATCTGTCACAGTCAGATGATTTATCCTGTACCACTAGTGGTAATGTGGCCAATAGACATAGTGTCAGAGTCAATCAATCACAGTCAGATGATTTATCCTGTAACAATAATGATACTGTGACCTATAGACATGGTGTCAGAGTCAATCTATCACAGTCAGATGATTTATCCTATAACAGTAATGATACCCTGACCAATAGAAATGGCGTCAGAGTAAATCTGTCACAGTCAGATGATTTATCCTGTACCACTAGTGGTAATGTGGCCAATAGACATAGTGTCAGAATCAATCTATTACAGTCCGATGATTTATCCTGTAACAGATAATGATACCTTGACCAATAGAAATGGTGTTAGAGTTAATCTATCACAGTCAAATGATTTATCTTGTACCAATAATGGTACTTTGGCCAATATACATAGTGTGAGAGTCAATCTATCACAGTCAGATGATTTATCCTGTAACAATAATGATACTGTGACCTATAGACATACTGTCAGATTCAATATTACAGTCAGATGATTTATCCTGTAACAATAAGGATACTGTGACCTATAGACATAGTGTCAGAGTCAATCTATCACAGTCATATGATTTATCCTGTAACAAAAATGGTACTGTGGCCTTTAGACTTGGTGTCAGAATCAATCTATCACAGTCAGATGATTTATCTTGTACCAATAATGGTACTTTGGCCAATATACATAGTGTGAGAGTCAATCTATCACAGTCAGAAGATTTATCCTGTAACAATAATGATACTGTGACCTATATACATACTGTCAGAGTCAATATATCACAGTCAGATGATTTATCCTGTAACAATAGGGATACCGTGACCTATAGACATAGTGTCAGAGTCAATCTATCACTGTCAGATGATTTATCCTGTATCAAAAATGGTACTGTGGCCTATAGACGTGGTGTCAGAGTCAATCTATCACAGTCAGATGATTTATCCCGTATTAAAAATGATACTGTGACCTATAGACATGGTGTCAGAGTCAATCTATCACAGTCAGATGATTTATCCCGTAACAATAATGATACTGTGACCTATAGACATGGTGTCAGAGTCAATCTATCACGGTCCGATGATTTATCCTGTAACAATAATGATGCCTTGATCAAAAGAAATGGCGTCAGAGTAAACCTATTACAGTCAGATGATTTATCCTGTACCACCAGTGGTACTGTGGCCAATAGACATAGTGTCAGAGTCAATCTATTACAGTCAGATGATATCTCCTGTAACAATAATGATACTGTGACCTATAGACATGGTGTCAGAGTTAATCTATCACAGTCAGATGATTTATCCTCTAACAATAATGATACTGTCACCTATAGACATGATGTCAGAGTCAATCTATCACATTCAGATGATTTATCCTTTATAAAAAATGGTACTGTGGCCTATAGACATGGTGTCATAGTCAATCGATCACAGTCAGGTGATTTATTCTGTAGCAATAATGGTACTGTGGCCTATAGACATAGTGTCAGAGTCAATTTATCACAGTCAGATGATTTATCCCGTAATAATAATGATACTGTGACCTATAGACATGGTGTAAGAGTCAATCTATCACAGTCAGATGATTTATCCCGGAAAAATAATGATACTGTGACCTATAGACATGGTGTCAGAGTCAATCTATCACAGTCCGATGATTTATCCTGTAACAATAATGATGCCTTGACCAAAAGAAATGGCGTCAGAGTAAACCTATTACAGTCAGATGATTTATCCTGTACCACCAGTGGTGCTGTGGTCAATAGACATAGTGTCAGAGTCAATCTATTACAGTCAGATGATATCTCCTGTAACAATATTGATAATGTGACCTAAAGACATGATGTCAGAGTTAATCTATCACAGTCATATGATTTATCCTGTAACAATAATGATACTGTGACCTATAGACATGGTGTCAGAGTCAATCTATCACAGTCAGATGATTTATCCTATAACAGTAATGATACCCTGACCAATAGAAATGGCGTCAGAGTAAATCTGTCACAGTCAGATGATTTATCCTGTACCACTAGTGGTACTGTGGCCAATAGACATAGTGTCAGAGTCAATCAATCACAGTCAGATGATTTATCCTGTAACGGTAATGATACTGTCACATATAGACATAGTGTCAGAATCAATCTATCACAGTCCGATGATTTATCCTGTAACAGATAATGATACCTTGACCAATAGAAATGGTGTTAGAGTTAATCTATCACAGTCAAATGATTTATCTTGTACCAATAATGGTACTTTGGCCAATATACATAGTGTGAGAGTCATTCTATCACAGTCAGATGATTTATCCTGTAACAATAATGATACTGTGACCTATAGACATAGTATCAGAGTCAATATATCACAGTCATATGATTTATCCTGTAACAAAAATGGTACTGTGGCCTATAGACTTGGTGTCAGAATCAATCTATCACAGTCAGATGATTTATCTTGTACCAATAATGGTACTTTGGCCAATATACATAGTGTGAGAGTCAATCTATCACAGTCAGATGATTTATTCTGTTAACAATAATGATACCTTGACCAATAGAAATGGTGTCAGAGTCAATCTATCACAGTCAGATGATTTATCCTGTAACAATAATGATACTTTGAGCTAAAGACATAGTGTCAGAATCAATCTATCACAGTCAGATGATTTTTCCTGTAACAATAATGATACTGTGACCTATAGACATACTGTCAGAGTCAATCTATTACAGTCAGATGATTTATCCTGTAGCAATAATGATACTTTGACCTAAAGACATAGTGTCAGAATCAATCTATCACAGTCAGATGATTTTTCCTGTAATAATAAGGATACTATGGCCTAAAGACATAGTGTCAGAGTCAATCTATAACAGTCAGATGATTTATCCTGTAACAATAAGGATACTGTGACCTATAGACATAGTGTCGAAGTCAATCTATCACAGTCAGATGATTTATCCTGTAACAAAAATGGTACTGTGGCCTATAGACGTGGTGTCAGTGTCAATCTATCATAGTCAGATGATTTATCCTGTAACAATAATGATACTTTGAGCTAAAGACATAGTGTCAGAATCAATTTATCACAGTCAGATGATTTTTCCTGTAACAATAAGGATACTGTGGCCTATAGACATAGTGTCAGAGTCAATCTATAACAGTCAGATGACTTATCCTGTAACAATAAGGATACTGTGACCTATAGAAATAGTGTCAGAGTCAATCTATCACAGTCAGATGATTTACCCCGTAATAATAATGATACTTTGACCTAAAGACATAGTGTCAGAGTCAATCTATCACAGTCAGATGATTTTTCCTGTAACAATAAGGATACTGTGGCCTATAGACATAGTGTCAGAGTCAATCTATCACAGTGAGATTATTTATCCCGTAACAATAATGATACTGTTACTTATAGGCATGGTATCAGAGTCAATCTATCACAGTCAGATGATTTATCCTGTAACAATAATGATACCTTGACCAATAGAAATGGCGTCAGAGTAAATCTATCACAGTCAGATGATTTATCCTGTACTACTAATGGTACTGTGGCCAACAGACATAGTGTCAGAGTCAATCTATTACAGTCAAATGATTTATCCTGTTTCAATAAGGATACTGTGACCTATAGACATAGTGTCAGAGTCAATATATCACATTCAGATGATTTATCCTGTAACAAAAATGGTACTGTGGCCTATAGACGTGGTGTCATTGTCAATCTATCACAGTCAGATGATTTATCCTGTAACAATAATGATACTTTGAGCTAAAGACATAGTGTCAGAATCAATCCATCACAGTCAGATGATTTTTCCTGTAACAATAAGGATACTGTGACCTATAGACATAGTGTCAGAGTCAATCTATAACAGTCAGATGATTTATCCTGTAACAATAAGGATACTGTGACCTATAGACATAGTGTCAGAGTCAATCTATCACAGTCAGATGATTTATCCTGTAACAAAAATGGTACTGTGGCCTACAAACGTGGTGTCAGAGTCAATCTATCACAGTCAGATGATTTACCCCGTAATAATAATGATACTTTGACCTAAAGACATAGTGTCAGAGTCAATCTATCACAGTCAGATGATTTTTCCTGTAACAATAAGGATACTGTGGCCTATAGACATAGTGTCAGAGTCAATCTATCACAGTGAGATTATTTATCCCGTAACAATAATGATACTGTTACCTATAGGCATGGTATCAGAGTCAATCTATCACAGTCAGATGATTTATCCTGTAACAATAATGATACCTTGACCAATAAAAATGGCGTCAGAGTAAATCTATCACAGTCAGATGATTTATCCTGTACTACTAGTGGTACTGTGGCCAACAGACATAGTGTCAGAGTCAATCTATCACAGTCAGATGATATATCCTGTAACAATAATGATACTGTGACCTATAAACATGGTGTCAGAGTTAATCTATCACAGTCAGATGATTTATCCTGTAACAATAATGATACTGTGACCTATAGACATAGTATCAGAGTCAATATATCACAGTCATATGATTTATCCTGTAACAAAAATGGTACTGTGGCCTATAGACTTGGTGTCAGAATCAATCTATCACAGTCAGATGATTTATCTTGTACCAATAATGGTACTTTGGCCAATATACATAGTGTGAGAGTCAATCTATCACAGTCAGATGATTTATTCTGTTAACAATAATGATACCTTGACCAATAGAAATGGTGTCAGAGTCAATCTATCACAGTCAGATGATTTATCCTGTAACAATAATGATACTTTGAGCTAAAGACATAGTGTCAGAATCAATCTATCACAGTCAGATGATTTTTCCTGTAACAATAATGATACTGTGACCTATAGACATACTGTCAGAGTCAATCTATTACAGTCAGATGATTTATCCTGTAGCAATAATGATACTTTGACCTAAAGACATAGTGTCAGAATCAATCTATCACAGTCAGATGATTTTTCCTGTAATAATAAGGATACTATGGCCTAAAGACATAGTGTCAGAGTCAATCTATAACAGTCAGATGATTTATCCTGTAACAATAAGGATACTGTGACCTATAGACATAGTGTCGAAGTCAATCTATCACAGTCAGATGATTTATCCTGTAACAAAAATGGTACTGTGGCCTATAGACGTGGTGTCAGTGTCAATCTATCATAGTCAGATGATTTATCCTGTAACAATAATGATACTTTGAGCTAAAGACATAGTGTCAGAATCAATTTATCACAGTCAGATGATTTTTCCTGTAACAATAAGGATACTGTGGCCTATAGACATAGTGTCAGAGTCAATCTATAACAGTCAGATGACTTATCCTGTAACAATAAGGATACTGTGACCTATAGAAATAGTGTCAGAGTCAATCTATCACAGTCAGATGATTTACCCCGTAATAATAATGATACTTTGACCTAAAGACATAGTGTCAGAGTCAATCTATCACAGTCAGATGATTTTTCCTGTAACAATAAGGATACTGTGGCCTATAGACATAGTGTCAGAGTCAATCTATCACAGTGAGATTATTTATCCCGTAACAATAATGATACTGTTACTTATAGGCATGGTATCAGAGTCAATCTATCACAGTCAGATGATTTATCCTGTAACAATAATGATACCTTGACCAATAGAAATGGCGTCAGAGTAAATCTATCACAGTCAGATGATTTATCCTGTACTACTAATGGTACTGTGGCCAACAGACATAGTGTCAGAGTCAATCTATTACAGTCAAATGATTTATCCTGTTTCAATAAGGATACTGTGACCTATAGACATAGTGTCAGAGTCAATATATCACATTCAGATGATTTTTCCTGTAACAAAAATGGTACTGTGGCCTATAGACGTGGTGTCATTGTCAATCTATCACAGTCAGATGATTTATCCTGTAACAATAATGATACTTTGAGCTAAAGACATAGTGTCAGAATCAATCCATCACAGTCAGATGATTTTTCCTGTAACAATAAGGATACTGTGACCTATAGACATAGTGTCAGAGTCAATCTATAACAGTCAGATGATTTATCCTGTAACAATAAGGATACTGTGACCTATAGACATAGTGTCAGAGTCAATCTATCACAGTCAGATGATTTATCCTGTAACAAAAATGGTACTGTGGCCTACAAACGTGGTGTCAGAGTCAATCTATCACAGTCAGATGATTTACCCCGTAATAATAATGATACTTTGACCTAAAGACATAGTGTCAGAGTCAATCTATCACAGTCAGATGATTTTTCCTGTAACAATAAGGATACTGTGGCCTATAGACATAGTGTCAGAGTCAATCTATCACAGTGAGATTATTTATCCCGTAACAATAATGATACTGTTACCTATAGGCATGGTATCAGAGTCAATCTATCACAGTCAGATGATTTATCCTGTAACAATAATGATACCTTGACCAATAAAAATGGCGTCAGAGTAAATCTATCACAGTCAGATGATTTATCCTGTACTACTAGTGGTACTGTGGCCAACAGACATAGTGTCAGAGTCAATCTATCACAGTCAGATGATATATCCTGTAACAATAATGATACTGTGACCTATAAACATGGTGTCAGAGTTAATCTATCACAGTCAGATGATTTATCCTGTAACAATAATGATACTGTCACCTACACACATGATGTCAGAGACAATCTATCACAGTCAGATGATTTATCATATACCACTAATGATACTGTGACCTATAGACATAGTGTCAGAATCAATCTATCACAGTCCGATGATTTATCCTGTAACAATAATGATACTTTGACCAATAGAAATGGTGTCAGAGTCAATCTATCACAGTTAGATGATTTATCCCGTAATAATAATGATACTGTGACCTTTAGACATGGTGTCAGACTCAATCCATCACAGTCAAATTATTTATCCCGTAACAATAATGATACTGTGACCTATATACATGGTGTCAGAGTCAATCTATCACAGTCAGATGATTTATCATATAACAGTAACGATACCTTGACCAATAGAAATGGCGTCAGAGTAAATCTGTCACAGTCATATGATTTATCCTGTACCACTAGTGGTACTGTGGCCAATGGACATAGTGTCAGAGTCAATCCATCACAGTCAGATGATTTATCCTGTAACGGTAATCATACTGTCACCTATAGACATGATGTCAGAGTCAATCTATCACAGTCCAATGATTTATCCTGTAACAATAATGACACTTTGACCAATAGAAATGGTGTCAGAGTCAATCTATCACAGTCAGATGATTTATCCCGTAATAATAATGATACTGTGACCTTTAGACATGGTGTCAGACTCAATCCATCACAGTCAAATTATTTATCCTGTAACAATAATGATACTGTGACCTATATACGTGGTGTCAGAGTCAATCTATCACAGTCAGATGATTTATCATATAACAGTAATGATACCTTGACCAATAGAAATGGCGTCAGAGTAAATCTGTCACAGTCATATGATTTATCCTGTACCACTAGTGGTACTGTGGCCAATGGACATAGTGTCAGAGTCAATCCATCACAGTCAGATGATTTATCCTGTAACGGTAATCATACTGTCACCTATAGACATGATGTCAGAGTCAATCTATCACAGTCAGACGATTTATCCTGTAACAATGATGATAATGTGACCCATAGACATAGTTGTCAGAATCAATTTATCACAGTCAGATGATTTATCCTGTAACAATAATGATTCTTTGACCTATAGACATAGTGTCAGAGTCAATCTATCGCAGTCAGATGATTTATCCTGTAACAAAAATGGCACTGTGGCCTATAGACGTGGTGTCAGAGACAATCTATCACAGTCAGATGATTTATCATATAACACTAATGATACTGTTACCTATAGACATAGTGTCAGAATCAATCTATCACAGTCCGATGATTTATCCTGTTTCAATAATGATACCTTGACCAATAGAAATGGTGTCAGAGTCAATCTATCACAGTCAGATGATTAATCCCGTAATAATAATGATACTGTGACCTATAGGCATGGTGTCAGACTCCATCCATCACAGTCAAATTATTTATCCTGTAACAATAATGATACTGTGACCTATATACATGGTGTCAGAGTCAATCTATCACAGTCAGATGATTTATCATATAACAGTAATGATACCTTGACCAATAGAAATGGCGTCAGAGTAAATCTGTCACAGTCATATGATTTATCCTGTACCACTAGTGGTACTGTGGCCAATGGACATAGTGTCAGAGTCAATCCATCACAGTCAGATGATTTATCCTGTAACGGTAATCATACTGTCACCTATAGACATGATGTCAGAGTCAATCTATCACAGTCAGACGATTTATCCTGTAACAATGATGATAATGTGACCCATAGACATAGTTGTCAGAATCAATTTATCACAGTCAGATGATTTATCCTGTAACAATAATGATTCTTTGACCTATAGACATAGTGTCAGAGTCAATCTATCGCAGTCAGATGATTTATCCTGTAACAAAAATGGCACTGTGGCCTATAGACGTGGTGTCAGAGACAATCTATCACAGTCAGATGATTTATCATATAACACTAATGATACTGTTACCTATAGACATAGTGTCAGAATCAATCTATCACAGTCCGATGATTTATCCTGTTTCAATAATGATACCTTGACCAATAGAAATGGTGTCAGAGTCAATCTATCACAGTCAGATGATTAATCCCGTAATAATAATGATACTGTGACCTATAGGCATGGTGTCAGACTCAATCCATCACAATCAGATTATTTATCCCGTAACAGTAATGATACTGTTACCTATAGACATGGTGTCAGAGTCAATCTATCACAGTCAGATGATTTATCCTATAACAGTAATGATACCTTGACCAATAGAAATGGCATCAAAGTAAATCTGTCACAGTCAGATGATTTATCCTGTACCACTAGTGGTACTGTGGCCAATAGACATAGTGTCAGAGTCAATCCATCACAATCAGATTATTTATCCCGTAACAGTAATGATACTGTTACCTATAGACATGATGTCAGAGTCAATCTATCACAGTCAGACGATTTTTCCTGTAACAATGATGATAATGTGACCCATAGACATAGTTGTCAGAATCAATCTATCACAGTCAGATGATTTATCCTGTAACAATAATGATACTTTGACCTATAGACATAGCGTCAGAGTCAATCTATCGCAGTCAGATGATTTATCCTGTAACAAAAATGGTACTGTGGCCTATAGACATGGTGTGATAGTCAATCCATCACAATCAGATGATTTATCCTGTAACAAAAATGGCACTGTGGCCTATAGACGTGGTGTCAGAGTCAATCTATCACAGTCAGGTGATTTATCTTGTAGCAATAATGGTACTGTGGCCTATAGACATAGTGTCAGAGTCAATTTATCACAGTCAGATGATTTATCCCGTAATGATAATGAAACTGTGACCTATAGACATGGTGTAAGAGTCAATCTATCACAGTCAGATGATTTATCCCGTATGAATAATGATACTGTGACCTATAGACATGGTGTCAGAGTCAATCTATCACAGTCAGATGATTTATTCTGTTAACAATAATGATACCTTGACCAATAGAAATGGTGTCAGAGTCAATCTATCACAGTCAGATGATTTATCCCGTAATAATAATGATACTGTGACCTATAGACATGGTGTCAGACTCAATCTATCACAGTCAGATTATTTATCCCGTAACAGTAATAATACTGTGACCTATATACATGGTGTCAGAGTCAATCTATCACAGTCAGATGATTTATCCTATAACAGTAATGATACCTTGACCAATAGAAATGGCGTCAGAGTAAATCTGTCACAGTCAGATGATTTATCCTGTACCACTAGTGGTACTGTGGCCAATAGACATAGTGCCAGAGACAATCAATCACAGTCAGATGATTTATCCTGTAACGGTAATGATACTGTCACCTATAGACATGATGTCAGAGTCAATCTATCACAGTCAGACGATTTATCCTGTAACAATGATGATAATGTGACCCATAGACATAGTTGTCAGAATCAATCTATCACAGTCAGATGATTTATCCTGTAACAATAATGATACTTTGACCTATAGACATAGTGTCAGAGTCAATCTATCGCAGTCAGATGATTTATCCTGTAACAAAAATGGTAATGTGGCCTATAGACATGGTGTCATAGTCAATCCATCACAATCAGATGATTTATCCTGTAACAAAAATGGCACTGTGGCCTATAGACGTGGTGTCAGAGTCAATCTATCACAGTCAGGTGATTTATCCTGTAGCAATAATATAATGGTACTGTGGCCTATAGACATAGTGTCAGAGTCAATTTATCACAGTCAGATGATTTATCCCGTAATAATAATGATACTGTGACCTATAGACATGGTGTAAGAGTCAATCTATCACAGTCAGATGATTTATCCCGTATGAATAATGATACTGTGACCTATAGACATGGTGTCAGAGTCAATCTATCACAGTCAGATGATTTATTCTGTTAACAATAATGATACCTTGACCAATAGAAATGGCGTCAGAGTAAATCTGTCACAGTCATATGATTTATCCTGTACCACTAGTGGTACTGTGGCCAATGGACATAGTGTCAGAGTCAATCCGTCACAGTCAGATGATTTATCCTGTAACGGTAATGATACTGTCACCTATAGACATGATGTCAGAGTCAATCTATCACAGTCAGACGATTTATCCTGTAACAATGATGATAATGTGACCCATAGACATAGTTGTCAGAATCAATCTATCACAGTCAGATGATTTATCTGTAATAATAATGATACTTTGACCTATAGACATAGCGTCAGAGTCAATCTATCGCAGTCAGATGATTTATCCTGTAACAAAAATGGTACTGTGGCCTATAGACATGGTGTGATAGTCAATCCATCACAATCAGATGATTTATCCTGTAACAAAAATGGCACTGGGGCCTATAGACGTGGTGTCAGAGTCAATCTATCACAGTCAGGTGATTTATCTTGTAGCAATAATGGTACTGTGGCCTATAGACATAGTGTCAGAGTCAATTTATCACAGTCAGATGATTTATCCCGTAATGATAATGAAACTGTGACCTATAGACATGGTGTAAGAGTCAATATATCACAGTCAGATGATTTATCCCGTATGAATAATGATACTGTGACCTATAGACATGGTGTCAGAGTCAATCTATCACAGTCAGATGATTTATTCTGTTAACAATAATGATACCTTGACCAATAGAAATGGTGTCAGAGTCAATCTATCACAGTCAGATGATTTATCCCGTAATAATAATGATACTGTGACCTATAGACATGGTGTCAGACTCAATCTATCACAGTCAGATTATTTATCCCGTAACAGTAATAATACTGTGACCTATATACATGGTGTCAGAGTCAATCTATCACAGTCAGATGATTTATCCTATAACAGTAATGATACCTTGACCAATAGAAATGGCGTCAGAGTAAATCTGTCACAGTCAGATGATTTATCCTGTACCACTAGTGGTACTGTGGCCAATAGACATAGTGCCAGAGACAATCAATCACAGTCAGATGATTTATCCTGTAACGGTAATGATACTGTCACCTATAGACATGATGTCAGAGTCAATCTATCACAGTCAGACGATTTATCCTGTAACAATGATGATAATGTGACCCATAGACATAGTTGTCAGAATCAATCTATCACAGTCAGATGATTTATCCTGTAACAATAATGATACTTTGACCTATAGACATAGTGTCAGAGTCAATCTATCGCAGTCAGATGATTTATCCTGTAACAAAAATGGTACTGTGGCCTATAGACATGGTGTCATAGTCAATCCATCACAATCAGATGATTTATCCTGTAACAAAAATGGCTCTGTGGCCTATAGACGTGGTGTCAGAGTCAATCTATCACAGTCAGGTGATTTATCCTGTAGCAATAATATAATGGTACTGTGGCCTATAGACATACTGTCAGAGTCAATTTATCACAGTCAGATGATTTATCCCGTAATAATAATGATACTGTGACCTATAGACATGGTGTAAGAGTCAATCTATCACAGTCAGATGATTTATCCCGTATGAATAATGATACTGTGACCTATAGACATGGTGTCAGAGTCAATCTATCACAGTCAGATGATTTATTCTGTTAACAATAATGATACCTTGACCAATAGAAATGGCGTCAGAGTAAATCTGTCACAGTCATATGATTTATCCTGTACCACTAGTGGTACTGTGGCCAATGGACATAGTGTCAGAGTCAATCCATCACAGTCAGATGATTTATCCTGTAACGGTAATGATACTGTCACCTATAGACATGATGTCAGAGTCAATCTATCACAGTCAGACGATTTATCCTGTAACAATGATGATAATGTGACCCATAGACATAGTTGTCAGAATCAATCTATCACAGTCAGATGATTTATCCTGTAACAATAATGATACTTTGACCTATAGACATAGTGTCAGAGTCAATCTATCGCAGTCAGATGATTTATCCTGTAACAAAAATGGTACTGTGGCCTATAGACATGGTGTCATAGTCAATCCATCACAATCAGATGATTTATCCTGTAACAAAAATGGCTCTGTGGCCTATAGACGTGGTGTCAGAGTCAATCTATCACAGTCAGGTGATTTATCCTGTAGCAATAATATAATGGTACTGTGGCCTATAGACATACTGTCAGAGTCAATTTATCACAGTCAGATGATTTATCCCGTAATAATAATGATACTGTGACCTATAGACATGGTGTAAGAGTCAATCTATCACAGTCAGATGATTTATCCCGTATGAATAATGATACTGTGACCTATAGACATGGTGTCAGAGTCAATCTATCACAGTCAGATGATTTATTCTGTTAACAATAATGATACCTTGACCAATAGAAATGGCGTCAGAGTAAATCTGTCACAGTCATATGATTTATCCTGTACCACTAGTGGTACTGTGGCCAATGGACATAGTGTCAGAGTCAATCCATCACAGTCAGATGATTTATCCTGTAACGGTAATGATACTGTCACCTATAGACATGATGTCAGAGTCAATCTATCACAGTCAGACGATTTATCCTGTAACAATGATGATAATGTGACCCATAGACATAGTTGTCAGAATCAATTCATCACAGTCAGATGATTTATCCTGTAACAATAATGATTCTTTGTCCTATAGACATAGTGTCAGTTAATCTATCGCAGTCAGATGATTTATCCTGTAGCAAAAATGCCACTGTGGCCTATAGACGTGGTGTCAGAGACAATCTATCACAGTCAGATGATTTATCATATAACACTAATGATACTGTTACCTATAGACATAGTGTCAGAATCAATCTATCACAGTCCGATGATTTATCCTGTTTCAATAATGATACCTTGACCAATAGAAATGGTGTCAGAGTCAATCTATCACAGTGAGATGATTTATCCCGTAATAATAATGATACTGTGACCTATAGACATGGTGTCAGACTCAATCCATCACAGTCAGATTATTTATCCCGTAACAGTAATGATACTGTGACCTACATACATGGTGTCAGAGTCAATCTATCACATTCAGATGATTTATCCTATAACAGTAATGATACCTTGACCAATAGAAATGGCGTCAGAGTAAATCTATCACAGTCAGATGATTTATCCTGTACCACTAGTGGTACTGTGGCCAATAGACATAGTGTCAGAGTCAATCAATCACAGTCAGATGATTTATCCTGTAACGGTAATGATACTGTCACCTATAGACATGATGTCAGAGTCAATCTATCACAGTCAGACGATTTATCCTGTAACAATGATGATAATGTGACCCATAGACATAGTTGTCAGAATCAATCTATCACAGTCAGATGATTTATCCTGTAACAATAATGATACTTTGACCTATAGACATAGTGTCAGAGTCAATCTATCGCAGTCAGATGATTTATCCTGTAACAAAAATGGTACTGTGGCCTATAGACATGGTGTCATAGTCAATCCATCACAATCAGATGATTTATCCTGTAACAAAAATGGCACTGTGGCCTATAGACGTGGTAACAGAGTCAATCTATCACAGTCAGGTGATTTATCCTGTAGCAATAATGGTACTGTGGCCTATAGACATAGTGTCAGAGTCAATTTATCACAGTCAGATGATTTATCCTGTAATAATAATGAAACTGTGACCTATAGACATGGTGTAAGAGTCAATCTATTACAGTCAGATGATTTATCCCGTATGAATAATGATACTGTGACCTATAGACATGGTGTCAGAGTAAATATATCACAGCCAGATGATTTATCCTGTACCACTAGTGGTACTGTGGCCAATAGACATAGTGTCAGAGTCAATCTATCACAGTCAGATGAGATATCATGTAACAATAATGATACTGTGACCTATAGACATGGCGTCAGAGTCAATCTATCACAGTCAGGTGATTTATCCTGTAGCAATAATATAATGGTACTGTGGCCTATAGACATACTGTCAGAGTCAATTTATCACAGTCAGATGATTTATCCCGTAGTAATAATGATACTGTGACCTATAGACATGGTGTAAGAGTCAATCTATCACAGTCAGATGATTTATCCCGTATGAATAATGATACTGTGACCTATAGACATGGTGTCAGAGTCAATCTATCACAGTCAGATGATTTATTCTGTTAACAATAATGATACCTTTACCAATAGAAATGGCGTCAGAGTAAATCTGTCACAGTCATATGATTTATCCTGTACCACTAGTGGTACTGTGGCCAATGGACATAGTGTCAGAGTCAATCCATCACAGTCAGATGATTTATCCTGTAACGGTAATGATACTGTCACCTATAGACATGATGTCAGAGTCAATCTATCACAGTCAGACGATTTATCCTGTAACAATGATGATAATGTGACCCATAGACATAGTTGTCAGAATCAATTCATCACAGTCAGATGATTTATCCTGTAACAATAATGATTCTTTGACCTATAGACATAGTGTCAGAGTCAATCTATCGCAGTCAGATGATTTATCCTGTAGCAAAAATGCCACTGTGGCCTATAGACGTGGTGTCAGAGACAATCTATCACAGTCAGATGATTTATCATATAACACTAATGATACTGTTACCTATAGACATAGTGTCAGAATCAATCTATCACAGTCCGATGATTTATCATGTTTCAATAATGATACCTTGACCAATAGAAATGGTGTCAGAGTCAATCTATCACAGTGAGATGATTTATCCCGTAATAATAATGATACTGTGACCTATAGACATGGTGTCAGACTCAATCCATCACAGTCAGATTATTTATCCTGTACCACTAGTGGTACTGTGACCTATATACATGGTGTCAGAGTCAATCTATCACAGTCAGATGATTTATCCTATAACAGTAATGATACCTTGACCAATAGAAATGGCGTCAGAGTAAATCTATCACAGTCAGACGATTTATCCTGTAACAATGATGATAATGTGAGCCATAGACATAGTTGTCAGAATCAATCTATCACAGTCAGATGATTTATCCTGTAACAATAATGATACTTTGACCTATAGACATAGTGTCAGAGTCAATCTATCGCAGTCAGATGATTTATCCTGTAACAAAAATGGTACTGTGGCCTATAGACATGGTGTCTTAGTCAATCCATCACAATCAGATGATTTATCCTGTAACAAAAATGGCACTGTGGCCTATAGACGTGGTAACAGAGTCAATCTATCACAGTCAGGTGATTTATCCTGTAGCAATAATGGTACTGTGGCCTATAAACATAGTGTCAGAGTCAATTTATCACAGTCAGATGATTTATCCCGTAATAATAATGAAACTGTGACCTATAGACATGGTGTAAGAGTCAATCTATTACAGTCAGATGATTTATCCCGTATGAATAATGATACTGTGACCTATAGACATGGTGTCAGAGTAAATATATCACAGCCAGATGATTTATCCTGTACCACTAGTGGTACTGTGGCCAATAGACATAGTGTCAGAGTCAATCTATCACAGTCAGATGAGATATCATGTAACAATAATGATACTGTGACCTATAGACATGGCGTCAGAGTCAATCTATCACAGTCATATGATTTATCATGTAACAATAATGATACTGTCACCTAAAGACATGATGTCAGAGACAATCTATCACAGTCATATGATTTATCCTGTAACAATAATGATACTGTGACCTATAGACATAGTGTCAGAATCAATCTATCACAGTCCGATGATTTATCCTGTAACAATAATGATACCTTGACCAATAGAAATGGTGTCAGAGTAATTCTACCACAGTCAGATGATTTATCTTGTACCAATAATGGTACTTTGGCCAATATACATAGTGTGAGAGTGAATCTATCACAGTCAGATGATTTATCCTGTAACAATAATGATACTGTGACCTATAGACATACTGTCAGAGTCAATATATCACAGTCAGATGATTTATCCTGTAACAATAAGGATACTGTGACCTATAGACATACTGTCAGAGTCAATCTATCACAGTCAGATGATTTATCCTGTAACAAAAATGGTACTGTGGCCTATAGACTTGGTGTCAGAGTCAATCTATCACAGTCAGATGATTTATCCCGTAATAATAATGATACTGTGACCTAAAGAAATGGTGTCAGAGTCAACCTATCATAGTCAGATGATTTATCCTGTAACAATAATGATACTGTGACCTATAGACATAGTGTCAGAATCAATCTATCAGAGTCCGATGATTTATCCTGTAACAATAATGATACCTTGACCAATAGAAATGGTGTCAGAGTAAATCTATCACAGTCAGATGATTTATCTTGTACCAATAATGGTACTTTGGCCAATATACATAGTGTGAGAGCCAATCTATCACAGTCAGATGATTTATCCTGTAACAATAATGATACTGTGACCTATAGACATACTGTCAGAGTCAATATATCACAGTCAGATGATTTATCCTGTAACAATAAGGATACCGTGACCTATAGACATAGTGTCAGAGTCAATCTATCACAGTCAGATGATTTATCCTGTAACAATAATGATACCTTGAACAAAAGAAAAGGCGTCATAGTAAATATATCACAGTCAGATGATTTATCCTGTAACACCAGTGGTACTGTGGCCAATAGACATAGTGTCAGAGTCAATCTATTACAGTCAAATGATATCTCCTGTAACAATAATGATACTGTGACCTATAGACATGATGTCAGAGTCAATCTATCACAGTCATGTATTTATCCTGTAACAATAATGATACTCTCACCTATAGACATGATGTCAGAGACAATCTATCACAGTCAGATGATTTATCCTGTAACAATAATGATACTATGACCAATAGAAATGGTGTCAGAATAAATCTTATCACAGTCAGATGATTTATCTTGTACCAATAATGGTACTTTGGCCAATATACATAGTGTCAGAGTCAATCTATCACTGTCAGATGATTTATCCTGTAATAATAATGATACTGTGACCTATAGACATACCGTCAGAGTCAATCTATCACAGTCAGATGATTTATCCTATAACAATAATGATACTTTGACCTAAAGACATAGTGTCAGAAGCAATCTATCACAGTCAGATGATTTTTCCTGTAATAATAAGGATACTGTGGCCTAAAGACATAGTGTCAGAGTCAATCCATGACAGTCAGATGATTTATCCCGTAATAATAAGTACTTTGACCTATTGACATAGTGTCAGAATCAATCTATCACAGTCAGATGATTTATCCTGTACCACTAGTGGTACTGTGGCCAATAGACATTGTGTCAGAGTCAATCTATCACAGTCAGATGATTTTTCCTGTAATAATAAGGATACTGTGGCCTAAAGACATAGTGTCAGAGTCAATCTATAACAGTCAGATGATTTATCCTGTAACAATAAGGATACTGTGACCTATAGACATAGTGTCAGAGTCAATCTATCACAGTCAGATGATTTATCCTGTAACAAAAATGGTACTGTGGCCTATAGACGTGATGTCAGTGTCAATCTATCACAGTCAGATGATTTATCCCGTAATAATAATGATACTTTGACCTATAGACATAGTTTCAGAATCAATCTATCTTAGTCAGATGATTTATCTTGTAACAATAATGATACTGTGACCTATAGACATAGTGTCAGAGTCAATCTATCCCAGTCCGATGATTTATCCTAAAACAATAATGATACTGTGACCTATAGACATAGTGTCAGAATCAATCTATCACAGTCAGATGATTTATCTTGTAACAATAATGATACTGTGACCTATAGACATAGTGTCAGAGTCAATCTATCACAGTCCGATGATTTATCCTGTAACAATAAGGATACTGTGACCTATAGACATAGTGTCAGAGTCAATCTATCACAGTCAGATGATTTATCATATAACATTAATGATACTGTGATCTATAGACATAGCATCAGAATCAATCTATCACAGTCCGATGATTTATCCTGTAACAATAATGATACCTTGACCAATAGAAATGATGTCAGAGTCAATCTATCACAGTCAGATGATTTATCCCGTAATAGTAATAATACTGTGACCTATAGATATGGTGTCAGAGTCAATCTATCACAGTCAGATGATTTATCCTATAAAAATAATGATACCTTGACCAAAAGAAATGGCGTCAGAGTAAATCTGTCATAGTCAGATGATTTATCCTGTACCACTAGTGGTACTGTGGCCAATAGACATAGTGTCAGAGTCAATCTATCACAGTCCGATGATTTATCCTATAACAATAATGATACTGTGACCTATAGACATAGTGTCAGAATCAATCTATCACAGTCAGATGATTTATCTTGTAACAATAATGATACTGTGACCTATAGACATAGTGTCAGAGTCAATCTATCACAGTCCGATGATTTATCCTGTAACAATAAGGATACTGTGACCTATAGACATAGTGTCAGAGTCAATCTATCACAGTCAGATGATTTATCCAGTAACAAAAATGGTACTGTGGCCAATAGACGTAGTGTCAGAGTCAATCTATCACAGTCAGATGATTTATCCTGTAACAAAAATGGTACTGTGGCCTATAGACGTGGTGTCAGTGTCAATCTATGACAGTCAGATGATTTATCCCGTAATAATAAGTACTTTGACCTATTGACATAGTGTCAGAATCAATCTATCACAGTCAGATGATTTATCCTGTACCACTAGTGGTACTGTGGCCAATAGACATTGTGTCAGAGTCAATCTATCACAGTCAGATGATTTATCCTGTAACAATAATGATACTGTCACCTATAGACATGATGTCAGAGTCAATCTATTACAGTCAGATGATTTATCCTGTAACAATAATGATACTGTGACCTATAGACATAGTGTCAGAATCAATCTATCACAGTCAGATGATTTATCTTGTAACAATAATGACACTGTGACCTATAGACATAGTGTCAGAGTCAATCTATCACAGTCCGATGATTTATCCTATAACAATAATGATACTGTGACATATAGACATGGTGTCAGAGTCAATCTATCACAGTCCGATGATTTATCCTGTAACAATAATGATACCTTGACCAAAAGAAATGGCGTCAGAGTAAATATATCACAGTCAGATGATTTATCCTGTACCACTAGTGGTACTGTGGCCAATAGACATAGTGTCAGAGTCAATATATCACAGTGAGATGATATATCCTGTAACAATAATGATACTGTGACCTATAAACATGGTATCAGAGTTAATCTATCACAGTCAGATGATTTATCATGTAACAATAATGATACTGTCACCTACACACATGATGTCAGAGACAATTGCAATCTATCACAGTCAGATGATTTATCATATAACATTAATGATACTGTGATCTATAGACATAGCATCAGAATCAATCTATCACAGTCCGATGATTTATCCTCTAACAATAATGATACCTTGACCAATAGAAATGATGTCAGAGTCAATCTATCACAGTCAGATGATTTATCCCGTAAAAATAATAATACTGTGACCTATAGACATGGTGTCAGAGTCAATCTATCACAGTCAGATGATTTATCCTATAAAAATAATGATACCTTGACCAAAAGAAATGGCGTCAGAGTAAATCTGTCACAGTCAGATGATTTATCCTGTACCACTAGTGGTACTGTGGCCAATAGACATAGTGTCAGAGTCAATCTATCAGAGTCAGATGATTTATCCTGTAACGGTAATAATACTGTCACCTATAGACATGATGTCAGAGTCAATCTATCAAAGTCAGACGATTTATCCTGTAACAATGATGATAATGTGACCCATAGACATATTGTCAGAATCAATCTATCACAGTCAGATGATTTATCCTGTAACAATAATGATACTTTGACCTATAGACATAGTGTCAGAGTCAATCTATCACAGTCAGATGATTTATCCTGTAACAAATATGGTACTGTGGCCTATAGATATGGTGTCATAGTCAATCCATCACTATCAGATGATTAATCCTGTAGCAATAATGGTACTGTGGCCTATAGACATAGTGTCAGAGTCAATTTATCACAGTCAGTTGATTTATCCCGTAATAATAATGAAACTGTGACCTATAGACATGGTGTAAGAGTCAATCTATCACAGTCAGGTGATTTATCCTGTAGCAATAATGGTACTGTGGCCTATAGACATAGTGTCAGTGTAAATCTATGACAGTCAGTTGATTTATCCCGTAATAATAAGTACTTTGACCTATTGACATAGTGTCAGAATCAATCTATCACAGTCAGATGATTTATCCTGTACCACTAGTGGTACTGTGGCCAATAGACATTGTGTCAGAGTAAATCTATCACAGTCAGATGATTTATCCTGTAACAATAATGATACTGTCACCTATAGACATGATGTCAGAGTCAATCTATTACAGTCAGATGATTTATCCTGTAACAATAATGATACTGTGACCTATAGACATAGTGTCAGAATCAATCTATCACAGTCAGATGATTTATCTTGTAACAATAATGACACTGTGACCTATAGACATAGTGTCAGAGTCAATCTATCACAGTCCGATGATTTATCCTATAACAATAATGATACTGTGACCTATAGACATGGTGTCAGAGTCAATCTATCACAGTCCGATGATTTATCCTGTAACAATAATGATACCTTGACCAAAAGAAATGGCGTCAGAGTAAATATATCACAGTCAGATGATTTATCCTGTACCACTAGTGGTACTGTGGCCAATAGACATAGTGTCAGAGTCAATATATCACAGTCAGATGATATATCCTGTAACAATAATGATACTGTGACCTATAAACATGGTATCAGAGTTAATCTATCACAGTCAGATGATTTATCATGTAACAATAATGATACTGTCACCTACACACATGATGTCAGAGACAATTGCAATCTATCACAGTCAGATGATTTATCATATAACATTAATGATACTGTGATCTATAGACATAGCATCAGAATCAATCTATCACAGTCCGATGATTTATCCTGTAACAATAATGATACCTTGACCAATAGAAATGATGTCAGAGTCAATCTATCACAGTCAGATGATTTAACCCGTAATAATAATAATACTGTGACCTATAGACATGGTGTCAGAGTCAATCTATCACAGTCAGATGATTTATCCTATAAAAATAATGATACCTTGACCAAAAGAAATGGCGTCAGAGTAAATCTGTCACAGTCAGATGATTTATCCTGTACCACTAGTGGTACTGTGGCCAATAGACATAGTGTCAGAGTCAATCTATCACAGTCAGATGATTTATCCTGTAACGGTAATAATACTGTCACCTATAGACATGATGTCAGAGTCAATCTATCACAGTCAGACGATTTATCCTGTAACAATGATGATAATGTGACCCATAGACATATTGTCAGAATCAATCTATCACAGTCAGATGATTTATCCTGTAACAATAATGATACTTTGACCTATAGACATAGTGTCAGAGTCAATCTATCACAGTCAGATGATTTATCCTGTAACAAATATGGTACTGTGGCCTATAGATATGGTGTCATAGTCAATCCATCACTATCAGATGATTTATCCTGTAGCAATAATGGTACTGTGGCCTATAGACATAGTGTCAGAGTCAATTTATCACAGTCAGTTGATTTATCCCGTAATAATAATGAAACTGTGACCTATAGACATGGTGTAAGAGTCAATCTATCACAGTCAGGTGATTTATCCTGTAGCAATAATGGTACTGTGGCCTATAGACATAGTGTCAGAGTCAATTTATCACAGTCAGTTGATTTATCCCGTTATAATAATGAAACTGTGACCTATAGACATGGTGTAAGAGTCAATCTATCACAGTCCGATGATTTATTCCGTAACAATAAGGATACTGTGACCTATAGACATGGTGTCAGAGTCAATCTATCACAGTCTGATGATTTATCCTGTAACAATAATGACACCTTGAACAAAAGAAAAGGCGTCAGAGTAAATATATCACAGTCAGATGATTTATCCTGTACCACTAGTGGTACTGTGGCCAAAAGACATAGTGTCAGAGTCAATCTATCACAGTCAGATAATATATCATGTAACAATAATGATACTGTGACCTATAGACATGGCGTCAGAGTCAATCTATCACACTCATATGGTTTATCCTGTAACAAAAATGATACTGTGACCTATAGACATAGTGTCAGAATCAATCTATCACAGTCCGATAATTTATCCTGTAACAATAATGATACCTTGACCAATAGAAATGGTGTCAGAGTAAATCTATTACAGTCAGATGATTTATCTTGTACCAATAATGGTACTTTGGCCAATACACATAGTGTCAGAGTCAATCTATCTCAGTCAGATGATTTATCCTGTAACAATAATGATACTGTGACCTATAGACATACTGTCAGAGTCAATCTATCACAGTCAGATGATTTATCCTGTAACAATAAGGATACTGTGACCTATAGACATAGTGTCAGAGTCAATCCATCAAAGTCAGATAACAAAAATGGTACTGTGGCCTATAGACATGGTGTCAGAGTCAATCTATCACAGTCAGATGATTTATCCCGTAATAATAATGATACTGTGACCTATAGACATGGTGTCAGAATCAATCTATCACAGTCCGATGATTTATCCTGTAACAATAATGATATCTTGACCAATAGAAATGGTGTCAGAGTAAATCTATCACAGTCAGATGATTTATCCTGTAACAATAATGATACTGTGACCTATAGACATAGTGTCAGAGTCAATCTATCACAGTCCGATGATTTATCCTATAACAATAATGATACTGTGACCTATAGACATGGTGTCAGAGTCAATCTATCACAGTCAGATGTTTTATCCTGTAACAATAATGATACCTTGACCAAAAGAAATGGCGTCAGAGTAAATATCTCACAGTCAGATGATTTATCCTGTAACAATAATGATACTGTCACCTACACGCATGATGTCAGAGACAATCTATCACAGTCAGATCATTTATCCTATATCACTAATGATACTGTGACCTATAGACATAGTGTCAGAAGCAATCTATCACAGTCCGATGATTTGTCCTGTATTAATAATGATACTTTGACCAATAGAAATGGTGTCAGAGTCAATCTATCACAGTCAGCTGATTTATCCCGTAATAATAATGATACTGTGACCTATAGACATGGTGTCAGAGTCAATCTATCACAGTCAGATTATTAATCCTGTAACAATAATGATACTGTGACCTATATACATGGTGTCAGAGTCAATCTATCACAGTCAGATGATTTATCCTATAACAATAATGATACCTTGACCAATACAAATGGCGTCAGAGTAAATCTGTCACAGTCAGATGATTTATCCTGTACCACTAGTGCTTCTGTGGCCAATAAACATAGTGTCAGAGTCAATCTATCACAGTCAGATGATTTATCTTGTAACGGTAATGATACTGTGACCTATAGACATGGTGTCAGGGTCAATCTATCACAGTCAGATGATTTATCCTGTAACGGTAATGAAACTGTCACCTATAGACATGATGTCAGAGTCAATGTATCACAGTCAGACGATTTATCCTGTAACAATGATGATAATGTGACCCATAGACATAGTGTCAGAATCAATCTATCACAGTCAGATGATTTATCCTGTAACAATAATGATACTTTGACCTATAGACATAGTATCAGAGTCAATCTATCACAGTCAGATGATTTATCCTTTAACAAAAATGGTACTGTGGCCTATAGATATGGTGTCATAGTCAATCCATCACAATCAAATGATTTTTTCTGTAACAAAAATGGCACTGTGGCCTATAGACGTGGTGTCATAGTCAATCTATCACAGTCAGGTGATTTATCCTGTTGCAATAATGATACTGTGGCCTATAGACATAGTGTCAAAGTCAATTTATCACAGTCAGATGATTTATCCCGTAATAATAATGAAACTGTGACCTATAGACATGGTGTAAGAGTCAATCTATCACAGTCAGATGATTTATCCCGTAACAATAATGATACTGTGACCTATAGACATGGTGTCAGAGTCAATCTATCACAGTCAGATGATTTATCCTGTAACAATAATGATACCTTGACCAACAGAAAAGGCGTCAGAGTAAATATATCACAGTCAGATGATTTATCCTGTACCACTAGTGGTACTGTGGCCAATAGACAGAGTGTCAGAGTCAATCTATCACAGTCAGATGATATATCCTGTAACAATAATGATACTGTGACCTATAGACATGGCGTCAGAGTCAATCTATCACAATCATATGATTTATCCTGTAACAATAATGATACTGTCACCTATAGACATGATGTCAGAGACAATCCTTCACAATCAGATGATTTATCCTGTAACACTAATGATACTGTGACCTATAGACATAGTGTCAGAATCAATCTATCACAGTCCGATGATTTATCCTGTAACAATAATGATACCTTGACCAATAAAAATGGTGGCAGAGTAAATCTATCACAGTCAGATGATTTATCTTGTACCAATAATGGTACTTTGGCCAATATACATAGTGTCAGAGTCAATGTATCACAGTCAGATGATTTATCCTGTAGCAATAATGATACTGTGACCTATAGACATACTGTCAGAGTCAATGTATCACAGTCAGACGATTTATCCTGTAACAATGATGATAATGTGACCCATAGACATAGTGTCAGAATCAATCTATCACAGTCAGATGATTTATCCTGTAACAATAATGATACTTTGACCTATAGACATAGTATCAGAGTTAATCTATCACAGTCAGATGATTTATCCTTTAACAAACATGGTACTGTGGCCTATAGATATGGTGTCATAGTCAATCCATCACAATCAAATGATTTATTCTGTAACAAAAATGGCACTGTGGCCTATAGACGTGGTGTCATAGTCAATCTATCACAGTCAGGTGATTTATCATGTTGCAATAATGATACTGTGGCCTATAGACATAGTGTGAAAGTCAATTTATCACAGTCAGATGATTTATCCCGTAATGATATTGAAACTGTGACCTATAGACATGGTGTAAGAGTCAATCTATCACAGTCAGATGATTTATCCCGTAACAATAATGATACTGTGACCTATAGACATGGTGTCAGAGTCAATCTATCACAGTCAGATGATTTATCCTGTAACAATAATGATACCTTGACCAAAAGAAAAGGCGTCAGAGTAAATATATCACAGTCAGATGATTTATCCTGTACCACTAGTGGTACTGTGGCCAATAGACATAGTGTCAGAGTCAATCTATCACAGTCAAATGATATATCCTGTAACAATAATGATACTGTGACCTATAGACATGGCGTCAGAGTCAATCTATCACAATCATATGATTTATCCTGTAACAATAATGATACTGTCACCTATAGACATGATGTCAGAGACAATCCATCACAGTCAGATGATTAATCCTGTAACAATAATGATACTGTGACCTATAGACATAGTGTCAGAATCAATCTATCACAGTCCGATGATTTATCCTGTAACAATAATGATACCTTGACCAATAAAAATGGTGGCAGAGTAAATCTATCACAGTCAGATGATTTATCTTGTACCAATAATGGTACTTTGGCCAATATACATAGTGTCAGAGTCAATGTATCACAGTCAGATGATTTATCCTGTAGCAATAATGATACTGTGACCTATAGACATACTGTCAGAGTCAATCTATCACAGTCAAATGATTTATCCTGTATTAATAATGATACTGTGACCTAAAGACATAGTATCAGAATCAATTTATCACAGTCAGATGATTTACCCTGTAACAATAAGGATACTGTGACCTATAGACATAGTGTCAGAGTCAATCTATAACAGTCAGATGATTTATCTTGTAACAATAAGATACTTTGACCTATAGACATAGTGTCAGAAACCATCTATCACAGTCTGGTGATTTATCATGTAGCAATAATGCTACTGTCGCCTATAGACATAGTGTCACAGTCAATTTATCACAGTCAGATGATTTATCCCGTATTAATAATGATACTGTGACCTATAAACATGGAGTAAGAGTCAATCTATCACAGTCAGATGATTTATCCCGTAACAATATTGATACTGTGTCATATAGACATGGTGTCAGAATCAATTTATCACCGCCAGATTATTTATCCTGTAACAATAATGATACTTTGACCAATAGAAATGGTGTCAAAGTAAATCTATCACATTCAGATGATTTATCTTGTACCAATAATGGTAGTTTGGCCAATATACATAGTGTCAGAGTCAATCTATCACAGTCAGATGATTTATCCTGTAACAATAATGATACTGTGACCTATAGACATAGTGTCAGAGTCAATGTATCACAGTCAGACGATTTATCCTGTAACAATGATGATAATGTGACCCATAGACATAGTGTCAGAATCAATCTATCACAGTCAGATGATTTATCCTGTAACAATAATGATACTTTGACCTATAGACATAGTATCAGAGTCAATCTATCACAGTCAGATGATTTATCCTTTAACAAAAATGGTACTGTGGCCTATAGATATGGTGTCATAGTCAATCCATCACAATCAAATGATTTATTCTGTAACAAAAATGTCACTGTGGCCTATAGACGTGGTGTCATAGTCAATCTATCACAGTCAGGTGATTTATCCTGTTGCAATAATGATATTGTGGCCTATAGACATAGTGTCAAAGTCAATTTATCACAGTCAGATGATTTATCCCGTAATAATAATGAAACTGTGACCTATAGAATGGTGTAAGAGTCAATCTATCACAGTCAGATGATTTATCCCGTAACAATAATGATACTGTGAGCTATAGACATGGTGTCAGAGTAAATCTATCACAGTCAGATGATTTATCCTGTAACAATAATGATACCTTGACCAAAAGAAAAGGCGTCAGAGTAAATATATCACAGTCAGATGATTTATCCTGTACCACTAGTGGTACTGTGGCCAATTGACACAGTGTCAGAGTCAATCTATCACAGTCAGATGATATATCCTGTAACAATAATGATACTGTGACCTATAGACATGGCGTCAGAGTCAATCTATCACAATCATATGATTTATCCTGTAACAATAATGATACTGTCACCTATAGACATGATGTCAGAGACAATCCATCACAGTCAGATGATTTATCCTGTAACAATAATGATACTGTGACCTATAGACATAGTGTCAGAATCAATCTATCACAGTCCGATGATTTATCCTGTAACAATAATGATACCTTGACCAATAAAAATGGTGGCAGAGTAATTCTATCACAGTCAGATGATTTATCTTGTACCAATAATGGTACTTTGGCCAATATACATAGTGTCAGAGTCAATCTATCACAGTCAGATGATTTATCCTGTAGCAATAATGATACTGTGACCTATAGACATACTGTCAGAGTCAATCTATCACAGTCAAATGATTTATCCTGTATTAATAATGATACTGTGACCTAAAGACATAGTATCAGAATCAATTTATCAGAGTCAGATGATTTACCCTGTAACAATAAGGATACTGTGACCTATAGACATAGTGTCAGAGTCAATCTATAACAGTCAGATGATTTATCTTGTAACAATAAGATACTTTGACCTATAGACATAGTGTCAGAAACCATCTATCACAGTCTGGTGATTTATCCTGTAGCAATAATGCTACTGTCGCCTATAGACATAGTGTCACAGTCAATTTATCACAGTCAGATGATTTATCCCGTATTAATAATGATACTGTGACCCATAAACATGGAGTAAGAGTCAATCTATCACAGTCAGATGATTTATCCCGTAACAATAATGATACTGTGACATATAGAAATGGTGTCAGAATCAATCTATCACCGTCAGATTATTTATCCTGTAACAATAATGATACTTTGACCAATAGAAATGGTGTCAAAGTAAATCTATCACATTCAGATGATTTATCTTGTACCAATAATGGTACTGTGGCCAATAGACATAGTGTCAGAGTCAATCTATCACAGTCAGATGATATATCCTGTAACAATAATGATACTGTGACCTATAGACATGGCGTCAGAGTCAATCTATCACAATCATATGATTTATCCTGTAACAATAATGATACTGTCACCTATAGACATGATGTCAGAGACAATCCATCACAGTCAGATGATTTATCCTGTAACAATAATGATACTGTGACCTATAGACATAGTGTCAGAATCAATCTATCACAGTCCGATGATTTATCCTGTAACAATAATGATACCTTGACCAATAAAAATGGTGGCAGAGTAAATCTATCACAGTCAGATGATTTATCTTGTACCAATAATGGTACTTTGGCCAATATACATAGTGTCAGAGTCAATCTATCACAGTCAGATGATTTATCCTGTAGCAATAATGATAGTGTGACCTATAGACATACTGTCAGAGTCAATCTATCACAGTCAAATGATTTATCCTGTATTAATAATGATACTGTGACCTAAAGACATAGTATCAGAATCAATTTATCACAGTCAGATGATTTACCCTGTAACAATAAGGATACTGTGACCTATAGACATAGTGTCAGAGTCAATCTATAACAGTCAGATGATTTATCTTGTAACAATAAGATACTTTGACCTATAGACATAGTGTCAGAAACCATCTATCACAGTCTGGTGATTTATCCTGTAGCAATAATGCTACTGTCGCCTATAGACATAGTGTCACAGTCAATTTATCACAGTCAGATGATTTATCCCGTATTAATAATGATACTGTGACCTATAAACATGGAGTAAGAGTCAATCTATCACAGTCAGATGATTTATCCCGTAACAATAATGATACTGTGACATATAGACATGGTGTCAGAATCAATCTATCACCGTCAGATTATTTATCCTGTAACAATAATGATACTTTGACCAATGGAAATGGTGTCAAAGTAAATTTATCACATTCAGATGATTTATCTTGTACCAATAATGGTAGTTTGGCCAATATACATAGTGTCAGAGTCAATCTATCACAGTCAGATGATTTATCCTGTAACAATAATGATACTGTGACCTATAGACATAGTGTCAGAATCAATCTATCACAGTCAGATGATTTATCCTGTAACAAAAAGGATACTGTGACCTATAGACATAGTGTCAGAATCAATCTATCACAGTCAGATGATTTATCCTGTAACAATAAGGATACTGTGACATATAGACATAGTGTCAGAGTCAATCTATAACAGTCAGATGATTTATCCTGTAACAAAAATGGTATCATGATCTATTATGTTAATATGAGGCAGGAGTTACCTGTAAAAGGGGATGAAGTGTGTATAAATTATTTTTGAACTTGATTAAGCATATTTTAACTTTTGTCTTTAGTGATTTTGTTAGTTATTTTTACCTGCATCACCAATGTTAAAAGAGGTCTAGTAACCCCTTGACTTTGCACATCATTCAGTTTGTCTGTACGTATGTACATCTGAATAACCTTCTGTAGAAAACTTTCTAACTTGTTTTGGCTTCTATTAAAGGAGGCAATTTTATATTTGGTCTGGAAATTGATAATGTTGATTTGTAGCATGTAAACAATTTTTAGAAGCTTTATGTGAACATGCTCAAGTGTGTGATACAATATTTCAGATTCTTCACTCATCTGAACTGCCTTTTTCAGAATGTATAATAATAATAAGAGAGGAGACCTGTTTTCATGGTTTTTGTGTGTCTCTTTGGTTCCTTTTCTTCTAGATAAAATCAAGCAACTTGGCTCACTACTGTTAAAGGGGCATTTTGTGTGTATTTCAGTATAGACACCATCTGATTAACTATTGAGGTAACCTCCAAAGTCTGCCGACGGTCATATAACTTGATATAAATATAGATATAAATAGATAGCAAACCTGTGCAGTTTGATTTTTTCTAGGTTTGTTTGATTTCATATTATAGATTAAAAATATATGTTAATCATCATTTTTGTCGAGCCTGCAACTTTTGTTGCAGAAAGCTCGACATAGGGATAATGATCCGGCGGCGACAGCGTTAGCTAACTTTTTAAAAGCTTTATATTTTAGAAGGTGGAAGACCTGGATGCTTCATACTTTGAATATAGATGCCTCATGTTACGAAGTTTCGATTAGTTACATGTCAAGTGTCCTTGACCTCATTTTCATGGTTCAGTGACCACTTGAAAAAAAAAGTTCAGATTTTTTGTAATGTTGAATTCTCTCTTATTATAAGTAATAGGATAATCATATTTGGTATGTGCGAACCTTGCAATGTCCTAATGCCTGTCAGACAGTTTTCACCTGACCTCCACCTCATTTCATGGATCAGTGAACAAGGTTAAATTTTGGTGGTCAAGTCCATATTTCAGATACTATAAGCAATAGGGCTAGTATATTTTTCGGTGTATGGAAGGACTGTAAGGTGTACTTGTCCAACTGGCAGATGTCATCTGACCTTGACCTCATTTTCATGGATCAGTGGTTATAGTTAAGTTTTTGTGTTTTGGTCTGTTTTTCTCATACTTTATGCAATAGATCTACTATATTTGTTGTATGGAATGATTGTAAGGTGTACATGTCCAACTGGCAGATGTCATCTGACCTTGACCTCATTTTCATGGTTGAATGGTCAAAGTTAAGTTTTCGAGTTTTGGTCTTTTTATCTTTAGAATACTATATGCTATAGGTCAACTATATTTGGTGTATGTAAATATTTTATGATCTATATGTCAGTTGCGCAGGTTTTATTTGACCTCGACCTCATTTTCACGGTTCATTGCTTAGTGTTAAGATTTTGTGTTTTGGTCTATTTTTCTTAAACTATAAGTAATAGGTCAACTACATTTGTTTTACTAAAGCATTGTTAGCTGTACATGTCTGCTTGGCATGGTTCATCTGACCTTGACCGCATTTTCATGGTTCATTGCTCTTTGATTAGTTATCTTGGTTAATGTTAAGTTTATGTGACAGTTTTTAATAAAGCTTTATACTTAGGACTATCAACATAATATCAATGATAAGTAAAGAAGGCGAGACATTTCAGTGTATGCACTCTTGTTACCTGTATAAGAATGAGATTTTGTGGATCGAATCAGTCAATCAAATGATTTATCCTTGTTTCACATTTAATGTTGACATTCTTTTCCTTTTAATAACAAAACACACCTCATTCTTGCTTAACCAATCTCTAGATAAGGGGTTAAATTGAAGGTCACATGAATATGGATTAAATAAAGTAAAATTATTCACTTGCAAGTTAATAATTCACCAGCAATCTTTCTTAGCATATTCTGACAAAATTGAACCAAACTGGCTGCTAAAAGCGAATTATGATTGTAAGGTGTACATGTCTGATTGGAATGTGTCATCTGATATTGACCTCATTTTCACAGATCATTGGTCAATGTTAAGTTTTCCTGGTTATGTTTGTTTCTTAGATAGTATATGCCATAGGGCAACTATATTTGATCCATTGAATGATTGTAAGGTGACATGTCTGTATGGCAGGGTTCATCTGACCTTGACCTTGTTTCATTGGTCAATATGAAGTTTTCAAGGTTTGGTCTGTTTCTTGTATATTTACTGTAAGTAATAGGTCAAATATGATTGATATGTATGGAATGATTGTAAGGTGTAATGTATTTCTGGCTTGATTTATCTGAGTATGCCCTCATTTTCTTGGATCAAATTAAGTTTATATATGTGATACACGAAGTAAAACTTCATATTTAGGACTATCAACATAAAATCAATGCTCAGTAAAAACAGGTGAGACATTTTAGCATGTGCACTCTTGGTAGTCTTAGGGGGAGGATTGGCACCTTTAAACTAATTTAACATCCAACATTCTGTTTGTACATGTCCCTAGTCAGGAGCCTGTAATTCAGTGGTCGTCATTTGTTCCTGTGTAACATATTGTTGAAGGCCATACAGTGACCTATAGTTCTTAATTTCTGTGTTATTTGGTCTCTTGAGGAGAGTTGTCTCATTGTCAATCATAACACATCTTCTCATTTTTATATTGACTACTGTGATCTATCTTGCTTTTTCATTTGTACTTAAAAAAAAAACTTTAGGACTTCTAACAGGGGGTAAAAATCACTATCATTTTATATTTTTGTTGTAGTGACCACGACAGAGACATTTCTACACAATAAAAACCAATTATACCAAGCATGTTTCATAAGATAGACCATCTAACATCATAGTACTATCTTACTACACAATAAAAACCAATTATACCAAGCATGTTTCAATAGATAGACCATCTAAAATCATAGTACTATCTTACTACACCATACAAACCAATTATACCAAGCATGTTTCAATAGATAGACAATCTAACAGCACAGTACTATCTTACTACACAATAAAAACCAATTATACCAAGCATGTTTCATTAGATAAACAATCTAACATCATAGTACTATCTTACTACACAATAAAAACCAATTATACCAAGCATGTTTCATTAGATAGACAATCTAACATCATAGTACTATTTTACTACACAATAAAAACCAATTATACCAAGCATGTTTCAAAAGATAGACCATCTAACATCATAGTACTATCTAACTACACCATAAAAACCAATTATACCAAGCATGTTTCAATAGATAGACAATCTAACAGCACAGTACTATCTTACTAGAAAATAAAACCAATTATACCAAGCATGTTTCATCAGATTAACAATCTAACATCATAGTACTATCTTACTACACAATAAAAACCAATTATACCAAGCATGTTTCATTAGATAGACCATCTAACATCATAGTACTATCTTTCTACACAATAAAAACCAATTATACCAAGCATGTGTCATTAGATACACCATCTAACATCATAGTACTATCTTTCTACGCAATAAAAACCAATTATACCAAGCATTTTTCATTAGATACACCATCTAACATCATAGTACTATCTTTCTACGCAATAAAAACCAATTATACCAAGCATGTTTCATTAGATAGACCATCTAACATCATAGTACTATCTTTCTACACAATAAAAACCAATTATACCAAGCATGTTTCATTAGATAGACCATCTAACAACTATCTTTCTACGCAATAAAAACCAATTATACCTAGCATGTTTCATTAGATACACCATCTAACATCATAGTACTATCTTACTACACAATAAAAAACAATTATACTAAGCATGTTTCATTAGATACACCATCTAACATCATAGTACTATCTTTCTACACAATAAAAACCAATTATACCAAGCATCTTTCATTAGATAGACCATCTAACATCATAGTACTATCTTTCTACACAATAAAAACCAATTATACCAAGCATGTTTCATTAGATAAACCATCTAACATCATAGTACTATCTTTCTACACAATAAAAACCAATTATATTAAGCAGGTTTCATAAAATAGACCATCTAACATCATAGTACTATCTTACTACACAATAAAAACCAATTATACCAAGCATGTTTCATTAGATAGACTATCTAACATCATAGTACTATCTTTCTACACAATAAAAACCAATTATACCAAGCATGTTTCAGTTAATAGACCATCTAACATCATAGTACTATCTTTCTACACAATAAAAACCAATTATACCAAGCATGTTTCATTAGATAGACCATCTAACATCATAGTACTATCTTACTACACAATAAAAACCATTTATACCAAGCATGTTTCATTAGATAGACCATCTAACATCATAGTACTATCTTTCTACACAATAAAAACTAATTATACCATGCATGTTTCATTAGATACACAATCTAACATCATAGTACTATCTTTCTACACAATAAAAACCAATTATACCAAGCATGTTTCATTAGATAGACCATCTAACATCATAGTACTATCTTTCTACGCAATAAAAACCAATTATACCAAGCATGTTTCATTAGATACACCATCTAACATCATAGTACTATCTTACTACACAATAAAAACCAATTATACCAAGCATGTTTCATTAGATACACCATCTAACATCATAGTACTATCTTTCTACACAATAAAAACCAATTATACCAAGCATCTTGCATTAGATAGACCATCTAACATCATAGTACTATCTTACTACACAATAATAACCAATTATACCAAGCATGTTTCATAAGATAGACCATCTAACATCATCGTACTTTCTTACTACACAATACAAACCAATTATACAAAGCATGTTTCAATAGATAGACCATCTAACATTATAGTACTATCTTACTACACAATAAAAAAAAATTATACCAAGCATGTTTCATAAGATAGACCATCTAACATCATATTACTATCTTACTACACAATAAAAACCATTTATACCAAGCATGTGTCATTAGATAGACCATCTAACATCATAGTACTATCTTTCTACACAATAAAAACCAATTATACCATGCATGTTTCATTAGATACACAATCTAACATCATAGTACTATCTTTCTACACAATAAAAACCAATTATACCAAGCATGTTTCATTAGATAGACCATCTAACATCATAGTACTATCTTTCTACGCAATAAAAACCAATTATACCTAGCATGTTTCATTAGATACACCATCTAACATCATAGTACTATCTTACTACACAATAAAAACCAATTATACTAAGCATGTTTCATTAGATACACCATCTAACATCATAGTACTATCTTTCTACGCAAGAAAAACCAATTATACAAAGCATGTTTCATTAGATAGACCATCTAATATCATAGTACTATCTTTCTACACAATAATAACCTATTATACCAAGAATGTTACATTAGATAGACCATCTAACATCATAGTACTATCTTTCTACACAATAAAAACCAATTATACCAAGCATGTTTCATTAGATAGACCATCTAACATCATAGTACTATCTTTCTACACAATAAAAACCAATTATACCAAGCATGTTTCATAAAATAGACCATCTAACATCATAGTACTATCTTACTTCACAATAAAAACCAATTATACCAAGCATGTTTCATTAAATAGACCATCTAACATCATAGTACTATCTTTCTACACAATAAAAACCATTTATACCAAGCATGTTTCAGTAAATAGACCATCTAACATCATAGTACTATTTTACTACACAATAAAAACCAATTAAACCAAGCATGTTTCATTAGATAGACCATCTAACATCATAGTACTATCTTACTACACAATAAAAACCATTTATACCAAGCATGTGTCATTAGATAGACCATCTTACATCATAGTACTATCTTTCTACACAATAAAAACCAATTATACCATGCATGTTTCATTAGATACACAATCTAACATCATAGTACTATCTTTCTACACAATAAAAACCAATTATACCAAGCATGTTTCATTAGATAGACCATCTAACAACTATCTTTCTACGCAATAAAAACCAATTATACCTAGCATGTTTCATTAGATACACCATCTAACATCATAGTACTATCTTACTACACAATAAAAACCAATTATACTAAGCATGTTTCATTAGATACACCATCTAACATCATAGTACTATCTTTCTACACAATAAAAACCAATTATACCAAGCATCTTTCATTAGATAGACCATCTAACATCATAGTACTATCTTACTACACAATAAAAACCAATTATACCAAGCATGTTTCATAAGATAGACCATCTAACATCATCGTACTATCTTACTACACAATAAAAACCAATTATACAAAGCATGTTTCATAAGATAGACCATCTAACATCATAGCACTATATTACTACACAATAAAAATCAATTATACCAAGCATGATTCAATAGATAGACCATCTAACATCATAGTACTATCTTACAACACCATAAAAACCAGTTATACCAAGCATGTTTCATTAGATAGACCATCTAACATCATAGAACTATCTTACTACACAATAAAAACCAATTATACCAAGCATGTTTCATTAGATACACCATCTAACATCATAGTACTATCTTACTATACCATAAAAACCAATTATACCAAGCATGTTTCATTAGATAGACCATCTAACATCATGGTACTATCTTACTACACAATAAAAATCAATTATACCAAGCATGTTTCATAAGATAGACCATCTAACATCATCTAACATCATAGTAATTACTTATTACACAATAAAAACCAATTATACCAAGCATGTTACATAAGATAGACCATCTAACATCATAGTACTATCTTACTACACAATAAAAACCAATTATACCAAGCATGTTTCAATAGATAGACCATCTAAAATCATAGTACTATCTTACTACACCATAAAAACCAATTATACAAAGCATGTTTCAATAGATAGACAATCTAACAGCACAGTACTTTCTTACTACACAATAAAAACCAATTATACCAAGCATGTTTCATTAGATAAACAATCTAACATCATAGTACTATCTTACTACACAATAAAAACCAATTATACCAAGCATGTTTCATTAGATAGACAATCTAACATCATAGTACTATCTTACTACACAATAAAAACCAATTATACCAAGCATGTTTCAATAGATAGACCATCTAACATCATAGTACTATCTTACTACACCATAAAAACCAATTATACCAAGCATGTTTCAATAGATAGACAATCTAACAGCACAGTACTATCTTACTAGACAATAAAACCAATTATACCAAGCATGTTTCATAAGATTAACAATCTAACTTCATAGTACTATCTTACTACACAATAAAAACCAATTATACCAAGCATGTTTCATTAGATAGACCATCTAACATCATAGTACCAAATTTCTACACAATAAAAACCAATAATACCAAGCATGTTTCATTAGATACACCATCTAACATCATAGTACTATCTTTGTACAAACATGTTTAATTAGAAAGACCATCTAACATCATAGTACTATCTTTCTACGCAATAAAAACCAATTATACCAAGCATGTTTCATTAGACAGACCATCTAACATCATAGTACTATCTTTCTACACAATAAAAACCAATTATACCAAGCATGTTTCATTAGATAGACCATCTAACATCATAGTACTATCTTTCTACGCAATAAAAACCAATTAAACCAAGCATGTTTCATTAGATAGACCATCTAACATCATAGTACTATCTTACGTCGCAATAAAAACCAATTATACCAAGCATGTTTCATTAGATAGACCATCTAACATCATAGTACTATCTTACTACACAATAAAAACCAATTATACCAAGCATGTTTCATTAGATAGACCATCTAACATCATAGTACTATCTTTCTACACAATAAAAACCAATTATACCAAGCATGTTTCATTAGATAGACCATCTAACATCATAGTACTATCTTTCTACACAATAAAAACCAATTATACCAAGCATGTTTCATTAGATAGACCATCTAACATCATTGTACTATCTTTCTACAAAATAAAAACCGATTATACCAAGCATGTTTCATTAGATAGACCATCTAACATCATAGTACTATCTTACTACACAATAAAAACCAATTATATCAAGCATGTTTCATTGGATACACCATCTAACATCATAGTACTATCTTTCTACACAATGATAACCAATTATACCAAGCATGTTTCATTAGACAGACCATCTAACATCATAGTACTTTCTTTCTACACAATAAAAACCAATTATACCAAGCATGTTTCATTAGATAGACCATCTAACATTATAGTACTATCTTTCTACACAATAAAAACCAATTATACCAAGCATGTTTCATTAGATAGACCATCTAACATCATAGTACTATCTTATGTCGCAACAAAAACCAATTATACCAAGCATGTTTCATTAGGTAGACCATCTAACATCATAGTACTATCCTTCTACAAAACAAAAACCAATTATACCAAGCATGTTTCATTAGATAGACCATCTAACATCATAGTACTATCTTTCTACACAATAAAAACCAATTATACCAATCATGTTTCATTAGATAGACCATCTAACATCATAGTACTATTTTACTACGCAATAAAAAACCAATTATACCAAGCATGTTTCATTCGATAGACCATCTAACATCATAGTACTATCTTTCTACAAAATAAAAACCAGTTATACCAAGCATGTTTCATTAGATAGACCATCTAACATCATAGTACTATCTTTATACACAATAAAAACCAATTATACCAAGCATGTTTCATTAGATAGACCATCTAACATCATAGTACTATCTTTCTACACAATAAAAACCAATTATACCAAGCATGTTTCATTAGATAGACCAAACATGTTTCATTAGATAGACCATCTAACATCATAGTACTATCTTACTACACAATAAAAACCAATTATACCAAGCATGTTTCATTGGATACACCATCTAACATCATAGTACTATCTTTCTACACAATAAAAACCAATTATACCAAGCATGTTTCATTAAAAGACCATCTAATATCATAGTACTATCTTTCTACACAATAAAAACCAATTATACCAAGCATGTTTCATTAGATAGACCATCTAACATCATTGTACTATCTTTCTACACAATAAAAACCAATTATACCAAGCATGTTTCATTAGATAGACCATCTAACATCATAGTACTATCTTTCTACACAATAAAAACCAATTATACCAAACATGTTTCATTAGATACACCATCTAACATCATAGTACTATCTTTCTACACAATAAAAACCAATTATACCAAGCATCTTGCATTAGATAGACCATCTAACATCATAGTACTATCTTACTACACAATAATAACCAATTATACCAAGCATGTTTCATAAGATAGACCATCTAACATCATCGTACTTTCTTACTACACAATACAAACCAATTATACAAAGCATGTTTCAATAGATAGACCATCTAACATTATAGTACTATCTTACTACACAATAAAAACCAATTATACCAAGCATGTTTCATAAGATAGACCATCTAACATCATATTACTATCTTACTACACAATAAAAACCATTTATACCAAGCATGTGTCATTAGATAGACCATCTAACATCATAGTACTATCTTTCTACACAATAAGAACCAATTATACCATGCATGTTTCATTAGATACACAATCTAACATCATAGTACTATCTTTCTACACAATAAAAACCAATTATACCAAGCATGTTTCATTAGATAGACCATCTAACATCATAGTACTATCTTTCTACGCAATAAAAACCAATTATACCTAGCATGTTTCATTAGATACACCATCTAACATCATAGTACTATCTTACTACACAATAAAAACCAATTATACTAAGCATGTTTCATTAGATAGACCATCTAACATCATAGTACTATCTTTTACGCAAGAAAAACCAATTATACAAAGCATGTTTCATTAGATAGACCATCTAATATCATAGTACTATCTTTCTACACAATAATAACCTATTATACCAAGAATGTTACATTAGATAGACCATCTAACATCATAGTACTATCTTTCTACACAATAAAAACCAATTATACCAAGCATGTTTCATAAGATAGACCATCTAACATCATATTACTATCTTACTACACAATAAAAACCATTTATACCAAGCATGTGTCATTAGATAGACCATCTAACATCATAGTACTATCTTTCTACACAATAAAAACCAATTATACCATGCATGTTTCATTAGATACACAATCTAACATCATAGTACTATCTTTCTACACAATAAAAACCAATTATACCAAGCATGTTTCATTAGATAGACCATCTAACATCATAGTACTATCTTTCTACGCAATAAAAACCAATTATACCTAGCATGTTTCATTAGATACACCATCTAACATCATAGTACTATCTTACTACACAATAAAAACCAATTATACTAAGCATGTTTCATTAGATACACCATCTAACATCATAGTACTATCTTTCTACGCAAGAAAAACCAATTATACAAAGCATGTTTCATTAGATAGACCATCTAATATCATAGTACTATCTTTCTACACAATAATAACCTATTATACCAAGAATGTTACATTAGATAGACCATCTAACATCATAGTACTATCTTTCTACACAATAAAAACCAATTATACCAAGCATGTTTCATTAGATAGACCATCTAACATCATAGTACTATCTTTCTACACAATAAAAACCAATTATACCAAGCATGTTTCATAAAATAGACCATCTAACATCATAGTACTATCTTACTACACAATAAAAACCAATTATACCAAGCATGTTTCATTAAATAGACCATCTAACATCATAGTACTATCTTTCTACACAATAAAAACCATTTATACCAAGCATGTTTCAGTAAATAGACCATCTAACATCATAGTACTATTTTTCTACACAATAAAAACCAATTAAACCAAGCATGTTTCATTAGATAGACCATCTAACATCATAGTACTATCTTACTACACAATAAAAACCATTTATACCAAGCATGTGTCATTAGATAGACCATCTAACATCATAGTACTATCTTTCTACACAATAAAAACCAATTATACCATGCATGTTTCATTAGATACACAATCTAACATCATAGTACTATCTTTCTACACAATAAAAACCAATTATACCAAGCATGTTTCATTAGATAGACCATCTAACATCATATTACTATTTTTCTACGCAATAAAAACCAATTATGCCTAGCATGTTTCATTAGATACACCATCTAACATCATAGTACTATCTTACTACACAATAAAAACCAATTATACTAAGCATGTTTCATTAGATACACCATCTAACATCATAGTACTATCTTTCTACACAATAAAAACCAATTATATCAAGCATCTTTCATTAGATAGACCATCTAACATCATAGTACTATCTTACTACACAATAAAAACCAATTATACCAAGCATGTTTCATAAGATAGACCATCTAACATCATCGTACTATCTTACTACACAATAAAAACCAATTATACAAAGCATGTTTCATAAGATAGACCATCTAACATCATAGCACTATATTACTACACAATAAAAATCAATTATACCAAGCATGATTCAATAGATAGACCATCTAACATCATAGTACTATCTTACAACACCATAAAAACCAGTTATACCAAGCATGTTTCATTAGATAGACCATCTAACATCATAGAACTATCTTACTACACAATAAAAACCAATTATACCAAGCATGTTTCATTAGATACACCATCTAACATCATAGTACTATCTTACTATACCATAAAAACCAATTATACCAAGCATGTTTCATTAGATAGACCATCTAACATCATGGTACTATCTTACTACACAATAAAAATCAATTATACCAAGCATGTTTCATAAGATAGCCCATCTAACATCATCTAACATCATAGTAATTACTTATTACACAATAAAAACCAATTATACCAAGCATGTTTCATAAGATAGACCATCTAATATCATAGTACTATCTTACTACACAATAAAAACCAATTATACCAAGCATGTTTCAATAGATAGACCATCTAAAATCATAGTACTATCTTACTACACCATAAAAACCAATTATACCAAGCATGTTTCAATAGATAGACAATCTAACAGCACAGTACTATCTTACTACACAATAAAAACCAATTATACCAAGCATGTTTCATTAGATAAACAATCTAACATCATAGTACTATCTTACTACACAATAAAAACCAATTATACCAAGCATGTTTCATTAGATAGACAATCTAACATCATAGTACTATCTTACTACACAATAAAAACCAATTATACCAAGCATGTTTCAATAGATAGACCATCTAACATCATAGTACTATCTTACTACACCATAAAAACCAATTATACCAAGCATGTTTCAATAGATAGACAATCTAACAGCACAGTACTATCTTACTAGACAATAAAACCAATTATACCAAGCATGTTTCATAAGATTAACAATCTAACATCATAGTACTATCTTACTACACAATAAAAACCAATTATACCAAGCATGTTTCATTAGATAGACCATCTAACATCATAGTACCAAATTTCTACACAATAAAAACCAATTATACCAAGCATGTTTCATTAGATACACCATCTAACATCATAGTACTATCTTTGTACAAACATGTTTAATTAGAAAGACCATCTAACATCATAGTACTATCTTTCTACGCAATAAAAACCAATTATACCAAGCATGTTTCATTAGACAGACCATCTAACATCATAGTACTATCTTTCTACACAATAAAAACCAATTATACCAAGCATGTTTCATTAGATAGACCATCTAACATCATAGTACTATCTTTCTACGCAATAAAAACCAATTAAACCAAGCATGTTTCATTAGATAGACCATCTAACATCATAGTACTATCTTACGTCGCAATAAAAACCAATTATACCAAGCATGTTTCATTAGATAGACCATCTAACATCATAGTACTATCTTTCTACACAATAAAAACCAATTATACCAAGCATGTTTCATTAGATAGACCATCTAACATCATAGTACTATCTTTCTACACAATAAAAACCAATTATACCAAGCATGTTTCATTAGATAGACCATCTAACATCATTGTACTATCTTTCTACAAAATAAAAACCGATAATACCAAGCATGTTTCATTAGATAGACCATCTAACATCATAGTACTATCTTACTACACAATAAAAACCAATTATATCAAGCATGTTTCATTGGATACACCATCTAACATCATAGTACTATCTTTCTACACAATGATAACCAATTATACCAAGCATGTTTCATTAGATACACCATCTAACATCATAGTACTATCTTTCTACACAATAAAAACCAATTATACCTAGCATGTTTCATTAGATACACCATCTAACATCATAGTACTATCTTTCTACACAATAAAAACCAATTATACCAAGCATGTTTCATTAGATACACCATCTAACATCATAGTACTATCTTTCTTCAAAATAAAAACCAATTATACCAAGCATGTTTCATTAAATAGACCATCTAACATCATAGTACTATCTTTCTACACAATAAAAACCAATTATACCAAGCATGTTTAATTAGATAGACCATCTAACATAATAGTACTATCTTTCTATATATTTACACAATAAAAACCAATTATACCAAGCATGTTTCATTAAATAGACCATCTAACATCATAGTACTATCTTTCTACACAATAAAAACCAATTATACCAAGCATGTTTAATTAGATAGACCATCTAACATAATAGTAATTAGATAGACCATCTAACATAATAGTACTATCTTTCTACACAATAAAAACCAATTATACCAAGCATGTTTCATTAAATAGACCATCTAACATCATAGTACTATCTTTCTACACAATAAAAACCAATTATACCAAGCATGTTTCATTAGATAGACCATCTAACATCATAGTACTATCTTTCTACACAATAATAACCAATTATACCAAGCATGTTACATGAGATAGGCCATCTAACATCATAGTACTATCTTTCTACACAATAAAAACCAATTATACCAAGCATGTTTCAAAAGATAGACCAACTTATATCATAGTACTATCTTTCTACACAATAAAAACCAATTATACCAAGCATGTTTCATTAGATAGACCATCTAACATAATAGTACTATCTTTCTACACAATAAAAACCAATTATACCAAGCATGTTTCAAAAGATAGACCAACTAATATCATAGTACTATCTTTTTACACAATAAAAACCAATTATACCAAGCATGTTTCATTAATTAGATAGACCATCTAACATCATAGCACTATCTTTCTACACAATAAAAACCAATTATACCAAGCATGTTTCATTAGATAGACCATCTAACATCATAGTACTATCTTTTTACACAATTAAAAGCAATTATACCAAGCATGTTTCAAAAGATAGACCATCTAACATAATAGTACTATCTTTCTACACAATAAAAACCAATTATACCAAGCATGTTTCAAAAGATAGACCAACTAACAAATTCAGTAATTTTTTCATTTGTAAAGGGGCATAACTCTAGAAAAGTAATAGTAACACCATCAAAATTTGAATTTCATCTGTATTTTGTTGCAATAAGAATTGTGTATAAGTTTTATAACATTAGGTTGAGGGAAACTTAAGTTTGAGAAAGAAAACGACGAACAATTCAGCAATTTTTCAATATGTTAACAAGCATACATTTATTTTTGGCATTGCACAAGTCATGTCTTCTTTGACTGTTCATGACGTTGAAATACTAAATCTCTGGGATCTGTTTTAGTTGATTTTAGTCTCTGATGCATGATTTTTTTTTAATTAATTGTTTTTGGCTTTTCAGTAACTAAGAGTACTCTCAAATCGTACTTTCTTGTTTATTTGACCTGTTGATACTATTTGTAATGCTCTTTAGTTATTTAATGTTTACTTATTCAGGGATGTAACTGGTCTATATACCAGCTTTGATAAGTGTTTGATAGTACTATACATTTTCTCTAGAAAGGTTAAAGTTATGCCACTAAAATTCAAACTTGATCCGTGTTTTGCGTAATAAGCATTGTGTATAAGTTTCAAACATTTGGTCGAGTCAAACTATAACATCCATAGCTAAGGCTGCGGCATAAAAATGTTGGTTATCCCCATTATTATTCAATCTATTGATAACTTACGTTACTATCCTTATAAATCTATCTATAATCAGCTTGCATGTTAAATAGTCTAGAGCTGTTCCATTGAATTCGTCTTCTTTTTCTGTTTCTTGAGGAAGTTAAATCAACCTGTTCAGTCACTATAAAGTGTTACAATTCATATTTAGACGCAACACATAAATAGTGACCAAAAAGGTACCGCAATCTCAGGATGAACGCTTAAATAAAAAAAAAATATGAACACACCTCTTATGTCTCACCCCGCAACATTCTGTATGTATGTTTCTATCCCTAGTCAGGAGTCGGTCATTCAGTGGTTGTCCTTTGTTTATGTGTTACATATTTGTTTTTGATAGATTGGACTGTTAGATCTCTCGTTTGAATTGTTTTACAATGTCATTTCGGGGCCTTTTATAGCTGACTATACGGTATGGGCTTTGCTAATTGTTGATGGCCATACTGTGCCCTATAGTTGTTAACTTCTGTGTCATTTGATCTCTTGTGGAGAGTAGTCTCATTGGCAATCATACCACATCTTCTCTTTGACATAAAATATTTTAACCTTCGTTCTAAAAAACACATGTCCAAAACTGGAATATGATTTGATTGCGTTAAAGATCTGAACACAGACAGAAACACTAACATGACTAAATCCATATATTTTTGTTCAAGCATAATTGATTTGAAGTCATACTCTCCTCGTACATACTTGAATTTAACACGAGATGGATTGTATGAATAAATGATATCATTATTTTGAAACTTTCGGATGCACAATTAAATTTCCTAATGGTGCACATGCGCAGAAGCGTAACCAATTTGATTAAGATTAACCCGAATAATCCAGTTGTTTCATTCGGATTATTCCAATTATTAATGTATCAAAGGCAATTATAACAACAATCAGTGAGAATTATTATTATGACCTATTAATGCTCCAAAACAAGCCATTAACTTTTAATTATTTTCATGTGTTTTCGTGAATTTCGAGAATTTATACCATTTAAATATCTGAAAAGGTTTATTTAACTTAAATACCCATAATATTAATATTTTAGTATTATGCGTCCTTGATAAAAGTAAGGAGAACGAACCCAGGGCCTTACTGCTGATTAATGTTGATGTTTGAGTTCTTTTATATACGTTATAATATGAATATACCCAATAATCTAGAAAACTTGAAATAAAAACATAATCAACCTAGTTGTTTTATACTCATCTAAAATAGATATTTTTCAAAGGTCTTTTTTATTTTTTTACCGTACACCTTTTACATTTATTGACATTATAATAAAAATCATAAAAATTTATGAATTACAATTAATATATATCTTTATTTTTATTTCTTATATACATGATAAATATATTTTTTATTGGGGCCGGATCGATTTTACATATGGGATGGATCGACGTTGGGCCGGATCGACTTGGGCCGGATCTACGTGGGGCCAGATCGACCCAAAAGCTTATTCTTGCTGTGACACTTTCCTGTCACAGAAAGGGATCAAGGCAAGAAATAAAATAGCCTTTCATGACTTCACAAAAATAACATATTTTATATTTTTCCAGCACCAGCAATAATTTTATCCCTCTATACAGGTATAAACACCATATAGAGGGTTTGTTCCCAACCGGATAAATAAAACTTAGATATGATGTCTTCTCCTTGTACATTTTTTGTACTTAGCTACAAAAGGACAGCAGGAGTCTACATGCCAGTTTGTAGAATTTGAAGCGTTTTACGTTTTTGTGGTTTTATCATAGAGTATTGACCCTTTGACTGCCATGGCATTGAAAAACGTTTTACCTTTGACTGCTAAGAATCGGCCTGGCTTCGAACTTTATCAAACAGCGCCATGGCAACCCTGACAACAATTGATAACGTCACGCTATTCTGCATGGTACCTGTATATGATTGCTCGTGTGATGACACCACAGTATGTCTGCTTCGTTCATTTATCACTCTCAAGTGTCGAATGTTTTTACTGTATTTGTGTTTTTTTTATATTTGATCAGTCTTTTAATTGGTGTTAATTGCAATTTATTAGTATTTGTAAAAACTGATAGCCTCATTGACTTTAATGGTATTCAGAAAATCTGTGCCACATGGCCAATATTTTGGCCTTAAAGTTATTTCTCAAAAATGCCACGGCCCATTTTAAATCGTTTGTGTTGTATGAAATAAACCATAATTAGTTATGGTGACAACACCAGTGTTTAGTTTAAAATATTTAACGGTTTTACTTCGATTGACATCAGAAGAAGTGTGACGTCTTTTGCATCACTTTTAAATTCACGACAGGCTCCTGTTCTAGAACAAACTCTATGTGTAATATGCTTTATTAAACTCAAATGTTTGGATTTGTGTATCAAATTCCATTGTCAAACTTTTGAAGAAGAAAATAAAAACAATAAAAAAACTTCGGGCTTTGGAAAAGTTTTCTGATTTTGTTCTACATGCCTTTAGTTTGTATAATATCAAACATCGTCACAGCAAATAGGTATTTCGTCAATTTTGGTAAATGATAGAGCGAGAATATAAATTTATTTGTGAAAATTGCCACTGTGTGAAATTAAGTTCCTACAATTACAGACAGGCAAATTTTCTTTGTCTTGTTTTACTTTTTAGTTGATGATAAAATTGAAAATGGAAATGGGGAATATGTCAAAGAGACAAGAACCGTACCAAATATGTTAAAGGATGGCTTCTTAAAGTCAAGTGGCAAATAAATATGCATATATTAAGGACGTGAACATGCCACTTCTTCATTTACCAAGACCTAATTCTGATTTTTTGAAAAGAACATTTAAATATTCTGGTCTTATTACCTGGAATAATTTACCAAATAATATTAAAGAAATAGATAATTTAGATACATTTATGACCAACTGTTCAAACTATTTTTCTAACTGAACAGAATAAAGATGCATGAAACTAATGTATTTCTTTTTCTTCTTCTACTGAATGCATATGTGCTTATTTAACTGTATTATGTATTTTATATTGTATGTATTTTTGTACGTTTTTTATTTGTATTGATAGTTTTTGAAGATTAACATGTAATTGTTAAATGTTTTACCTTCGTTAAATAAAGAATTTTATTATTATTATGTAAACAATCGCCATATTGCTTTGTGACGTATTGGAATCCACAACAATATATATATTTTCGAATAACAGCCACTTTAACTCACTTTGTAACTACGATGTACACCTTATCTACTAATATATATAAATAACGTCACATAATCTGTATATCTGTGTGGACCTAATCTACCATGTACCTATCTGATCATGTGACATGAATATTAATACACAAATTCTTGTTCAAATGTATAATTCCATAATATTTAAATAAACACAATTTCTTTTATGGTTGTGAAAATATTGAAGTTTCAAATATTAAACTCATGCAACACACATTATTTACATTTACCACAATTGATATTCTTTACAAAACAAAATCGAATAATACTGCATTCTTTTATACTAAATAAAATATCTGATATATAGATTCACTTACGTTTGCATGCAGTTTATTCACATTCGAGAGATATTTTCCTTTTCGTGTTTCAACACATCATCTCATTGTCAACTCATTGTCAACATTGATGTAAACAATCGCCATATTGCTTTGTGACGTATTGGAATTTCCACAATAATATATATATATATTTGATTCACAGCCACTTTAACTCGCTTTGTAACTAGGATGTACACCTTATCTGCCAATATATTTAAATGACGTCACATAATCTGTATATCTGTGTGCACCTTATCTACTATCGTGTCTATCTTATCACGTGACATGAATATTAATACACAAATTCTTGTTCAGATGTTAGATTCCATAATATTTAAATAAACACAATTTCTTTTATGGTTGTGAAAATATTGAAATTTCAAATATTAAATTCATGCAACACACATTATTTATATTTACCACAATTGATATTCTTTATAAAACAAAATCGAATAATACTGCATTCTTTTATACTAAATAAAATATCTGATATATAGATTCACTTACGTTTGCATGCATTTTATTCACATTCGAGAGATATTTTCCTTTTCGTGTTTCAACACATCATCTCATTGTCAACTCATTGTCAACATTGATGTAAACAATCGCCATATTGCTTTGTGACGTATTGGAATTTCCACAATAATATATATATATATTTCGATTCACAACCACTTTAACTCGCTTTGTAACTACGATGTACACCTTATCTACCAATATATTTAAATGACGTCACATAATCTGTATATCTGTGTGCATCTTATCTACTATATGTATGATAACTTTTTAATTTACAGTAATTTTTGGGCCGAATAAGGGCCTTATTGCTCCTACTCCTTTGATTGGTTAAGTTCCAATGATGGTTATTTTCTTGTATGCAATCAAATGTTATGTTAAATTTTTTCTATAGTACTGGACAGGATAAAACTTTACTCATGCCAAGTATATCTTTATTTGTAACAAAGATAAATTCTGCACATTTTTTCTAAAAGTGCAAATTTAACAAAGACTATGGGCGAGTTGTTGTCGCTTTTACACATTCCCCATTTCCTTTTACAATTTTAATAGGGAAAAATCAATGGTGGTATTACACCTAGAGCAAATCTGACATGTGTGGGTAATCTTCTTTCTATGAAACTACTGAGACACATTTAACCATACTTGACCATAATAATTAATATGTTTTTTCTTTAAAAAATGTATCAGATGACCCCACCTTCCAACCCTCATGGCCCACATGAATAAAAATGGAACATAGGGGTAAAATGCAGATTTTTGTATATATCTCTGAAACTAAACCATTTGGAGCAAATCAGACAGGGGGCAGTTGATGGTTTTCTCAGAGCATGGGTCCTGTGTAATTTCGAGGAGAAGATTTTTTAAAAGTTAACGGACATTTAATATGGACAACAGACAACAAGTGCTGCCCATTGGACCAAGATCGTTTTTAACCCTTAAAGTACACCACTTACCATTTTGTGTACAACATCCCAGGAAATTAATAATATTTTCATGGCATCCTATTAATTTCATCACTTCCATTTCTTGCATTAAATCTGTCAATTCTCTATCGGTTGCATCCTCTAAAATATCTAAATAATATTGACAATTATTAATGGATAAAACCATTGGTCACATTCAAAGAATACTGTGGATTCATTCATTTTCATGGATTGCTTAAAACTTGCATAATCGTGGATATTTGATTTTGTAATTTTTCCAATCTCTGTATTCAAAGCCTATTCAAAATATGTTATTCAATGAACATTTGAATTCAATGTTCACCTGTACCCACGAAAATTGGTATCAAACTAATGTTAATGAATCAAAAGTAATTTGTCCCAACCCAGGACTATATGTCCCCATTCAAAAACATTGATCAGGAACCCTCCCCTTGCAGTGGCATAGCTTGCATGTATGCTCAGATGCTCAAGCATCCACATCATTTTGACAAAACAAAAATAAAAAAAACAGCAGTTTAACTCGGAAGTATCAAAATGTAACAAGGCTGAGGATATGAGGATAACATCCAGTCATTTTCGAAGCAGTATGCCTGGTCTTTCATTTAGGATAATTTAGTTTGATACATGAATCGCAGAATAGTGTTTCAAGTTAACTTTTCTTCGTATAAATAGTCTATGTAGATCCAATATTCCCCGCCATGCACATTACATGTCATATTTTATCTATCAAAGGCCAAGGAACAAGGGAATAACTAAAAAAAACTTTTATTTCTTTTTCTTTTTTATTTTTAATATCTAAAAAGAAATAAAAGCTTCACAGCAAATGAAATGGGATTTCCATTACAATTTATATTTCAAAGGGACATTACTAGTTAAAAATATTTGATTACGAATTATTTTCAAAATTGTCAAAGACATTGCTTAATCTGACATGAATTGTACACATGAGAGTGCTAACAATACCGGACGATCGGACGCCCGGTATTTTTATGTCTCCTGCATGCGTTTAGCTCAGTAATAAAAAATCAAAGGTTGTAGACTCAAATTCCTGGAAAGAGAAGTCACTTCAGTTCCTATACTCAGAAGTTCCTAAATTATACAGAAGTGCCGCTGTAATGGAGTCCGTTTAAACGGTTTTTGATATGTCAAATAGAAGATTGGGGGGGAAACTTTACATCAAATATTTATGAATTGAATGATGGTAGTTTCAAGAAAACAATAAAATTTGGTTAAAAATATAAATATATGAATTGGTGGGTATTTTGAATTTAAACAAAAATCTAACTAGTGTCGGATTCTGGGGGAGTACATGTGCTTAAATAAAAAATATTTTCTGCACAAAAAGGTCCAAAACATTTTTCGGCTCGCTCGACTCGGCAAAACATCCACATCATTTCAACCCTGGCTACGCCACTGCCTTGGATCCCCAATAGAACAAGCAGAGCTTGCATTGCTCACAAGTTTGTTTTTTTGCTTAAATCTTTCATCAATGACTGTTTTTGCTTTTCAATTTATATTTAATAATAAGAGGCTTACAAATGCCAATACAATGTTCATTGTATCTGTCATATTTTCATTAAAAGCAAATAAATGCATTTTACCCATTTGTTCCATTTTGACCATAGTGTCTTTGTTTCTTGAAGTACAAGGAAATAAAATACAAATTTATACTAAATTCATTTGTGAAGGTTTATATAGTTAAAAAAAAAATAAAACAACTTGTGTAATTTTCCTTAAAGGTCAATAACTCCGTAACGGGTCAATTGACAATTTTTGTCATAAAAAACATTTTTGAAGATGTTACTTTGCTGAACATTTTTTGCTGTTTACAGTTTATCTTTATCTTTAATTAATTTCATACAAAAACTAAAAAAAATCCTTAAAATAACCAATTTAGTGGCAGGAACCCAACAATGGCAGCCATGTTTGTCGATGGATCAAAACTTCGGATACAATTTATAAGCAAGATACCAGATAATTATGGAAATTTTTTTTTGTTAAAGTTTGAAATCTTTGGCCCAGTAGTTTCAGAGAAGGTTTTTTGAAATAGTTAACAACAGATGATGATGGACGCCAAGTCATTAGTGATAACATAAGCTCAAATGGTTATAGCTAACAAGAATGTGTCCCCAGTACATGAATAGCCCATCCACACTATCATTTTCTATGTTCAGTGGACCTTGAAAATGGGGGAAAATTTCTAGTTTGGCATAAAAGTTACAAAGATTATAAAATAGAAAACATGAGCCCTAAGTTTCAAGTTGATTGGACTTCAACTTCATCAAAAACTACCTCTACCAAAAACTTTAACCAATCCTTTAACCTGAAGCCGGACAGACAGACGGAAGGACAAACGGACGGAAGAACGAACCAATGGATGGACAGATGAACAAATGGACAGACAAAAGAATGAATGAATGGACGCACAGAACAGAAAACATAATGCACCAAAATGGGGCATAATAAATGGGACATTAAAATGGGTTTTAATCGATCCTACAAACTATCCATGTTTATGTAATAAGGAGTACTGTCTTTTGGTATGTATAACGAACACATTTACATTTATACCCTGTGTGTTATACATGACTACAAATATTTTCTTAGTTTTTTTTCAGGTCCAAAATTGGACCAAGAAATTTCCAATTGAAGTGAAAAGTAAGGATTTTTTTTGCTCAAACCTTGATTGTTTTTTATGTGTTATAATATTAATATTCTTGATTTGTCATGTTTTATTCAAATAAAATACATTTTATATCTTTGTTGTTACGTTTTTCGTGTAAATTTGTCAATATATTTTGCAATCCGGAAATTTGCCAATTGTCTTAATATTGAAGACACAATAAAGCTTTTGTTATTGGTAAAATCAGCCTAGAGTTGTGTTCCTTGTTGTCATAACTGATTGTTTTGTATGTGAAGAGTTGAAGAAAAGTGTATGAAAATTGAATAAACAACACTCATTTTGAAAAGATAAACCATATAATATATCAGGTGATCACAAGTCATGTTGGTCAGTCATGTGATATAATATTGTAAAGTGATGATTTATTCTATGAGAAGTTTATTTTTATAAATATGTTTTTACTTTGTAACTTTTCAACTTTTAAACAACTGTTTAAAACCTTTCAAGAAATTATGATTGAAAACATGATTATCACATAATTGTAACCTGAACAAATTTAATTAGGAACAAGGTCAACCTGACACTGATTTGTTTTGACATTCATTAGACCTGGGGTTGAAGTCATAAAACTTTGCTCAGTGCTTGGAGCACAAAAATCTTGCTCAAAACATAAAATCCAGCATTTTGATTGGTTTTTATTTGTTTAAGTACAAAAAACTGACTCAAATATTTATTACTTCAAGGCCTGTTGATTGAGGTGGGATAATCCAGATTAACAGCTAGAATCATCAAACAAAAAATAAAAGTATTGAGATTTTAACAATTCATTACAGCACTAATGACATTAATTGATTTGTAATTATTTTATTGTTTGAATCAGAACATTAATTGGATATTTATAATCTTGTCCTTTATACTCAAACAATTCATCCTTTTAACTGTGATTTTCAAAAAATTATCAAAGTTCAAAGCCCATAATTATAGCAAAAATGAGCCAAGCGGAACAAAACTGAAACTTAACAATTCCTAGTTGTGGAATTAGGGAATGACAGAATGATGGAATGACGGAATGACAGAATTACGGAATGACCGAATTACGGACATGGATAAAACTATTTGGCATCGACATCTTTGTTGCGGGCCATATTCGTTGCAGGGCCATAACAATGCAAATTTTTCAATAAAGATAAAAAAGATGGAAAAAATTCAATTCTTATTTCCCAAAATTTTATGCTTGTCTAATAAAAAAAGAAAACCTAACATAAATCCAGTTTTCATTAATACTATTTGATTTTTGATCTAAAATATATAAGTAAATTTTACCCTTCAACATCTTGACTGCTATGGCAGTTGTTGGAGCTTTATTTAAACCAACAGTTTCTGCTTTAAAAACTTTACCAAATGCTCCTTCCCCAAGAGGTTCACCAAGTGATAACCTATAACAATAAATAAATTATTTCATCTCATATTCATTTAGATATTGAGATACTGATTGATGTAACCATATATCATTGTATATATATAACTAAATAAAATTCTAATAGTTGTACACATTTTCTTAGATATAAGAAGATATGGTATGAGTGCCAATGAGACAACTCTCCATCCAAATGATTATTTATAAAAGTAAACCATTATATGTCAATGTACGGCCTTAACACAGAGCCTTGGCTCACACTGAACAACAAGCTATAAAGGGCCCCAAAATTACTAGAGTAAAACCATTCAAACGGGAAAACCAACATTCTAATCTATATAAAACCAGAGGCTCTAAAGAGCCTGTGTCGCTCACTTTTGTCTATGTGAATATTCAAGGACATGACAAAATTGTGTTTTGGTGATAACTAAGATTTATGAAAAATGGTTAAATATTGACTATAAAGGGCAATAACTCCTAAAGGGGTCAACTGACCATTTCGGTTATGTTGACTTATTTGTAAAACTTACTTTGCTGAACATTATTGCTGTTTAGTTTATCTCTATCTATTATAATCATGATAATATTCAAGATAATAACCAAAAACAGCAAAATTCAGGGGCAGCAACCCAACAAAAGGTTGTCCGATTCATCTAAAATTTTTAAGGCAGATAGATCTTGACCTGATAAACAATTTCACTCTATGTCAGATTTGTTCTAAATGCTTTGGTTTTTGAGTTATAAGCCAAAAGCTGCATTTTACCCCTATGTTCTATATTTAGCCCTGGCGGCCATCTTGGTTGGTTGGCCGGGTCACTGGACACAATTTTTAAACTAGATACCCTAATAATGTTTTGGCCATGTTTGGTTAAATTTGGCCCAGTAGTTTCAGAGGAGAAGATTTTTATAAAAGTTAACGACGATGGATGACGGACGCCAAGTGATGAGAAAAGCTCACTTGGACCTTCGGGCCAGGTGAGCTAAAAACAAGAAACGAGAAACACATATAAATTATATAAACAAACTACAACTACTGTACATCAGATTCCTGACTTAGGACAGGTGCAAACATTTGCAGTGATGGATTAAATGTTTTAATGGGTTAAACCATTTATTACTAATGATTTACAATTTTCAGTGTTTTTGAACAATTTTGTACCGAGACACATGTTTTTTTTTATCTAGGTAATGTGAGAATGTTATATTTGCTCTTTTAAAAAATTACCAGAAAATCAAGTTTCTCACATTGTATTGCATGATCAGACCTCTACAATAACATTTTTTTCAACTTGTTTAGGAGGACTTTGCATTATAAGTTGATTCAAGGAACAAAAGAAATTTAAAACAATAGAACAGAAGTTAGTTTTATATCTTTTGAAATATTTTTCAAAAATTATGAGTCAAGAAAAACTGAAACTAGTCATGTCACAGAACTTAGGATCTACTTTTTAACAATGCCAAGTCAAATCAGACTTGCATATGAGGCACCGTCTGATAGGCATGTCAATGTAAATTCATTGGATTTGTATCTTGTTTTTATTTTAAAGTCGAATTTTTTGTCAGCTTTTTCCAGTTTTATCCATTTCATACAGTAAGTACAGAGTGAGTCATGGATGATATTACGACACTCATTCCAATTTATAATTGACTGGGGAAGATAATTAGGTCCTTTACTGAGGAATTATTTTAACTCTCAGTCTTGAAATATGTTAAGATCTCCTGTTATAACATGGGAAATTGGTCCATAAATGTATTTGGAATTACTGCAATTACATGAAGTAGGTGTATTTTCACTGATATTAAAATCTTTACACAATTGGCTATAATTTAACACAAATTTCCATGTAGATTTCTTGTAAATATAACAAATAAGAGGGAGCTCAGTATTATCAAAATATCCAGGAATTTGTTCTTTAACAGAATGGTTGTTAAAAATACCAGCAATATTTACAAAATCAAAACCTTTATTGACATACTTTATTTTAATAAAATGTTTTTTATGATCTTCAGGACGATCAATTTTAGGAAACAGTTTAGAATAACAATATGCCATTATAATTTGAACAATTTCGTACTTAGGACTGCTATATGAAATTGTGTTGCAATCCTCTAAAATTTTATTTAACTTATTAATCGGTAATGAACAGAGCTTTGTTAACAGATAATGTCTGCTGTTGTTTTTTGAAATAGAAATTAGGTCCGAAATATTGGTGTGATTGGTCCGAAATTTTCTTTGATTGTGATTTTTTCTTTGACCATGAGAATGTTTTTTTTTTCGAACAGTTTTAGAAACAATATCCAAAATGTTAACAGTATCGGTTCTTGATATTTTTTAATCTAATTTCATTCAATTATTTTCCGTGATTGTACAAACTTTGAATGAGATTCACCAGGCTGCTTATTTACTTCTTCCAAAGGTTGAACTGCTAAATATTTGATAAGATGACTGTGCTTCTTAAGGTGTTGATAAATGATACTTTTGAATTTATTGGGTTATTTTCTTGAGTGCGTTTAGATAAATATCGACCAGTTTAACCTACGTACTGAATACCGCATCCTGGTTTGTTTCATGTGAGTAAATAAATAAGACTGTTTGTTTTTCAAGTTATATCAGTTTCAAATTTTAAAGAAAATGAGCGACCATTAAGTGTGGACCTTACCGTATTGTTGGTGGAAAGACAGGGACATGTTACTCATTTTTTGGCATGACACTTATCGATAGAAGGGTAACCACGTTTTTATTTTTAAAAATGTTAGCGATGGTAGTATTTTTAGATAGGCGATTTTGAAGATTGAGACGTGAAATTACCCTTTGAACGGGTTAAGTATTTAATATTTTTCCATTTCTAAGCTTCCTATTTGTTTTTTGTTTGTGAATTATATTAGAAAGGAGCAAAGACTGGTGTCCAGAATATGAACCAGCATACAATGAATTAAGTTATGAAAAAATGATAAATCTGTTCAGCTAAAGATGTCAAACGCTATCTGTATTAATTACCCAAAAAAGATAGGGTATATCAGGGTAGCGACTGACGTCTGACTAAATATTCTCGCTCGGACACACACTCCATAATCTAGTTTATTATAAGAGCATATAAACCTGTTAAATTAAATTAATATTGATACAGCTTTTACTTGTCTGACCTTTTTATCCTCCAGTACAAGACAATCAGACAAGTGTTATTGTTGAGCCCTAATGATTCCAGTATATATATGAGAAAATGTTAAACCTTGGAAAAAAAGAGTTTTTGGAAAAACTTCTTGTTATATTTCATACTACAGTGGTTACAATATCTATTGAATTCATCTGAAAATTGATACAACCAATCAAATATCAGGTCATTATACAGCTTTTAACCAAAGAAACAATCTGGATGTCAGAAACAGTGAGCAATGCTATTTGTGGGTCGACAGATATAAGTTAAAATGTTGTAATGAGTCAATATATAAAATTATGTCTTTACAGTATGATAACTTTCATGGAATGGTCAATGTTATGCTTTAACTTACTGTTCCCGTCTAAATTCCCAGTGTTTGTCCAGAGGGAGATCATACTCTGACATCATGGTCAAATTAGATGACAAGCGTCTTCTTGGACCAGGTTCAATTCTGATTGTGGGTAAAACAAATGGTTGTGTACCATCATAAGATTTGTATGGATGGTAATTCTCATTCTGGAATTGATGCAAAACATTCTGATATGAAATTAAAATGTATACCTGTTTCAAATTTGTGTGCAAATCCATGTCATTTTTTTAATTATCATGATTTTGTAATAGAAATAAACATCATAAAAGTTTGAAGAGCACACAGACTATCGCTAATAATAAATGAAGCAAGTCCAGATGCAAAGCTGTTATAAATATTCAAATCTAAAATTGACAAAAACTTCCTTAAAACTAAATTAGATTCTGTCTAGATTGAATATCTCTATTTTCATAATCTAAACATTACTGATGAACATTTAATGAATCTCCTTTTAAAATTTAAAATCAGATCTCCAGGCAGAGAAAATATGGCTAGATAATTGGTTGTTTTTAATTTGCTGCTAGGGTATTTGGTAATAACAGAGACATACATGTATAATACATTATATGTCTATGGGATAACATAGTTTGCATTTCATCAAATTATAAAAATTTAGAATTTTCAAAGACAAACATACTTATACTTAGGTATTCCATTGGTTTAGATAGAAAACAAGCCATAAATATCGTATTTGATTTCATTAAGACATTTGTCTTTGAGGTTCAGTACTATAACTGTTCAATGTTTTCAACAGCATCAAATTAAAGTCTTTTTTTTTACATCTTAATCCATTGTCAGTATTTCACTTTTAATCATCCAGACGTGTGTCTTAAACTAGCTAGTTGATGACCAGGTAATTGCCAATAATTTGTTATTGCTGTATATATAGTCTAATAATAAACACCTTCATTGATTACTCAAAGCTATTTACCTTACGACACAAAAACAAGAAAAAGAAATGGTGACCTTCTGTTTTTACAGACTTTTCCGATATCAATTTCGAGTTTCTCAAGAGTTTTACCCTGTCAGTTTTAATTCTGTAAACAAAAATGTTTACTGAAACTTTTTCGATGTTGACATTTTCAAAAGTTGTAGATTTCAAATTTTAATGGGAGGGATGGAAGAGGGTCTGAAAAACAAGAGATTTCGACTCCCATCGGAAGAATCACATGTATGACATACAAAATTTAATTATTACACAATACAAACTAGACTAAGTGAAATCCCTGGCCACACTTCACTCTGAAACTGTTTTATAGCAAAGTCAATGTTGGATTTCTTTGACAGACACAAATGATGCCCCTGCAGATGCAAAGTCTTATTTAAAAATAACTGTCTAACACTTTACCTTAAATATGACAAAGGTAAATTATATTATCACCCAAAAGAGCAAATATAAATAAGAATCAAAATCCTGACCCCATGCACAAAAAATGGAAAAACCACCAACTAAGTGAACACTTCCTAGCTTAAAACTGTAGGACAATTATCTGTATGCGAGCTCCCCTTATGCAAGTAACTACTACAAAAAATGATTAAGAGCAAATATTAAACAAAATCAAAACCCTGACCACATGTACACCTTCAATACATGTACAAAGACTACAAACAGACATCAGAGTGAAAACTTCCTAGAATTCAAACTGTAGGAGGAGTTAAGTGGAATAACTGTAAACCCATAATGGGAATGACATACAGAGAGACACTGACAGGGGTAAAATAATATGACGTTATAGTTGTGGCGGCATTAAAAGAATTAATTTTTTAAGAAAAAACTGTACATTTCCAATTTTCATGATGCCAAACCTCCTATTTTTATGACAGTCTATAAAAAATTTATTGATAATGATGTAATCGAAAATTGATAATTAAATTCTCCAAACGATTAAATCATTTTTATGTGAATATTTTGCTCTAAGACATATTATTTCTTGGTGAAAAACAAACATTTCTCATTCTTATCTAAGCCTTTATCTAAAACTGTTAGCCAGGCAGTCTGGTAATATCTACCAAGTGGAATAGAAATCAAGCAACCATACCATCCAGCATTATCTTTTGTTACATTCTTTATTGTCAGTATTTCTGGGTGACTTAAATTCACCATGGATTGCTAAAATATCAAATAAAACAGCATTAGAGGATGAGTATATAAAACATTGAAAAGCAAAATTTTCAAAAAAGTGAACTAAGACAATAAATTATAAAAAAAGTGAAAAAAGAAGAAAATATTTCAATAAACTAGACAATTAGAATCACATTATTTTCTTAAGTCACTTGAGATTTGTCATGCAGTCAGTTTTTTAAATATACACATGTATATATACTATTGTATAACACTTTTTAACAGCAAGATAAACTTATCAACAGACAATAAGAAATTAAATTTAAAGAAACATTCACATCAAGATCATTCAGACACACCATATCTGTAAACATTTCATGACTCAGTGAGACATTTTTCAAGAGACATACATTTTGGTGTGAAAATCCCAATTCAACCTTCTACTTGAGGTATTAATAAGTTGAAGTTATGAAATAACTGTTTCACAAATGATATCGGATATGTTCCTTATCTTGTTACTACAATCCCCTTCCCTTTCATGAATGTGACCTACCAAATTAGACTATTTACCGGACTTGTTATTACATAAGCAACATGACGGGTGCGACATGTGGAGCAGAATCTGCTTACCATTCCGGAGCACCTGAGATGACCCCCAATTTTTGATGGGAATCGTGTTGCTTATTCTTTATTTTCCTATGTTGTGTCATGTGTTCTATTGTTTGTCTTTTTTATTTTTAGCCAGGTGCATGTTGTCAATTTATTTTAGTTGATTTATAAGTTTGACTGTTCCTCTGGTATCTTTCGTCACTCTTTTTTTTAAGTCTAGATTGACTATATAGATAAAGATAGAAAAATACTGGTCTTGGCCCGTAATTCCTAAACAGTTTGGACCATCACCACCAAAAATCAAAGAGCTGAAAGCTCTGGAGAAAAATGACGCCACTGTCTCTAATATTGGGATAGTTTTTATGCAAGTCTTGATTTTCACATACCGTAATTAGTTTAACAATGCAACATGTCTCGTAAGCATATAATTGATATTCGTATATGAGTGTGTGTGAAGTGAAGGTGCCAACTGGCTGGGTTTTTTTTTAAAGACAAATGAATAGGTCAAGACTACCTGAATTGTACAAATAAATACTGTAGAAAGGCTTCTATATTTCTCACTGGTACATAGGCTGAATCCGGGTCCGTTCGTGCCCATTCACGTTTGCGCCAACTCATGTTCGCCCCCTTTCACTTGCACACCCTACATGTTCGCAACTAATCTTAATTGGTTTTGTGTTTAATAACTCTGTAAGCAAGTGTTTTCTTATAAGTATAATTGTTGTCATTGTCTCAAAATAAAGTGAGACAGCATTTTTTTTTTGTGTTGAATAAATCTTAATCATGTTTTGGATAGCGTATTGTTAAAGATAATAATAATCCTTTCTAAATAAAGTGGTATTTTGTCAACGTTTTATTTAGCGTTGAATAACTCTTAATCATGTTTTGGTTATTGTATTGCTATACTTTGTTTCATTGACCTCTTTCATAATGAAGTGAGATTCTGACTAATTTTTTTTCTGTGTGTTGAATTAATTTTATCATGTTTTGGTTATAATAGTGGATTGCTATATTTTGGTTCCTATATTTTATTGTTTCGTTGTTTCAGATCAAAGGGCTTAAAAACAATTATCTTTTGTGTTTTTCCTTTAAAACCTTCAATGTTTTACTCATACCAAGTTATAAATACATTCAGTATTTACACCAAAGCAATTTAAAACAACAATCATGATTTTCCAATTATTCAACTTGAATTTGAATTAAAATTGGGCGCGAATGAGTAGAGTGCGAACGGACCTTGGGTGTGAACGTGTGAGGTGCGAAAGTGTATTGGGCGCAAACAGACCTGATACCACATAGTCTGAACCCCCTTCTCCCACAAAATATGAAGTAAATTAAAAACAAATTGTTCAGAGAACAATTGAAGTCTTTCCACTAGAAAAGATCTATTTTTATATTGAAATATGAAAAATCTGTTTAAAATGTTAGTTCCTATGGCTTTATGACGTCCTATTAACCTATGACCTTGACCTCAATTTCAAGGTCACAAACCATGGACCTTGAATCAAAATATCCTAGGTCTTTAATATGTTTGGTTAATGAGTACTACCACTTGACGCGTAATTTTAAATGTAAGATGGACAAAAACTCCCTTTTATTGTATGCGCAGCCTTTCAACCAAAATATACAAGTAAGGACATGTCGCAACTAATAATTTATGAAAAATTATTTGTCAAAATGTCATACAGTATTTGAAAAGAAGTGAAAATAAGCCAAAATCAAAATTTATAATATGACCTTGACCTTAGACATTGACCTCATTTTCATTTTTAGTACCAATGACCTCATGAAGACCCTAGGTCTCTATCAGTTATGGTTTACCAGTTGAAAATGCATATCGCTTGAATCAAATGAAAAAGGGGGAATAACTCTCATATGGAGTCCCCATAGAGCTAGGGTTCAAACGAATATTCTTATCCTAAATATGTAACGAGCAATTTGGTAAAATAAAATCTTTTACGGTTACGAAGGAGAGGTGGCCACAAGAAAAACAGTGTTTGGGGAGATAACTCTTACAACGTAATGTATTTTGTTATAATTAAATTTGATATATGTTTCATTATAATACTTTATTCTGATTGGCTAACTGCACATCACATGTTATTCCTCAAGCAATTGCATCACTCAATAAAACTTTTCATTCATGATAACACGTGGTCCCACAATAAAGTGCACAGATGAATTGAATAAAAAAGTTATAAAATTCGTGTTTTCATGATCCTAGCTAAAAAAAGTAATAAGTATTAAATGTTTCTTTTTGTAACCTCATAGGGTTGCAAAAGCGTTGACCGTGTGCACATTTTTAGAATGAAGCGCTTACGCTTACGCGCTTCATACAAAAAGTACTTCGGTCAACGCTTTTACACCTCAATGAATTTACAAAAAAAAAGCATTCAATACTTAAATGCAGTTGTAAATTTTTAAAGCAAATAGAGTTAATACTTACTTTCACTTTTTTGGATGTTCATGTACATTTTGTATGTATTTATTTTTCTCAACTACATGAATTTTTTGGTGTATTTTTAATGATATATATGAGTAGTCCAAATAATTATTACGTCTGGCAAGGCTTTTTAAATTTTATTCTGGGACACCTTCCTATGACCACAAGGCTATGTTAATTTTTTTCTGGGACGCCTTCTTACGAACGTCTTAGGAAGGCGTCCCAGAAAAAAATAAAATAGCCTTGTCAGACGTCATTATTATTTGGACTAATACATGAGATATTGGATATTTTTATGCATTATTTAACCAGTTGAGTCTTTTACAGGATTGTTTGTTTAATGCTGTTTAAACATTACTGAAAAAAAACCACCTTAAATTTGCTAATTATTTGGCATGAAAGTTTGATTTATTGAAAGGGACTCATAGTTTTCCATTTAATTTTAATAATTGTCTAATGGTTAAAACAATAGCTTCGTTGTTTACTTTTATACACAACAACATATTCACACTTTGGTTTCGTTGTTTACCTAATATTCACTATGTACTTGGTAACAGTTATTAATTAATTGAATAGAAAATATTATAATAAATATTATTGGAAGCCGAATTGACGTCAAATAGGTGCCGATTTGACTAGATGCCAATTTAACCAGGTGCCGACTTGACTTGTACGTTTCAATTCCTCTGCGATCGTTTGCGGTATTTTCTTGAGAAAACCTATTTTCCATCATCAAAGAGAAGAAGAAACTGCTTGAAATGATTCCCGAACGCTTCGTGATTGTTAAAATAAGTTTAATTCACTCAAAAAACAATTTTAAAACTTGCGATGTTTAAACAGGAAGTTTCAAAAGCACGTGTAAAAGAAGAAATTAACCGGTGAGAGTGGAAATCCGTACATAACATATATCACTATAGTACGACTTTTAAAGCAAAACAGTTTCATCCTTTTGTAAAACAGTCTTTAATATACCTATCACATTAATGTTTGAAGGGTCTTAAGCTTATTCAAACCATATAAGTCGGTATGAAACACCAAAACGGAATGATAATAACCGATTACGTTTTGTAGTTTACAAAATTCTGGACTGGTTCCTGTCAAACTACAACACTTTGTTCGACTGTAGTGGAATACAAACAGAAACCAGTTAGTTTGTAAACTGGTTCCTGGCTGATTACTACACAATGCTCATGCATATTAATGATAACACAAGCACATTCCAGTTTGTATTGAAATTAGTAAATACGAAACCAAGCGCGGTAGGCAGAGAAATCAGGTCGGCAGTTATGGAACAATGACTGCGTCATTTTCCAAAAAATCTGAATCTTCCTTTTGTGGTTTTAATATAACTAAAAAGTGTGTGAAGATTTATGGAATAATCATAAATAGTTTCTGAGATACGGCACAACATGTATTTTTAATAAACATGATCACTCTAAAATAAGATAAAGAATCATCACAAAAAAGTAAACAGATCTTCAGATTAATATAACTTACCACTGAACCATGAAAATGAGGTCAAGTTCAGATGACACCTGCCAGTTGGACATGTACACCTTACAGTCCTTCCATACACCGAATATACTAGCCATATTGCTTGTAGTATCTGAGATATGGACTTGACCACCAAAACTTAACCTTGTTCACTGATCCATGAAATGAGGTCGAGGTCAAGTGAAAACTGTCTGACAGACATGAGGACCTTTCAAGGTACGCACATATCAAATATAGTTATCCTATTACTTATAATAAGAGAGAATTCAACATTACAAAAAATCTGAACTTTTTTTTCAAGTGGTCACTGAACCATGAAAATGAGGTCAAGGACATTGGACATGTGACTGACAGAAACTTCGTAACATGAGGCATCTATATACAAAGTATGAAGCATTCAGGTCTTCCACCTTCTAAAATATAAAGCTTTTAAGAAGTTAGCTAACACCGCCGCCGCCGCCGTAGCCGCCGCCGCCGCCGTAGCCGCCGCCGCCGCCGGATCACTATCCCTATGTCGAGCTTTCTGCAACAAAAGTTGCAGGCTCGACAATTAGCATCCACAGATTTTATCAAAACATTATATGATTAGGCGTTGTTAATTAAAGTCTATTTTTGCTAATGAGAGTAATATTAACATGTCGGGATAAATTGAGTTATTTTGTGTTTTAGTATAAATATCGTTGCAAAATTTTGGAAGAGCAGTCACCCTTCGGAAACCCAAACTTGCACTGCTAAAGTCTATTATACTGGACCTGTAGGACTGACGATCAGTCTTCCAGTTGACTTTGTAGTGTTTGGACAAAAATGTATTTTTTGACTCCCCTTTTATTTTTGAGAATATTTTAAGATAGCAGTCAGTGTTCTGGAAGCGTAACCTCACACTACTCGTCATGCTCATGTCATTATACTAGACCTAAAAGATTGTTTTACCAGTCTACTAGTTGACTGTGCAGTGTTGAGACAAAATTTATCTCTGAATCATAATTTAATTTTAGAAAATACTTTTAAGACTTTTATATTTTGATTTTGAGATTAAGTTCATTTTATGATTTAGTAAATTTGGCATTTATTTTATATTTTACATTGTAAGGAGAAAATAGTTTTACTTTGGATTTTTTATTTTGAATTGATACTATGTACTTTAATTGGATTATTATTATTATTTGGAATTGTTTAATAATTAATTTATTATCATCATACGTCTAAATTATTATAGTAATTAAAGTATGAAAACCTAGTGATTTTTAGCCTTATGTTACAGTTCTATGTAATATAGGCATTTTCTAGTAATATTACTGTTTTATGTAATATGGAGACTATATTACACATTTCAGTAATATAACAATATTACAGGTTTTAGTAATATAAGAATTATATTACTATTTTTTGTAATATTACTTTTACTTGTAATATTATATAAAAAAGTAATATTACAGTTTTCAGTAATTGCCTGGACAGTGATAACAGCAAAATAAAATTTCATGTAGACAAGAAAGGATACCAAAGAAGACATCATAAGTCTTAGCTTGTGTCTCATTCCGTTTGATGATTACAAATAAAATATGTTTATATTAAGGGGGCTCTCCAGTATAAATCTTTTTTTTCTTTCTAATATATGATTTCTTTATATTTTTCTATAAACATGATAAATGAACTTTATTATATACTTAATAGAACAAGAGGCTCTCAAGAGCCTGAATCGCTCACCTGGTAAATAATGCCTTATTGAACATATTGAACCATGCCAGGCAAACATGTACAGCTAACAATTCTTCAATATTAGAAATACAAGTTCTACCATGTTTACACGTTTCCTCCTAATATAATATGCATACAAGAAGAGCGGCAGGACGTCATTTTTATTACATTATAGTTACAATAAAAGAATTTTAACAATAAAATTGTTATTGTTACATTATTAAATTGTTATTCTTTCGAATTTCTTCATTCATGATTTGAATTTATTCCACTGCTGAGAAGGGGCAAGGGGCTCCAATAACAGCAAAACAGTTAAATGATTTCATTAATAACAGTTAGGCATGGACCATTTAACTTGTAGGGGGACATGGGTTTTTTTCTGTTCAGAATATTTTCTATTTTTTGGAAGTAGCACAACAAATTATATTTTTTGCAAATTGCAAATTGAAAATTTCAGGACAGGTAGACCTTGACCTAATAAATATTTTAACTTCTAGTCTTATTTGCTCTAAATGCTGGAGTTTTTTTAGATATAAGCCAAAAACTGCATTTTACCCTGTGTTCTATTTTTAGCCATGACGGCCATGTTTTTAGACAAAATAGAAAATAAAACACAAACTTTATTTTATACACCCTACTGATCATTCAGTTGAAGTTTGGTTGAATTTGGTTGAGTAGTTTTAGAGGAAAAGATTTTTTAAAGTTAGCAAATATGATGAACAAATTGTGAAAAAATTGTCATTAAAGGACAATAACCCCTTAAGGGGTCAATTGACAATTTTGGTCATATTTAACTTATTTGTAGATCTTACTTTGCTGATCATTTTTGTTGTTTACAGTTTATCTTTATCTATAATGATATTCAAGATAATGACCAAAAACTGCAAAATTTCCTTAAAATTACCAATTAAGTGGCAGCAACCCAACAATGGTTAGTTTGATTCGTCTGAAAATTTCAGGGCTGATAGATCTTGACCTAATGAACATTTTTACTCCATGTCAGATTTGCTCTAAATGCTTTCGTTTTGAGATATAAGCCAAAAACTGCATTTGACCCCTATGTTCTATTTAAAGTAAGGGCGGCCATGTTTTTTGACGGATCAAAAATCGAAGCACACATTTTGTGCAGGATAATCTAAGGAACTATCATGCTAAGTTTCATCCAAATCCATTCAGTAGTTTCAGAGGAGAAGATGTTTGAAAAATTGTTAACGACGACAGACGACGACGACGGACGCCAAGTGATGAGAAAAGCTCACGTGGCCTTTTAGGCCAGGTGAGCTAAAAATGAAATAAAAAAATTGGGTCACCGTTCATTTACGCTAACAATCTGCCTCTGAAAGAAGCATAATTTTTTGTTAATGTCCTTATTTACTGTTGAACTAATAGGAGAAAAAGAAGTAATATCGAAATAAAAAAAAAACTAAATTACAGAAATCGCTTAAATTTTACAAGTATTTAGTTCATGTACAGCTTTTTGAAAACAATAATAAAAAATATAGGTCATCGATGATTTAAAAAAGATATTTCAACTTTAATGCCAAAAAAATGTATTTTTGCATCAAAGGGAGATAATTTGGAGCTTTTTCAATGCTATAAACATATTAAAAGTCACCTGGGGGCAAACAAAATTGATTTTTTTAGTTGATTTTTGTACCATATCATAAAGCAATAACTAATAGTGTGATGAATAAAATTTGTAATGAAAAAATTCGTAAGGGTTCTGCGGAACCCAGTGTCTCACCTACTTTTGCTGTAAATCGCAGGCTGAACAAAAAAAAGGAAAACAAGAGGCTGTCACAACGACAGCAAACCGGATTTATTAACATTTATTTGTGTCCTAGCAATATCACAAGAACCATTACTGATGAATGGTGAAAGGGAAAATCGTCAATATCAAATTTGACCTCCATTTTGTCATCAGTATCAACATATTAAAATTAGAAAAGCTTAGATTGAATGGTTCATGAGTAAATGCAATAAAGTGAATGGAAACGCCATTTTACGATCTTTCAAGAACCATAACTCCTGAACGGTAAAAGTCAAAATCGTCATTATTGAACATGTTGAACTTGACCTCTATTTTGACATCAGTAACAACATATAAAAATTTCAAAAGCTTTGGTTGAATGGTTCATGAGAAAATGCACGGACATGACTGGAAACACCATTTTTCAATCTTTCAAGAACCATAACTCCTGAACGGTAAAAGTCAAAATCGTCATTTTGAACTTGACCTCCATTTTGTCATCAGTAACAACATATTAAAATTTGGGAAGCTTTGGTAGAACAGTTCATGTGTAAATACACGGACACGACTGGAAACTCCATTTTCAGTCTTTCAAGAACCATAACTCCTGAACAGTAAAAGTCAAAATCGTCATTATTGAACTTGACCTCCATTTTGTTATCAGTAACAACATATCAAAATTTGGGAAGCTTTGGTAGAACAGTTCATGCGTAAATGCACGGACACGACTGGAAAAACCATTTTTTAATCTTTCAAGAACCATAACTCCTGAACGGTAAAAGTCAAAATCGCCATTATTGAACTTGACCTCCATTTAGTTGTCGGTAACAACATATTAAAATTAGAAAAGCTTAGATTGAATGGTTCATGAGTAAATGCAATAAAGTGAATGGAAACGCCATTTTACAATCTTTCAAGAACCATAACTCCTGAACGGTAAAAGTCAAAATCGTCATTATTGAACATGTTGAACTTGACCTCTATTTTGTCATCAGTAACAACATATAAAAAATTCAAAAGCTTTGGTTGAATGGTTCATGAGAAAATGCACGGACATGACTGGAAACACCATTTTTCAATCTTTCAAGAACCATAACTCCTGAACGGTAAAAGTCAAAATCGTCATTTTGAACTTGACCTCCATTTTGTCATCAGTAACAACATATTAAAATTTGGAAGCTTTGGTAGAACAGTTCATGTGTAAATACACGGACACGACTGGAAACTCCATTTTTCAGTCTTTCAAGAACCATAACTTGAACGGTAAAAGTCAAAATCGTCATTATTGAACTTGACCTCCATTTTGTCATCAGTAACAACATATTAAAATTTGGGAAGCTTTGGTAGAACAGTTCATGCGTAAATGCACGGACACGACTGGAAAAACCATTTTTCAATCTTTCAATAACCATAACTCCTGAACGGTAAAGGTCAAAATCGCCATTATTGAACTTGACCTTCATTTAGTTGTCAGTAACAACATATTAAAATTTTAAAAGCTTTGGTTGAACGGTTCATGAGTTAATGCACGGACAACATTTGATTGACGCCCGAAAATACCGAAAAAATGAATTTAATTTTTTACAAAATTAAGTTCTGGATACTATCTTATGATCATAAACAAGCTTCTGTCCAAGTTTGGTACAAACCCAGGATAGTTTAAGAAAGTTAAAGTTAAAAAACTACCTTGATCAAAAACTTTAACCTGAACTTTGCTCTATCATTTTCTATGTTCAGTGGACCATGAAACTTGGGTCAAAAATATAATTTGGCATTAAAATTAGAAAGATCATATCATGGGGAACATGTGTACTAAGCTGAATGGACTTCAAATTCTTCAAAAACTACCTTGACCAAAAACTTAAACCTGAAGCGAACGGACACACAGATGGACGAACTAACGAACGAACGGAGGCACAGACCAGAAAACATAATGCCTCTCTACTATCGTAGGTGGGGCAATCGTAGGTGGGGCATAAAAATGAAATCACATTTAAACTTTTTTTTTACACCAGAAATCAGGGACGTTCTCTGAAAGCAGGAAATATATTTCCTGACTTGTGCTCAACCTGTTCAGACGTCTCAGACTATTTTTACTCAAAAGATTTTATCCTTTAAACAGGAATAGAGGTTAAAGACAAATCCAATCAAGGTGCACTCAGTGGGTTGAAAGATGCTTCAGATTTAAGATCACCCTTGCACACAACACAAATCATGTGGCAAGGCATTATGTTTGTTTTTCTTGATTCCAAATCATATAGAAGCTTCAAAGCAAAAAAGCTTTGATTTAAAACGTTTGATGACTGCAGCATCAGAAAGGTATAAAAAAAACCCAACGCATCGGAAAGATATCACTAAAAACCAACATAGAAAAAAAAAATTTGAACAAGAATTGCCAATAAAATTTTTCGTGTTGCAGTGATTTTACAGGGTTAGTCGTGGAAAGGGAAACAAACAATAATTAATTTTTGGCCTACATAGCTAGTTGACACACAATGAATGTTGTGTTAGAACTTAAAAAAATTAAATTGAAAATTTACCTGCTATGGTCCAATATACAAAATCTAAATACATGATTTGATTCAGCATATTTTAAAAAGAACCCCAACAATTCAATTTTTGATGAAATCAAAGAAAGTTCAATTTTGGAACCTCTAGAACTCAATGTGGACCAATTTAATAAAGGGGCCCAGACATCACAAATCTAAATAAACGATTAGAATCGGCATATCAAAGAACCCCAATAATTCAATTTTTGATGAAATCAAACAAAGTTTAATTTTGGACCCTTTTGGCCCCTCATTCCTAAACTGTTGGAACCAAAACTCTAAAAACCAATCCCAATCTTCCTTTTGTGGTCATAGATTTCTATTTACTTATACATACTAAAGTTATTATCCTGAAATCATTGGTCTTGGATGACGCTCAACAAGGCAGATGACAACAACGTATAACAAATATCAACTAAATTTTTTTTAATTATTTTTGCGGTTGTATCAAACGGACATATAAACCCATAACGTTAAAAGTGAATGTACCCAAATTCATGCTTCATTAAAAATTTGTGTGAATAAGCATTGTGTATACATTTTTTATTTTTTTTTTTTTTTAAACAATTAGATCATCTTTATTGCACTAAATGCTGTTTAACAATTTACCTAGCTTACAGCTTTAGGCTAAGTATCCCTGTATATCAATTATTATACATCCAGGGAGAATATATAATAAAATATTATATTAATGTTAGTATTTTACAATGAAGCATAATACATTATATAAATAAACATCAATACAAATAAATTCATTCATTTAAAAATCAAATTGTGTGTTTCTGTTTATAAATCGGGAAAAATTTACGGTTCTACGCCGTGCCGTTTTGTTATTATATTATGTGTATTTACTTTCTTACATGTACAGGTAACGTGTGTAGGAGTGTCTCGAGAATAGTGTATTGGAGTTAGCCTAACTTTTTAATATTCTTTTATATTGTGATATTATGGATTTATTTTTCCTAGCTTACATTCTTGATCATGTTTATTTAGGAAAATACACATATAGGTAAGTGAATAATTATGTTAACTCAAATCAAAAGGTTGTTTGCGTAGCTTTATTTTGTTTGTTTGTGGCACCTCGTGGTATAATATTTAGACTAGGCCAAGGTAATTAGCATATGTTAATTTGTCAACCAGTAATACTTTTACTTACAGTTTACAATATGTTGACGTCTTTATTAACATTTTTCCGGTTTCAATGTTTCTTATCGCATTTAATTTTATTATGTCGTTTATTTCTTTTTTAAAAATTTTAAAGATTTCTATCTTTGTTTCTTTTTTATTTGAGACAAAATGTGCCTTATATATTGAGAAAAAAACCAACATAGAAAAAAAAAATTTGGACAAGAATTGCCAATAAATAAAGGCAACAGTAGTATACCGCTGTTCAAAACTCATAAATCCATGGACAAAAAACAAAATCGGGATAACAAACTAAAACCGAGGGAAACGCATTAAATATAAGAGGAGAACAACGACATAACACTAAAATGTAACACATATAGACAAAATCCCACGAGAATAACAAATATAACATATATATATAACATCAAAACCAAATACATGAATTTGGGATAGACAAGTACCGTGACACGTCTTATCGCAATGTGAATTTACACTCAAAAATAAGAGAAAACAAACGACACAACGTTATAATGTAATACACACAGAAACGAACTATAATATAACAATGACCATATTCCTGACTTGGTACAGGGCATTTTTAAAGGAAAAAATGGTGGGTTGAACCTGGTTTTGTGGCATGCCAAACCTCGCACTTTTATGGCCATATGAAATATAACATCAAAATGACAACACAGGACTACAATATAAATAAATTGGAGAACACAATTGACAAAGAATCACACGAACAACAGCCAACAAAAGGCAACAAGTTTAAAATTTTAATACGCCAGAAGTGTATTTTGTCCACACAAGACCTATGTGTGACGCACAGATACAAACGTTTGAAAGCCGAAACGAGTACAAAGTTGAACAGCATCGAGGACCAAAAGATCAAAAAGGTTGTGCCAAAAACGGCAAGGGTTTTCCGTTAAGTTACCAGAAAATCCCTATAATTTAGAGTAATTTATACTTTTGCAAACAGTAAATTTAATAAAATGAATATTCAAAAGATGTACATGATAAAGCTGAAGTATTAACTAATTACAGGAAACAACTGAAATACATTTACATAACCAGACATTTGAAACACAAAAGTAGACACATCCGAATAAAATTTTTCGTGTTGCAGTGATTTTACAGGGTTAGTCGTGGAAAGGGAAACAAACAATAACTAATTTTTGGCCTACATAGCTAGTTGACACACAATGAATGTTGTGTTAGAACTTAAAACCAGATGCTCCGCAGGGCGTAGCTTTATACGACCGCAGAGGTTGAACCCTGAACGGTTAGGGCAAGTATGGACACAACATTCAAGCTGGATTCAGCTCTAAATTTGGATTGTGATTAAATAGTTGACACAGCATAGGTTTCTGACACAGAATGAATGTGTTCTAATGAACTTAAAATTTTTGTTTCTCTTAGAGCAATTCACTATGCTGTTGAATATTAATCCTCTCAAAAAAATGTTTGAAGAAATTTTCTTTTTTATTTATGAAATTTCAAATGAGAAAAATTGAACCCAATTTTTTTAATCACATCCCCCTTTCCCTTATTCCAAAACTAATCTCAATTAAAATTTCTAATGGAGTTTGCAACAATAACTACTCATTTAAATACATCATAAAATATTAAGATGTAAAAAAACTGCTTGTTATCACTGAATGGTAAAGGTTATTTTAATTTATCAGTTGGTAGTAAAAAGTGAATATACATTGTATATTGTATATAACAAAGATTTAAGTTGATTCTGGACAAAGAAAGATAACTCCAATTAAAAAAAAATCTTGCTATTGCACAATATTTTGCAATTAGATATTTCTTGCTTACTATTCTGGACAAAGAAAGATAACTCTAATTAATTTTTTTTTTTTATATTTCACAATATTGTGCAATTAGATATTTCTTGCCATTGCGCAATACTGTGCAATTGAAAAGACTTGCTATTGCACAATACTTAATATAATAATTTTAGATCCTGATTTGGACCAACTTGAAAACTGGGCCCATAATAAAAAATCTAAGTACATTTTTGAATTCAGCATATCAAAGAACTTCAAGATTTCATTTTTTGTTAAAATCAGACTAAGTTTAATTTTGGACCCTTTGGACTTTAGTGTAGACCAATTTGAAAACAGGACCAAAAATGAAGAATCTACATACACAGTTAGATTTGGTATATCAAAGAACCCCATTTATTCAATTTTTGATGAAATCAAACAAAGTTTAATTTTGGACCCCGATTTGGACCAACTTGAAAACTGGGCCAATAATCAAGAATCTAAGTACATTTTTAGATTCAGCATATCAAAGAACCTAACTGATTCATTTTTTGTCAAAATCAAACTAAGTTTAATTTTGGACCCTTTGGACCTTAATGTAGACCAATTTGAAAACGGGACCAAAAGTTAAGAATCTACATACACAAAACTCCCAAAATCAAACCCAACCTTTCTTTTATGGTCATAAACCTTGTGTTTAAATTTCATAGATTTCTATTTACTTATACTAACGTTATGGTGCGAAAACCAAGAAAAATGCTTATTTGGGTCCCTTTTTGGCCCCTAATTCCTAAACTGTTGGGACCTAAACTCCCAAAATCAATACCAACCTTCCTTTTGTAGTCATTAACATTGTGTTTAAATTTCATTGATTTCTATTTACTTAAACTAATGTTATTGTGCGAAAACCAAGAATAATGCTTATTTGGGCCCTTTTTTGGCCCCTAATTCCTAAACTGTTGAGACCAAAACTCCCAAAATCAATCCCAACCGTTCTTTTGTGGTCATAAACCTTGTGTCAAAATTTCATAGATTTCTATTAACTTAAACTAAAGTTACAGTGCGAAAACCAAGAAAATGCTTATTTGGGCCCTTTTTGGCCCCTAATTCCTAAAATGTTGGGACCAAAACTCCCTAAATCAATACCAACCTTCCTTTTGTGGTCATAAACCTTGTGTTAAAATTTCATAGATTTCCATTAACTTTTACTAAAGTTAGAGTGCGAAAACTAAAAGTATTCGGACGCAGGACGACGACGACGACGACGCCGACGACGACGACGACGACGACGACGACGACGACGACGACGCCAACGTGATAGCAATATACGACGAAAATTTTTTCAAAATTTGCGGTCGTATAAAAATTAAATTGAAAATTTACCTGCTATGGTCCAATATACAAAATCTAAATACATGATTTGATTCAGCATATTTTAAAAAGAACTCCAACAATTCAATTTTTGATGAAATCAAAGAAAGTTCAATTTTGGAACCTCTAGAACTCAATGTGGACCAATTTAATAAAGGGGCCCAGACATCACAAATCTAAATAAACGATTAGAATCGGCATATCAAAGAACCCCAATAATTCAATTTTTGATGAAATCAAACAAAGTTTAATTTTGGACCCTTTTGGCCCCTCATTCCTAAACTGTTGGAACCAAAACTCTAAAAACCAATCCCAATCTTCCTTTTGTGGTCATAGATTTCTATTTACTTATACATACTAAAGTTATTATCCTGAAATCATTGGTCTTGGATGACGCTCAACAAGGCAGATGACAACAACGTATAACAAATATCAACTAAATTTTTTTTAATTATTTTTGCGGTTGTATCAAACGGACATATAAACCCATAACGTTAAAAGTGAATGTACCCAAATTCATGCTTCATTAAAAATTTGTGTGAATAAGCATTGTGTATACATTTTTTATATTATTTGGTTGATGCAAACTTCAGTTAGAGAATGGAAACAGAAAATTCAGCATTGTTTCCATAATTGTAAAGAAATATTTAACTTAAATGGAAATTAAGACCTCATTTAACACAAAATTAAAAATAAAAGGTTGAAAAATAAAAGGCAAAGCTACAATATTTACAAACCTTTCGGCTCACTAATGCCATGAATTGATAGCCATACCACAGTGGTAACATCCTGTGTTATCTGATCTAGAAAAGAAAAAAAATACAAAAATAAATATGTAGTAAATATATATACTGTCTTAAGTGTTGAGGTACAATATCCAATAAAGAAAAATAAATCTAACATTAAGACGAAGTTGCAAGTGTTGAATTAATATTTCTGAATGCAGTTGTTTGCCAGCCCAGAATTGCATCAATTGAGGGCAGTATGTTTATTATACTAAGTGCTTGCAGAAATTAATCCTAACTACATAAGCCAAGGTTGTTTATAATTATTAGGATTTTAAATAGCATGAAACATAACCAGTGCTTAACAATTGTAAAGTATTGTGTAACTTATATTCAGAACTGTTAACGTTGGATTATGTTGCTTGATGAATTTGGTGATTAGATTTTGTCAGTTGTCATGGTTGTTGTAGGATTTTTCTTGGATTTCAGTATTTCTGTTATTCTACTTTTTTTGTTATGTATAACAGCACTTACAAAAAGATTTTAATCATTTTAATTAGCCAAACATCATGTAGTCGCCAGAAATATGGTCATTGTATCGAAGCACATGTGAATGGTTCCAGTATGAAAAGAAGATAATTACACTTTTGCGAGATATGAACAAAGAAATATTTAGCAACATTTTGAAAGCATATATTTCATGCTATTATCAAAGGAAGGGTGCTTTGGCTGTTGTCTTTCATCCTAAGGTCGTGGTCAAATGGTGAGTACCCTGATTTAACATAAGTGAATTTCTTTGTTAGTGTGAGTAACCCTGCAAAGACGCCATTGGCATTGCAACAATTAATAAAAGTATATTTCAGGTGTAAGTAGGATGACAAAAGTATCTCTTATATTTGGAACTTGTAGCTTAACAGTGGAAAAGGTGTTTTCTAGAATTGATGCCACAGTAAACCAATCTTATTTCTCGGATTTAAACAAATGAGTAAAGGTTCTGTGCTACAAGAAAAAAAAGTATCATAAGTATAATGTGTACATACATTTTGAAGTTATTTTGCATTTTTTACAAAAAATATTTACATGGTAATAATGAGAAGTTCTGTTAATATTCACATGCAAATTTCAAAAACGCACACATGACATAGAGGGAATAAAAAGCCATATCTAGTTGTTACAATGGTCAACAAATATGGTCATAATTTAACTTAGGACTCAATAAAAACCAACGCATCCCAGCTGGAGAAAACTCTGCAAATTTTGTTTGTTTTTGGATTTGCAAATTTTAAATTCTTCTTCTTGTCTTTATCATGTTTATGTGTTTACAGATTTTTTTACATCATTTATTAATCTCCCACATTCATGACATTTGAATCAAATGATTGATGATTTGAAACAATCACATGGTCACAGTGTGCCCACATATAACGCATCCAAAGACGATTGTGTAAGATTTATTTTAATTCATTCAGAAGTTATATTATAACTTGCTTATTTATAAAAATCTGACATTTTTTTTTTTAATATTGCAATGTATTGTAATGAAAGAAAAAACAGTGTATCGTAATTTTCTGTCGATAAACACATCTACATATTTTGTTCTTGTTATCTACAGAGTTTTATAAAATTCTGTTGAGTGGTTTCAGAGGAGTTGGGATGACTAGAACAGGACTGATGGACAAAGTCAAAAACATTATACCCTACAGAACTTTGATCCATGGGTTATAATTAATGTACATGAAATAAAAATCTCAGACATAAGAGATTTTATTTTACTTACACACAATTTTCCATTAGGATCCCCCATGATGCAAACTGTCACATGTCAGTTCTTACCATGCTGACCAAACCAATCACTCTGTTTTTCTCGATACTGTAACAAAAAAGAAAGATACATGTATAACAAAGGTATATGTTCCATACTCTAAGGTATATCTAAAAGTAAATGTCCATAAAAACTGTCAATACAAAATCCCACTATCATATCACTATTAGGTAAAAATACCATTTTTTTTTTTAATCATTGTTAATGTTCCATTTTCTGTTCATCGTTCCAGAGTTTTATTTTTTTTACACTATCTACATGTATAGTATATAAATACAAATGGTGTTGTGATGTAAACAAATGACACCATAATGACATTTATGTGGTGAAAACAGATACTTTTGCAGTATAAGCTATTTATTTGTCTAGCAAATATGAATAATTGCATACAATTCACATTTTGTATCATAATCCTTCATGCTTAACAAATAAATTATATACATGTACATGTAATCTGGCATATTTGACTGTAAACACTGAATTTGACTGAGAATGTGTATGTATGCATTGAAAGAAGTGAGCTCCTTCTTTATACGACCGCAGAGGTTGAACCCTGAACGGTTGGGGCAAGTATGGACACAACATTCAAGCTGGATTCAGCTCTAAATTTGGATTGTGATTAAATAGTTGACACATCATAGGTTTCTGACACAGAATGAATGTGTTCTAATGAACTTAAAATTTTTGTTTTCTCTTAGAGCAATTCACTATGCTGTTGAATATTAAACCTCTCAAAAAAATGTTTGAAGAAATTTTCTTTTTTATTTATGAAATTTCAAATGAGAAAAATTGAACCCAATTTTTTTAATCACATCCCCCTTTCCCTTATTCCAAAACTAATCTCAATTAAAATTTCTAATGGAGTTTGCAACAATAACTACTCATTTAAATACATCATAAAATATTAAGATGTAAAAAAACTGCTTGTTATCACTGAATGGTAAAGATTATTTTAATTTATCAGTTGGTAGTAAAAAGTGAATATACATTGTATATTGTATATAACAAAGATTTAAGTTGATTCTGGACAAAGAAAGATAACTCCAATTAAAAAAAAATCTTGCTATTGCACAATATTTTGCAATTAGATATTTCTTGCTTACTATTCTGGACAAAGAAAGATAACTCTAATTAAAAAAAAATTTGCTATTTCACAATATTGTGCAATTAGATATTTCTTGCCATTGCGCAATACTGTGCAATTGAAAAGACTTGCTATTGCACAATACTTAATATAATAATTTTAGATCCTGATTTGGACCAACTTGAAAACTGGGCCCATAATAAAAAATCTAAGTACATTTTTGGATTCAGCATATCAAAGAACCCCAAGATTTCAATTTTTGTTAAAATCAGACTAAGTTTAATTTTGGACCCTTTGGACTTTAGTGCAGACCAATTTGAAAACAGGACCAAAAATGAAGAATCTACATACACAGTTAGATTTGGTATATCAAAGAACCCCATTTATTCAATTTTTGATGAAATCAAACAAAGTTTAATTTTGGACCCCGATTTGGACCAACTTGAAAACTGGGCCAATAATCAAGAATCTAAGTACATTTTTAGATTCAGCATATCAAAGAACCTAACTGATTCATTTTTTGTCAAAATCAAACTAAGTTTAATTTTGGACCCTTTGGACCTTAATGTAGACCAATTTGAAAACGGGACCAAAAGTTAAGAATCTACATACACAGTCATGACAGTTAGATTCGGCATATCAAAGAACCCCAATTATTCAATTTTGATGAAATCAAACAAAGTTTAATTTTGGACCCTTTGGGCCCCTTATTCTGTTGGACCAAAACTCCCAAAATCAATACCAACTTCCTTTTATGGTCATAAACCTTGTGTTTAAATTTCATAGATTTCTATTTACTTATACTAACGTTATGGTGCGAAAACCAAGAAAAATGCTTATTTGGGTCCCTTTTTGGCCCCTAATTCCTAAACTGTTGGGACCTAAACTCCCAAAATCAATACCAACCTTCCTTTTGTAGTCATTAACATTGTGTTTAAATTTCATTGATTTCTATTTACTTTAACTAAAGTTATTGTGCGAAAACCAAGAATAATGCTTATTTGGGCCCTTTTTTGGCCCCTAATTCCTAAACTGTTGAAACCAAAACTCCCAAAATCAATCCCAACCGTTTTTTTGTGGTCATAAATCTTGTGTCAAAATTTCATAGATTTCTATTAACTTAAACTAAAGTTATAGTGCGAAAACAAAGAAAATGCTTATTTGGGCCCTTTTTTGGCCCCTAATTCCTAAAATGTTGGGACCAAAACTCCCAAAATCAATACCAACCTTCCTTTTGTGGTCATAAACCTTGTGTTAAAATTTCATAGATTTCCATTCACTTTTACTAAAGTTAGAGTGCGAAAACTATAAGTATTCGGACGACGACGACGACGACGACGACGCCAACGTGATAGCAATATATGACGAAAAATTTTTCAAATTTTGCGGTCGTATAAAAATCTAAATTTTATGCATTTGAATAGTTATATACCTTTTATGGCAGGAATTTCATTGCAAACTCCATGATTATTAAAATCTGCTGAGGCTTGAGGTCCTTTAGTATATCCAGTTGTGATTGGTCTTAGTTGATTGTTCAGACTATATGTCTCTTCCAGACATCCATGGTTTGATACAGTTAATTTTCTCTCCAGAATCTTCACAGAACTGGGCACACTGTAACATTTTCAACATCTCGAATCAGCTGACACTGCTCATGATCACATGCTGAGTATAATTCTAGCCTTTTTGGGTAACTGAGAAGTCAAGTAATGCAATGGTCTGCACGTCTACTCTGAGATGCACAATATACATGACGTAGTTTAAAATCAATTCTAAGGCACTGCTTTGCTGCAGAAAGCTTATTCTTACAAAACTTGGGCTGTTCATTTGACATACATGTGGATCCCTTATTATGAAGCTCTTCAATCATCTCTTCAAGTCGTGTAAATGTGTCATTTTCATCTGCTGCAATAGTGTCTAGACCTTGTAAACTTGTTCTTTTTGAAGCTGCATATGTTTGTAAGATTCTATACAAGGATGATTTTCTTAATGGAGTAAAGTCAGTATTTTCACAATAAGAAAGATATATATCATATATATATTAACCATCTGTGAAAGACATACTGTTCTGACTACATCTGGAATACTTAGACTTTTGCCACAGAGTCCAATTTCATATCTGGTGTTTCATACATTTAAGGGGGTTCGCGGGTCTAAATCATTTATATAGGATTTCTCTATATTTTTCTATAAATGAACTTTATCTTATAGTAAATAGAAAATTAAAATAAAAAAGTGGGGTCACCGTTCATTTGCGCTCACAATCTGCCTTCGAAAGAAGCATACATTTTTGTAAAGGTGGTTGAAGTAATAGGAGAAATATAGGTAATATCGAAATAAAAAAAAAAAATTATTACAGAAATCGCTCAAATTTTACAATAATTTAGTTTAAGTACAGCTTATATGGAAATTATATTAAAAAATATATGTCACCGATGAGTTAAAAAAGATATTTCAGTTTTAAAGCCAAAAAAGGGCATTTTTCCACCAAAGGGAGATAATTTGGAACTTTTTCAATGATGTACACATTTTGAATGTCATCTGGGGCCAACACGAATTAATTGTTTTGAATGATTTTTGTACCATATGATAAAGTAACAACTACAAAAGGTAATAAATAAAATTTGTAGTGAAAAACAAATGTTTATTTTTTTCTGAAATTTTTATACCCTCGAGCCTCCTTAACTAACTGATTGAACAAAACAGGAGTCAGTTAAGAATGCCATAGAATGTTTTAATTTGACAGTGTTCATCCTTTTTCTGGGGTATTTTTCTTTGACCATGTCAACTAATCCTGTGGTTTCAATATCTAATATTTAGACTGATAATACATGTAGCTTGAAATGTTAGGTATGTATCTGTTTATATCTGACTTTGTGTATTTTTTGGACAGAACAGCCAGCAGTTGCTACTTTAATACATTGTTTTCAGTCTGTATGTTCATCTTAAATAATGTTAATATAAATCCTTCAGGTAATGAAGTTGTAATTCCAGAAGATAGTTTTGCTTTCTTTTAAATTCATCAGACTGGCCAGGTGCTATTCAAATATGTGTGATACAACTTCCTCAGTTTTTTTCGTGTATAGTATCTTTTGGTGCAGTCTGATGTACTATTCCAAGTTGTTTTAGTTGCAATTTTAAGGAACTCACAGTATTATTTGAGATCAGTGTCAAACAGTTATTAACATTACCAAGTTGATGATCAGTACATGTACTTCCCTGTGCCACAAAAATTCTGACGTCTGACTCCAATTTGATATCTGTGAATCTGTAATAGATCCCTGAAATAAAAGAATACAATTAACAGATATCTATGAACATGATACATTAATAATTCTTATAATAATATGATTTGCATATATCAATAAATACTTGAACGGGATTGGTCAATTTCATTATTCCCCCTTGGTTTACACTTCAATAAATATAAAAAAGAAGATGTGGTATGAATGCCAATGAGACAACTATCCACAAAAGACCAAAATGATACAGACATTAACAACTATAGGTCACTGTACGGCCTTCAACAATGATCAAAGCCTATACCGCATAGTCAGCTATAATAGGCCCCGATAAGACAATGTAAAACAATTCAAACGAGAAAATGATACATTAATAATTCTTATAATAATATGATTTGCATATATCAATAAATACTTGAACAGGATTGGTCAATTTCATTATTCCCCCTTGGTTTACACTCCAATAAATATAAAAAAGAAGATGTGGTATGATTGCCAATGAGACAACTATCCACAAAAGACCAAAATGACACAGACATTAACAACTATAGGTCACTGTACGGCCTTCAACAATGATCAAAGCCCATACCCCATAGTCAGCTATAATAGGCCCTGATAAGACAATGTAAAACAATTCAAACGAGAAAATGATACATTAATAATTCTTATAATAATATGATTTGCATATATCAATAAATACTTGAACAGGATTGGTCAATTTCATTATTCCCCCTTGGTTTACACTCCAATAAATATAAAAAAGAAGATGTGGTATGATTGCCAATGAGACAACTATCCACAAAAGACCAAAATGACACAGACATTAACAACTATAGGTCACTGTACGGCCTTCAACAATGATCAAAGCCCATACCCCATAGTCAGCTATAATAGGCCCTGATAAGACAATGTAAAACAATTCAAACGAGAAAACTAACGGTCTATTTATGTAAAACAAGAAGCTGTCACAACAACAGCAAACCAAATTTATTAACATTTATTTGTATCCTGCCAATATCACAAGAACCATAACTGATGAACGGTGAAAATGAAAATATGTCAATATCAAATTTGACCTCCATTTTGTCATCAGTATCAACATATTAAAATTTGAAAAGCTTAGGTTGAATGGTTCATGAGTAAATGCACGGACACAACTGGAAAAAAATTTTTTCAATCTTTCAAGAACCATAACTCCTGAACGGTAAAATTCAAAATCGTCATTATTGAACTTGACCTCCATTTTGTCATCAGTAACAACATATTAAAATTTGAGAAGCTTTGGTTGAACAGTTCATGTGTAAATGCACGGACACAACTGGAAATGCCATTTTTCAGTCTTTCAAGAACCATAACTCCTGAACGGCAAAAGTCAAAATCGTCATTATTGAACTTGACCTCCATTTTGTCATCAGTAACAACATATTAAAATTTGAAAAGCTTTGGTTGAACAGTTCATGGGTAAATGCACGGACACGACTGGAAAAGCCATTTTTCAATCTTTCAAGAACCATAACTCCTGAACGGTAAAAGTCAAAATCGTCATAATTAAACTTGACCTCCATTTTGTCATCAGTAACAACATATTAAAATTTGGGAAGCTTTGGTTGATAAGTTCATGCGTAAATGCACAGACACGACTGGAAAAGCCATTTTTCAATCTTTCAAGAACCATAACTCCTGAACGTTAAAGTCAAAATCATCATTATTGGACTTGACCTTCATTTTGTTGTCTGTAACAACATATTAAAATTTGAAAAGCTTTGGTTATACGGTTCATGAGTAAATGCACGGACAATATTTAGTTGCTGCCCGGACGCCTGCCCGACCGGTTGCCCGCTGTACATCCCCAAATCAATAACCAACATTTTTGTCACAAAAATCCGGTTAAAAATGAACGAACAACAAATATGTAACACATAAACAAACGTAAAACCACTGAATTACAGGCTCCTGATTTCATGTTTCTGAAACCACTTTCATAAACTTCAGTGATCTATTCATCATTGTTCATGTGCAATACACATGCATAAAAGGATCCCAGGATTTTCATCAAATTGAGATTGAAAAACAAATAAACATAACAGTAGACTTTTTTCTATTTAATGCACATATAACAGAAAAAAACAAGAATGTGTCCATATATAGTACACGGATGCCCCACTCGCACTATCATTTTACATGTTCACTGGACAGTGAAATTGGGGTCAATACTTTAATTTGGCATTAAAATTGGAAAGATCATATCATAGTTAATATGTGTACTAAGTTTCAAGTTGATTGGACTTCAACTTCATCAAAAACTACCTTGACCAAAAACTTTTCTTTATTCATTTATAGTTACAGAAATAATTTTTTTCCTAGTGTGCCAAATAAAAATAGATATGTGCTTTCAGTTACCCAACAATAAGTCAAATGAATGAATGGTTATCTAACAAATAGTCTATTAATGCGTAGTTTTCTCTAGGTATATTTTTTCTGTCTACCGTCCGTCTGTTGTCATTATCGTGAAAATGTGGATTTTTGTCATATCTGGTCCGGTTCCGATCCGTAGTTTACACAAAAATGTGCAATGGCGGCCGTAGAAAAATTTACGAAAATGAGTCCGAGAATAAACATTGTTTGACAAGAGATTGTGAATGAATAAGACGCTTTTAATGCATTAAATGAATTAAACATAAACTTAAGCCAATTAGGATCACTTTTTAAAGAAGTATCAAACTTATTTTAGCTCAAAACCAAAATTCTCGCTCTCGTATTACCGGAAGAGAAAGAAAGTATTTTTTGGAGACTCGAGTTGCACAAATAAACGACCTTTTAAAAAATAAAAAAATCGTTTTAATCTTTGAAATTTCGTAATACAAAACATAGATTTCGAATTGTTTTTGTAATTGAATTTTTCCATGTCGAAATTGGTGATTGCAGACACGTGGCAAGTGTCAGCTTGGGATATTCGCATCCAAACAGTTATCACCCTGAGGGCAATTAACACCTGGCTATTCAATCTCTTAATTGCCTTTAGTGTCCGACTTAAAGGGATTACAATTAAAGGTGATTTAATTTTTATGATTATAATCGATAATAGATGAAAGTTCAAAATTGAGGACAAGTAAAATAGCATCTTCAAAATAATTATAGCGTTGCGGGAATTATAATAGCATCACGGTGAAAAAATATAGCGTCGTGGTACCGCGACGCTTAAACGGCCTGGGGATAACACTGTCACCCTGCTAAGCCGAACCATTTTCTTTGTAAAAGTTATCTCCCTATTCACTGTTTTTCATCTGTGTGCATCTCCTTCGTAACAAAAAAAGATATCGACAAAATTCTTTTTACAAATTGTTCGTTACATCCTCAGTAATTTTTGGCTTATTTGGATCGAAGCGATTCGATGAAATTTTTATGGAGTTATCTCCCTTAACAAAATAAATTTGTCGGTATGTTCATTTAACTCATAAACAGTTAACCGTATAACCCTGGAATGTTTTTATTTGAGTCCCCTAGGTCCTAACTTAGAAAATGAGGTCAAGGTCAAAGGTCAAGGTCAAGTTCTCAATTGTGACTTTTGCTTGTTTTTGCATTTTCTCCGACACTTTGAAAGATACATACTAAAGAACAAGTGCAAAATGTAAGCTTTATTGTAATGAAGATATGCTACATTTAGTCTTATACAATTTAATGGCATCTTATAGGAGTTGTTGCCCCTCAAATGTCTTGATATGAGGTTATTTGATTATGACTTCAACTAAGTTCATTATAAAGGCATTTGACCTTGTACAAAAGATTAGGTGACAAATGACCTTGAAAAATGACTACCGGAAGTGACCTTGAGAAAACCGGAAGTAGCCTTTTTTGCAATTTTTTCATCTCAAAGTACCCAGAATCAATATATTTTGTCATATAGATACATAAACTGATTACTGGAGACTAAACATGACTTCAAACAAACCGGAAACTATATATTTTTGGAATTAGTGTGAAATAAGCTATCATATGAGACCGGAAGTGACATTTATTTCACCGGAAGTAGCATATTATCTCCCTTTTATCACTCAAAAACATAATTAAACCATTATTTATCTCATCAGTATGAAGAAACTATCTTCTTATCAAAATTTCTTTGGTGTGGAAAGACTTTCAATTGTTCTCTGAACAATTGGTTTATAATTGTATTTGTTCTGATTATTATTATTTTTTTTTTTTTCCGCCACATTCTAAAATTTTTGTTTCACAATATGTCGCTTAGATATTTTGTATATTGTATCGTATAGTTTATACGGCTTTAAATCTCACCCTGCTAAGACGAACAATTTTCTTTGTAAGAGTTATCTCCCTATTCACTGTTTATCATTTGTGTGCATCTCCTTCGTAACAAAAAAAGATATCTACAAAATTCTTTTTCTTAATTGTTCGTTACATCCTTAGGAATATTTGGCTAATTTGGATCAAAGCAATTTGATGAAATTTTATAGGAGTTATCTACCTTTACAAAATAAATTTGTCGGAATGTATTTTTAACTTATAAACCATTAACCGTATGGAATGTTTTTATATGAGTCCCCTAGGTACTAACTTAGAAATTGAGGTCAAGGTCAAAGGTCAAGGTCAAGTTCTCATTTGTGACTTTTGCTTGTTTTTGCATTTTCTCTGACACTTTGAAAGATACATATAAAAGAACAAGTGCAAAATGTCTGCTTTATTGTAATGAAGATATGCTACATGTAGACTTATACAATTGAATGGCATCTTATAGGAGTTGGTGCCCCTGAAATGTCTTGATATGACGTTATTTCATTATAACTTCAACTAAGTTCATTATAAAGGCATTTGACCTTGTACAAAAGGTTAAATGACAAATGACCTTGAAAAATGACTACCGGAAGTGACCTTGGGAAAACCGGAAGTAGCTTTTTTTGCAATTTTTACATATAAAAGTACTCAGAATCCATATATTTCGTCATATAGATACATAAACTGATTACTGACGACTAAAAATGACTTTCAACAAACTGGAAGTGGCTAATTATCTCCCATTCTACATACAATAGTATATAGAAACTATATATTTTTGGAATCAGTGTGAAAAAAGCTCTCATATGAGACCGGAAGTGACATTCATTTCACCGGAAGTAGCATATTATCTCCCTTATATCTCTCAAAAATATAATTAAACCATTATTAATTGCATCAGTATGAAGAAACTATCTTCTTATCAAAATTTCTTTGTTGTGGAAAGACTTTCAATTGTTTCAATTTTCTTTGGTTTTTCTTCTGACATCAGACTCAGACTTCTCTTGAACTGAATTTTAATGTGTGTATTGTTATGCGTTTACTTTTCTATATTGGCTAGAGGTATAGGGGGTGGGTTGAGAAAATTAAAATAATACAAGACTAACAAAAGCCAGAGGCTCCTGACTTGGGACAGGCGCAAAAACGCCTGCATTTTTGCGCCTGTCCCAAGTCAGGAGCCTCTGGCCTTTGTTAGTCTTGTATTATTTTAATTTTAGTTTCTTGTGTACAATTTGGAAATTAGTATGGCGTTCATTATCACTGCACTAGTATATATTTGTTTAGGGGCACTCTGAACGACGCCTCCGGGTGCGGGAATTTCTCGCTACATTGAAGACCTGTTGGTGACCTTCTGCTGTTGTTTTACTTGTTGTTGTCTCTTTGACACATATCCCATTTCCATTCTCAATTTTATTTAAAAATGTATAACTGTATAAAATTAAGATTCATACACAATTCCGGGAAATTTCATGAATGATTTGGTGAATTTACGTCATGGCAATTTAGGCAAAACACAATGTCATACAATAGAAAACTTTCAAAGGGAAGATTATTTCGTTACTTGTACACTTCAAATTCAGTTTATATCTAGTTAAAATGAAGTTTTTGAGGTAAGTGCTATTTCTTTTTAAATCCTGTTGCATTTATCGGACATTTATGGTTTTTAGAAAGTAAAGATGGTGGCATACTCCTTAGTTACAATATTCCATTGTGCTTTTGGTGGTAAATATAGTAGTCATCAATTAAATGATGTTAATTAATAATCGCTTATGATTGCCTGAAGAATTATAAGGATTAAACACATTTTTTCTAGAGGTTATTGATGTGTAAACTGGGTCTCTTACTCACAAACAGGGTTTACGCTGGCAGTTGCCATTTTCGTATTTTGAAAAAATAATAATTGTGGTGAATAAATTCCATCATTTGCAAAAGAATTTAATCTTGTTTATTTGGTTTGTTTTGAGTTTCTCAGACTTTACCTGATCAGACAATACTCTGAATTGACCTTAAGCTTGTTAAAATTTTGACAAAAAAATCAATAATCAGGTGATTGCATTTAAGATGGTACCTAACACAACAGGGAGATAACTCTGTAAAGTCATCTAAATGTTTTAATTACGTTGTGTTGTAATAGGAATATTTAGCTTCTCAATGATCAAAATTGGTGTTTGTCAAACTGCTATATAACCAGTGTAATTCTTCTGACAAAACAGTTGGTTCAAAATTTTTGAAATTTTTATATTTTTGTTAAAGGGTCAAAGTACATACTTGACAAAATTTTATGAAAATTAAACGAGCCAAATTAATTTTAGTGAAAGTGTTGGGTACCACCTTTTAAAATAGCTATAAGCAACAAAGAACTAATCGATGAAGGTGTTAATTGTATTGTTTGACAAAATGATATGATTAAATGACATATATGTCACATGTCACATAAAGGATTTTACCACTTTGCGTCGCACGTGTTTAAAGCCAACTTTTGGCTTTGATATAGATAATTGATTTGAAATGGTCTTTTTTCATTAAAGTCGTTTTGGCGATGCATGTGTTTCAAGGATAGTTTTTACGTCTCAACTTTTTCATATTTTTACGTCAACTTTTTCATATCATTGGTTTGGAATAGAAAACTGTCCGGATGAAGGAATATATTCAACAGGTTGAGATCAACAACTCAAATGCATGTTAACCCTTCAATGTATTTTTTTTTTTACTACAAATGTAATGAGGGATCCATTTAAAGTGATACAAAATTTGTTTTGTTTTAAAAAAATAAGAAACCTTTCCTAAAGAGCTTTACATCTATCTGCAATTATAAGGTCAGACATGTCCAGGAATTTATTTTCTTCCTGAACTTGTATCTCTTCTTTAAAAGTGAAAGTAAGTGGACCCCTCTTTAAGGTAAGTTGTTCCAAATATAATGGATCCCCCCCTTCCCTATAAGCTAAAAAAGCAAAGAGCTTATTTTAAACCAGATGCTCTGCATGGCGCAGCTTTATATGACCGCAGAGGTTGAACCCTGAACGGTTGGGGCAAGTATGGACACAACATTCAAGCTGGATTCAGCTCTAAATTTGGATTGTGATTAAATAGTTGACACAGCATAGGTTTCTGACACAGAATGAATGTGGTCTAATAAACTTAAAATTTGTTTTTTGCCTTTGAGCAATTCACTATGCTGTTGAATATAAATCCTCTCAAAAATATGTTTGAAGAAATTTTCATTTTATTCATGAAATCTGAAATGAGAAAAATTGACACCCCCACCCCCCCTTCCCCCCCAAATTTTTTTTCCACATCTCCCTTTCCCTTATTCCAAAACTGATCTCAATCCAAATTTCTAATGGAGTTTGCAACAATAACTACTCATTTAAATACATCATAAAATATTAAAATGTAAAAAAAGTGATTTTTATCACTGAATGGTAAAGATTGTTTTAATTTATCAGTTGGTAGTAAAAGTGAATATACATTGTATATTGTATAAAACAATGATTTAAGTTGATTCAACTACTATTCTGGACAAAGAAAGATAACTCCAATTGAAAATGTCTTGCTATTGCGCAATATTGTGCAATTAGATATTTCTTGCTATTGCGCAATACTGTGCAATTGAAAATACTTGCTATTGCACAATACTGTGCAATTGAAGATTTCTTGCTATTGCTGAATACTGTACGTGCAATTGAAAATTTCTTGCTATTGCACAATACTTAATATAATAATTTTGGATCCTGATTTGGACCAACTAGAAAACTGGGCCCATAATAAACCAGGTGCTCCGCAGGGCGCAGCTTTATACGACCGCAGAGGTCGAACCCTGAACAGTTGGGGCAAGTATGGACAAAACATTCAAGCATAATACAGCTCTGAATTTGGATTGTGATCAAATTTTTGACATTACATGGTTTTTTTTTACACAAAACAAATGCCAAGATTTTACAAATCAATTAAAGATTTCTTCTTCAAACTTTTTAAATCTAAAATTAAATAGTTGACACAGCATAGGTTTCTGACACAGAATGAATGTGGTCTAATGAACTTAAAAGGTTTTTTTTGCCTTTGAGCAAATCACTATGCTGTTGAATATTAATCCTCTCAAAAAAATGTTTGAAGAAATTTTCTTTTTATTTATGAAATCTGAAATGAGAAACATTTACCCCCCCCCCCCCTTTTTTTTCACATCCCCGTTTCCCTTTTTCAAAACTGATATCAATTCAAATTTCTAATGGAGTTTGCAACAATAACTACTCATTTAAATACATCATAAAATATTAAGATGTAAAAAAACTGCTTGTTATCACTGAATGGTAAAGATTATTTAAATTTATCAGTTGGTAGTAAAAAGTGTATATACATTGTATATTGTATATAACAAAGATTTAAGTTGATTCTGGACAAAGAAAGATAACTCCAATTAAAAAAAATTCTTGCTATTGCACAAATAGGATATTTCTTGCTTACTATTCTGGACAAAGAAAGATAACTCTAATTAAAAAAAAATTTGCTATTTCACAATATTGTGCAATTAGATATTTCTTGCCATTGCACAATACTGTGCAATTGAAAAGACTTGCTATTGCACAATACTTAATATAATAATTTTAGATCCTGATTTGGACCAACTTGAAAACTGGGTCCATAATCAAAAATCTAAGTACATGTTTAGATTCAGCATATCAAAGAGGCCCAAGAATTCAATTTTTGTTAAAATCAAACTTAGTTTAATTTTGGACCCTTTGGACTTTAATGTAGAATTTGAAATTTGAAAACAGGACCAAAAATGAAGAATCTACATACACAGTTAGATTTGGCATATCAAAGAACCCCAAGGATTCAATTTTTGATGAAATCAAACAAAGTTTAATTTTGGACCCTTTGGACCTTAATGTAGACCAATTTGAAAACTGGACCAAAAAAACTTCAATAATCAAGAATCTAAGTACATTTTTAGATTCAACATATCAAAGAACCCAACCGATTCATTTTTTGTCAAAATCAAACTAAGTTTAATTTTGGACCCTTTGGACCTTAATGTAGACCAATTTGAAAACGGGACCAAAAGTTGAGAATCTACATATACAGTTAGATTCGGCATATCAAAGAACCCCAATTATTCAATTTTGATGAAATCAAACAAAGTTTAATTTTGGACCCTTTGGGCCCCTTTTTCCTAAACTGTTGGGACCAAAACTCCCAAAATCAATACCAACCTTCCTTTTATGGTCATAAGCCTTGTGTTTAAATTTCATAGATTTGTATTTACTTATACTAACATTATAGTGCGAAAACCAAGAAAAATGCTTATTTGGGTCCCTTTTTGGCCCCTAATTCCTAATCTGTTGGGTCCTAAACTCCCAAAATAAATACCAACCTTCCTTTTGTGGTCATAAACATTGTGTTTAAATTTCATAGATTTCCATTAACTTAACCTAAGGTTATTGTGCAAAAACCAAGAAAAATGCTTATTTGGGCCCTTTATTGGCCCGTTATTCCTAAACTATTGAAACCAAAACTCCCAAAATCAATCCCAATCTTTCTTTTGTGGTCATAAACCTTGTGTCAAAATTTCATAGATTTCTATTAACTTAAACTAAAGTTATGGTGCGAAAACCAAGAAAATGCTTATTTGGGCCCTTTTTGGCCCCTTATTCCTAAAATGTTGGGACCAAAACTCCCAAAATCAATACCAACCTTCCTTTTATGGTCATAAACCTTGTGTTAAAATTTCATAGATTTCTATTCACTTTTACTAAAGATAGAGTGCGAAAACTAAAAGTATTCGGACGCCGGACGACGACGACGACGACGACGACGACGCCGGACGACGACGACGACGACGACGACGACGACGACGACGACGACGACGACGACGCAGACGCCAACGTGATAGCAATATACGACGAAAATTTTTTCAAAATTTGCGGTCGTATAAAAATCTAAGTACATGTTTAGATTCAGCATATCAAAGAAGCCCAAGAATTCAATTTTTGTTAAAATCAAACAAAGTTTAATTTTGGACCCTGATTTGGACCAACTTGAAAACAGGGCCAATAATCAAAAATCTAAGTACATTTTTAGATTCAGCATATCAAGGTGTAATACCACCATTGATTTTCCCCTATTAGTCTTTGTTAAATTTGCACTTTTCAAAAAAATGTGCAGAATTTATCTTTGTTTCAAATAAAGAAATACTTGGCATGAGTAAAGTTTTAACCTGTCCAGTACTATAGAAAAAAATTCACATAACATTTAATTACATATAAGAAAATAACCATCATTGGAAGTTAATCAATCAAATGTCTCCCCTTATTTTATCTGTGTACAAGGTTTAGTCACCATGTAACCTCAAGATTACAAAATTTTCTATAGAAATCCAAAATAAAAAATAATGGTGTTTTGAAATACCCAAGACATATGTTTATGACACAGAAATGTTTTTACTGTAATAAAATGTAGGATTAATTACCTACAACTGTCAAATTCAAGGGAATATTTTTTTAGACCTACTTTCGTATACAACCGGATGTGACGTACCATGATTTGGTGGTATTACACCTAGAACTCCAAGGATTCAATTTTTGTTAAAATCAAACTAAGTTTAATTTTTGACCCTTTGGACCTTAATGTAGACCAATTTGAACACGGGACCAAAAATTAAGAATCTACATACACAGTAACATTTTTTGTAGATTCGGCATATCAAAGAACCCCAATTATTCAATTTTTGATGAAATCAAACAAAGTTTAATTTTGGACCCTTTGGACCCCTTATTCCTAAACTGTTGGGACCAAAACTCAATCCCAACCTTCCTTTCATGGTCATAAACCTTGTGTTTAAATTTCATAAATTTCTATTAACTTATGGTACAAAAACCAAGAAAAATGCTTATTTGGGCCCCTTTTTGGCCCCTAATTCCTAAACTGTTGGGATCTCAACTCCCAAAATCAATCCCAACCTTCCTTTTGTGTTGATAAACCGTGTGTTCAAATTTCAATGATTTCTATTTACTTATACTAAAGTTATTGTGCAAAAACCAAGAATAATGCTTATTTGGGCCCCTTTTTTTACCCTAATTCCTTACAGTTGGAACCAAAACACCCAAAATCAATCCCAACCTTCCTTTTGTGGTCATAAACTTTGTGTCAAAATATCATTGATTTCTATTCACTTAAAAACTAAAGTTATAGTGCGAAAACCTAGAAAATGCTTATTTGGGCCCTTTTTGGCCCCTAATTCCTAAACTGATGGGACCAAAACTTTCAAAATCAATCCCACCTTCCTTTTATGGTCATAAACCTTGTGTTTGAATTTCAAAGATTTCTATTTACTTAAACTAAAGTTTTAGTGCGAAAACCAAAAGTATTCGGACGACGACAACGACGCTGACCCCAACGTGATACCAATAAACGACCAAAAAATTTTCAATTTTTGCCATCGTATAAAAAGTAGTGTTTAGTGTTTCTTCATTACAATTTACAATGTAAACTAAAAGATGAGTTTGAGAATAATCATAGACAACAATAGGGCAAACTCATTTTGGTTGGGGGAGGGGGGGAAGATAGAAAGAAGGGAAATTTCAAACAAACAGTATATTTATGATACTTGGCGAATAAAATAATAAAGTGGCGAAAAATATATTGTTCTGGCGAAAGAGGTGGCAAAATTATTGATTGACCCAGGGGAAACCCTGCTCACAAACTTGACATATATATACAAATCTGAATATTTAGTTTGTGAGTTAATCGCCCCGGTTTACACAGCCATTACAGCAATAACCTCTAGAATCAAAGAGCTGAAAGCTCTGAAGAAAAATGACGCCACTGTCTCTAATATTGGGATAGTTTTTATGCAAGTCTTGATTTTCACATACCGTAATTAGTTTAACAATGCAACATGTCTCGTAAGCAAATAATTGATATTCGTATATGTGTGTGTGTGTGAAGTGAAGGTGACAACTGGCTGTTTTTTTAAGACAAATGAATAGGTCAAGACTACCTGAATTGTACAAATGAATACCGTAGAAAGGCTTGTATATTTCTCAATGGTACATAGTCTGAATCCGGGTCCGTTCGCGCCCAACTCATGTTCGCCCTCTTTCACTTTCACACCCTACATGTTCGCACCCAATCTTAATTGGTTTTGTGTTTAATAACTCTGTATTATAAAGCAAGTGTTTTCTTATAAGTATAATTGTTGTCATTGTCTTAAAATAAAGTGAGACAGCATTTTTGTTTGTGTTGATTGATTGATTGATTGTTGGTTGCTTAACGTCCAGTGGCAAATATTTCATGCATATTCAGGACGAGAACAAGTTCACAATAAATACAATAGGTATGTTGATACAATAAAGGCCATCTGGGATGATGGTCGGAGAAATTTGGACTGCCACCGGAAAAAGAGGGTATATTGGATAGGAACAGAAATTTGGCCTTGCAACAGGCCACCTACGGACCCCTTAAAGAGTTGTTGCAAGGGTTCTTAACGTGCAAAGAGCGTGGCACTCTCTTTACACGAGGCATCAGATTTAACGTCCCCCTTCTGACCATACGTGACTGCGAACTTGATACATCCCGCACAGCCAAACGGACGCCCCACTTCAGCAAGCATTTTACTGCCGGTCGGGAGAAGACCAAGTGACCATATTTCTATTCCCCAATCACCCTTGGGGAGTGTTTGTGTTGAATTAATCTTAATCATGTTTTGGATAGCGTATTGTTATTGCAATTTAAAACAACAATCATGATTTTCCAATTATTCAACTTGAATTTGAATTAAAATTGGGCGCGAATAAGTAGAGTGCGAACGGACCTTGGGTGTGAACGTGCGAGGTGCGAAGGTGTAGGGTGTGAAAATGTATTGGGCGCGAACAGACCTGATACCACATAGTCTGAACCCCCTTCTCCCACAAAATATTAAGTAAATAATCTTTGTGTTACTGTTTTCAAAAGTCTAATGAAACTCAGGTAATTTCAAACATTTGTCAAAGAATTCTAGTCAACCGGCACCTGGTTAATTTGGCACCTGGACAAATAAGCACCTGGTTAAATCGACACTGGATATAGTCAATTCGTCACCCATGTTAAATATATATTTTAACAGTATTTTAAGCAAAAAGAGTAAAAATAAGAAAGGGGTTGCCAGAATTTTTTTCAGTATTTAAGCAAAAAGAGTTTAATACTAACTTTCACATTTTTGGGTGTTCATGTACATTTTGTATATAGATATAGGAAGATGTGGTGTGAGTGCCAATGAGACCACTCTCCATACAAATAACAATTTAAAAAGTAAACCATTATACATGTAGGTTAAAGTACGGCCTTCAACACGGAGCCTTGGCTCACACCGAACTACAAGCTATAAAGGGCCCCAAAATTACTAGTGTAAAACCATTCAAACGGATATATTTATTTTTCTCAACTAAATGACTTTTTTGGCTTATTTTTAATGATATATATATGAGTAACCGTTACGGTAGTCCAAATAATTATTACGTCTGGCAAGGCTTTTTAAATTTTATTCTGGGACACCTTCTTATGACAGCAAGGCTATGTTAATTTTTTTCTGGGATGCCTTCTTACGAAGCCTTCCTACGAACGTCTAAGGAAGGCGTCCCAGAAAAAAAATAAAATAGCCTTGCCAGACGTCATTATTATTTGGACTAATACATGAGATATTGGATATTTTTATGCATTATTTTAACCAGTTGAGCATTTTACAGGATTGTTTGTTTAATGCTGTTTAAACTTTACTGAAAAAAAACACCTAAAATTTGCTAATTATTTGGCATGAAAGTTTGATTTATTGAAAGGGACTCATAGTTTTCCATTTTATTTTAATTATTGTCTAATTGTTAAAACAATAGCTTGGGTAAAGGCTTCGTTGTTTACTGTACCCTTATACACAACAACATATTCACTTTGGTTTCGTTGTTTACCTAAATACACAACAACATATTCAGTGAGTGACGGTGGATTTCACAGTGAAATTCACTATGTACTTGGTACCTGTTATTAATTAATTGAATAGAAAATATTATATATAACAAATATTATTGGATGCCGAATTGAAGTCAAATAGGTGCCGATTTGACTAGATGCCAATTTATTCAGGTGCCGACTTGACTTGTACGTTTCAATTCCTCTGCGATCATTTGCGGTATTTTCTTGAGAAAACATATTTTCCATCATCAAAGAGAAAAAGAAACTGCTTGAAAATGATTCTGGAACGCTTCATGATTGTTTCAATAAGTTTAATTCACTCAAAAAACAATTTTAAAACTTGCGATGTTTAAACAGGAAGTTTCAAAAGCATGTGTAAAAGAAGAAATTAACCGGTGAGAGTGGAAATCCGTACATAACAGATATCACTATAGTACGACTTTGAAAGCAAAACAGTTCCATCCTTTTGTAAAACAGTCTTTAATATACCTATCACATTAATGTTTGAAGGGGCTTAAGCTTATTCAAACCACATAAGTCGGTATGAAACACCAAAACGGAATGATCAATAACCAATTACGTTTTGTAGTTTACAAAGTCTAAACTGGTTCCTGTCAAACTACAACACTTTGTTCGAGTGTAGTGAAATACAAGCAGAAACCAGTTAGTTTGTAAACTGGTTCCTGGCTGATTACTACACAATGATCATGCATAATGATAACACAAGCAGATTCCAGTTTGTATGAAAAATAGTAAATACGAAACCAAGCGCGGTAGGCAGAGAAATGTAATGAAGTTCAGGTCGCCAGTAATGGAACAATGACTGCGTCATTTTCCAAAAATGTGTTTAATCCTATAATGTTCATGATGTTTGCAAGTATTGAAGGTATATAAAACTCTATGTTTTAAATTTCTCAAATAAACCAATATTAAGGTATTATCTTAGGCTACATTAACATGCTAATTGTCATCATATTCATGATATTGGATGGCTGTGAGACTTACTGTATCTATCCTAAATTTCTAATCAACAATAATTTTATAAAAATTTAAATTATATAAAATTATATTAAAATTGGATTGTGATTAAATATTTGACACATCAAAAGTTCCTGACTTAAAGAATTTGATCGAAGAACTTAATATATGACATGTATGACATTACATTACCTTCTGTATTACCCAATATTCTAAATCTAAATACACATGGTTAGATTCAGCATATCAGAAACCCCAAGAATTAAATTTTTGATAAAATCAAACAAAGCTTAATTTGAACATAAATTTGGACCAATTTGATACAAAGGCTCAAAATCAAAATCTAAATATAGCCAATATGATTAATTTTTATTGAAATCGAACGAAATTTAATTGGTCTCTGAAATTTAAGAAAATTTGAAAACTGGACACAAACACTAAAATATGGATACAAATTTCATTTTTTCTTCTTATTAAAATCAAACAAAGTTTAATTTTGGACCCTTTGGATCTAAATGTGAACTAATCTAAAGGCAATTATTATTAATTTCTTTGTCGTCATTGCTTGTGGAGAGTTGTCTCATTGGCAATCATACCACATCTTCTTTTTTTTATAATATTGGACTTTTTGGACTTTAATATGGATTAATTTAAATTGGTTCAAAAATAAAAAATCTTAATGCAGTTAGTATAAGCATATCGTAGTACCAGAATAATTAGTTTGTGGTGTAATCACACAGATTAATTTGGGATCCTTTGGACCTCAACATGCTCAATGTGGACCAATTTAAAAGTAAGGCCAAATTTTCAAAATTCAAATACATTACAGGAATCCAAATGGTCACCTCATGTAAATTAGTTTTCAAAGAGGATCATCTATGGACCATTTCACAAGTGTTGTCCTGATTGGCTCAGAAATTCAGAGGATAAAGTTTTAAAGATTTTTTTTATCATGAATTACTTGTACTTCAATATATATGTACTTCTTATTGGCTATTCAGTTTGAGAGGAGAAGATTGAAAGATGTAATTTGAAGAACAGCAGATGTAAAAATGCCAGCTGCTACTCATCCAACAAGAGCTCACAAAGCAGTTGAAGTTATTATCCATCATTGTCCATAATTACCTTATCACTGGTTTGAGATGCATAAACATATTTTCTTTTCCTAGTATTGTAATGACTCTCTGGATCAAATTGATTTTCCTGCAAAAATTATGAAATTTTAACAAGAAGGCATGCAATGTCATATTACAAATACCAATTATCCCCCTTGTAGTTCCAATTTTCTGCTTACAGCCAGTACATGTACATTGTGTAGGTGTTTGATAGATCTGAAAAGTGCTCAAATATTACAAGTTATCACTGTGAAGCTCATACATAAAATAGTCAGTATAAGAAGTAGTTTCAGAGAAACATGTGACTGAAATTGAGTCACTGAATTTTTTAGGACCAACTGGCCAAGGACAAATGGAGTGACACAATATAGCTCCTACTTTTAGAGTTAACACAGTTCTATTTACAGATCATTACATAAAAAAAAAATTTAAAAATCATTTGAAGTCCTTTTCATGCTTTTCGGGCAGATCATTACATATTATTTTTTTTTCAATTTCATTTTAAGTCCTTTTCGGCCAAGTTTTCATTTATGCCAATCAAGGTTACTTTTTTTTTATAATTTTTGATCATTTCCAGATCATTGACAAATTAAAACATGAATATTTAATCAAAGCATGCAAAGTATTAACAAGAATGTGTCCATAGTACACGGATGCCCCACTCGCATTATCATTTTCTATGTTCAGTAGACCATGAAATTGGGGTCAAAACTCTAATTTGGCAATTAAATTAGAAAGATCATATCATAGGGAACATGTGTACTAAGTTTGAAGTTGATTGGACTTCAACTTCATCAAAAACTACCTTGACCAAAAACTTTAACCTGAACGAACAGACAGACAGACGGAAGGACGGACGGTCGGAAGGACAGACGCACAGACCAGAAAACATAATGCCCCTCTACTATCATAGGTAGTAGACCATAAAAATGTAAGAACTTTACATTTTTGATATATTAGATTTTTTTCATGACTTACATGTACTGGACTAGACAATCATAATGAACTACATGTACATGTATAAAGTATACATTACATGTACATGTTTATACATGTAGCTACATGAACTAAGAACATTTTTTTTTAAAGTTTTGTTTGTACATGTACATACATCTATTAATGGCTCCGGTGGTACTTGTACAATGTAGCTGAGCTGGTAAATTCTCTTCCTCAGTCATACATGTAGCATTCTTTTGACTGCATCTCTTGTATATGTTGTAGCAGACTATACATAATCCTGTGCAAATTGAAGAAAAAAATCATATGTCATAAGCTGTCCATGTTATGCAAACATTTGAAAATCATAATAAACAATGATAAACTGCAGCTAATATTTTCCACCTGAAGTAGAAATTAAAAAAAAATATATCTATCATGTTCAGTTCATCAAAAAATGTTTTACCCATGTGCATATATACTACATACATGAACATGTATGTCTATGTGTATACATGTATATTGTCATGATTGTGTTCAATACTATAAAATTGTGATAAGAGTAAATCGGTAAAAAGATTGTGAACAGCTGGATTCATATTTATGATTAAAACAACATTAATAATAGGTTTTTTTTCACTATTATATTATGAAGAAATAGCTACATTTGTAGTACAATTATTTATGGATCTCAGAAAAGCTGATCCTGAAGTCCCTTTCTTACAAGTGCAGTGTTATCCCCAGAAGATAGCATCCCATTTGGCGTAAAAAAAAATTAACTGTGTCATTTGTCGCGTCTCAGCGATGCTCTATTTCCATTGATTTCCTTTATGTTATACATGTATATATTTATATTGTTCAATTCATTACTGAGAATACAATTAGACTAATCACTAATACCATGAATACAGTTGTTTCAGTTTGTTTTATTTATTCATTTATAGTTACAGAATTATTTTTTGCCTCTTGTGCCAAATAAAAATATATATATGTGGTTTCAGTTACTATAAGTCATGAACATGATGAAAGTAAAATGAATGAATGATTTATCATAGTGCAACTTGTATATATATACAATGATAAACATATAAATATCTAGTACAAAAAAGGAACCTTTTTTTTTATATCAAAAGAGTAAAGAAAGTGTTATAAATAGCAAAAAAATCTCAATTTAAAAACTTTTTTCTTCATCATGTCTATGAAATTCATTGTTTCAAGGTACCCAATTGGGCCAATGATTTAGTTCCAGTTGTTTCTAATCTTTACATCAAAATGATATATATATTTTTGACAAAGTTTTCAGAAAAATAGTCTTTTTATGCGTAGTTCTCTATCGTGAAAATGCGGATTTTTGTCATATCTGGTCCGGTTCCGAACCGTAGTGTGCAATGGCAGCCAAATTTTTTTTTAACAAAAATGAGTCCAACAATTCAATAAACAAGAGATTGGGAATGAATGACGCTTTTAATGGATTAAATGGATTAAACGTAAACTAAAGCCAATTATGATCACTTTATGAAGAAGCATAAAATGTATTAAGCTCAAAATCAAATTGTTCACTCTCAATAGAAAAGTAGTACCGGAAGAGACAGAAAGTATATTTTGGAAAGTTGTAAAAATAAACCAACAAACCTTTTTTTAAGAGAAAAATGGTTTCAATCTAAGATTTTCGTAATACAAAACGTAGATTTCAATAAATGCGACGAAAATATTCATGGGACTGACGGAAGGACAGACAGAGGTAAAACAGTATACCCCCCCTTTTTTAAAGCGGGGGTATAATAAGGAATGGGTTGTCCAGAAATTTTTCAGTATTTACGCAAGAAGAGTTAATTAAGGAAGAGGTTGTCTAGAGATATTCACTTAATTTTATTCACATTTTTTGGGGGTTGATGTAAATATTTTTTTCTCTCATATAAACTAAATGTGTATTTTTAATTATGTATAAGAGGTAATGGATATTTTTTATACATTTTTTAACCAGTTGAACATTTTGCAGGATTGTTGGTTTAAAGGGAAACTTCGCAAAAAAATCAAAAATTGATATTATGTCCATTCTGTATAAAAATGCTCAAATTTATAGATATTAAAGTTTTATTCCGCTAGATAAGAGATCACCATTGATTTTAAATTTTGAGTATCAATTGTCTGCATTCCGCTATTTTGTCATCTTCTCCGATAAAAAAAATCATGATATGTCTATAAACCACAAAGATTTGAAGAAAGTAGAAATCTATTTACATATTTTTTCCAAGGGTTTATTTGGAAAAATGTAATATATACTCGTTGTCAATAGTAAAGGACAGATTGGAACATACCAGATATTGATTTAAAAAATGTACGCACTTGTTGTCGATTCGTTTATACGCCTGGATAGAAAGTTACGGAACTATAGCGTAATTTAAAATATATACATGTATACATTGAACATAAGAAAGGAACATACATTTTGTGTAAATTTGGGTAAAAGTTTTGTAAATAGACTAGTCAACGTATGCCAACGGTATGTAATCAACGAATTCGATAGACTTTTGTATACCAAAAGAAGAAGAAGAAGAGAACCAATTTGATTTAAATACAGGTCGATATATAACTTGCTTTGGTTCATCAAAGTTATGAACATAGTAAAATCACAGATTTATATATCAAATAGATTGTTCTCGAATAAAGGAAGAAATTCGTCATCATCACAATTGTTCCGACATTCATGTCAGGGCTCACGCTACCAGGCGACTTGGGCGAAGAAGTCGCCTTCCCGACCGTCACTTCGCTTTCCCCGACCCCCAAAAGCGAAAACAAGTCGCCCTGCTCTTGACGACAGTCGCTTTCAGTCGCTTCCGTCATCGGACATTTTCAATTTTTACCAAGTTGATGAAACATCAATTTTTTATTGATAATTAAAGAAATTCAGACATAAACGATTCATTATCTTTAGAAAAGAGGATGAAGCATTGTCTCCGCAGTGTGTAGCAGGTTATTTGATAAAAATACAACTTATTATCACTTCGTGCATTTCCGGAAGTCCTGGTGCTTGTTACTCGAAAACATACATCAACCTTAATTTTGGCGGCAAAATAAGTTTGTTACTTCATTTAAACGTGATAAAAGTTGACTCCAGTAAATGTTTAATCCATTTATTGCATTAAAACCGTCATGTTCCTTTCCAAATAACTTGTCAAACATCGTTTATTTTTGTAAATTTTTTTGCATACTTCCGCCATTTACCGATTTCTAAACTACGGATCTGAACCGGACCAGCTATGACCGAAATCCGCACTTTTACAATAGTTACTACGGACGCACGGATGGAACAGCTGACAGAAGAATATTGATCCCAAAGGGAAAAATTACGCATTCCACACACATTAAAAGACTTTTGGTTACATCTAATTGATTGGTGTATATAATTCCCTATATTTTTTTATGGATTGTTTCAAACTATTGATTAAAGTTGCTTAACTCTGAGACTATTCTACTAATATCAATATATTATGGCCCAGCTTAATAACTTTTATATTTTTTTATAAGATACACTGAATTTCATACACAAGATAATTTTTAATTAAATTGTAATTGATATATTATAATTTCTTTACATTTTTTAAAATATTTTTTTTTTTTAGTGCTAGATATTTAGTTGGTTAGTTTCTCACAAGAACCTAAGTAAAACTTAAACAACTTTTAATTTCAAATGTTACTTTAATTATAATTTTTTACTCATATGAATTGAACAACATAAAAAGAACATTATTTACATATGGCCCTTTATACTATTGTAAAATCCAAACATTGCAGCGCACCGCGCGAATGAGCACTTCTCTTTTAAATCTCACCACTTCTCCCTATCAGTTTCAAAAAGAGAAGTCACTTCTCCCTATAATTCTGAAGTAGTGTGAGCCCTGCATGTAATATATATATGCAACTGGAGGTACACTGATAATCCCCAAGGGATGTGAATATTTTCTAGGAAAACTATTAAGTATTACGTACAGTTTCAAATCAATTTCGGGATTTATTTTCTTTCTTGATATTCAATGACAGCAACTTAAAGAATAAACTGCTTGTCCGCTTTAGGGGTATTCTTGCCAGTTGAACAGACTTATAATTACATTCAAAAATAAGGAAAGATGACATAAAATTCGTTGTCTGTTGTTTTTAAGTAAAAGTTAATTGAATCATCAAAGTTAATATCCTTTGGTCTTGAATGGATGTTAACTAATTAATGTGTTTTTATAGGCTAGCTCAAATCCTCATCCAAATAATATAATCTATATGTAATAATCCCTTCCTTCCACACAGAGATTTAATGCAAAGCAGTAGACATATAGGTACTAATTAAGTAATTAAATGAACAATAGATAACAATAATTAATCATAAATGTGAAAAGATGTGAAAACAAAAGTATTCGTACATATTATATTCCGCTTCGGTAGAGTTATCTTCAGATAGTTTCAGATATTAATTAATACATGGCTTTCAAAAGTCTAACTCGTACATTTTTTTGCCTAATTAAGACAATCAAAATGCTTTGGTTAAGCTATTTCTAATTTCTAAGTTCCCCTTTTTTATGAGACATAAATCAAGGACAAGCGGTGTATATCATTTCATTCTGACACATAAATTAGGTTTCCACGGCGATCTATTTTTATTCGTCACCAACTTGAGTATGTACTTTAAATGTGTGTATTAAATGCTCCCTTGTTTTATAATCCACTGATCCGAAAAGACAGTCACACCTGGCAAGGTGTGCCCTAGAGGCGTGGTTAAATACTGAAGTGCAAATAACAATTTACCTTTCAACAAGCCATCTACGAGTATTGCCACAGAACCGTGAATACACACACAGTCATAGCAGAGGTAGTAAAAGGTCAATCAATAAGAGTACACCAACATAATGTCTTAACAGATTATTGTACGTTAATTTATTCACTTAATTAGTCCGAAAATGCATTAATTAAAAATAAATTTATAACTTTTTGTGTTGTCTACAAAAATAATTCAAATATATACGTTTTACATAGAAAATTTATCTCATGAATGTGTACAATTGCACGTCTGTGTGTTTTATCTTCTTATTATCAGATGGTTATTAGATAAAGCATAAGTCATTGGTGAGCTTACAATTACGTTAAAATATGATTAAAAGCCAAGACTTTTAATGATTGTATTTTAAATCCCAGCATGCAAAAACCAGGCGAAAACGTCACGACCTACAGGAAGTAGTTAATATTTTTTCATTAATTATTGCAGGGCTTCGTTGTTTCTTATGAAGTTTTTGAAGTAACTATGTTATTAATTACCTGAAAAGAAAAATTATCAAAACGTCAGTCATAGAATGTTGGGAAAACTTTAGATAATAAACTTTTGCATTCTAGCTGCTTGATGCGTTTTAATGCATGCTAAAATCTAGTCCAAATAATTATGACGTCTGGCAAGGCTATTTTATTTTTTTTCTGGGACGACTTCCTAAAATTAGGTGTCAAAGTTCCCCCCAAAATTTGCTCTCAAACTCCAGATGTAAAAAATGGCTTCAGCGTTATGACGTCGTAGGAAGGCGTCCCAGAAAAAAATTAAAATAGCCTTGCCAGACGTCATAATTATTTGGACTAGCTAAAATCCAACCCCCATAATAGATCATGAATTTATACATTTTTAGAATTATTTATATTTATCTTATCAAATATTATAGGATGCCAAATTGACTTTAAATAGGTGCTGATTTGACTAGTTCCGATTTAACAAGGTGCCGATTTGACCAGGTGCCGATTTGACTTGAAGTTGTACCCATTATAAATTGCCTTCCGACAGAATTTCGGCTGTAAAATCTCGTCTCTGTCCACATTTCAGTCCTAACCTTTTGAAATGTGATGTAACATCCCCCTGGCAATCAAACAACTTTACTAAATGTGTGCCGTGAAGATGTAAACATAAAACATAAATTGATAATGTTACAGCATCCATGTTGTATACAGCGCCATCTATAAATAGTTCTAAAGGGAGATAAGGTAAACTTCTTCTTCTTCCAAATTTTCACATCCTTTGTAGGACAACCACACCGTTACGGCGTGTAGAACAAAACCCACCACCATGAATGTAGGAATATAATATGTACACTATATATTGAATAATGAAATCCTCCACTAATATATACAGGATCACTTTCTAGTTGCACAGAACGGGCAGATTTAATACTGCTGTTCCTCAATCCCAATCTTAACCAGCGCATACCAAATTTAAAGCACAGAGAACTTGAGAAAATACGTCGAGGAAAACGCACCAGAGAGGAAAACTGCACATTGGGACAATTCGTGCCAACAGGCCATAAGATTGAGGATTGAGGACGTATAGAAGAGGGACGAAAGATACCAAAGGGACAGTCAAACTCATAAATCTAAAACAAACTGACAACGCCATGGCTAAAAATTAAAAATACTAACAGACAAACAAAAGTATACATGACAAAACATAGAAAACTAAAGAAAAAACAACACGAACCCCACCAACAACTAGGGGTGATCTCAGGTGCTCCCGAAGGGTAAGCAGATCCTGCTCCACATTTGGCACCCGTCGTGTTGCGTATGAGATAACAAATCCAGTAAATAGTCTAATTCGGTAGGTCACATAGCTTGTAGTATGCATTCTTAGTTGCGTTAAAAATTGTTAGGCTAGTTACCGGACATATATACAGGGGGGATTACAGTGGCGGATCCAGAACTTTTCATAAGGGGGCCCGTTGACTGACCTAAGAGGGGCTCCAGTCATGCGTCAGTGATTCCTTATATAAGCAACCAATTTTTCCCACACAAAAGGCGGGCGGGCCCCCAGGCCCCCCTGGATCCGCCTATGGGTTATATATGTTTACGTAGTAAAATAGTAAAAGATAAATGTTGTAAAATAAATTACTTCACTCACATTCACACGGGTAAAAAGAATAACAAGCTTGCAGCATTTAAATCTAAAAATAGTTCGCTTTTCACAGTATAGACTAAGGATCTAAAAGCTAAAACACTTTGTCTTCTTTTCATCAGAGACTCTGTTTTCATTAACTAAAATCGAATAAAACGTTCATAGTGTCTACATACTTAATCCACGCATAGAATTTGTCGTTTTACATCATAACATCTAATAAAAAGGTTTTTAAGATTTCATCGTATCTAAATATTAGCACTTTGTGTGACGTTTACGATCTAGGCACGCACTGTATATGTAAAGCCAATTGTCATGTTTTTATTTACTTAGATCTAAAACTTAAAAACTTGTCTTCGTCTCAACTCGGCCGATTCCGTACCCTCATCTAGGAAGGAGCTAGAGTATCGGATTCTACCGAGGATTGTCGAATGCAAACCACCCTTCAGCTAATCAGAAAATGTTTCACGACTATTTTTCTGACTTACAGTGTTGTTTTTTTTTTTGTTTTTTTTATAACCTTCTTCAGTTCAAATAATGATAACCTAGAATTTATTGTCGTTCTTTGCAAATCAAAGAACTGTGTTTTGTTTTTTTACAATTTTGGTATGGATACATACAGGATCATAAAGGAGGGGGAATAGGACCTTTATCGGGACTCCGGGATCGGGTGTTTTTAAACTCGGGATTTCGGGATTGACCCTTTCGGGATCCGGGAATCCGTATTTTCGGATTTCGGGATGTCGGGATTTGCTTTATTTAAATTCGGGACCTCGGGATTTTTTTCAAGTCCGGGATTTCGGGATCAAGACCCCTCCTATCCCCCCTCATAAAGGGAAACTGATAATTTTTTGTATGATATGTGCTCATGTTTTTCAGCGATGATCCTTTTGTGCTGGGTTTTATACTGAATAAAATTAGTTAGTTAGTTTCTATACTTTTTTTATTAAATGGCTATCCGCAATATGTTTAATAAGATCATTTAGTCTGAGTTGTTTGATTGAGTATCGAGAAAGAAAAAAAAAATCTGATGTATGCAGCATAAACACGAAAATTTTGATAACTACATGGCAGAGGGAGGGGCAGGGCTTTTTCGGGACGTCGGGATCGGGTGTTTTTAAGCTCGGGCCTGATTTCGGGATTGACCCTTTCGGGATCCAAGATTTATTTTTTTCTAATTTCGGGATGTCGGGAATTAAATTTCTTTAAATTCGGGACCTCGATTATTTAGATAATTTTATAGAGGTTGTTTTTTTTTTTTGTTTTTTTTATTAAAGACAGTTTTTGTACTAGTGTAAATTGATATCATTTACCTGAATGGTCTCAAATATTAGATAGTATCAGATAGTAGAGAAACAACAGTCATATCACATCCCATATATATGATAATAAGAGATGTTTCTGGAATTACGTATATCAAAATATTTAAGTTTAGTGCTTTTCGGTAAAATCCTATTTATTACAGAAATGCAATCTAAAACAAAAACCAAAGGCATCTTTTTAAATAACAAGATACCCAAGTCGGAAGAATTAATATTTTAATTAATGATTAAAAAAAGGAAGCTGAAAGTATCTATTTCAGGTCTTTCATAACAGCGGTATTTGTTAAAGGGACTGAAACGATTAGACGCGTGCTCAAAATCAGCATGCATGATGAGTTGGTTACCGTTATGTGGTTAAAAGCTTGATAAGTGAAATGACAACTTTATTGCACCTACGCCTACGCAGGTCAATTCAGTTCAATGATGCACCGTCTAATAGTTCTCGCACTTATATCATTAGCAACGCAAAAGTAAATACATCAATTGGGTGAAACATTTATATGCAACAGTTTTGTCAAACGGTGCGAAAAGATGCAATTTAGTATTATGATTTGTATTTTTATATGTTGAATTTATATGTAGTAGTTTTAGACAAAACCGATTGATAATCTGATTGAAAAAAAATACCATTTACCTGAATGGTCTCAAATATTAGATAGTATCAGATAGTAGATAAACAACAGTCATATCACATCCCATATATATGATAATAAGAGATGTTTCTGGAATTACGTATATCAAAATATTTAAGTTTAGTGCTTTTCGGTAAAATCCTTTTTATTACAGAAATGCAATCTAAAACAAAGACCAAAGGCATCTTTTTAAATAACAAGATACCCAAGTCGGAAGAATTAATATTTTAATTAATGATTAAAAAAAGGAAGCTGAAAGTAGCTATTAAAGGTCTTTCATAACAGCGGTATTTGTTAAAGGGACTGAAACGATTAGACGCGTGCTCAAAATCAGCATGCATGATGAGTTGGTTACCGTTATGTGGTTAAAAGCTTGATAAGTGAAATGACAACTTTATTGCACCTACGCCTACGCAGGTCAATTCAGTTCAATGATGCACCGTCTAATAGTTCTCGCACTTATATCATTACAACGCCAAAGTAAATACATCAATTGAGTGAAACATTTATATGCAACAGTTTTATCAAAAGGCGCGAAAAGATGTAATTTAGTATTATGATTTGTATTTTTTTTTAAACTTTACATCAGTAGGATACAGTCCTGCATGATCTAACTCTGCGTTCACATCTAAAGTAAGATCGGTTTACTTTAGATCGATTCAAACTAAACTACCTCTTTTGGTGTTTTAGTTTAGACCGATTGAAGATCGATTCAATGCGTTCACATTAGCCCTTAAACCGATCTAAAGTGAACCGGTCTAGTTTAAATCGATAAAAATGTCCTAGTGTGAACGGGGTCTAAGCCGTGGAGATTTTTTTCTCAGTTATAAAAAGGCAAAATAAAGCTATTAATCTGTTATGGCATGCAGATAATAACATGCTAAAACAACAAGTTCTAAGGTTTTGGGATTTTCTAATAACCACTCAAAGATAGAAAAATATAGTACATGTTCTAGAAATGGGACAACTTTGACAGATTATCTATACACATACATTTAATGCATTAAAAAGAATGAAGGAAATTGGAAAGAAACTTCTGTTTTACATATAATATTAGGTTTACATGCATTTAATAATCTAACCATACTCATTTTTTTCTAATAACCTACAATGAGACTTAATTAATTAATTAACTTAATTAATTTTTGTTGTTTTGTTTTTTTCAATGTAATAATGTCAAACTGTAACCAACACAAGAATGACGTTAAGATTTATACCGAAAACATGAATTTGGATGGTTTCGTTTTCCTGCGTTATGATATAATAGACCAAACATCAAAAACAATGTATGGATATAAGTTGTTTGCTTCACGTCCAATGGACAATATTTCATGATATTCAGGACGATACTAATTAACAAAAACACTCAGTTGTATTAGCATTAGCAAAACTCATATCCGTGATTCAAGATTCAAGATTCAAAGTTTTATTTAGAGTCGATATTCAATAAACTACATAACACAAGCTCTAGTGAGCTTTTCAAATCGACTTAATAACAAAATAAAATACACACATACACAATACAATACACACATTCAAAAGTCATGAAAAACAACACAATTTTAAACATATAATGCATAGTAAGATACCATAAATGACATATATAAGTTAAAAGCATATAGTACACTTAAAACATAGCACAAGTTAATAATAAGATTGCACAAATCATATAGTCACACAAAAAATAAAAGCAAAATAAAACAGGCATAAACACTATATGCATGCACTCCACTGGCATGAGCTATATTATGAATATTATATGAATGCATGGTCGACTTTGAAACTTTTGCTTATATATTATATATACTTTCTATGTTGAAGTTTGTGATGGAATGTCTGTCAATCAAAGATGGACCCATATAAAGCTGCTCAGTCTTAATATTTGGTATGCAGGTGTAATAATATTAGAACATCTCATTTCTTTGCCGCATAGTACATGGCCCAGCAGGGGCGGATCCAACCATTTTAAAAAGGGGGGTTCCTAACCCAGGACAAAGGGGGGGGGGGTCCTAACCCAGGACAAAAGGGGGGGTCCAATTAAATGTCCCCATTCAAATGCATTGATCGTCCAAAAAAAAGGGGGGTTCCAACCCCCGGAACCCCCCTCTGGATCCGCGCCTGCCCAGTCGCCACAGTCCGCATAATGGACTGTTCACCGACTGGAACTTTTCTTCTATGGTACTGGCACGATTTAATTTATGATTATCATGATTATAGGTCCCTTATATTAATGATATATGGTACGCAATTGGATTAACATCGACATATCTCAATTCACTGAGATAATTTTACTCTACAATCAATGAAGTTTTTCACCAGTTATTTAATCGTGTAATCTTTCGGGGTTTCCCTTACAAAAAATGCTTAACTAGTATATTTATATATATAAATATAGGAAGATTTGGTATGATTGCCAATGAGACAAATCTCCACATGGTCAGAGAACAAATGCACAAGAATTATACAACTATTAGTTAACGTACGGTCTTCAAAAATGAGCAAAACCCAAACCACATATAGCAAGCTATGAAAGGCCTCAAATGACAAATATAAAACAACTAACGGCCTGACTTATGTACAACAACAGCGGAAAATATTATGATATATAGCAATAAATGCAAGCATACAGATTTATACAGGCTACTAACTTGCTACATGCACATTTAGAATGACGCGGATTTAAACTAGTTTGCTGCCTCAAGAACTCCCTGATAACCTGGGACAGTGCATGGTAAACTAGTACATAGAACATAAGAACAAACTATAAAAAAAATCATTGAAAAGGGCTTAACTCATCAGATTGATCGAAAGCACAAAACAACTAACAGAACACATCCTGGACGTGCCAGGGATTTATTCAACCCCACAACAACAACAGACACATAACGTTACTCGCAGTTACTAACAGTTAGTTCAAAGTCAATAACAAATAATTAAAAAAATATCTAATACAGATCTTATCAAAACGGGAAGCTCCCTTTCTTAATTGTATTGAAAATAGGTTAAAGGTTCCCCATATTAAGTTTTTTCTGGTGCAATTGAATACCTATAAACTGGTATCAATATAAAAATGAATACATGGTATGATTGCCAATGAGACAACTCTCTACAGATATACATTAGGTCGCCATGTGCGCACGGGCTTCAAGAATGAGTAAAACCCATATCGTATAGTCAACTATAAAAGGCTTCAAAATGACAAATGAAAAAAATGAAATATGTACTAAAACAATGAACGGAAAACAAATATGATATACAGCAACAAATGACAACCTCTGGTTTACAGGCTCCTAAGTAGGAACAGGCATATATATTTATATATATATACATAATGTGACAGGGTTAAATCATGTTAAAGGCGCCAAGCATTCATGACCTTGGAAAATGGTGTAACGATTGGAATATTCGATTAAAAATAATAAAATAATTAAAAATGAGCTTTCCAAAATTTTCTGTACTTGTAAAACGAAGATGTGGTACGATTACCGATGAGACAACTCTCCACAAGAGACAAAATGACACAGAAATTAACAGAACAGTATAATCAATGATCGAGATCTTCATTTGTACTTGTGAGAGAACGAAACGGATGCAATCAACTGAAAACCAAGATATCTTATCCTAATCAATTAATAAATCAATATGTCTACGCCATCTTTAGAATTTCACTCATTTCAAGTGTTTATTTCATCGCATGTTATTTAAAGCAAATGTCTAAACTTCTTGAGATAGCGGATAACTGCAAGCTATTTTCTTCTAACTAGAGTATTAATATAGAAAAACATGTATGAGAAATCTGACAAGGACAGAACAGCCCATCTCCGAACCGTAACCACCAACAGAAGTTTCATCTTTAAAGACATTTATGAAGCAACATAATAATGAGAAAATGTAGTAAAATTGCCAATGAAACAATTAGTACAGACGAGAGTCAGATTTTGAACTTTTGTTTAATTTTGTAGACTGGGTATCTCAAATCTTTTTATCTAAAAAAAAAACGAAATGCCTTTAGTGGGAACTCTCGAGCTGAAACCTACACTATTCAGGCTAGCTGGGACAATATACTTTTTTATTTAGTTTTGTCATTTTTGTGCATGGGATCGTTAAAGAGACTGTCAGTGGTTTAAAGCATTGCTTGTCAAAGACATAAAATTGAGAATGGAAATGGAGAATGTGTCAAAGCGACAACAACCCGACCATAGAGCGGACAACAGTCGAAGGCCACCAATGGGTCTTCAATGTAGCGAGAAACTTCCACACACGGAGGTGTCATTTAGCCGGTCCCTTAACAAGATGTATACTAGTTCAGTGATAATGGACGTCATACTAAAATCCGAATTATACACAAGAAACTAATACTAAAAATCATAAAAGACTAACAGAGGCCAGAGGTCCCTGACTCGGGACAGGGGCAAATTGCGGCGGGGTTAAACATGTTTTTAGAGATCTCAACCCTCCAAACATGCTCCTTTTGAATAGCGACTGCTCTCTTTATTCTCAGAATTACTCTTTTCTATTGGAAATAGATATTCTACATTATTAGGTGTCGACTTTAAGTAAGGAATGTAACCTTATCCTTGGAAATGTTATATATCTTCTCATTACTTATTGTTTTCCCTTAAGGTAGCTGACACAATATTAAGATAGTTTTGCTTTAAAATTATCTATTCCACTAGTTGTTCAAAATTATTAGAGTTTGAGCTTTTTCATATCCAGCGGCACATATTACAGTGTAATCCGGATTCACTATTAAACGATTCGGGGAAATTTCTATTGTCAAATTCAATTTCAAATAATAATATTTATGTTTAACAAAACTATGATCTGTTTGTGAAACGTGAAGGATACATAATGATTGGTGTGTTCATTGTTGGTCTTTAACGCCACTTTTATCATTATTCGCTATTTCATGGCATGTAGAGAAAAACTGGGACGCCTGGAGAGAGACACTGACCTTCGACATGGAATCTGTCCATCCTTGTCAACTACGAATGAAGTGAAACTAAGCACCAAGTGTTCAAACTCTGAAATAAGTAATGAAGCAGTATTTTTCGAATTCACTAATGAAAGAAAATTCAGTTTTCGTTTTATTTGAATTTTTCAAATTGGAGAAACAAAGAGGTTTTAAAAACGAACTGAAGAATAAAAAGGTAGCAAAATGCTAAGTTCTTTCAAAAATATTCTTTTATCGCTAAGAGGCTGGCTTGTCATGCCAAGAAATTGCCTCCGTTGAAATTTCAAACATCCAATAGAGCAAATTACATCGATGATTAATATTGACCTTATGGTATGGGCACAGGACGTTTGCGCTTTTTTACCTGTAAAACGATAGGACATTTGCGCTTCAAATACTATGGACATTTGCGCTTTATGTTTTGATTCACCTGTATTAAATTGATTGGACATTTGCGCTTTTTACCTTTGTATAAGTGAACTTGGATGTTCCAAATTTGCAGACTATCTGCAAAAATTATGTGACAATTGAATCACGATTTACTTAACTCATCCTGCTATGTTTATCTTGTTGAAGAGTATCATTGAACAACATTCAGTGAATTACATTTAGATTCATTATATTGATGATCAGGCATTCCAGTCAAGAACTGAGAAAGAAAAACTTGATTTTTGTATTTGAAATGTGGACAAAATACCAGTCAGAATAGATAACAAGAGCTACTTATTTTGACTCTTTAGGCTTCAGATATTAAGCGAAACATGAACTGTGATGACTGTTCGTGTTTTATGTGTTTTAAAATGTTAACTTTTAGCTGTATATAAACTTTTAAACATTTAAAAAAATATGACTTGTCGGTCCCAAGCCAGTATAAAAGAGGAAGGAAGTCATAAAAACAAATATTGCAAAAGCGCAAATGTCCTATGTAAAAAGCACAAATGTACATTTTTAAAAAGCGCAAATTTCCTATGATTTGAAGCGCAAGCGTTCAAAATTAAAAGCGCAAATGTCCTATGAAAAAGCGCAAACGTCCCGCGCCGTATGGTATATGGCCGTTTTCTAAGCGATACGTACATGCAGATCATACATTAAATTAATTTGTTTAGTAAAAACAAATCTTTAACTACTAATAGGTGCCGTAGGAGGTCCACAGAATTTTTAGCAAGGAATTCTTGGCTAGATCAGACAATTTAAGAACAGAAAGCATTGCACTGATGTATGTCCATTATTAATTTTTCAGTAGTCAAAATTCAATGTTAAGTGATGTATATTGAATAATGATATATAGTTTGTATTTCTGTTTTCAAGATAAAAAGTGAAGGTTCAATGTATGGACAACCTGAAAACCAAGACATATATATGATTCGGCGCGGGACGTTTGCGCTTTTTCATAGGACATTTGCGCTTATTTTTTTCGACACTTGCGCTTCAAATCATAGAACATTTGCGCTTTTTAAAAAAGGACATTTGCGCTGTTAACATAGGACATTTGCCCTTTTGCAATATTTGATTTTTATGACTATCATATCTTCCTCTTTAATACTGGCAGAATAATATTTTTTCTTTATGGTTAAAGGTTTAAAAAAATCATTTAATAGCACATTCATTTCATAGCACATTGATATGTGTTTAAAAGTCTATATACACTGAGCTAAAGGTAAACATTCTAAAGACCTAAAAACACGTACAGTCATCACAGGTCAGTTTTCGCTTGATATATGAAGACCAAGGATTGGACAAATTTAGCTCTGTTTATCTGTTCAGACTGGCATTTCGCACACATTTCAAATATATATTCAATATTCTCTTTCCCAATTCTTGACAGGGGTGCCTGTTCATCAATATAACGAATCTAATGTGATTCACATACTGTTGTTCAATGATGCTCTTTAAAAAGATAAAAATATCAGGATGAGTCGAGTAGAACTGTTCATTATAATGTACAGGGAATGATTCTGGACCATGTGTCGTACTAATGCCAAATATAAGTTAAATTTATTTACGCAATAATTACTTCTCTTTAAAATTACAGATAGACGACAATGGGTGCAAAAGCGCAAATGTCCGGTCAATTTAATACTGGTGAATCAAAATTTAAAGCGCAAATGTCCATAGTATTTATAGCGCAAATGTCGTATCGTTTTACAGGTGAAAAAGCGCAAACGTCCTGTGCCCATATGATTAAGGTTATTTCTATTTATGTATTTGCTGTTATTTATCCCCTGATTATAAAACATGTCGATTGAGCCACAATGATTACTACATTGGTTACGGAGGACCTAAATACCAAAAACACGCAAGACAAGGAAGAAATGCCCAATTTTGATTATAATGGAATGGATATTTTAAGTAATGGAATGGATATTTCAAGTAATGGAATGGATATTTTAAGTAATGGAATGGACTACAACGACCCTTCAGTCACTAATTACAGATATACTTTATACCTTATTCGAAAGTTTATTTATTGAGGAACAAAAGGTACATAGTTAATGTGTTCCACAACGCATATTAGAGGAGTAGCAATACCTACATATCGAAATACGCGTGAACATTAAGATATAGCTTATTTTAAATGATGAAATGAACTGCTGCGACATTTCATCCCTTAATTCAGGAAAACTTTATGTACCATTTGAGAGTTCATTGCTGTCGCAATGACCATTAGAAGGATTACGGAGGACCTAAATGACAAATATACGCGTGAAAAGAAAGAATTTTGAATGATAGCATGGATATTTTGAATAATGACATGATCTGTTGTGACCCTTCATCCCCTAATTTCAGAAATACCTTTAACCTCATTCGAAAGCTTATTTATAGAGGAACTAAAAGTATATAGCTAAAATGTAATGCGGGGAGTAACGAGAGACAAAAAATCGAAATACATGTGAGCATTAAGAAATACAATTGTAGCTTATTTTAAATAATGAAATGGATGAATGCGCCCCATCAGCCCATAATTAAGGAAAACGTTGTAATCATTTGAAAGTTCATTGATAGAGAAACAAAAATGGTTTAGATTATAAATAATATGTGCAGCAACGACCATTAAAGAGGTTGAGGACATAAATGCCAAGATAACAGTGAAGATTTAAAAATAGCCAATTTTGAATGATGGAATGGATTGCTGTGACCCTTCAACCCCTAATTACAGATATACATAATACCTCATTAGAAAGCCTATTAATAGCAGAACAAAATGTATGTAGTTAATATGTTCCGCAACGCATATTATAGGAGTAACGAAGGATCTTAATGTCAAAATATGCATAAACATTATGAAATATAGCTTTTTTAATAATATAATGGACTGCTGCGACTCGTCCGTAACAATATCGTTATTTAGAGGCAGTAACTCAGGCCCTAATTAGCGAAAACTTTATAGACAAAGTGAAAGCTTATTGATAGAGAAACCACAATGACGTTTAATAGGGTTACAGGGGACCAAAATGCCAAAATACGCGTGAAAATAAAATAAAAATAGCCAATTTTAGATAATGGAATTGATTGCTTCGATAATTCAGATCCTAATTACAAATAAACATTTTACCTCATTCGAAAGCCTATTAAAAGAGGAACAAAAGGTATATAGTTAATATGTTCCACAACGCATATTGGAGGAGAAATGAAGTACCAAAAAATCGAAATACGGGTGAACATTATAAAATAGCTTATTTTGAATCATGAAATGAACTTCTGCAACCCATAAGCCCTATAATTAAGGAAAACTTTATACACCATTTGCAAGGTTATGAATAGAGGAACAAAATTTTTATTGATAATATGTGCCCCAATGACAATTAGAAGGGTTACGGAGGACCTAAATACCAAAATACGCGTGAAAATTAAGAAATAGACAATTTTGAAAATTGGAATGGATATTTTGAATAATGCAATGGCCTGCTGTGAACCTTCAGCCCCTAATTACATATGAACCTTATATCTCATTCGAAAGCCTATTAATAGAGGAACAAAAGATATATAGTCAATATGTTCTGCAATGCAAATCTGAGGAGTAAGGACTTAAAAATCGAAATGGGGGTGGACATTATGGAAAAGCTTACTTTGAATAATGGAATGGACTGATGCGACCTGTCAGCCCCTTATGAAGGACAACTTTATACACCACGTGAAAGCTCATTGATAGAGAAACAAAATGTATCAATAATACGTCCCTCAATGACCATAAAAGAGGTAACGGAGGACTTAAATGCGTGAAAAGAAAGAAATTGCCAATTTTGAATAATTGAATGAATATTTTGAAATAATGACATGAACTACTGTGACCCTTCAGCCCTATAATTACAGAAATAACTTCAAGCTCATTCGAAAGCTTAATCATAGAGGAACAAAAGGTATATAATATGTATATTGCTAATATGTTCCGCAACGCGGATGAGTAACGAAGTACCTAAAAATCGAAATACATGTGAACATTAAGAAGTACAAATGTAGCTTATTTTAAATAATGAAATGGACTGCTGAGACTGTCGGCCCCTAATTAAGGAAAACGTTATAACCATTTGAAAGTTCATTGATCGAGAAACAAAATGGTTTAGGTTATAAATAATATGTGCCGCAATGTCCATCAGAGAGATCGAGATTACGGAGGACATAAATGCCAAAATAACCGTGAAGATTAAGAAATAGCCAATTTTGAATGATGCAAGGGATTGCTGCGACCCTTCAACCCATACTTATATATTTACATGATACCTCATTCGAAAGCCTATCAATAGAAGAACAAAATATATGTAGTTAGTATGTTCCGCAACGCATATTAGAGGAGAAACGGAGGATCTAACATGTCGAAAAATACATAATGCATATTATGTGTCATTTAAAACTCTTATGGACCGTTGTCTCATTAGAAATCATACCACATCTTCTTTTTTATATAAAAATTAAGACATAGTTCTTTTTAAGAAAAGAATGAATTGCTGTGACTCGTCAGTAATAAAACTTTATTTAGAGGCAGTAACTCAGTCCCTAAATAAGAAAAACTTTAAATACACCATGTGAAAGCTATTGATAGAAAACCAACAATTACGTTCAAGACGGTTACATAGGACCAAAATGCCAAAATACGCGTGAAAATTAAGAAATAGCCAATTTTGAACAATGGAATGGATATTTTGAATAATGGATTAGATTGCTGCAACACTTCAGCCCCCAAATACAAATATACCTTTTACCTCATTCGAAAGCCTATTAAAAGATGATCAATAAATATGTTCCGCAACGCATATTAGAGGAGTAATGAAGTACCTAAAAATCGAAATACGGGTAAAAATTATAAAATAGCTTATTTTGAATCATGAAATGAACTTCATAATTATTTTTTTTTCTAAATGAAAACCAAATATTTGTTTAGCCCCAACATTCATTTTTTCAAGGGGGTATAGTTATGTTTGCTCGGAACAAACATTTGTTTTCCAAATCGAAGGATAAAACGCCCTGGAACAAACTAACATATTCCCTTTTTTCAATATACATGGTTCCTTTTATAAATGAAAAGATGGTCGATGTTTAAAAATAGTTAAAAAAAGACTGTTGCAATTTAAAGTATCATATTAATAATTTTTTGATTCTTTTTTATATCTAATCCTTTATCGGTGAAGCAAAATACTTTAGAATGATGTCGAGCACTGTCAGATTAATTATAAATTGCAGCGGAAACTAGAGGATGGAATGTGTACTTGTGGTAGAGATGATAAAACAACGACCTTCCCTGTATCAAATATCCGTGAGAAATGCGTAATCAGCATGTTATGTATAATAGCTTACAGTTATATTTCCCGCTTCATTCGCCCTATCATCATTTAACAATTTTGGACACTATCTAAATAAACATGTTAGTTGGGTTAACACATGCTGATTTATAATGTATAGCTTACAGTTACATTTCCCGCTCCTTCTTAGTCTCAAAACAAACCAAAGTGTTTGTACATGTATCTGAGTATTAATTTGGAGAACAATTTCGTTTTGGTGTTAAATATATGGTTTTAATAAAAGACTTTGAAATGGGAAATATCATTATATAGAAAGATCTTCTGATCTGCACAATTATAATATAATTAAAACAAATAGATGCATGCATTTCTTATTTCTTTTAATATTTAGACATTTGTTTTAAGACGACTTCTCACACACATGACCTTTTAGCATATTTATATCTCTTAGAGATCTGAATAATAGGTGGTGTGAGTATACATCGACGAGACAGCAATCTAACAACACAAAACTTTTGGGTTTTAACTATTTGTTTATTAACAAATGGTGTGATGAGTGAAAATGGTTTAAACTTGGACTATGGATTTTATATAACTACTTACTGTAGATTCAGAAATCATTGCGTGCATTTATTATTGCGATTTTGTCATTTTAGACTTAAATGCGATTTTTAACTTTTACGAATCTTATTATTGCGTTTACAACTCTGTCGCAATTTTCGCAATAATTAAAAACCTCGCAATAATTTAAGAATTTGCAGTAATATATCTGGCAGTCTTTAAAGAAATAAAGTAAAATACCACATATATAAGATCTTTAAACTTCATTATTTGCATTTGAAAAACTCAACTCTGTGTGTGTTTACGGCGCTTCACTATATATATATATCTCGATAAGAGTGGGGGCACGGGCCTGAAAAACCCTTCAAATCCGTGAAAATTAAGAAATAGCCAATTTTGAATAATGAAATGGATATTTTGAATAATAAAATGGACTGCTGTGACCCTTTCGTCACTAATTATTAATATACCTTATACCTCATTCGAAAGCTTATTAAGAGAGGAACTAAAGTTATCAAGTCAATTTGATCCGCAACGCATATTAAGGGATGACATAGGAACTAAACATCGAAATACGCTTGAACATTAAGAAATAGTTATTTTGAATAAAGGAATGGACTGCTGCAAGCCTTTAGTCCCTAATCAAGGCAAAATTAATACACGACGTTAAAGCTTATTGATAGAGGAATAAATTCATAAAATTTAGAAAGGAAATGGGGAATGTGTCAAAGCGACAACAACCCGACCATAGAGCAGACAACAGCGGAAGTCCACCAATGAATCTTCAATGTAGCGAGAAACTCCCGTACCCGTAGGCGTCCTTCAGCTGGCCCCTTAAAAATATGTATACTAGTACAGTAATAATGGACGTCAAACTAAACTCCGAATTTCACACAAGAAACTAAAATTAAAAAGCATATACAAGACTAATAAAGGCCAGAGGCTCCTGACTTGAGACAGGCGCAAAATTGATGCGGGATTAAACATGTTTGTGAGATCTCAACCCTCCCCCTATACCTCTAGCCAATTTAAAAAAGTTAACGCATAACAATACGCACATCAAAATTCAGTTCAAGAGAAGTCCGAGTCCAATGTCAGAACATGAAACAAAAGAAAATAGATAAAATGACAATTATGATACATAAATAACAGCAGACTACTAGCAGTTAACTGACATGCCAGCACCGGACCTAAATCAAACTGATTAAAAGATTATGTTTTCATCATATGAATATCAGGCATTAATGATATGTGCCGTAATGACCATTAGAGGGGTTACGGAGGACCTAATGTCCAAAATACGCGTGAAAATTAAGAAATAGCCAATCTTGAATAATGAAATGGATATTTTGAAAAATGGAATGGACTGGTGCGACCCTTTAATCCCTAATTATAGATATACATTATACTTCATTCGAAAGCTTATGAAGAGATGAACAAAAGGTATATAGTCGATATTTTCAGCAACGCATATTAGAGGAGTAACGAAGGGACTAAACATCGGAATACGCTTGAACATTAAGAAATAGCTTATTTTGAATAACGGAATGAACTGCTGCAAGCCGTTAGCCCCTTTTCAAGGAAAAATTAATACAACAAATTAAAGCTTATTGATAGAGGAATAAAATGAGTATTAATGATATGTGCCGTAATGACCATTAGAGGAGTTACGGAGCACCTAATGTCCAAAATACGCGTGCAAATTAGGAAATAGCCAATCTTGAATTATGAAATGGATATTTTGAATAATGGAATGGACTTTACGAGACTTTAGTCCCTAATCATAAATATACATTATACTACATTCGAAAGCTTATTTAGAGATGAACAAAAGGTATATAGTCGATATGTTCAGCAACGCATATAAGAGGAGTAACGAAGGAATTAAACATCAAAATACGCTTGAACATTAAGAAATAGCTTATTTTGAATAACGGAATGGACTGCTGTAAGCCGTTAGCACCTTATTTTGGCAAAATTAATACACGGAATTGAAGCCTATAGATAGAGGAATAAATTTAGTTTAAACGATATGTGCCGTACTGACCATTAGAGTGGTACGGAGTACCTAAATGCCAAAATACGCGTGAAAATGTAGAAATCGCCAATTTTGAATAATGAAATGGATATTTTGAATAATGGAATGGACTGTTGCGAGACTTTAGCCCCTAATTATAGAAATACCTTCAACCACAATTGAAAGCTTATTAAGAGAGAAACAAAATATATATAGTTGATAAGTTCCGCAACGCATATTAGAAGAGTAACGAAGGACCTAAACATCGAAATACGCTTGAACATAAAAAAATAGTTTATTTTGAATAATGGAAAGGACTGGTGCAAGTCATTAGCCCTTAATCAAGGCAAAATTAATACACGAAATTAAAGCTTATTGATAGAGGAATCAATTGATAAAATTTAGAAGGGAAATGGGAAATGTGTCAAAGCGACAACAACCCGACCATAGAGCAGACAACAGCCGAAATCCACCAATGGGTCTTCATTGGAGTGGGAAACTCCCTTACCCGTAGGCGTCCTCCAGCTGGCCCCTTTAAACATATGTATACTAGTACAGTGATAATGGACGTCATACAAAAGTCCGAATTATACACAAGAAACTAAAATAAAAAATCATACAAGACTAACAAAGGCCAGAGGCTCCTGACTTGAGACGGGCGCAAAATTGCGGCGGGGTTAAACATGTTTATGAGATCTCAACCCTCCCCCTATACCTCTAGCCAATGTAGAAAAGTTAACGCATAAAAATACGCACATTAAAATTCAGTTCAAGAGAAGTCCGAGTCCGATGTCAGAAGATGAAACAAAAGAAAATAAATAAAATGATAATAATACATAAATAACAGCAGACTACTAGCAGTTAACTTACATGCCAGCTCCGCACCTCAATTAAACTGATAAAAAGATTATGTTTTCATCATATAAATATCAGGCATTAATGATATGTGTCGTAATGACCATTAGAGGGGTTACGGAGGACCTAATGTCCAAAATACTCGTGAAAATTAAAAAATAGCCAATCTTGAATAATGAAATGGATATTTTGAATAATGGAATGGACTGGTGCGACCATTTAGTCCCTTCTTATAGATATACATTATACTTCATTCGAAAGCTTATTAAGAGATGAACAAAAGGTATATAGTCGATATTTTCAGCAACGCATATTAGAGGAGTAACGAAGGAACTAAACATCGGAATACGCTTGAACATTAAGAAATAGCTTATTTTGAATAACGGTATGGACTGCTGAAAGCCGTTAGCCCCTAATCTTGGCAAAATTAATACACGGAATTAAAGCTTATTGATAGAGGAATTAATTTAGTTTAAAGATAGATAGATAGATAGTTTATTCTCATAAAACCATGCAAGTACAAAGGTTACAGAGAAGTTAAAAAAAATAGTATACTAGTACATAAAAATAAAAAATGCATTAAAAATGCATAAAATTCAAAATTTCGGATGAGATAACATATGAAAGAATATATATATAGACTTGTATATATATAACGATATGTGCCGTACTGACCATTAGAGTGGTTACGGAGTACCTAAATGCCAAAATACGCGTGAAAATGTAGAAATCGCCAATTTTGAATAATGAAATGGATATTTTGAATAATGGAATGGACTGTTGCGAGACTTTAGCCCTTTATTATAGAAATGCCTTCAACCACAATCGAAAGCTTATTAAGAGAGAAACAAAATATATATAGTTGATAAGTTCCGCAACGCATATTAGACGAGTAACGAAGGACCTAAACATCGAAATACGCTTGAACATACAAAAATAGTTTATTTTGAATAATGGAATTGGACTGGTGCAAGTCATTAGCCCTTAATCAAGGCAAAATTAATACACGAAATTAAAGCTTATTGATAGAGGAATTAATTGATAAAATTTAGAAGGGAAATGGGAAATGTGTCAAAGCGACAACAACCCGACCATAGAGCAGACAACAGCCGAAATTCACCAATGGGTCTTCATTGGAGCGAGAAACTCCCTTACCCGTAGGCGTCCTCCAGCTAGCCCCTTTAAACATATGTATACTAGTACAGTGATAATGGACGTCATACAAAACTCCGAATTATACACAAGAAACTAAAACAAAAATCATACAAGACTAACAAAGGCCAGAGGCTCCTGACTTAAGACAGGCGCAAAATTGCGGCGGGGTTAAACATGTTTATGAGATCTCAACCCTCCCCCTATACCTCTAGCCAATGTAGAAAAGTTAACGCATAAAAATACGCACATTAAAATTCAGTTCAAGAGAAGTCCGAGTCCGATGTCAGAAGATGAAACAAAAGAAAATAAATAAAATGACAATAATACATAAATAACAGCAGACTACTAGCAGTTAACTGACATGTCAGCTCCGCACCTCAATTAAACTGATAAAAAGATTATGTTTTCATCATATAAATATCAGGCATTAATGATATGTGTCGTAATGACCATTAGAGGGGTTACGGAGGACCTAATGTCCAAAATACGCGTGAAAATTAAGAAATAGCCAATCTTGAATAATGAAATGGATATTTTGAATAATGGAATGGACTGGTGCGACCATTTAGTCCCTTCTTATAAATATACATTATACTTCATTCGAAAGCTTATTAAGAGATGAACAAAAGGTATATAGTCGATATTTTCAGCAACGCATATTAGAGGAGTAACGAAGGAACTAAACATCGAAATACGCTTGGACATGAAGAAATAGCTTATTTTGAATAACGGTATGGACTGCTGAAAACCGTTAGCCCCTAATCTTGGCAAAATTAATACACGGAATTAAAACTTATTGATAGAGGAATTAATTTAGTTTAAACGATATGTGCCGTACTGACCATTAGAGTGGTTACGGAGTACCTAAATGCCAAAATACGCGTGAAAATGTAGAAATCGCCAATTTTGAATAATGAAATGGATATTTTGAATAATGGAATGAATGGACTGTTGCAAGACTTTAGCCCCTAATTATAGAAATACCTTCAACCACAATCGAAAGCTTATTAAGAGAGAAACAAAACATATATAGTTGATAAGTTCCGCAACGCATATTAGAAGAGTAACGAAGGACCTAAACATCGAAATACGCTTGAACATGAAAAAATAGTTTATTTTGAATAATGGAAAGGACTGTTGCCAGTCATTAGCCCTTAATCAAGGCAAAATTAATACACGAAATTAATGCTTATTGATAGAGGAATCAATTGATAAAATTTAGAAGGGAAATGGGAAATGTGTCAAAGCGACAACAACCCGACCATAGAGCAGACAACAGCCGAAATCCACCAATGGGTCTCCATTGGAGCGAGAAACTCCCGTACCCGTAGGCGTCCTCCAGCTGGCCCTTTTAAACATATGTATACTAGTACAGTGATAATGGACGTCATACAAAACTCCGAATTATACACAAGAAACTAAAATAAAAAATCATACAAGACTAACAAAGGCCAGAGGCTCCTGACTTGAGACAGGCGCAAAATTGCGGCGGGGTTAAACATGTTTATGAGATCTCAACCCTCCCCCTATACCTCTAGCCAATGTAGAAAAGTTAACTCATAAAAATACGCACATTAAAATTCAGTTCAAGTGAAGTCCGAGTCCGATGTCAGAAGATGAAACAAAAGAAAATAAATAAAATGACAATAATACATAAATAACAGCAGACTACTAGCAGTTCACTGACATGCCAGCTCCGCACCTAAATTAAACTGATAAAAAGATTATGTTTTCATCATATAAATATCAGGCATTAATGATATGTGTCGTAATGACCATTAGAGGGGTTACGGAGGACCTAATGTCCAAAATACGCGTGAAAATTAAGAAATAGCCAATCTTGAATAATGAAATGGATATTTTGAATAATGGAATGGACTGGTGCGACCATTTAGTCCCTACTTATAGATATACATTATACTTCATTCGAAAGCTTATTAAGAGATGAGCAAAAGGTATATAGTCGATATTATCAGCAACGCATATTAGAGGAGTAACGAAGGAACTAAACATCGGAATACGCTTGAACATGAAGAAATAGCTTATTTTGAATAACGGTATGGACTGCTGAAAACCGTTAGCCCCTAATCTTGGCAAAATTAATACACGGAATTAAAACTTATTGATAGAGGAATTAATTTAGTTTAAACTATATGTTCCGTACTGACAATTAGAGTGGTTTCGGAGTACCAAAATGCCAAAATACGCGTGAAAATGTAGAAATCGCCAATTTTGAAAAATGAAATGGATTTTTTGAATAATGAAATGGACTGTTGCGAGACTTTAGCCCCTAATTATAGAAATACCTTCAACCACAATCGAAAGCGTATTAAGAGAGAAACAAAATATATATAGTTGATAAGTTCCGCAACGCATATTAGAAGAGTAACGAAGGACCTAAACATCGAAATACGCTTGAACATGAAAAAATAGTTTATTTTGAAAAATGGAAAGGACTGGTGCAAGCCATTAGCCCTTAATCAAGTCAAAATTTATACACCAAATTAAAGCTTATTGGTAGAGGAATAAGCGGAGTATAAACGATATGTGCGACAATGGCCATAAAAAAATCAAGAAATAGCCAATTTTGAATACGAAATGGATATTGATTTATGGGATGGACTGCTGCCACCCTTTAGCCCTTAATTATAGATATACCTTATACCTCATTCGAAAGCTTATTAAGAGAGGAAAGAAAAATATATAGTCGATATGTTTTGCAACACATATTAGAGGAGTAACGAAGGATCTCTACATCGAAATACGCTTGAACATTAAGAAATAGCTTATTTTGAATAATGAAATGGATTTCTGCAAGCCCTCAGTCTGTAATCAATGCAACAGGTATACACCAAATTAAAGCTTACTGATAGAATAATTAACTGAGTATAAACGATATGTTCTGCAACGCATATTAGAGGAGTAACGAAGGAACTAAACATCGAAATACGTTTGAACATTAAGAAATAGCTTATTTTAGATAAAGGAATTGACTGCTGCAAGCCTTTAGCCCCTTATCAAGGCAAAATTAATACACGAAATTAAAGCTTATTGATAGAGGAATCAATTGATAAAATTAAGAAAGGAAATGGGGAATGTGTCAAAGCGACAACAACCCGACCATAGAGCAGACAACAGCCGAAATCCACCAATGGGTCTTCATTGGAGCGAGAAACTACCGTACCCGTAGGCGTCCTTCAGCTGGCCCCTTAAAACATATGTATACTGGTACAGTGATAATGGGCGTCATACTAAACTCCGAATTATACACAAGAAACTAAAATAAAAAATCATACAAGACTAACAAAGGCAAGAGGCTCCTGACTTGAGACAGGCGCAAAATTGCAGCGGGGTTAAACATGTTTATGAGATCTCAACCCTCCCCCTATACCTCTAGCCAATGTAGAAAAGTAAACGCATAAAAATGCGCACATTAAAATTCAGTTCAAGAGAAGTCCGAGTCCGATGTCAGAAGATGAAACAAAAGAAAATAAATAAAATATCAATAATACATAAATAACAGCAGACTACTAGCAGTTAACTGACATGCCAGCTCCGGATCTCAATTAAACTGATAAAAAGATTATGTTTTCATCATATGAATATCAGGCATTAATGATATGTGTCGTAATGACCATTAGAGGGGTTACAGAGGACCTAATGTCCAAAATACGCGTGAAAATTAAGAAATAGCTAATCTTGAATAAGGAAATGGATATTTTGAATAATGGAATGGACTGGTGCGACCGTTTAGTCCCTACTTATAGATATACATTATACTTCATTCGAAAGCTTATTAAGAGATGAACAAAAGGTATATAGTCGATGTTTTCAGCAACGCATATTAGAGGAGTAACGAAGGAACTAAACATCGGAATACGCTTGAACATTAAGAAATAGCTTATTTTGAATAACGGAATGGAATGTTGCAAGCCGTTAGCCCCTTATCAAGGAATAATTAATACAACAAATTAAAGCTTATTGATAGAGGAATAAAATGAGTATTAATGATATGTGCCGTAATGACCATTAGAGGAGTTACGGAGGACCTAATGTCAAAAATACGCGTGCAAATTAGGAAATGGCCAATCTTGAATTATGAAATGGATATTTTGAATAATGGAATGGACTTTGCGAGACTTTAGTCCCTAATCATAAATATACATTATAATATATTCGAAAGCTTATTTAGAGATGAACAAAAGGTATATAGTCGATATGTTCAGCAACGCATATTAGAGGAGTAACGAAGGAATTAAACATCAAAATACGTTTGAACATTAAGAAATAGCTTATTTTGAATAACGGAATGGACTGCTGTAAGCCGTTAGCCCCTTATTTTGGCAAAATTAATACACGGAATGGAAGCCTATTGATAGAGGAATAAATTTAGTTTAAATAATATGTGCCGTACTGACCACTAGAGTGGTTACGGAGTACCTAAATGCCAAAATAGTCGTGAAAATGTAGAAATCGCCAATTTTGAATAATGAAATGGATATTTTGAATAATGGAATGGACTGTTGCGAGACTTTAGCCCCTAATTATAGAAATACCTTCAACCACAATCGAAAGCTTATTAAGAGAGAAACAAAATATATATAGTTGATAAGTTCCGCAACGCATATTAGAAGAGTAACGAAGGACCTAAACATCGAAATACGCTTGAACATAAAAAAATAGTTTATTTTGATATAATGGAAAGGACTGCTGCAAGTCATTAACCCTTAATCAAGGCAAAATTTATACACCAAATTAAAGCTTATTGGTAGAGGAATAAGCGGAGTATAAACGATATGTGCGACAATGGCCATAAGAAAATCAAGAAATAGCCAATCTTGAATATGAAATGGATATTGATTTATGGGATGGACTGCTGCCACCAATTAGCCTGAAGTATAGATATACCTTATACCTCATTCGAAAGCTTATTAAGAGAGGAAAGAAAGATATATAGTCGATATGTTCTGCAACACATATTAGAGGTGTAACGAAGGATCTCAACATCGAAATACGCTTGAACATTAAGAAATAGATTATTTTGAATAATGAAATGGATTGCTGCAAGCCCTCAGACTGTAATCAATGCAGCAAGTATACACCAAATTAAAGCTTATTGATAAAACAATTAACTGATTATAAACGATATGTTCTGCAACGCATATTAGAGGAGTAACGAAGGAACTAAACATCGGAATACGCTTGAACATGAAGAAATAGCTTATTTTGAATAACGGAATGGACTGCTGCAAGCCGTTAGCCCCTTATCAAGGAAAAATTAATGCAACAAATTAAAGCTTTTTGATAGAGGAATAACATGATTATCAATGATATGTGCCGTAATGACCATTAGAGGTATTACGAAGGACCTAATGTCCAAAATACGCGTGAAAATTAAGAAATAGCCAATCTTGAATTATGAAATGGATATTTTGAATAATGGAATGGACTGTTGCGAGACTTTGGTCCCTAATCATAGATATACATTATACTCCATTCGAAAACCTATTAAGAGATGAACAAAAGGTATATAGTCGATATTTTCAGCAACGCATATTAGAGGAGTAACGAAGGAATTAAACAGCGAAATACGCTTGAACATTAAAAAATAGCTTATTTTGAATAACGGAATGGACTGCTGAAAGCCGTTTGCCCCTAATTTCGGCAAAATTGATACACGGAATTAAAGCTTATTGATAGAGGAATTAATTTAGTTTAAACTGTATGTGCCGTACTGACAATTAGAGTGGTTACGGAGTACCTAAATGACAAAATACGCGTGAAAATGTAGAAATCGCCAATTTGAATAATGAAATGGATATTTTGAATTATGGAATGGACTGTTGCAAGACTTTAGTCCCTAATTATAGAAATACCTTCAACCACATTCGAAAGCTTATAAAGAGAGAAACAAAATATATACAGTTGATGAGTTCTGCAACGCATATTAGAAGAGTAACGAAGGACCTAAACATCGAAATACGCTTGAACATAAAAAAAAATTAGCTATTTTTGAATAACGGAATGGACTGTTGCAAGCCGTTAGCCTATAATCAAGGCAAAATAAATACACCAAATGAGAACTTATTGGTAATGGAATAAACTGAGTATAAACGATATGTGCAGCATTGACTATTAAAGGGGTTGTGGGGGACCTAAATGCTAAAATACGCCTGAAAATTAAGACAAATAAGAAATTTTAAATAACAAAATGAATGATTGCAATAATGGAACGGACTGGTGCGATCTTTTAGCTCTAATTATAGATATACATTATATCTTATTCGAAAGCTTTTTAGCAGAGGAAGAAAAGGTATACAGTCGATATATTCCGTATCGCATATTCGAGGAATAAAGAAGGAACTTTACCTCGAAAAACGCTTGAACATTGAGAAATAGCTTATTTAGATAACGGAATAGATTGCTATAAGCCGTCAGAGCCTATTCAAGGCAAAAAAAAAAAAAATACGCCAAATTAAAGATAATTGATAATTGAATAAACTGAGGATAAACGATATGTGCAGCAATGACCATTACAGGGGTTATGGAGGACCTAAATGCCAAAATATGCTTGAAAACTAAGAATTAGCGAATTTTGTATAATGAATGGATATTTTAAATAATGAAATACACTGCTGCGACCATTTAGTACCTTATGATAGATATACCTTATTTCTCATTCGAAAGCTTATTAAGAGAGGAAAAAAAATATATAGTGGATATGTTCTGCAACGTATATAAGAGGAATAACGAAGAACCTTAAAACGGCAAAATACGTTTGAACATTAAGAAATAGCTTATTTTGAATAATGGAATGGACTGCTGCAAGCCGTTAGCCCCTTATCAAGGCAAAGTTAATACACCAAATTAAAGCTTATTGATAGAGGAATAAATTTAGTTTAAACAATATGTGCTGTAATGACCATTAGAGAGGTTACGGAGGACCTAATTTCAAAAATACGCGTGAAAATTAAGAAATAGCCAATCTTGATTAACGAAATGGATATTTTGAATAATGGAATGGACTGGTGCAACCCTTTAGTCCCTTATTATAGATATACATTATACTTCATTCAAAAGCTTATGAATAGATGAAAAAAAATATATAGTAGATATGTTCAGTAACGCATATTAGAGGAGTAACGAAGGAATTAAACATCGAAATACGCTTGAACATTAAGAAATAGCTTATTTTGAATAACGGAATGAACTGCTGCAAGCCGTTAGTCCCTAATGTAGGCAAAACTAATACACTAAATTAAAGCTTATTGATAGATGAATAATTTTAGTTGAAACGATATTTGCCGTACTGACCATAAGGGGTTACGGAGTACCTAAATGCCAAAATACGCGTGAAAATTTAGAAATAGCCAATTTTGAATAATAAAATGAATATTTTGAATAATGGAATGGACTGTTGCGAGACTTTAGCCCCTAATTATAGATATACCTTCAACCTCATTCGAAAGCTTATTAAGAGAGAAACAAAATATATATAGTTGATAAGTTCCGCAACGCATTTTAGAAGAGTAACGAAGGACCTAAACATCGAAATACACTTGATTTATGGAATGGACTGCTGCCACCATTTAGCCCCTAATTATTGATATACCTTATACCTCATTTGAAAGCTTATTAAGAGAGGAAAACAAGATAAATAGTCGATATGTTCAGCAACACATATTAGAGGAGTAATGAAGGATCTAAACATCGAAATACGCTCGAACATTAAGAAATAGCTTATTTTAAATAATGAAATGGACTGATGCAAGGCCTAGGCCTTTAATCAAGGCAAACTGTATACAAATTAAAGCTTATTGATAGAGGAATAAACTGAGGATAAACGATATGTTCTGCAACGCATATTAGAGGATTACAGAAGGAACAAAATATCGAAATACGTTTGAACATTAAGAAATAGCTTATTTTGAATAACGGAATGGATTGTTGCAAGCCGTTTGCCCCTAATCAAGACAAAATTAATACACCAAATGAGAGCTTATTGGTAATGGAATAAACTGAGTATAAACGATATGTGCAGCATTGACTATTAGAGGGGTTACGGAGGACCTAAATGCCAAAATACGCGTGAAAATTAAGAAAAATAAGAAATTTTGAATAATGAAATGAATAATTTGAAAAATGGAATGAACTGCTGCGACCTTTTAGTTCTAAATATAGATATACCCTATATCTCATTCGAAAGCTTTTTAACAGAGGAACAAAAGGTATACAGTCGATATATTCCGCAACGCATATAAGAGGAATCCTGAAATTACTCCCAACACTTGAAACTTTAGTTATAAAATCAAAATCATTGTCTCTAATTTCACAAAATCGACATCGTTGAAACACGGACCGCGAAGAGGACCCCAAAATGAACTGGTTTGGAAACAGAAATGTTCATATTACTGCTTGCTCAACGTGGAATTGGGGTAACAGGACAAGTACAAAAAAGCAAACATTTATTTGTATGTACCTGTTATTTGTACAATAGTTGGCTAATTGCAGGATTCATTTTTATACCCCACGCAACGAAGTTGCGGAGGGTATAATGTTTTTGACCCGTCCGTCCGTCCGTCAGTCCATCAGTCCGTCCGTCAGTCCTGTTTCTTGTCATCGCAACTCCTCTCAAACCAAACAACAGAATGTCATGAAACCTTTTTAGATGAAAAGGACATATTATGTAGTTGTGCATATCGTCAGGAAATTACGATTCAATTTTTTTCTAGGAGTTACGCCCCTTTGAACTTATTTGCTTCAATGTACTACTGCAACAGTTTGTCATCGCAACTCCTCTAAAACTACACTACAGAATTTCATGAAACCGTTTAGATAATAAGGACATACTATTAGATGTGCATATCGTCAGGAAATTACGATTCAATTTTTTTTCTAGGAGTTACGCCCCTTTGAACTTATTTACTTAAATGTACTACTGCAACAGTTTGTCATCGCAATTCCTCTGAAACTACACAACAGAATTTCATGAAACCTTTTTAGATAATAAGTACATACTATGTAGATGTGCATATCGACAGGAAATTGTGATTCAATTTTTTTAAAGGAGTTAGGCCTCTTTGAATTTTTTTGCTTTAAGGTACTACTTCAACAATTTGTCATCTCAACTCCTCTGAAACCACACAACAAAATTTCATGAAACTTTGTAGATAATAAGGACATACTACGTAGATGTGCATATTGACAGGAAATTACGATTCATTTTTTTTCTAGGAGTTAGGCCCCTTTGAACTTATTTGTTTCAATGTACTTCTGCAACAGTTTGTCATCTCAACTCCTCTGAAACCACACAACAGTATTTCATGAAATTTTGTAGATAATAAGGACATACTACATTGTGACACAACAGCCGACAGTTTATTTTTGTGTTGATTTAGATGTAAATGTGAAAATAAAAGAAGATAAAAGATAGACGTTTTGCTATATAATATTTTGATATGAACGTCACTGATGAGTCTTATGTAGACGAAACGCGCGTCTGGCGTACAAAATTATAATCCTGGTACCTTTGATAACTATTGCTACATTTTTTGTTGATAAACAAACGCCACTCCGTCAATCACGCTCGTCGTTGGGAGATGTCCGACGTGGAGCGATTTTGCTTTTTATAATTATTTTCTCATCCGTTAATTCACTGACCAATTCAGATTCACAGTCACTGTCATATGACGATTCCGTAGTTGAATCGGGAATGTCATTGTACACACGAGTTGTCGGACTAAACTGGTCACCCGCTGATTGATACTTCGGCACACGATAACAGTGAAACAACAGCAGGGGTCCAGTTTATTCTCGGACTTTATCGTTGCTAAATAACTAACGGAACTCGCACCCGCAAAGTGGAAAGGGATTAATATAAGTTGCAAAACTTGTTTCCCAATCCACTATAAATAAATATGTTTAAACTAACTAACGGAAGTCTTCGGGAGCATTCGAATCAAATATATAGGGCCTCTAATGGGAATCCAGCAATCGAAATCCATTGACCTTGTTGTGTTGCACGACTTCTTAATCCGGTAAAAGGCTTTCAAACTATTATTTAATTAAACAGTTTAGCTACAGAATGGCAGTTTCGATTTTGTGGCCGTAATTATTTGAGTAAGGTTCATTTAATTGATTTGAGGGAAAGTTCCTTTCTTGTCATTATCGGCGATGGGGGTAACTGACCAGTTTAACGTTTCTTTACGAAAAAATCACTTTATACATACACACAGACATGCTAATTAGTTTGTAATAACAACTCACAAGTTCATTAAACCTCAAATACCTTCGGGGATACTCTGCCACCCTGTGTTTGTTTAATTAAATCATGCAAATAATTAATTATATTTTATTGTTTTGATTGGTATTGATCGATTTTGACAGGTAATTTTTAGATACAAATTTACTAACGAGCCTTCAAAAAGCGTTCGGAATTCGGTGTTGACAGGGTTCGGTTTTTTCAGGTTAGATTAACGTTAATTAATAGGGAAATTGTGTCGGACTTTGAAAATTGTTCGGTTTAAACTGAAATTCGGTTTTATCAGGGTTCGGTTAACCCAGGTTTCACTGTATGTAGATGTGCATATTGACAGGAAATTATTAGTCATTATTTTTTCTTATACAATTTTGTTTTCTTACACTTATTCAAAGTGAAAATGTCCTTAAGACCTTAGTAGTACTCCTAAAGTTGGGACCACCATTAGGACATCTCTTAAAATAAGATCGTTTCAATAACATGGCTTAGAGCAAAAAAATCTCCTACGATGGTCTTGGGACATGTCTTAGTCCTAAGACACCTTCGATGACACGACCCCAGGTCACTACAATTTAATTCATTTATCTACAATGTACGCTTGCGTTAAACAATGGAAATTAACACTGTATATTATAATTCTGTTGACTGGTAAAGAAGAATTTTACAAGCCTGTCGAAAGAAATTGTACAAGCCAATTCCGTAGAAATTATTGTATAGCGTGAAGATTGTATGTTTTTCTTGTATATGTTTCGACATTTTACAGATCGTTTTCAAAACTCCATTTCATTACTCTGTAATATTTTCCACTGAACATACACAAAACACTTTTAAGGATACTTATATAAAAACCGCGCCCAATAGTCAATAGTGTCCTGGTTTTGATTCCAAAATATGTAGTCATACTTGAATGCAAATGTTTTAGCTCACCTGACACCAGGGCTAGGTGAATAATTCTCATCATTTGTCGTGCGTTAACTTTTACAAACATAAAAAAGAAAATGTGGTATGATTGCCATGCAATGAGACAACTCTCCACAAGAAACCAAAATGACACTGAAATTAACAACTTTAGGTCACCGTACGGCCTTCAACAATTAGCAAAGCCCATAACGCATAGTCAGCTAAGAAAGGCACCAAAATGACAATGTAAAATAATGAAACACTTAAACAAAAGACACCGGTACGTCTAAACACCGCTCAGGACGTCCTGAGTGCACGCAGGACATACAAACTGCACTCAGGACATGAAATATATGTTTTAGTGTGTTGTGAAGGTATGCATTCGATAGATAATATAACTATTTATCTAATAATTTTTGTTTTGATAAAATCATTTTAACATTTTAACATTTAAGGAGTTATCGAAGTTTTCATCGGCCGTTTTTGTGAAATATGTCAGGCATGACCTAGGATTATATATATTGAATACCAATTATCAGGTTTATTTTGCCTAGCCAGTCAAGGTCGTTAAAAACTTCCATTTGTTGTTGTTTATTAGGTCATTTGGTCTTTGATAGTTAGAAGTTATTAGTGATGGTACTAACCGCATACAAGTAAACTTGGCAAACAAACAAAATAAGATGTCTTTTGAAATATCAAAAAACAATGAAGATATATTGTTTTAGAAAAAACCCGCTAAATAAACATTTTTCTTTTTGTTTGTAATAATTGAAGACAGTCGAGAAATATGAGAAATCTACATATATAGTTTGGAAATTTTAATTCAATAGACCACTTTCGAGTTCATCCGTCACCGGAAAAAAACTCGTCAATTATACGCGCCTTTATGACGTCATTTACCAGATAGGGGGGATCGCCTGTATCCCTGCACTATTAACGTTCACCAAGCGTCTTAGTGATCGTCATTATGCAGGATAAACTAGAAATAATGCTTGTTATATAGGTACTTAATAACAATTCCGAATGACAGTAGTGCTGATTGTCAATTTTGAGAATTCAATTTGCCGAATAATTCGTACAATATAGAAGTATAGTTTTCCAACCACTCGTTCAATATTGGAATGGAAGTGACGACGCCCCTTAACGCACAAATGACGTTCACTAAAACTAGAGTTTTTGACGGAAATGCATCGAACTCGAAAGTTGTCTATTCATTTAATTTCATTAACTTAATAGAAACAAAACATATCGTTATTTAATATTTTATTTGTATGGATTTTCGTACACTATATTTTATTTCAATTTCGTGCGATGAAAATTTTAGTTTTATTCTTGCTTCAAAAATTAGGAATTTTTATTATTAGATGTATTAACGACTAACTTCTTTCGATGACAGAAACCAACCCGCGTCAGCATACACTCCAAAAATCATTTTTGATGGGGGAGTGTTATGACGACAAACGCTCGAGAGCTGTAACCGAGGTGTTGAATAATGGACATTCATTTAACTGTCTCACGACTTTGGTACTGATTATGCTACCTGTCATCGTTATTACTACGTCAGAAACTCGTAGACTAGTACGCCATCATCGTTGTTAGCGGGCTATCAAGCTAACCAACCTGGGCCTGAAAGTAGCCGTTGTGAAGTACAAAAGAAACATCAAAAGAGTAAACAAACCAAAAATAACTCAGCATAACCAAGATGGCCGCGCACCAAAATAGCGGCCTTCAACCTGTTGCTGATTACCAAGGATTTGTATAGTAAGTCTTACTATACAAATCCTTGTGATACCAACTGCAGAAAATATCTAAAGCTCACCAATTGCCCGCGGGATGTATATCCAGTCAATGTCGTTAAACACTTCCATCATCATCATGTTAAACCACGTACAACAAGATCAAAGCCACAAACATGATAAGCAGAAAAAAAAGCATTATTATAGTCCATTGCCAATTCCCGACCCTGTAATTAGATACCTTTTTTTAGTTGTCTCCATTATGAGGGACATTCATTTTTTTTTTATTACAATGGAGAGCTAGCAGGAACAGCAAATTTACCTGTGCGTAATCTTAGATTTTGAAATCTTTTAATTACATTAATTTGTTGTTTAGATACATACTTACGACATCAGAAATTATTGTTAAAAACTTCCAAGTGCTCCACGAAACCTCTTTCTAAATTATTAACATCTATCTTATCAGCAATCAAAGATGGGCTTTAAAGTTATTGTGAAACTGCCTATTCTAGAGGTGGCGTGAATCAGATGTGGATACTTAAAAATTCCAAAGATCTTTTAGAGTACATACAATCTAACTCTCTTTCATCTTGTAACAGTGTTAAAACATTTGACTTTTCTACTCTTTACACAAGTATTCCACATTCCAAACTAAAAGACGAAAGAGTTGGTATTACTTTGCTTCATAAAAAAGAATGGCCAACGTAGATACAAGTATCTTGTCTTAGGGAGGGATAAATCATACTTTGTAAAGAATCACTCTGATTCAGACAAAAAATTCTCTGAAACCGATATTATCAAGATGCTTGATTTCTTGATTGACAACATATTTGTAACGTTTGGAGGACGTGTTTTTCAACAGACTGTCGGCATCCCAATGGAAACAAACTGTGTCCCTCTACTTGCCGACTTGTTTCTTTATTATTATGAAGCTGACTTCATGCAGGAACTTCTTAGGAAGAAAGATAAGAAGTTAGCAATATCCTTTAACTCTACTTTCCGCTATATAGATGACGTTCTTTCACTAAACAATTCAAAATTTGGTGACTATGTGGAACGCATCTATCCCATCGAATTGGAGATAAAGGATACTACAGATACAGTTAAGTCGGCTTCATATCTTGACTTACATCTAGAAATTGACAATGAGGGTCGGTTGAAAACAAAACTTTACGACAAAAGAGATGATTTCAGCTTTCCAATTGTGAACTTTCCATTTCTAAGTAGCAACATTCCAGCAGCACCTGCATACGGGGTATATATCTCCCAATTGAAACGATATTCCCGTGCTTGCATTTCCTATCATGATTTTCTTGATAGAGGGTTACTGCTCACAAGGAAGCTATTAAACCAAGAGTTCCAAATGGTGAAGTTGAAATCATCCCTACGTAAATTTTACGGACGCCATCACGAGTTGGTTGACCGTTATGGAATAACCCTTTCATGAATGTGACCTACCGAATTAGACTATTTACCGGATTTGTAATCACATAAGCAACACAACGGGTGCCACATGTGGAGCAGGATCTGCTTACCCTTCCGGAGCACCTGAGATCACCCCTAGTTTTTGGTGGGGTTCGTGTTGTTTATTCTTTAGTTTTCTATGTTGTGTCATGTGTACTATTGTTTTTCTGTTTGTCTTTTTCATTTTTAGCCATGGCGTTGTCAGTTTGTTTTAGATTTATGAGTTTGACTGTCCCTTTGGTATCTTTCGTCCCTCTTGTTGTTTAGATAAATACTTACGACATCAGAAATTATTTTTCATACAAAATTAGTTTAACCGCCGATACATCATTTTCAATCCATCATACTTTGCATTGGCAAAAGCCAAATTGTCCGGTATGGAACCAGTCTCAGATTAACAAAGGGAAGTAATTTGTTTAAAAAGTTTGTAATAACAGAATCAAATCGGACCAAACATTTTGCCTTATTTTGCATTAGAAATGCACAGAAGACTAAGTTGATGATATACATGCATTGGTTTGAGAATGGGATAAACATTACTTTTAACGAGTGACTCACTTTAAATATTGGTTTTATCGTGCAAAAAACCAAAAAAGAAGACAATTTTCATTCCAAATGTAATTAAGATTAATTGTATCGATGTATACCACCAGGACCAGTGCATCCATCCATTTTCAATGATTTTAATCTGAGGAATCTGCTCTAATTTCTGCATGATGACATTTTCAACCTTTCAAGCAACTGTGAAGTGCTGCAATATATTTTTAAGCAGCACATAAACAGTTATTAGAGAGGTACTTTCAGCTGAAACGAGAAAATATATTAGTTTTGAAAAAACTTTATACACAAAATAAAACATTTCAGTATCTCTTTTTATAATTTTTTTTTAGTGTTATAATATTTTTTTGGAATTTTACATTTCTTAGAGATACATGAAGTACCGGTACCTTATCCCGGCCTCGTGTTTCTTGTTTGTACACCTGATTTCTCTCACAGTCTATTAAAAAATAAACAGGGACTAAATTTAAAGTCAGTCCGGAGATTTAAAAAAAAAATATGTGTTCCAGGGTTCACGTTCCCCTTTTCTTGCCCACTCTTCATGTTCTTTGTATGTACTTCATGTTCAGGTAAATGAAATGTGAGGTGAATATCAACTAAGGTGTGATCAAGTATAAAAAATCAAATGACACTCTCTCTAAAAGAACAGATATTATGAAACCATATAACATTTTAGTTCCAGGAAAATATCTTAAGAAGGTGGAAATAAAATTATGTTATGTTTGTTCCAAAGAACTTATTACCATTCAAAGACTTGTTCCAGGGGGAACAAGTATTATGGGAACAACAATCATGTTCACACCACTATGAGAATAAAAAGTTTTCTGGCTTTTGGCTTCAGTTGGAAAAGTTTTAAGATCTGTCATACACTAGATGTGTAAAAGTTAAATGCATTTTGTGTTTCAGAAAGATAATTTCTACAGGGGCGGATTCAGCCATATACATTATTAGATAAAGAACTTGTGTTATGATGAATCTTGAAAAATAAGTGATGAAAACTGCATTAATATGACCTCAATTGGAGATATAACCCAGAGCCCAGAGGTGGATTTAAGGGGGAGCAGGGTGTTATTTCTGAACAATTGGTGGAATATAAAGGGAACACAGACGGATCAACCCATTTTAAAAAGGGGTTCCTAACCCAGGACAAAAAGGGGGGATTATATAGGGAACACAAAATCTTACCGCTTTTGAATCCGCCACTGTGGAATCACTGAATAATGACTAGAGAGGGCCCCTACTTTATGAAAATTTCTAGATTCGCCCGGGTCTGTGATAAATTTAAATCTAAATAAGCTATTGTTATTTATTACATTAAGTAGGTCAACAGCTCATCTAGCTAATAAATATATTGTTGTGCCTTTTTATGTATATGGCTCGTTGTAGATTAACATCTAAGAAATAGTTAAATTCATGTTTATGATTTGTGTTATTATTGTTTCATTATTGTAACAATTATAAAAATCATTGTAATAACGTATTTAAGCACGTGAGATTCATTGCTATAAAAAAATAAACAGCTTACGCCCGACGTCTTGTGTGGAAGTTTTATGCAATAATCATAAATAGTTTCTGAGGAAGTTTTAAGCAATAACCATTTATTGTTTTTGAGACACGGCGGGACATGTGAACCCCCCCCCCCCCCTTCCCACCCTATTTTATTTTACAAATATCACTAAAATAAAATTTTGAATCAAACCAAAAAGTATACAGATCTTTAAATTAGTATAACAAAGAAGTGTGTACAGTTTCAAGCAATAATCATAAATTGTTGTTGAGCTACGGCGCGACATGTAAAAAAAAAAAACCCTCCCCTTTTTAACAAAATACTCAATAACTCAAAAATAAAATTTTGAGTCATCACCAAAAAGTATACAGATCTTTAGATTAATATAACAAAGAAGTGTGTAAAGTTTTAAGCAATAATCATAAATCGTTTTTGAGATACGGCGCGACATGTAAAAAACCCTCCCCTTTTTAACAAAATACTCAAAAACTCAAAAAAGAAATTTTGAATCATCACCAAAAAGTATACAGATATTAAGATTAATATAACTAAGAAGTGTGTAAAGTTTTAAGCAATAATCAAGAAACGTTTTTGAGATACGGTGCGACATGTGAAAAAAAGCACACCCCTGTTTTAGTTACAAAGTGCCGTAACTCAAAAAGTTTAAATCTTATTTTCACCAAAAAGTATACAGATCATTTGACCATCATAAGAAACAACTATATTAAGTTTCATGAAATTTGGATAAGTCGTTCTCAAGTTACGGTGCGACATGTTTACGCCGGACAGACGGACAGACGGACGGACAGACGGACGGACAGACGGACGGACACCAGACATTTGTATACCATAATACGTCCCGTCAAAATTTTGACGGGCGTATAAAAAAACCTTTTAACGAGGCGTATATCGGTTTATTAAATATATCTTTTTAAACTAAGAAAGTTGGTTTTACTTAATTTAAACAAAACATTAAGGTATCTTACACTTTATCTATTTCATAAATAAAAAGCAATATATATATAATTATATATCGTTACAGTTATAGAGGGGAAATGCATACTTAAACCCCGTGCCTACTTTGGTGTTTGTACACCTGATTTCTCTAATATGACCTCAATTGGAGATATAACCCAGAGCCCAGAGGTAGATTTAAGGGGGTGCAGGGAACTATTTCTGAAAAATTGGTTGAATATAAAGGAAACGCAGGCGGATCAAGCCATTTTAAAAAGGGGTTCCTAACCCAGGACAAAAAAGGGGGGATTATATAGGGAACACACAATCTTACCGCTTTTGAATCCGCTACTGTGGAATCACTGAATAATGACTAGAGAGGGCCCCTACTTTATGAAAATTTCTAGATCCGCCAGGGTCTGTGATAAATTTAAATCTAAATAAGCTATTGTTATTTATTACGTTAAGTAGGTCAACAGCTCATCTAGCTAAAAAATATATTGTTGTGCCTTTTTATGTATATGGCTCTGATCTGGTTGTAGATTAACATCTAAGAAATAGTTAAATTCATGTTTATGATTTGTGTCATTATTGTTTCATTATTGTAACAACTATAAAAATCATTGTTATAACGTATTTAATCACGTGAGATTCATTGCTATAAAAAAAAACTTTTACCGAGGCGTATATCGGTTTATTAAATATATCTTTTTAAACTAAGAAAGTTGGTTTTACTTAATTTAAACAAAAAATTAAGGTATCTTACACTTTATCTATTTCATAAATAAAAAGCAATACATATATAAAAATATATCGTTACAGTTTATGTATAGAGGGAAATGCATACTTAAACCCCGTGCCTACTTTGGTGTTTGTACACCTGATTTCTCTAATATGACCTCAATTGGAGATATAACCCAGAGCCCAGAGGTAGATTTAAGGGGGCGCAGGGTTCTATTTCTGAAAAGTGGTTAAATATTAAGGGAACACAGGCGGATCAAACCATTTTAAAAAGGGGTTCCCAACCCAGGACAAAAAAGGGGGGATTATATAGGGAACACAAAATCTTACCGCTTTTGAATCCGCCACTGTGGAATCATTGAAAGTTGACTAGAGAGGGCCCCTACTTTATGAAAATTTCTAGATCCGCCAGGGTCTGTGATAAATTTAAATGTAAATAAGCTATTGTTATTTATTACGTTAAGTAGGTCAAGAGCTCATCTAGCCAAAAATAACAACTAAATGCATTTAATACCTATCTATTATATCTATTATACTGACAATAAACAAATAATACAAATAAAATCCTATTTGGAATTTTCATACCTTGATAAACTCGTAATATAGTGTAAATCTCAAAATATATAACTTCCATTTTCTACAGACTGTACATGATATCAAATGTCCTTCACATTACATGTGACGTATTTAATCACGTGAGATTCATTGCTAGAAAAGAAAACCCTTTTAACGAGGCGTATATATCGGTTTATTAAATATATCTTTTTAACTAAGAAAGTTGGCTTTATATAATTTAACCAAAAATTAAGGTATTTTACACTTTATCTATTTCATAAATAAAAAGCAATATATATATCAGTTTAAATGAGAAATATATGATTAAAGACCGTGCACTCTTAAGTTATATGTTTGAAGCAAGCGCATAAGTCATCATATATACGTCTTGAAATTTCGAAGTGTCGGCATTTCACGAAAATAAACGCAATTGAGCTAATTTTTGGTGCATGTGGAAGATAATGTAAAAGCCTTTAAAAATAATACCGTAATTCAATGAACAAATATGTTTTTCATAGAGAAATATATCGCTACAGTTTAAGTATGCAGGGAAATGCATAGTTAAACCCCGTGCCTACTTTGGTGGTCATTTTTACGCACGAAATGCTGACTTTTACGCCAATAATTGATATATATATATATATATATATATATATATATATATATATATATATATATAATTATTATTAGCATTTGGAAATCTTTGTTTATTATAGCCTTCTCTTAAAGATATGTTTTTGGTAATATATCCGTAAGATATATTACATGCTTGGTAGAATGAGAAGATTGAACGTAAATATCGATGGAATTATCGTTGAAATGCCTCTTATTGAAGACTATGGTGTAAGCTACAAAAGCTTCGTAGGGTTAAGCGTCACTGATGAGTCTTATGTAGACGAAACGCGCGTCTGGCGTACTAAATTATAATCCTGGTACCTTTGATAACTATTAACACACTGTAAATCAAAATAGACGCACTCTTTATTTTATAAATACCAAAAAGGAAGTATATACCAACCTTTAAAAATATAAGTAGATGTGGTATGATTGCCAATGTGACAACTATCCACGAACGTTCAAATGAAGTGGATGTATGGAATTACAGGCAATCGTACGGCCTTCTTCAATGAGAAAAACACATACCGTATAATCGGCTATAAAAGGAACCGACATAAACAAAAATTAATGTAACAATTCAATTGAGAAAAACTAACGGCCTAATTTATAACAAAACAATTTACTAAAAACAAATATGACAGACATGAACGAACGACAACCACTGAACTACAGGCACCTGACTTTGGACAGGCTCTTACAAGTGGCGGGGTTATACATATTGAGCGCTCAATCCTACCACTAACATGGAACAGGGATGTTAAAGCAGTGTTTGTTTTGAAGAAAGCTGATATTTCCTACAAGTTAAAACCTATTTACTGAATTTTGGTAATGGCATTTCAGGTATTGATTTTTCTTTTGCATCATATTTCAGTAATAAATTTTCTATATCAATATGACCATTCTCACGAGCTATATGGAGCGGTGTGAAATTATTATTATCAGCCTGATTAACTAACGCATGGCTTAATAGTAAAAGTTCCGCTATTTTAAGATGTCCCTCCTGACAAGCCAGTTTAAGTGGAGTAGATCCGTTAGCTGTTCTTCGATTTACGTCTACATTGTATTTAAGTAGTGATTTCCCTATATGATAGTGACCCTCATGACAAGCCACATGAAGAGGTGTCCACAGCTTATTTCCGCTCTTATTAATTGATGCATGACATTCGAGTAGTTTTTCTACTATAAATTTGTGACCTTTGATGGAGGATATATGAAGTGGTGCCCAATGTTCGTAATTACCAGTATTCACGGACGCATTATTTAATAGTAAAACTGACACTACATCTTCATAACCCCTCTGACAACTAATATACAGAGGGGTACACCCGCTTGTTAGTTGATTAACTGAGGCACGGTATTTTAGCAATAATTCAACAACAGTTTTATGACCATTTTCACAAGCAAGATATAAGGGTGTAATTCCATCTTTGTTAGCGTGATTAACTGGAACATTCTGTTTGAGTAGAACGTCGTAGAAGTTCAGATATATCTTTGCTTCCTTATAGCTAGCTATACTGAGGGAATTCCATCCGTATATATCCTTTACATTAACAAGCACATAATCAACGTTTAACAAATTTTCTACCATATCAGTATGATTATGGAAGCATGCTGTATGAAGCGGTGTTCTTAGTTTCTTATTGGGCCGATTAACTGGTGAATGGTGAGACAGTAAAAGTCTCGCTATATGCTGATGTCCATATTGACATGCTAAATGCAAAGGAGTAACAGTAACTCCATTTTTGTTGGCCTTATTAACCGACGCACGATGGTTAAGTATAAGTGTAGCAATATGTTTACCACCATTTATACAGGCCATATCTAGAGGTGTCCATCCATCAGTGTCAACATCATTTAATTAAAAGTTCAACAATTTTTTTATGACCATTTGCGCATGCCATTATTAGAGGAGTACTTTTACCTTTCTGTCGTTGATTAACAGGTGCCTTATGTGTCAATAAAAGTTTAAAGAGTTCTATATTGCCGATATTGCATGCTAACGCCAGTGGAGTCCAACCATATTCGACAGACAGAGGTAGAAAAAGAAAAACTAGAGGCTCTCAAGAGCCTGTGTCGCTCACCTTGGTCTATGTGCATATTAACAATGGACACAGATAAATTCATGACAAAATGGTGTTTTGGTGATGGTAATGTGTTTGTAGATCTTTCTTTATTGAACATTCTTGTTGCTACAATTATCTCTATCTATAATGAACTTGGCCCAGTAATTACAGTGGAAAATATTTCCTAAAATTTTATGAAAATTGTTAACAATTGACTATAAAGGGCAATGACTCCTAAAGGGGTCAATTGACAATTTTGGTCATGTTGACTTTTTTGTAGATCTTATTTTGCTGAACATTATTGCTGTTTACAGTTTATCTCTATCTATAATAATATTAAAGATAACCAAAATCTGCCAATTTTCCTTAAAATTACTAATTCAGGGGCAGCAACCCAACAACAGGTTGTCCGATATGTCTGAAAATTTCAGGGCAGATAGATCTTGACCTGATAAACAATTTAACCCCATATCAGATTTGCTCTAAATGCTTTGGTTTCAGAGATATATAAGCCAAAATCTACATTTCACCCCTAATCTATTTTTAGCCATGGCGGACATCTTGGTTGGTTGGCCGGTCACACCACACATTTTTTAAACTATATACCCCAATAAAGATTGTGGCCAAGTTTGGTTAAAATTGGCCCAGTAGTTTCAGAGGAGAAGATTTTTGTAAAAGATTACAAAAATTTTTGTAATTTGTAAGATTACAAAAATTTACGAAAAATTGGTCAAAATTGACTATAAAGGGCAATAACTCCTTAAGGGGTCAACTGATAATTTTGGTCATGTTGACTTATTTGTAGATCATACTTTGCAGTCATTATTGTTGCTTACAGTTTATCTCTTTCTATAATAATATTCAAGATAATAACCAAAATCAGCAAAATTTTCTTCAAATTACTTATTTTCGGGGCAGCAACCCAACAACCGGTTGTCCGATTCATTTGAAAATTTCAGGACAGATAGATTTTCACTTTATGAACAATCTTACACCATGTCAGATTTGCTCTAAATGCTTTGGTTTCAGAGTTATAAGCCAAAAACTACATTTAACCCCTTTGTTCTATTTTTAGCCATGGCGGCTATCTTGGTTGGATGGCCGGGTCACGCCACACATTTTTTAAACTAAATACCCCAAAGATAATTGTGGCCAAGTTTGGATTAATTTGGCCCAGTAGTTTCAGAGGAGAAGATTTTTGTTATAGATTACTAAGATTTACGAAAAATGGTTAACAAGAGTGCACACGCTGAAATGTCTCGCCTTCTATACTAATCATTGATATTATGTTGATAGTCCTAAGTATAAAGCTAAGCTTTATTACAACTGTCACATAAACTTAACATTAACCAAGATAACTAAACAAAGACCAATGAACCTTGAAAAAGAGGTCCAGGTCGGATGAACCATGCCAGGCAGACAGGTACAGCTAACAATGCTTCTATACATCATATATAGTTGACACATTACTTATTGTTTAGGAAAAATAGACCAAAACACAAAAACTTAACACTGTGCAGTGAACCGTGAAAATGAGGTCCGGTTAAATAAAACCTGCTCGACTGACATAAAGATCATAAAATATTTCCATACACCAAATATAGTTGACCTATGGCATATAGCATTAGATAAAAAGACCAAAACTCAAAAACTTAACTTTGACCACTGAACCATGAAAATGAGGTCAAGGTCACATGACATCTGCCCGCTAGACATGTACACTTAACAATCATTCAATACAACAAATATAGTAGACCTATTGCATATGGTATGAGAAAAACAGACCAAAACACAAAAATTTAACTATAACCACTGAACCATGAAAATGAGGTCAAGGTCAGATGACACCTGCCTGTTGGACATGTACACCTTACAGTCCTTCCATACACCGAATATACTAGCCCTATTGCTTATAGTATCTGAGATATGGACTTGACCACCAAATCTTAACCTTGTTCACTGAGCCATGAAATGAGGTCGAGGTCAAGTGAAAACTGTCCGACGGGCATGAGGACCTTGCAAAGTACACACATACCAAATATAGTTATCCTATTACTTATAATAAGAGAGAATTCAACATTACAAACAATTTGAACTTTTTTTTCAAGTGGTCACTGAACCATGAAAATGAGGTCAAGGACATTGGACATGTGACTGACGTAAACTTCGTAACATGAAGCATCTATATACAAAGTATGAAGCATCCAGGTCTTCCACCTTCTAAAATATAAAGCTTTTAAGAAGTGAGCTAACTCCGCCGCCGTTGCCGCCGCCGTAGCCGGATCACTATCCCTATGTCGAGCTTTCTGCAACAAAAGTTGCAGGCTCGACAAAAATTGACTATAAAGGGCAATAACTCCTAAAGGGGTCAACTGACCATTTCGGTCATGTTGACTTATTTGTAAATCTTACTTTGCTGAACATTATTGCTATTTACAGTTTATCTCTATCTATAATAATATTCAAGATAATTGCCCCAAAACGGTATAATTTCCTTAAAATTGCCAATTCCAGGGCAGCAACCCAACAACGGGTTGTCCGATTCGTCTGAAAATTTCAAGGGAGATAGATCTTGACCTGATAAACAATTTTACCCCCATGTAAGATTTGCTCTAAATGCTTTGTTTTCAGAGTTATAAGCCAAAAACTACATTTTACCCCTTTGTTCTATTTTTAGCCATGGCGGCCATCTTGGTTGGTTGGCCGGGTCACGCCACACATTTTTTAAACTAGATACCCCAATAATGATTGTGGCCAAGTTTAGTTTAATTTGGCCCAGTAGTTTCAGAGGAGAAGATTTTTGTAAAAGTTAACGACGACGGACGATGACGACGGACGCCAAGTGATGAGAAAAGCTCACTTGGCCTTTTAGGCCAGGTGAGCTAAAAAAAAACCTTAGAAATACCAGAAGAAAACTTCAAAGCACAAAATACATACTTTCCAGTTTTTTTTTATTTCAGATACATGAAATTTTGTACAAACATGTGACACCACCATGTTTATGGCCTGTGTATATATCATCCCTATATCTTGTGTCAGATAAAATTTATATCAGACAAGACAAAAAGTTCATATCATAAATTATTATTTTTCAATTGAAGGAAAATTCATAAATAAAGAACAAAGTATTGGCAAGTTATTCTAATTAGTCTCCTGACTGATCAAACAAAACTTCACTGTTTATGAATCTGTATCCTTCTTAAATCACCTTCTTTCTCATCATGATCAGTTTTTGACGACATGTTCTGTAGAGGTAATTAAAGCAAAGGCCAAACTTTCCACTGTAAAAAATATAAAATATTTGTTGTGAAATATGTTGGTGGTAAAATTTGTCTAATATCAGCTAATTTTTTAACGTTAAATACAGACCTTCTAAAATTCAAACTGACCACACGCACGATACACGCACGGTGAATGAACGATACACGCACGATACACGATACACGCACGATGGGCGATGAGCGTTACACGGAGGATAAACGCAAAATGAATGATGAATGATGAACGCACGATGCACGATGAATGATAAATACACGATACACGCACGCACGATACACACACGTTGAATGATTCATTGACGACTGAACAACGAACACTTTTTACACGATTCTCAAAGCTGTTTTTATTAAAAATAGTATTTAAAATTGATATGCATTTTCATTAAAGGCAATACTTGTAGCTGTTTTGCCGATACCACCATAACAGATAATATGCTATTTTGCCAGCTCAGATTCAAATAACTTAATTAAAGTCGGCTATTTTATAGGCACCGGAAATATTTGTGAACTTGGACAGAAGCTCATAACAATCAAAATATAGTGTCTTGATTTTGTTCAGCCTCACCCTGAGAGTTCAAGTTTACGGCAAACGAAGGCGAGACATTGTGTTCCGCGAAACTCTTACTAATTTTATTTCATACAGTTAAAAATCGAGATTTTATTTTTATGCATACAATGTCCGACGCATTATATCTACAGAGAGTGACTGGTTCTAGAAATTATTCTAACTAACATGTTTGATATAATTGATTGCAATAAATGAATGATCCATGTATTTTTACATGTTATATATTGTTTCACTTTGACGGATACATTTTATAAACGATTATATATGTATATATCTAAAAAATATTGTAAGCTGTTTTCGTTTTCACTACAAGCATAGCAGAAATTATTTGATTCTTTTATGTTAACATTCACTGCAAATTTTTGTAGTTCTGTACATATATACTTATCAACAGGACATATTAGGTTATAATTTCACCAATAAATGAGTAGTTAGAACGTGTCGGTTTTTCCTTGATATTGCCGAAAATCAGTGATCCGACTGACACAAGCGAACTGACATAACACCTGATCAAACAATCATAATTTCTTTTTTTAAGTTACAAAGTTCCTTATATTATCCATTGTTATCAGAATCGTATGTGTTAATTGAGAGCAAAATATATTATTTGTCAGAAAAATTTGATTCGTACAAATTAATTAGAACTACCTAAGAAAATGACATTTACTAAATAATTAGAAAATTAACATTTGTAATACCAAATACTTCATTATATACTTCTGAAACGACTTTTCGTCCTGAATATGCATGAAATGTTTTCCACTGGACGTTTAAACAACCACTGAATAATCAATTAATCAAATTTTGCTCTCAGTAAAAATGACTTCAACAATATAAGACACAATTGGTGTCTGTTGTTTGTTTGTACAGTAAATATACTGAATGTGTTTATATTCCTTTCCAATTTCAAGTATGTAAGAAAATTCATACATATTTTCAAACATCTTAGCTGACACTTCAAATTTCTAGGAGGTGAGATTCACGGGGTTTGACCTAAAACTCTTTGGGAAAATGCAATTTTTAATTCCAATTTGAAACCTAACGGTAATAGAGATCCCAAGGGCTTTTTTAAATGCATGTCTAATTTGATAAGGAGATTTGAAAAATCTATCTCAACATGCTCAATGGTAGTTGAAATTATTCAGTGCAATCATTTTGTGTCCGTCGTTGTCTTTCATACATATCAATGAATTGGTGTATCCACTGTTTGCTGTTCGTAATCTGTTGTTTATGGCAGTCAGGCCTCGCGATTGATTCCAAACTTAGGTAAATTAATGATCATTTATAGGGGAGGGGCTATTTTTCTCGATGCAAACATTATTTTCCTTCCTGAAAAAAAAAAACAGCTTAACAATTTTCTATATGTTTTCATTAAATCATAAACCGATGCATATTAAATGATTTTTAAAAAATTTAAAAACATATTTTTATGGTAAAGATATCTAAATGTCTGGGTAATTTTCCTCTCTAAATAATATTTTTTTTTTCATTTTTTAAGGTAATAGTGTTATCAGTTATGTAATTTGACACGTGTCTTATAGTTCAGTGATTTTCGGAAAAATTAACGAAAACTGGCACAGGCATTGTTCAATTATTATCAGTGATCTTTTATTGATTAAATTTGAATATATGCATTAAATATCAATCTCAATCTAGATAAGAAATTTGTTTACACTGCACATCACTCTTTTAGTCCTTAGTAGCATTTTATAACATATTAGTGCACTTATGAGTCCTTAGCCGTGTTTAGACATGTTAGACGCACCATTTTCTGCTCCATTTCAATCCTCCATTTTATTCAATTAATTGTGATTCTCTTTATCTCTTTAATTTATGTTTTTGCAGACAAAAACAATTCGCAGAATTAATCTAAAATAGCAGACATTAAACTCTTTCTTTTAAAAACTTTTAGCATTTTAACATTTTTTCGAGATTTAACCATTTATTAGCTTAAGAGCATATTTCCCTTCTGTTTAGAAATTTGGCTTGATACCGTATGGAGATTTTTGTTCCAACTATTATGAAGAAATTAACGACTTTTTTAACTAGATAAATATTCAACAAAAATACCGTTTTTTCTTAAATCAATTTCTTTTAACAAAAATAGAATTGTTACACAAATGTAGAAAGAACCCAAGTTTGTAACGAAGATATTCCTTATCTCTTTACCGAAATCTGCATATCTTTATATTTTGAAACATAAAATCTTAAGGGTGTCTGCTCAAAGGACAGAAATGTCCAAGAAACCGAAATATTAAGGAAATGTCGAATAATTCAAACCCATTTGTCTTTTAAATTTAGCACATGAAGATATAATTTTTAGCACATATACACATGTACAAATTGATTTTGTAAAAAAAATACTGTCGGTCTAAAACTGTATCGCATGCCCATAAATGTCCTAAAGCTTTAAATGTCAGATCATGAGGGTCTGAATGGGGATTCAGTATTTCTGTATTCTATATTTTTAAGCAATTTGTTTTATAATTCGTTTTACCTTTTGCCGATCATTCTTTATTTCATATATTCTAGTACCTCATCATTTTCTTTTCTATTTGTCTGGTTATTTTTTGTATTCTTTATTTTTTTGTCTATAATTTCCTTCTATAAACCCCCATTCACACCCTCATGTATAATGGAAGACGATAAACATTTTAGTATACATACCACCCGTTGTCACTTTCACCTGACATACAAATCACATATTGTTATTACGGCCCGTTATTTCCACCTGGACACAGGACTTATATAATATATATATTACGTAATAATAACGGATATAGTAAATTCAGTAGAATATAACATGTATCAACGCACTGACTTCTTAAATGTATTTTGAACTGACAATTGTAAATAGTATTTTTAGTTATTTTAAAACTAAGAATGAAAATCGGGAGTGTGTCAAAGAGACAACAATCCGAAAAGAACAATTGACAGCCGAAGGCCACCAGTTATATTTGCTAATGTTTTTGTTTCGAATAAGGCAAAAGCCATTGTATTTTCAGAAAATCTCTAAACGGGTAATGAGAGTTTAGCGACCTTGACTTGCTAACAGCCCTAGCACTGTCTCTAAACATTGTCGAATTTAAAAGCCTATATCAATTAAGGGATATGCTACCTAGCTTTTAGAGTTTACAAAAATATACATTTCAGAACCAAATTTTGGCTTCTTTATATTTATACCAAAATTGAGTTCAAGGCAGTATTTTGTCGAAGAGAACTATTACCCAAAGTGCAACATGCGAGAAGAAGTTTCATTTCCCTTATTGTTTTTAGTGATGTGACTAATCTTTCGAGGTTACGTCACGGAAATATATCTTAAATGAAAAGGTGCAACTGGGTGCATCCCTAAAAAACAAATTAAAAAAAATGCTTTATATACTGACATTGAAACAAATATACTGCTCATAATAATTGCACATATGTAGACTTTAATTAAGATATCCCGCGTTTTATAAACCATCGCACTCCATTGCGCCAAAGTCGTCAGCTTGAGTTGTTCGTGGACCGTTTTCACAAATTCTGGTATTAATACTTTGTTGTTTCCAGTTAATCGCCATTTTGAATACGTGTTTTAAATATTTATATATTTAAATGATACTTGTCCACACATGAACATGTTGAAGCTGGTTACGAGGTTTCAATACATATTCGTACAATCGTTCTTAAAGTTTTTGAAAATACGTGTTGAAGTTTTGATAACAAGAAAAAGATGTGGCATGATTGGGGATGAGACAACTCAAAATAAAATGACACAGAAGTTTTCACCATAAGTCACCCCACGGCTTTCAACAGTTAGTAATGAACACACCACAGTAATTATTTTCATAAATTATCTCATACAAAATGTTAAACAGACAATTTGTTAAAAAAAATGAGGAAATAAATCAATAAAATATTCCTGTTGATACTATCTTTTGATTGAAAAAAGCTTCTGTCCAAGTTTGATAAAAACCCAGGACAGTTTATCAATCTAATAAGTGTTTTAAAACTTCTTGATACTATCTTATGATTTTTAACAAGCTTCTGTCCAAGTTTAATAGAAATCCAGGATAGTTTAAAAAACGGTCATTAACATTTCAAAGACGCCGACGGAATGTAGGATCGCTTAGTCTCGCTTTTTTGACTAAAGTCAAAGACTCGACAAAAAACATACAAATCAGATTTTTTTATGACATACGGGCGCACTACGCTTTTTTTATACGCCCGTCAACATTTTGACGGGACGTTTTATGGTATACAAATGTCCGGCGTCCGTCCGTCCGCATGTCGCACTGTAACTTGAGAACCGCTTATCCATTTCATGAAACTTAACATAGTTGTTTCTTATGATGGTTTTCGGAATTTACTCATATTTTTAGTGAAACCATTTGTATTTACACGCATCTTTGTCGGAATTAAAATAAAAACAAAACACTTATAAATATATATATATTCCTTTTGTCTCCGTATATCTTACATAAACATTTTAACAAGCTGACCACACTCTTATTTATAAGTTGGCGCACATCAAAGTCGTGCTCCTATGGCAAACAATTTTGTTGCAAACGAAATGAAACAACAGCAAAATCATTTGTCCTTTTCATCATCTAAATAAGGACACAACACATTAATTAAATATTTGAAGCATAAATCTTTTCGATACAATTGTTTTAAATCACTTAAAATAAAAAAGATCGTCATTTTTTAATCAGTTGCTATACAAAATGTTATTTGGCACGTGTCAAACGGTTCATTGATTTTCGGCATATCAAAGAAAAACCGGCACGTGTCTAAATAATGTTGAATATCTCGTTTATTTATGATTATTTTTCTGTAAAATTTGAAATTTATGCATTAAATATCAATCTCTAACATGATATATAAAAATAATACATATAACAGCACTCCTTCTATTCCTTAGTGGCATTGTATAGTCAAAGCCTTAGTGCACTATGGATTCCTTAGCAGTGTTAAGACGTACCGAAAAAAAACAACATCCGTCATTCTTTAATAATCATAGAAGGTTAACAACTAGTTTGTTTCCCGGCCGTTATTGAAATTCTTGACAATACCTTAATATTTGTATGTTCCGAAGGCATACTGAATGTTTTACGGAGGGGACCAACCTAGTCAGTAACAACGTACTATTGTGAATTATTTTTCGGATAATAATCTTTTAGACATACATTAAAAACGGTGTCATTGATAGGCAACAATGAACACAATGAAAAATGAATCTGTGAAAGTGTTCCATGTTTATTCCATTCAAGTAAAGACTTGTTATGATAATACCATATATTTAATTAATTTATGAAAAAAAAAACAAAAAAAAACAAGATTATATCTTAAACTTGTAAATCTAATTTCAAGTTTTAAAAGTTCCTCAATTTAAAATAATACATGATATATTTGCGTGATCTTATATTTGTTTAATTAAAATAATGCCTTCAAATACATGTAATGTTTATTTTTATTCAATTTTCCACAAAACATTTCAGCTTAGTTTAAATGAAAGAACAGAGAATTCCAACACTGTTGAAGAGAATATACATATTCGTGTTAATTCGCCTCAATTTAATTTGTTAATTCATGTTTGACATTTAACATTTTAATCCGTAATCCTCATTTACCCGACAATCTTGTATATTGTATTTTCTCAATGAAATAACATAACGTGCATGTGACCATCAGAAACTAAGACAAAAAATGATATTTATAATGGTATTTATCAAAACTTAAATATTTCGAAATATCTTAGTAGCATAGGAATTTGCCAAATAAGCGAAGAATTATAATCTACCTAGGATTTACAACCAAGGATTTGTATAGTTTCTTTTCAATAAAATATTGTTGGTGTTTTTGGCAACTATAGCAGCAACATTGCCGTTATTAAATAAAAATATTAAATTTTCGTTATCTGATAAGTATAGCCGCGGGTTAAAATGTTCATTAAAATGTATAATATTATACTATAATGGGCATTTTAGAATGGTATGAAGTTCATCTTCAATAGTAGAGCTACAATACATGTCATCTCGTGGACTTCTTTTCTTTCATACTTTCCAGTTTCTATTTTTTTAGTGGAGCTACCCCACATTTAAAGGAGTAGGTTCAGTAAGACCCCTTTTTGGCCCCAAAATATAGCAGTTTTACAAAATTGTTAAAATGTAAACCTTTAGTTATTTATTGGACAGTAGAATGCTTCTGCTACATAAATATGGGCTGTTTTTGACAATACAATGCACATATATCCGGTACTAGCACCATTAAGTCATGCTAAATTACTGAAATCCTCATAATTCTAGCATTTTAGTTAAATTTTAGACGGTTTTCGTGCAAAACGAAAGTGCACATTCGTGTTCATCCTTAATATTGAAATGTAAGTTGTATTTTATGATAATACATAACATATATAAAGGTTGAGGATGAACACGGATGCGGCCACTTTCATTTTTACCAAAAACCATCTGAAAAGTGACATTTTTCGGCATATTAGGTAGATTTTTCATATTTGAGCTTGAATCGGATCGTTTTTAATGACTAAATCTGTTAAAATCTTTCACATAAACTAATTAATTCAAATAAAATAGACACTAAAAGTGTTCAAAAAGTGGTCAAAATCTTTCGTCAGATGAACCTGAAATTTGAGGCCATAATCGGTCCTTACCGGACCTACTCCTTTTGCAAAAACACATTTGTTTTTAATTGACAGAATATGTTTTACAAATATCAGTTGGCCAACAGTATATTTTTAAGTCCATTTTCGCTCAGTTGAATAGAAATTCCAATTTTAACTCTTCTGTCGTAGAAATGTCAATATCATGTTATTGTTTGTACGTAAAACGTGTATCATTATATCAAAATGTGTCAGTCCCAGCCAAGATTCACCGAATAACCACAAAATCTTTACAGATGATAAAATATTTACACAAAAAGTCATGAATCTGTATGAACGTTATGTACGATGAAGTTAATTAAGAGTCTACAAGAAAGTAAGTATGACTGTAAATCTTATTTAAAGTCGGAACATACATATATATTATATATATATACATATACTTTAATCGCTCTATAACCGACTATCATATAAAAACCGCAATGTATGAACGTTACACAATTAGAGATGCACATTGCACGTTATCTGATCTACACAATTATACACGATTGACGAACGCACGATACACGGTTAAGAATGAATGATTGATGAACGCACGATACACGCACAATACACGGTTAAGAATGAATGTTTGATGAGCGCACGATACACGATTCAGAATACACGATGCACGCACGTTACACGGAAAATACACGGAACGATGAATGATGAACGCATGATTGGTACACGCACGATACACGCACGATGCACGCACGCAACACGCACGATACACGATGAACGCACGGAATAATGGTCAGTTTGAATTTTAGAAGGTCTGTATAAAATCATATCATATTTCCACTCTGCTAAAAAGAAACAAAATCACTTTTCTTTGAAGAATTTGAATTACATGTATCTTCAGAGAGAATTTTTTTGGATGTTATTCCCATTAATTAGGAATTTTTCAAAACTAATAGCTGTCATTTTTTTTTTTAGAGAAATCTTGTATGAAATTAAGAAAGACAAGAAGACAAGAAATGAGCTGTTAAATTGACAGCAAATTGGTTTGCTGTATTGTGAAAGGCATAGAAAATATTTATTATATTCTTAAAAGGTATACTTTTATTATGTTGTATGTTTTATATTTTATGTGTGTATAGTCTCTCATAACTTTTTTAGAGTGGCTCTTGTTTTATATGTGAAGTTGCAGAGTTCGCGAAAAGTGTCAGTCCTCAGGATTTCACCACCAAAATTTTGCATAGGACTGACACACTTTTAGTATTTTTCAATAGAATTAATGGTGAGGACCAGCAGATTTTCTTCAAGGACCACCAGGGGAACAAAGATTTCGCGAACTCTGGAAGTTGTAATATTATGTAAATGAGGTGGTACTCAGAAAAAATATTGTCTTGTCTTGTCTGTCTATTAAAATTTTAAAAGCATTGGTCACATGTGGTTCATAAGTAACAGGCCTGTAGCCAGGAATTTCCAAAGGGGGGTTATCTGGACTGACGAACTCAACTTTAACAGTCACAATTCGAACAGAACGTTGACTTTAACAGTGCTTATTTGTTTTCAAGGGGGGTTCGGACGAGAACCCCGAACCCCCCGAACTCCCCTGGCTACGGGTATGAGTAATTGCAGGAAAACAACACAAAGTGCCACTTTCAATCTGTCAAGACCATAACTCCTCAGACCTGGACACAAAAGTGAAAATCATTAATATCGAATTAATTTTTTTGTCATTAGTATCAACATATTAAAATTTAAAAGCCTTAGTTGAACGGTTCATAAGTTATTGCATGATTGGCTGGCACAATTCATCTACCCCAGATGCATTTTGTTAGTTTGCTTCTTCGGGTTGCTGTGTAGTTAATGTATGCCCACATCTCCTTTAATCACAGTAAGTGTTAAGTTTGACTATCTGTTATGGACATATCACTGATTTTAATTTTCACTTAATGATGTAAATGTATTTAATAAATAATAAACTGTTAAGGGGGCTCGGAGGTCTAAATGATTTTTTTTAATATAGGATTTCGCTATATTTTTCCATAAATGATCTTTATCTTATACTTGATGGAAAAATAAAATAAACTAGAGGCTCTAAAGAGCCTGTGTCGCTCACCTTGGTCTATGTGAATATTAAACAAAGGATGCAGATGGATTCATGACAAAATTGTGTTTTGGTGATGGTGATGTGTTTGTAAATCTTACTTTACTGAACATTCTTGCTGCTTACAATTATCTCTATCTATAATGAACTTGGCCCAGTAGTTTCAGAGGAGAAGATTTTTGTAAAAGATAACTAAGATTTACGAAAAATGGTTCAAAATTGACTATAAAGGGCAATAACTCCTAAAGGGGTCAACTGACCATTTCAGTCATGTTGACTTATTTGTAAATCTTACTTTGCTGAACATTATTGCTGTTTACAGTTTATTTCTATCTATAATAATATTCAAGATAATAACCAAAAACAGCAAAATTTCCTTAAAATTACCAATTCAGGGGCAGCAACCCAACAACAGGTTGTCCGATTCATCTGAAAATTTCAGGGCAGATAGATCTTGACCTGATAATTAATTTTACTGCATGTCAGATTTGCTCTAAATGCTTTGGTTTTTGAGTTATAAGCCAAAAACTGAATTTTGCCCCTATGTTCTATTTTTAGCTGTGGCGGCCATCTTGGTTGGTTGGCCAGGTCACGCCACACATTTTTAAAACTAGATACATCAATGATGATTGTGGCCAAGTTTGGTTTAATTTGGCCCAGTGGTTTCAGAGGAGAAGATTTTTGTAATAGATTACTAAGATTTACGAAAAATGGTTAAAAATTGACTATAAAGGGCAATAACTCCTAAAGGGGGTCAACTGACCATTTCAGTCATGTTCACTTATTTGTAAATCTTACTTTGCTGAACATTATTGCTGTTACAGTTTATCTCTATCTATAATAATATTCAAGATAATAACCAAAAACAGCAAAATTTCCTTAAAATTACCAATTCAGGGGCAGCAACCCAACAACAGGTAGTCCGATTCATCTGTAAATTTCAAGGCAGATAGATCTTGACCTGATAATGAATTTTACTTATGTCAGATTTGCTCTAAATGCTTTGGTTTATGAGTTATAAGCCAAAAACTGAATTTTACCCCTGTTCTATTTTTAGCTGTGGCGGCCATCTTGGTTGGTTGGCCGGGTCACGCCACACATTTTTTAAACTAGATACCCCAATTGTGATTGTGGCCAAGTTTGGTTTAATTTGGCCCAGTAGTTTCAGAGGAGAAGATTTTTGTAAAAGATTACTAAGATTTACGAAAAATGGTTAAAAATTGACTATAAATGGCAATAACTCCTAAAGGGGTCAACTGACCATTTCGGTCATGTTGACTTATTTGTAAATCTTACCTTGCTGAACATTATTGCTGTTTACAGTTTATCTCTATCTATAATAATATTCAAGATAATAACCAAAAACAGCAAAATTTCCTTAAAATTACCAATTCAGGAGCAGCAACCCAACAACGGCTTGTCAGATTCATCTGAAAATTGCAGGGCAGATAGATCTTGACCTGATAAACAATTTTACCCCCATGTCAGATTTGCTCTAAATGCTTTGGTTTTTGAGTTATAAGCCAAAAACTGCATTTTACCCCTATGTTCTATTTTTAGCCATGGCGGCCATCTTGGTTGGTTGGCCGGGTCACGCCACACATTTTTTAAACTAGATACCCCAATGATGATTGTGGCCAAGTTTGGTTTAATTTGGTCCAGTAGTTTCAGAGGAGAAGATTTTTGTAAAAGTTATCGACGCCGGACGCCGGACGCCGGACGCCAAGTGATGAGAAAAGCTCACTTGGCCCTTCGGGCCAGGTGAGCTAAAAAATGGGGTCACCGATCATTTACGCTCACAATCTGCCTCGAAAGAAGCATACATTTTTGTAAAGGTAATTTTTTTCTGTTGAACTAATAGGTAATATCGAAATAAAAAAAGAACTTAATTACAGAAATCCCTCAATAGTTTAGTTTAAGTACAGCTTATTTGAAAATAATAATAAACAAGAGGCTCTCAAGAGCCTGAATCGCTCACCTTAATTCTTTTGGTTAAATCTCTCATCAATGATTATTTTGGCTTTTCAATTTATTTAAATGTTTTTTGGATCGTCCTATTTTCTTCAAAAGCCAAAAAAATAATCATTTTCTCCTATGTTCTATTTTAGCCATAGGAGCTATGTTTCTTGACATACAAGGAAATAAAATATAAAATTTATACTAGATACTCTGAAACTCATTTAGCCTAAGTTTGGCTGAAATTGATACAGCATTTTCAAAGGAGAAGATTTTTTAAAGTAAGTCAACATGATGAACAAATTGTGAAAAAAGTCTTTAAAGGGCAATAACTCCTTTAGGGGTCAATTGACAATTTTGGTCAAATTGACTTAATTGAAGATCTTACTTTGCTGAACATTATTGCTGTTTACAGTTTATTTCTATCTATAATTATATATATATTCAAGATAATAAACAAAAACAGCAAAATTTCCTTAAAATTATCAATTCAGGGGCAGCAACCCAACAACAGGTTGTCTGATTCATCTGAAAATTTCAGGGCAGATAGATCTTGACCTGATAAACAATATTACCCACGTCAGATTTGCTCTAAATGCTTTGGTTTTTGAGTTATAAGCCAAAAACTGCATTTGACCCCTATGTTCTATTTTTAGCAATGGCGACCATGTTTGTTGATAGATCATAACTTCGGATACAATTTACAAACTAGATACCCTAAGGAACATTCAGATAAAGTTTGGAAGTATTTGGCCCAGTAGTTTCAGAGGAGAAGATTTTTGTAAAAGATTACTAAGATTTACGAAAAATGGTTAAAAATTGACTATAAAGGGCAATAAGTGCTAAAGGGGTCAACTGACCATTTCCGTCATGTTGACTTATTTGTAAATCTTACTTTGCTGAACATTATTGCTGTTTACAGTTTATCTCTATCTATAATAATATTCAAGATAATAACCAAAAACAGCAAAATTTCCTTAAAATTACCAATTCAGGGGCAGCAACCCAACAACAGGTTGTCTGATTCATCTGAAAATTTTAGGGCAGATAGAATCTTGACCTGATAAACAATATTACCCCATGTCAGATTTGCTCTAAATGCTTTGGTTTTTGAGTTATAAGCCAAAAACTGCATTTGACCCCTATGTTCTATTTTTAGCAATGGCGACCATGTTTGTTGATAGATCAAAACTTTGGATACAATTTATAAATTAGATACCCTAAGGAACATTCAGTTAAAGTTTGAAAGTATTTGGCCCAGTAGTTTCAGAGGAGAAGATTCTTGAAATAGTTTACGACGACGACAGACGACGACAGACGACGGACGACGACGGACGCCAAGTGATGGCATAAGCTCACTTGTCCCTTCGGGACAGGTGAGCTAAAAATATAGGTCACCAATGAGTTAAAAAAAGATATTTCCATTTTAATGCCAAAAAATTAAATTTTCCACCAAAGGGAGATAATTTGGAGCTTTTTCAATGATATGAACATTTTAAAAGTCATCTGGGGCCAAACAAATTGATTTTTTTTCTTGATTTTTGTACCATATGATAAAGTAACAACTAATAAAGTAATGAATAAAATCTGTAAAGAAAAAAAAATGTTTAATTGATTTCTGAAACTTTTATACCCTTGAGCCTCCTTAACACAAAGATATGTCTTACCTATTTGTTATTTTGATAATGCAAATATGGAAATTAAAATAGCAATTCTTTTAACATGTAAGTTATGCAAATATTCAAAGTCAATGAACCAGGACTGAAGGTACAGGGCTAAACAATTTCCACGGAAATGAAATGTGCCAATGCATATACAACTGCATACCAAATATCATTGACCTACCACTAATGGTTAACCTCAACCTAGACCTAATCACAAACTAATACATTGTTGACGCTGACGCAGACGCCGGAAACAGTATACCTATGTTTTGCTTTTTGACTCATTCAAGGTGAGACAAAAACTGTTAAGCCATTCTGATAAGCATGATAATTTAGTAACACACAAGTTATTAACAACAATTCACCTGACTATTTTCTGACATGAAAAATAAAAAAATGTGTATACTTACAATGAGGAAAGGATCCTCTCTTGATAACATTATTCAGGAAGGAAGATAAAAACTGTATACATCTGGAGAACTCGGTTTCCATCACAACAATGGTTTTTACGCTAAAATATGAAACTTAGAATAAGTTATTTGTTTCTTCACAGATTGATACACAAGATGTGACAAGTGAGCAAACTAAATTCTAATACTGCATAATGTGATTTCATGGGAATAAGTGAAACATTAATCTACAAATCTATGAATTACAAATTATTTATAGGCTTGCATGCACTTTGTCATAACCATGAAAATAAATATCCACTAAGATAAAATTGAGAATGGAAATGAGAAATGTGTCAAAGAGACAACAACCTGACCATGCATGGAACAGACAACAGCGGTATGCATCCTTTGATATTTTCATCAGTGTTATTTTCTGTAGAATATCTCGATTTGTTCAGCTTATTTCCAACTATGTATTGAGTTTTGATTATAAATAACACATCTTATTCTAAGAACAGTTGGCTGTTTCAATGTTCGTATTTATGAACCCTTTGAAAAAAATTCTTGGTCAGCCCTTTTTGTAACACAAATCTAGGCCCCAAACGCCTGCTATCGTAGGCACCCATCCCTAGATTTTCCATGCAGTTCAACTTTTTCCATGATAAAATGATGGAAAATGATGGAAATTTTGTTTTTTTCCATGAGTTTCCATGGAATTTCATGGAAAAATAATTCATGTCAGATGGAAAACTTATATGTGTTACTTATTCCATCATTTTCCATGATAAGATGGAAAACTTTCCATGGAATTCCATGGAAAAAATACTTTTTGGATGGAAAATGGGATGGAAAGTAGACTAATAAAACTTTGTAGATGGAAAAGAGGATGGAAAGTGGACTTAGAATATTTTTGAGATGGAAAAGAGGATGGAATCTTGACTTAGAATATTTTTAACATGGAAAAATTATAGAATCTTAACTTAGAATATTTTTGAGATGGAAAGTCATGGAAAAAATGTACACAAATTACATACATTAATTCTTTATCATCAATTAGACAGTGAAAGAAATGTAAAGTGCCATCTGGTTTTCATTGGTCTTTGTGTAGAAGACAGGAAATGATATGACCATACAGTGTGAGGCCAAATGTAGGGTAGAACATGGATTTATACATTTTTGTGCAATTATTATTACTTAAAACATAAAAATGGTAAATAAACAATAAATGGACAATCTTTTATTAAAATATATATAAAATATCCAAGATTTTGGTAAATAACAGTATTCAATTGTGACTCTTTTAAAAGAAACCAGATAACTCCTCATACATCCCCCAACACATTGAAAATTTGAACTTGCAATGGATATGCAGGCAACAAATAAAGATGTCTTCTCTCCTGAACAAAATGCAAAATTTATATTGGACTTAGATTAAATAGTTCCAAATAGTTCTTGACATCGAATAGTGCAGATTTATTCTCTGATGACTTGCATTGACTGTTGGATTTAGAGCATATTTTTTGGTAAGTACACTGAATTAGATTCTACCATTTTAAGTGTGTGCAAGCTCCTTTAGTTCAACATAAAAACATCATGAAAACACCTATAGTAGATTTTTCACTTATAATTATAATGATTGGGTATTAAGACAAGACAAGCTGTATATGGTGTATTATAATAACTAATAATCCACTAATGAAGTAATTTGGTTATAAAATTTAAGATCCGTTGAAATTGGTTGCCAATGAGAAATAGATCCATAAAAGTAAAAAAAGTGTATCTTTACAGCAAACTGCAGATCAACACTAAGTTCTAAATATATGGAAAATATCAATGAAGACATTTATATACAATAATTATGGAAAAAAATATTTAGGACAAAGACTAAAGTTGTTAACCATTATTAATAATGCCATTATTTAAAGAATATCTCTTTATTTATAACAGTAAAATTATTTTTAGGTATCATGAGGAAGAAATGAAACTCCAATAAAATGGTTAATGCTGTTCTACAAGATGGATCTACTGAAGCCTGGTGCTGACATAAGTGACATTTATAACCTTAATTTCTTGATATAAAGGCAGTGCAAACATATACCAGTATTGAAAGTTTTTCTTGTTTGTTGTATTTATTATAATACATTAAATAAGTTTGAATTAAAGGTTAAAATGATGTTTGAGTCTATTGCTTATTACTGACCATTGTAAGACTCAAAAGACCTTACCAAACCGAAAAAAGCATGGCACCTAGTTTTTTTTATCTTCATTATTACAGATATTGTTAAACAGGGTATATTGTCAAAAGGTTAATTTGAGCAATTCATTTCAAAAGGAAATGATGGAAATATTTCCATGGAATTCCATGGAAAAAGAAATTCTATGTAATATATTTCCATGGAATTCCATGGAAAAACTTCATGGAAAATATTTTCCATGGAATTCCATGGAAAATGTTTTAGATGGAAATATTATTCCTTTTTTCTCTTTTTATTTTCCATGGATTTCCATGGAAAACAGGTTCCAATACTCCATGGAATTCCATGGAAAAATATTCCATGGAATTCCATGCAGTTTTCCATGATAGATGATGGAAAATCTAGGGATGGGCACAATCTGAAGAATCTGAGCTTATTCTCAAGACTGGTATTTTTCGTGTATCCTTTTTGCATATACCCAGACGGCGTTAAAAATGAACGATATTCATTTGATAACAGTAAATTGGTGAAAAATACACTGGCTATCAACCAATCAAAACCCAGGATTCTTACATAAGGTGTTACTAAAACTAAAATAACATAACATACCATTAAATATCTTTTTATTAAATATAACCCTTCCTGACGATTTATTTTTAGGGCTATTCCATTTAAATGTATGTTGGAGGGTAGGAAGTGAAGTTTAATTATTGAATGTAAGTCATGGGTCTTTTTTCAGGATGCATCTGGCAGTCTATTACCATTTTTCAAAATTATATAAAAAATGGTTCTTGGTTATACAGATATTTTGAAAGTCCTTTCCAACCCTCCCACATACATTTGAATGGAATAGCCCTTAAGATATTTTCCAACTTGCAAATATCAAGAAAATAAGTTGGTTAGCCTTAAATGATAGCTATCAATCATCTCACCTGACTTCCTGTATGCCTTGATCCCATCTTGATTGAAATGTAAGTATAAGATTCAACACTCTCATTACTGCCTCCTTTAAGAAGGCCACTTTTTTATGTAGCAAACAACGTTCATGTATTTTATTTACAAATTTAGTATGGACGGATATTATCTGGTCTAAATCTGTAGCTTTCTGTAGCTCCTCCTTGAATTCTAATCCAGTGCTATGTAAAATCTAAAATTAAACATAAGAATATATATCTCTTTGACACATTCCCCATTTCCATTCTCAATTTTATCAATCTGTACTATTCTGCTTATATTATCTGGTGTGAATCCAGGGGGTGAATAGGATATTTTACTCTTTTGTTCACACCCCCCCTCCCCCGAAAAAAAAAATCATGTTTCCAACAATTAGTGCTGCAGGGATGATTCCAGGTGTTTTCAAATGGGTCCCTTGAACATCATTTTGGGAATTTTTATCCCAATTGGGAATTTTTTATGCATACAATCTAAGACGAAGTAATATCATTATACCGTAAAAACAGACCAGATGCTCCGCAGGGCGCAGCTTTATACGACCGCAGAGGTTGAACTCTCCAACGGTTGAGGCAAGTATGGACACCACATTCAGATTCAGCTCTAAATTTGGATTTTCTTTTTATTTATGAAATCTGAAATTAGAAAATTGAACACCCCCCCCCCCCACAATTATTCAATTTTTGATGAAATCAAACAAACTTTAATTTTGGACCCCGATTTGGACCAACTTGAAAACTGGGCCAATAATCAAAAATCTAAGTACATGTTTAGATTCAGCATATCAAAGAACCCCAAGGATTCAATTTTTGTTAAAATCAAAATAAGTTTAATTTTGGACCCTTTGGACCTTAACGTAGACCAATTTGAAAACCGGACCAAAAATTAAGAATCTACACACACAGTTACATTCGGCATATCAAAAAACCCCAATTATTCAATTTTTGATGAAATCAAACAAAGTTTAATTTTGGACCCTTTGGGCCCCTTTTTCTTAAACTGTTGGGACCAAAACTCCCAAAATCAATCCCAACCTTCCTTTTATGGTCATAAACCTTGTGTTTAAATTTCATTGATTTCTATTAACTTATACTAAAGTTATGGTGCAAAAACCAAGAATAATGCTTATTTGGGCTCTTTTTGGCCCCTAATTCCTAAACTGTTGGGACCAAAACTCCCAAAATCGATCCTAACCTTCCTTTAGTGGTCATAAACCTTGTGTTTTTTAATTTCATTGATTTCTATTTACTTATACTAAAGTTATTGTGCGAAAAACCAAGAATAATGCTTATTTGGGCCCTTTTTAGCCCCTAATTTCCGAAACTGTTGGGACCAAAACTCCCAAAATCAATCCCAACCTTCCTTTTATAGTCATAAACCTTGTGTTAAAATTTCATAGATTTCTATTTACTTATACTAAAGTTGTAGTGCAAAAACCAAATGTCTTCTGACGACAATGATGACACAGACGACGACGCCTATGTGATACCAATATACGACCAAAACATTTTCTATTTTTGCGGTCGTATAAAAATTATCAGAAATAGTAGATAGAAATAGTAAATAATGCCCCCACTTTTCGTTATGTAGAATCAATTTTAAACAAGTATACCAATTTTCCCTAATAAATGTACTGATGTATTCATTTGTTTTAATTTTCTAATGCACATTGATCAGTTGATTAATTTTTTTTATCAGAAATAGTAAATAGAAATAGCAAATAATGCCCCCCCCCCACCCCCCCTCCCCCCCTCTTTCTGTATGTAGAATCAATTTTAAACAAGAATAACAATTTTCCTTAATAGAAAATTTAAATCCCACTGATGTCCCGATGATTAAAATCTATTTTTAGCTTTTATTATTTGGATCAGTTATTTTCCATGTCATTTAAATATTTACTGATAAGTTAACTTGAATCAAGTATAGGCATGTCCTAAATAACTTCCTTGTTGGTTGACATTGAACAAACGGTGAAAGAGAACTGAACTTTTGTCATAACAAAATCAACAGGTATCTGGTTAAATTAATAGTTATTTTATTTAATGACTAGGTATAAAATGCAGGGTAATGTGTATGTAACCTATGTGCATACATTGTAAAAAATATGTCTTTTTGTTCAAAGGAGTAGGTTCAGTAAGGTTCTAAAATGTCCCCCTTTTTTAGCGTAAATTTCAAGTTAGGATTTATTGAGCAATATCACAATAAATTATAGCTAATACAAATAAGCCATTTTTTTGAAAATTTACGTTTCTGTGTTTTATAATGATGTAACAAGTTGTACTAATATTGATTTTCCACAAAAAAATAAATGAAAATGGCTAAATTTCCATAGATTATTGGACAGGAAACATAGAGGGCATAAGTCGACAACAAAGATCATTTAAAATAAAGTGTGTAAAGACATGTGATGTCTTTTTTTAATACTTTTTGTCGACGCTCTATGTTTCCTGGTCATGCTGATTATTAAATTGGTTGAAATCCATCTGATTCTGTCAAATTTCAATAAAATCTCTTATCTTAACCTTTTTTGGATGTAAAAATCAACGTGTTAGAATTAAACTTTGACAAAAATAGTTCTATTTAACTTTCTTACACGTCTCCAAGTCAACTTAAAACATTTTTCTGTCTTGTAACATTGAACTTTATAATCAGGGCCAAATATGGTCCTTACGGTACTAACTCCTTTATAATCTACAATGTACCTGTGTGATTGAGAATTATAATAATTATTCAAATTAATTTTGTTGTATGTAATTAACAAGAAACACAGCTAGTGGCCAATACAACAGGGTGAATCAATGCAAGATAAACAAATAAAATATACAGCAACAAACAACAAACATTGAATCATTCAACAAGTCCCTGTTCCTAGTCAGGAGCCTGTAATTAAGTGACTGGACTCACTGGAGTTTGTTGTACATTATATTTGCTTTCGTTCATTTTTATGTCATGGATAAATCAGTGTGTCAAGTTTCTTCTTTGAATTTTTTTACATTGGTCATTTCTGGCCAAATATCATTATCCATTCACCATTACCTATTTGGACCTCGACAAGAATGCAAAATAATTTTTATCTTGGAAATTTTCAGGTCATGGCATCCAGTAAACCTATTCCATGTGGACCTTGTATAGAAGGAAAAGTTACCACTAAAGCTGACATCTGGTGTTACAACTGTGATGAAGGATTGTGTTCAACATGTTCTGGTCATCACAAAAGATATAGATTGTCACGTGATCATACGACTGTTGATATTAAAAGTTATAAACCATCTGTTCGAGCTATCAAAACAGAATGTGACAAACATGGTCAACAGCTCAACTTATATTGCCCGAGTCATTTAATGCCTTGCTGTGATGAATGTATTTCCAATAGTCATTCAAAGTGTATGGGAATAAAAAGTTTAGCTAGCGTTGTGGAAATAACCAAGATTGAAAAAAGAAAAAATCAGTAGAGAAAGATGTCAATTCCATCTTACATATCTTAGATAAAATTGTAAATAACAAATCACAAAACATTAAAAGAGGAGAACAAGAATATAAAAGCATTAAGGAATTCATTGTAAAAATACGCAATGAAATAGATGAACATTTAACCCGCCTAGAGAAGAAGATCTACCAAGAAGCAGATACCATCTTGAATCAGGAAAAATCAAAAGCCACAGATTTAATAGCCGAAATTGAAGGAAAACAGAAAAACTTAAAGAAAATGCAAGACCAACTACATACAGTCATACCTCATGCCTCAAAACTCAAATCATTTCTAGATGTACATCAGATTGAACAACAAGTACATCAATATCAACGATACATAGATGATCTGGAAAAGACGACAGGGCAAAAGAATTTACCATCAAAATGGAGAAAAACAATGAAACAGAAAAGATAATAAAAAAGTTAGGATCCTTAGGAGAATTAACTGTTGTTAAAACAGATATGGATTTGAATAAAGAAACAAGTGTGAGAAGGGAAGCACAAGTAGAATCACAAGAACAATCAAACATAAACAACATGACCATCAACATTGAGAGAAAGATAAAGATCAACATGCGAGATATAAGTGACATGATTTGGCTGATGGATGGAAGACTTATAATAGTGGAATGGTTGAACAAAGTTAACCTACTTACTCCTGATGGCAAACTACTGAAAAAGTTACCTATACCTGGTGAAGCCTGGAGTGTTACACAGATCAATCAGATCACTATAGCCATAACTTATCCTCAGGAGGAAGTCATTAAGATCTTCAATATGGAGAATAAAACAGTAACCAAAGTTATCACATTAGACAAATTTTGCTGTGGATTATCATCATCAGATGATTCTCTTGTTGTAGGTTTGAGTTATGATGAAATCCGTATTATAGACTTGGAAGGAAATACACTAAAGTCAATACAAGTTGAGTGTCAATCAGTCCTGTGGTACTTTGTTTACTGTAATGACAGAGTAATCTATAGTGACTATTATGGTAAAGCAGTATACTGTGTTGATGGATCAGGTAAACAGATCTGGAGATATACACAGGATTTATCAATACCAAGGGGACTTTGTACAGATACTTATGGTAACATTATTGTAGCAGATTCCAACTCTCATAGAATAATAGTTATATCAAAAGATGGAAAGGAGAGTAAAGTACTGCTTAGTGATGGACTGGAGTATCCTACATTTATTTGTTTGAAACATTGTGAATCTTCAGGTTTTATATGTGATGGCTATGGCAAAAACTTGACAAAGTTCAATTTCTTGATTTAAATGAAATATACACTGGGAAGTCCAATGATTTTACCTGACTTTAATAAATGTTCTACAACTAACAACTTGTTATTTCTTTTTATTTAATATCATTATACACAGAATCAGTAAACTTATTTTTTTGTTCAATTTTTACGTAAATTAGGCCCTGGTTTTCTCGTTTGAATTGTTTTAAATTGTCATTTCGGGGCCTTTAATAGCTGACTATGCGGTATGGGCTTTTTTCATTGTTGAAGGCCGTATGGTGACCTATAGTTGTTAATTTCTGTGTTATTTTGGTCTCTTGTAGAGATTTGTCTCATTGGCAATCATCTAATTTTTTATACAAGTCGAGTCTGGTATCAGTTATTTTGGAACATATCCTGTGTTAGATCTCTCCATCATGTTATAATTTTAAACATCTATACTTCTAAAATATTGATATCCAATTTGACAGCTGTCACAATGTTAAAACAGAGATTCAAAGGATACAATGTTAAATAAGAATAATGTAGGACAGATTAAAAACAACACCTCTCTGGTCCTATTGTTTTCCACATTTGACCCCTGGTTGGAAAATTGACCCAGGTTCAAATTTTACGGAGTTCAATTTTCTATATGTCACCAATAGTTTACATGGTATATGTCACATGACGTTTTCAGTTGTAGTTAGAAAACCAGGATGTTTTCAGTTGTAGTTAGATAACCAGGATGGATTCAAATATAAATAGTTTGAAAGCATAGAGAACTGTGCACCTTACAATTGCATTCATGACTGAATCAGATGACAATACAAATACATTGACAAACAAGAATGTGTCCACAGTACACGGATGCCCCACTCGCACTATCATTTTCTATGTTTAGTGGACCGTGAAATTGGAATAAATTCTCTAATTTGGCATTAAAATTAGAATGATCTTATCAAAGGGAACATGTATACTAAGTTTCAAGTTGATTGGACTTCTACTTTATCAAAAACTACCTTGACCAAAAATTTTAACCTGAAATTTGCACTATCATTTTCTATGTTCAGTGAACCGTAAAATTGGGGTCAAAACTATAATTTGGCATTTAAATTAGAAAGATCATATCATAGGGCACATGTATACGAAGTTTCAAGTTGATTGGACTTCAACTTCATCAAAAACTACCTTGACCAAAAACTTTAACCTGAAATTTGCACTATCATTTTCTATGTTCAGTGAACCGTAAAATTGGGGTCAAAACTATAAATTGGCATTTAAATTAGAAAGATCATATCATAGGGCACATGTATACCAAGTTTCAAGTTGATTGGACTTCAACTTCATCAAAAACTACCTTGACCAAAAACTTTAACCTGAAGCGGGACAGACGGACGAACGAACGAACAGACAGACGGACGAACGGACGCACAGACCAGAAAACATAATGCCCCACCTACTATCGTAGGTGGGGCATAAAAATCTGGGCTAAAACACCCTAGTACTTTTCTGGTCCTCAAGGTTTAAACAAGTTTGCACACCCTGAAATGTCTTATTAAAGTTAGGAGATGTGGTATGATTTCCAATGAGACAATTATCAATCAAAGTTGCATGCTTTTTCTTGAACCATAATCAAGTCCTAATTAAGGGGTGAAGGTCAAGTGAACCCTGCCATACAGACATACCTTACAAACATTTCATTCATCAAATGTAGTTAACCTATTGATTAATGTACCTGAAAACATAACAAAACCAATCCAGATGCTCCACAGGGCGCAGCCTTATACGACCGCATAGGTTGAACCCTGAGCGGTTGGGGCAAGTATGGACACAACATTCAAGCTGGATTCAGCTCTAAATTTGGATTGTGATTAAATAGTTGACACAGCATAGGTTTTGGACACAGAATGAATGTGGTCTAATGAACTTAAAATAATTTTGTCTTTGAGCAATCACTATGCTGTTGAATATTAATCCTCTCAAAAAAATGTTTGAAGAAATTTTCTTTTTATTTATGAAATCTGAAATGAGAAAAATTAAACCCCCCCCCCACCATTTTTTTTTTCACATCCCCCTTTCCCTTTTTTCAAAACTGATCTCAATTCAAATTTCTAATGGAGTTTGCAACAATAACTACTCATTTAAATACATCATAAAATATTAAAATGTACCAAAAAGTGCTTGTTATCACTGAATGGTAAAGAGTGTTTTAATTTATCAGTTGGTAGTAAAAGTGAATATACATTGTGCATTGTATAAAACAATGATTTAAGTTGATTCAACTACTATTCTGGACAAAGAAAGATAACTCCAATCAATTGAAATTTCTTGCTATTGCACAATATTGTGCAATTAGATATTTCTTGCTATTGCGCAATACTGTGCAATTGAAAATATTTGCTATTGCACAATACTGTGCAATTGAAGATTTCTTGCTATTGCACAATACTGTGCAATTGAACATTTTTTGCTATTGCACAATACTGTGCAATTGAAGATTTCTTGCTATTACTGAATACTGTGCAATTGAAAATTTCTTGCTATTGCACAATACTTAATATAATAATTTTGGATCCTGATTTGAACCAACTTGAAAACTGGGCTCATAATCAAAAATCTAAGTACATGATTAAATTCAGCATATCAAAAAAGCCTAAGAATTCAATTTTTATTAAAATCAAACTTAGTTTAATTTTGGACACTTTGGTATTTAATGTAGACCAATTTGAAAACAGGACTAAAAATTAGGAATCTACATACACAGTTAGATTTGGCATATCAAAGAACCCCAATTATTCAATTTTTGATGAAATCAAACAAAGTTTAATTTTGGACCCCGATTTGGACCAACTTGAAAACTGGGCCAATAATCAAAAATCTAAGTACATTTTTAGATTCAGCATATCAAAGAACCCCAAGGATTCAATTTTTGTTAAAATCAAACTAAGTTTAATTTTGGACCCTTTGGACCTTAATGTAGACCAATAGGAAAACGGGACCTAAAATTAAGAATCTACATACACAGTTAGATCCGGCATATCAAAGAACCCCAATTATTCAATTTTTGATGAAATCAAACAAAGTTCAATTTTGGACCCTTTGGGCCCCTTATTCCTAAAAACCTGTTGGGACCAAAAGTCCCAAAATCAAACACAACCTTCCTTTTATGGTCATAAACCTTGTGTTTAAATTTTAAAGATTTCTATTACTTATACTAAAGTTATGGTGCGAAAACCAAGAATAATGCTTACTTGGGCCCCTTTTTGGCCCCTAATTCCTAAACTGTTCAGACCTCAACTCCCAAAATCAATCCCAACCTTCCTTTTGTGGTCATAAACCTTGTGTTTAAATTTCATTGATTTCTATTTACTTATACTAAAGTTATTGTGCGAAAACCAAGAATAATGCTTACTTGGGCCCTTTTTTGGCCCCTAATTCCTAAACTGTTTGAACTAACACTCCCAAAATCAATCCCAAGCTTCCTTTTGTGGTCATAAACCTTGTGTCAAAATTTCATAGATTTCTATTTTCATAAACTAAAGTTATAGTGCGAAAACCAAGAAAATGCTTATTTGGGCCCTTTTTGGACCCTAATTCCTAAAATTTTGGGACCAAAACTCCCAAAATCAATCCCAACCTTCCTTTTGTGGTTATAAACCTTGTGTTAAAATTTCATAGATTTCTATTCATTTTTACTAAAGTTAGAGTGCGAAAACTAAAAGTATTCGGACGACAACGACGACGCAGGACGACGACGCCAACGTGATAGCAATATACGACGAAAAATTAAAATTTTTGCGGTCGTATAAAAATGTATATTAAGTTTCACCTAAACACTGATTGAAGAAGTTATTGGATTTAGACCAGGGAAGTTGTAATACATGAATATCATTGCACATGATTCACTATCATCTTAACTTTGGTAAACGACGCCTATTACAAACACATATATACCAGCTAACATAAACCTATGGCAAGCCGTTTAGCTATTTATTCCAGTTTCAAATTATCTAATAATATATCAGATATCTTATATGACATATAAGATTTGTATAATATATAAGATTTATATAATATATAAGATTTATATAAGATATCTTATATATAAATTCATTTTTAAAAGCTATCTTATATATCATATGAGATATCTTATACTTTATCCATCAGGCATGGAGTAAGCGTAATCAGTAATTGTAATCAGCTGTAATCGATTACATTTTGCAGTGTAATCCTATGTAATCAGTAATCATGCCATTTCTGATTACAAGTAATCGTAATGTAATCAATTACATTGCAAAAAACAGGTGTAATCATGATTACTTTTAGATTAGGCCAATTAAAATTAATAGCTAGATTTTCATCCCCGCCCGCCCCGATTTTTTTTATTTAACAAAAATAGGATTTCCGGATTTTGTTCATGTCCGTTACCGGGAACCATCGATAATTTCATTTCATTTAATACTTCCTGTTTCAAATTTCGTTTTTGTATTTCTTCAAGTAATCTAACGAAAATGATTAAGTCGACATATTCTGCTGCTCTATGATGACAACATCATCTACCGAGAATAGAGATTGATATCGAGAAGGGCATGAAATATTCGAGTTAGGAGTAAAACGCCTTGTCCTTGAACGCAAATTGCGGTATTCACAAGTGAATCGAAAACAGTGTTTTTTACTTTATTTATACAGTGACTTTGCGTCAGGAAATTTGGACTGAATGATATCCAAAGCGCAAGAATTGTAGAACAAAAAGGTACAAAAAACATGACTGGAAAATTGACACAAGCACGAACTTGTTTGATCAATGACCGTATATTGAGAAAAAAAAGTCGACAAACACGCATTTTAATTATAACAAGCCCTTATATTTACCCATGGCTGTTGTTTTTGTTGATAAACAGCAAACACCCTCTGTTACTGTCCCAATACCCTCAATTTAGTCATTAAACAACAACTACTTTTTGGTTAAGTTCATGTTTTACATCATATAAATTACTTTCAACACCGAGTTAAAATTTTATTCTGTACTTATAATACTTGTGTTGCATACAATTGTACCAATACATGTTATTGATTTTATGGGAACTACAAACCATTGCTTAGAAAACAAAATAAATTTGGTGTAGGTATAGTCCAACTGAAGAGAGCATTTCTCTTCTTTTTGATGTATACTATAAATAGGTTTCTAAAGCGGCAATTACATGTATAACAGTTGTTGCCAATCAGGGATTTTTATTTAAGAGTTTAAAAAATAGTGTAGGATTCCTTATACAGCATGTATATACGTTATACAACTTGTTTTCCACTAGCATATACTCCGCGGTATGAAGAACTCGTGACGAGGGTTTTATATGAAATAAAATTTAAAAAATAAAAGCCTCCCACCCGCCCCATTTTTTTTAAAAATTTGGATGAAAATCTACTAATTAATTTTAGTTGGCCTTACTTTAAGATTACATTTATATGATTTCTTGTTGATTACAAATCTTGTATATATGAAAAGAGTTTTTTGATTGACAAGATGAAAATAAGAAAATGTAAAGCTTGAATGAACAAGAATGTGTCCCCAGTACACGAATGCCCCACTCGCACTTTCATTTTCTATGTTCAGTGGACCGTGAAATTGGGGTAAACCCTCTTATTTGGCATTAAAATTAAAAAGATCATATCATAGGGAACATATATACTAAGTTTGAAGTCGATTGGACTTCAACTTCATCAAAAACTACCTTGACCAAAAACTTTAACCTGAAGCGGGACAGACGGACGAACGAACGAACAGACGGACGGACGAACGGACGCACAGACCAGAAAACATAATGCCCCTCTACTATCGTAGGTGGGGCATAAAAATCATGAAACTAGTATTCACAATGATGGGACCTTGTTTAATGTGATGTCAGAAGTTTCATTTATACAAAATATCTTTATTACAATAAACTGTTTCTAAATTCAAAGAGAAATGTATATACTTTCCTAAGTTACAAAGCTGTTTTGTGTTTCCACCTGACAATAATTCTATTAATCATTAATTAGATCAAGTATTAAAAATTTTCAAACAAATAATGACAATCAACCACTTTTAACTTTATTGATATTGCTATTAAGACAAAAAAACAAGAGGCTCTCAAGAGCCTGAATCACTCACCTTAATTCTTTTGGTTAAATCTCTCATCAATGATTATTTTGGCTTTTCAATTTATTTTTTTTGGATCGTCCTATTTTCTTCAAAAGCCAAAAAAAATAATCATTTTCTCCTATGTTCTATTTTAGCCATAGGAGCTATGTTTCTTGACATACAAGGAAATAAAATATAAAATTTATACTAGATACTCTGAAACTCATTTAGCCTTAGTTTGGCTGAAATTGATACAGCAGTTTCAAAGGAGAAGATTTTTTAAAGTAAGTCAACATGATGAACAAATTGTGAAAAAAGTCTTTCAAGGGCAATAACTCCTTAAGGGGTCAATTGACAATTTTGGTCAAATTGACTTAATTGAAGATCTTACTTTGCTGAACATTATTGCTGTTTACAGTTTATTTCTATCTATAATTATATTCAAGATAATAAACAAAAACAGCAAAATTTCCTTAAAATTACCAATTCAGGGGCAGCAACCCAACAACAGGTTGTCTGATTCATCTGAAAATTTCAGGGCAGATAGATCTTGACCTGATAAACAATATTACCAAACGTCAGATTTGCTCTAAATGCTTTGGTTTTTGAGTTATAAGCCAAAAACTGCATTTGACCCCTATGTTCTATTTTTAGCAATGGCGACCATGTTTGTTGATAGATCATAACTTTGGATACAATTTACAAACTAAATACCCTAAGGAACATTCAGTTAAAGTTTGGAAGTATTTGGCCCAGTAGTTTCAGAGGAGAAGATTTTTGTAAAAGATTACTAAGATTTACGAAAAATGGTTAAAAATTGACTATAAAGGGCTATAACTCCTAAAGGGGTCAACTGACCACTTCCGTCATGTTGACTTATTTGTAAATCTTACTTTGCTGAACATTATTGCTGTTTACAGTTTATCTCTATCTATAATAATATTCAAGATAATAACCAAAAACAGCAAAATTTCTTTAAAATTACCAATTATGGGGCAGTAACCCAACAACAGGTTGTCTGATTCATCTGAAAATTTCAGGGCAGATAGATCTTGACCTGATAAACAAGATTATCCCATGTCAGATTTGCTCTAAATGCTTTGGTTTTTGAGTTATAAGCCAAAAACTGCATTTGACCCCTATGTTCTATTTTTAGCAATGGCGACCATGTTTGTTGATAGATCACAACTTCTGATACAATTTACAAACTAGATACCCTAAGGAACATTCAGTTAAAGTTTGGAAGTATTTGGCCCAGTAGTTTCAGAGGAGAAGATTTTTGTAAAAGATTACTAAGATTTACGAACTAGTGGCTCTAAAGAGCCTGTGTCACTCACCTTGGTCCATGTGAATATTAAACAATGGACACAGATGGATTCATGACAAAATTGTGTTTTGGTGATGGTGATGTGTTTGTAGATCTTACTTTACTAAACATTCTTGCTGCTTACAATTATCTCTATCTATAACAGTACTTTCTGTGGAAAATGTTATTGAAAATCTTCAAATTTTAAGAAAATTGTTAAAAATTGACTATGAAGGGCAATAACTCCTTAGGGGGTCAATTGACTATTTTGGTCAGACTGACTTATTTTTAGTTCTTACTTTGCTGTACATTATTGCTGTTTACAGTTTATCTCTATCTATAATAATATTCAAGATAATAACAAAAAAACAGCAAAATTTCCTCAAAATTACCAATTCAGGGGCAGCAACCTAACAACCGATTATCCGATTCATCTGAAAATTTCAGGGCAGATAGATCGTGACCTGATCAACAATTTTACTTCCTCTCAGATTTGCTCTTAATGCTTTGGATTTTGAGTTATAAGCCAAAAACTGCATTTTACCCCCATGTTCTATTTTTAGCCAAGGTGGCCATCTTGGTTTGTTGGCCGAGTTACCGGACACATTTTTTTAACTAGATACCCAATGATGATTATGGCTAAGTTTGGTTAAATTTGGCACAGTAGTTTCAGAGGAGAAGATTTTTCTAAAAGATTACTAAGATTTACGAAAAATGGTTAAAAAATTGACTATAAAGGGCAATAACTCCTAAAGTGGTCAACTGACCATTTTGGTCATCTAGACTTATTTGTAGATCTTACTTTGCTGAACATTATTGCTGTTTACAGTTTATCTCTATCTATAATATTATTCAAGATAATAACCAAAAACAGCAAAATTTCCTTAAAATTACCATTTCAGGGGCAGCAACCCAACAACGGAATGTCAGATTCATCTGAAAATTTCAGGGCAGATAGATCTTGACCTGATGAACAATTTTACTGGTGTCAGATTTGCTCTAAATGCTTTGGTTTTTGAGTTATAAGCCAAAAACTGCATTTTACCCCTATGTTCTATTTTTAGCCATGGCGGCCATCTTGGTTGGTTGGGCGGGGCACCGGACATATTTTTTAAACTAGATACCCCAATGATGATTATGGCCAAGTTAAGTTAAATTTGACCCAGTAGTTTCAGAGGAGAAGATTTTTCTAAAAGATTACTAAGATTTACGAAAAATGGTTAAAAATTGACTATAAAGGGCAATAACTCCTAAAGTGGTCAACTGACCATTTTGATCATGTTGACTTATTTGTAGATCTTACTTTGCTGAACATTATTGCTGTTTACAGTTTATCTCTATCTATAATAATATTCAAGATAATAAACAAAAACAGCAAAATTTCTTTAAAATTACCATTTCAGGGGCAGCAACCCAACAACGAAATGTCCGATTCATCTGAAAATTTCAGGGCAGATAGATCTTGACCTGTTGAACAATATTACCCCATGTCAGATTTGCTCTAAATGCTTTGGTTTTTGAGTTATAAGCCAAAAACTGCATTTTACCCCTATGTTTTATTTTTAGCCATGGCGGCCATTTTGGTTGGTTGGCCGGGTCACCGGACACATTTTTTAAACTAGATACCCCAATGATGATTGTGGCCAAGTTTGGTTAAATTTGGCCCCGTAGTTTCAGAGGAGAAGATTTTTGTAAAAGTTAACACAGGACGACGACGGACTACGACGACGACGACGACGGACGCTGGACGCCAAGTGATGAGAAAAGCTCACTTGGCCCTTAGGGCCAGGTGAGCTAAAAATGGTTAAAAATTGACTATAAAGGGCAATAACTCCTAAAGGGGTCAACTGACCATTTCCGTCATGTTGACTTATTTGTAAATCTTACTTTGCTGAACATTATTCCTGTTTACAGTTTATCTCTATCTATAATAATATTCAAGATAATAACCAAAAACAGCAAAATTTCCTTAAAATTACCAATTCAGGGGCAGCAACCCAACAACGGGTTGTCTGATTCATCTGAAAATTTCAGGGCAGATAGATCTTGACCTGATAAACAATATTACCCCTGTCAGATTTGCTGTAAATGCTTTGGTTTTTGAGTTATAAGCCAAAAACTGCATTTGACCCCTATGTTCTATTTTTAGCAATGGGGACCATGTTTGTTGATAGATCAAAACTTCGGATACAATTTATAAATAAGATACCCTAAGGAACATTCAGTTAAAGTTTGAAAGTATTTGGCCCAGTAGTTTCAGAGGAGAAGATTCTTGAAATAGTTTACGACGACAGACGACGGACGACAGACGACGGACGACGACGGACGCCAAGTGATGGCATAAGCTCACTTGTCCCTTTGGGACAGGTGAGCTAAAAATTAATACCCAAGCTCACCTATTGTTTGTTAAAAAAAATGGAAGTAGTGATTAACACCTGTAAAAACATTAATGGATGTGTCAATTATGTCCCAACAGACAATAAAACTATACTGAATTGATTTTTCCTTATTTGTTCAGGTTTTATGTTAATTAGGCAGTTGGTTAAAATTTGTGGAAAAAAAGTTATATCTTTAACATAGAGAAGGACACTTATCTATAGCTATTTTATCATATTACACATGTTACACTGTACTTATCTATAAATTCTTTTAAATAAGATGAATAAGTTAGGACTTTTAAAAAAATCACCAAAATTAGCTTTTTTGTGAGGATAAAAAATATTAAAAAAACTTTGATATTGCAATATACAATGTAATCATAAGTAATCTAAAGTAATCATGATTACTTTAAAGAAAAGTAATCTAATGTAATCGATTACATATGAAATAGGGTGTAATTGAAATGTAATCGATTACATTTTATTAGCAAAGTAATTGTAATTTAATCGATTACATTTAAAGTAATCGACCCCATCCCTGTTATCCATACTGATGACATCGTATTCCGGGGGTCATTTCAGGAATGGTCTATCATCAACATTATTTTCAACAAAAACATAACTGGCTCTATTGGGCAATCTGCTTTTACGAGGTCGGCGCCCATTAAAATTTATTCATCAATGTTATAAAAAAATTTTAATTTGCTCTTTGCCGAGGTCTGCTGTGACACCCATTTTGACAAAAAGCATGTTTTTTATCAACCTGCTGAGCGATCTACTTTTATGAGATCAAATACTCCCATAACATTTTAATCAATTGAATCCAGCTGCTAAATTGTTTACCTCATGTTGACATATAATTAAATCGTTGTTAATAAAATGCAATCGTAGTCAGCATTCTTATCCAGATTTTACTATTTTTTGACGACAAACTATGAAAAATTATAGTTGCTGTAATCGGTGACGGAAACTTTTCCGGAAATACTGATTTTTATTATATTTTCCTGAATTGGGAATTAATATTCACAAACATTATTTTGGGGCCGCTGGCCTAAACTATACAGTGGAATCATCCCTGGTGCTTAATGCAGTGTACTTTGCAAAGAAGCAGAAATTATCCCTTTTTAAATGACTTGAACAGTTTTGAATATATGGTCAGATCATATGTTTTCATTCCGAATCATCACATGAATTTGTGCTATGCATGCTTTTTCAATAGAAATTGTGACGTCACAATGCATTCTTTATAGTACAAAAACCCATGAGACGAGGATATTATACAAATATAGCCTTTGTATGAGGTCAATACAAGGATATATTGACTTGAAAGAAGTATATTGACTGAGGACGAAGTCCGAGGTCGATATACTTCTTTGGGTCGATATATCCTGTATTGACCTCATACACAGGCTATATTTGTTATATTATTAATTTCTGACCATATATGTATCAAAATCGTCATTTAGGTTTGTTGGAATTTTATAGATATTACATTGTCTCCTTGACAATAACAAACTATTAGTTGTTATTTCATTTACTTTTTTTTTTGGACGTTCTTATGTATTTGAAGATTTTTTTCGTCAAATAATCGATCACAGATATCATGTGTTTCAAAACATTAAACAATATCCTGAATTTCATTACATGACGTCACAAAGTATATTGGTTTTTAGATATTCTAAAAATAACCGTGCAATATGCTTTTTGCAGGTCAATATGCGTTTTGCTATCCGCCGTTTTCTCTCTACCTTCGAAAATATAGTTTAACATGTGACTATCCCTAAACGAATCAAATCTGTTAAAATATACGAATTAATAATATTAGAATATATATATATTATCCAATCAAAAGTATCAAGCTATATGGCAAGTTATCATTTCTAATGGATTTTTAAAACTGAGCTGTAAAATACATGTAACGAGTTAAATACTCACCCTGGTCATTATATAATTATGTAAACTATTGACAAAGTGTAGGAGCCTCATTCTGAGAACCTGCATGCGATGGATTCGTGCTGGCTGTGATAAACCATCATTCATTGATATTGTTATATCATCTGTAGAAATGCTGTGTAAAATGTTATCTTTTTCTAAATCTGTAATTTGGAACATAATTAGGCCGTTAGTTTTCTCATTTGAATTGTTTTACATTGTCATTTTGGGGCCTTTTATAGTTGACTATGCGGTATAAGCTTTGCTCATTGTTAAAGGCTGTATGGGGACCTATAGTTGTTAATTACTGTGTCATTTTGGTCTCTTGTGGAAAGTTTTCTCATTGGCAATCATACCACATCTTCTTTTCTATATATAAGATGTATTTTCTTGCTACTAAAATCAATTTACAGATTTTCCTTACATACTCAATATGACATCTTTCCTTTTTTTATTAGTTGTTATTTGCAATTAGGAGTGTTTCTTTAATATGATATAAGTATGCTTGATTTGGGTGCTTGTTTGTGTTTAATACCCCTTTCATAGCTATTGGCTATATCATGCTGGAAAGTATTTATTACTGAAGGGATTCCGAGTGCCCACAGAGAATGGCTGGAAAATTGACAATTCTAGTCAAAAAGGATTACAGTCAAATGCATGAAGCACAAACTAAGTTCAAAATTAACTCTAACATCAGTGTTGACAGATTCAGAAGATGAACTACTTAAGGTGGTACCTAACACTACAGGGAGATAACTCTGTAAAGTTAGTTAAATGTTTTAATGACATTGTGTTACATGTATTAAGGAAATATTAAGCTTCTCAATGATCAAAATAAGTGTTTGTCAAACTGCTATATAACGAGTGTAATTTTCTGATAAAATGGTTGGTACAATTTTTTTTTATATTTTTATATTTTTGTCAAAGGGTCAAAGTAAATACTTTGTAAAAATTTTATGAAAATTAAACGAGCCAAATTAATTTTAGTTAAAGTGTTGGGTACAACCTTAAGACCCTCTGCCACCAAGAACCTCTGACATATGCATATCTCATATAAATATATGATTTACTCTGAAAATGTCAAAAAATAAGCAGCATTTGAAAATTCAACAAAGTATGAACAAGATAAAAACAAACTCACCAAAAAATCTAAGTTCATCTAAGCAATACTTTGCCCTTTTTATTTGTAAGAGAAAACAGAAGATTTCATTGTATACTTGTTGACATTGTGAGTTGATGACCACATTTACAGGCCAAGGAACTTTAAACTGAAGCTTTACGCAATCTGTTATATTTATAGGGTTTATCTCTTTGTTAGGATTTAAGGATTCCACAGTAATGTCCAGTCTGAAATATAAATATATTAGAAATCATTAGATAACAATAATGTATCCATAGTACATGGATGCCCCATTCACATTTTCTATGTTCAGTGGACCCTGAAATTGGGGTCAAAACCACCTTGACCAAAACCTTAACCTGAAGTGGAACAGATGGACGAACGAACAAATGGATGGATGAACAAATGGACCAGAAAACATAATGCCTATAAATGAAGCATAAAAAGAATATGTTATTCACATGGTTACCATGGTTACAAGTCAATTAAACAACATTTATTCTATAACTTTACCATTCAAATTTTCCATTAGCATATTAACAGACATATGCATACATTTGTAATCTTGTACAGTTTTAATTTACAGTAATTTAGACACTTTACTTTTATTTAGTTTTTCTCGCCTTCCTCACAAATTTTTTTTTCAAAAGATTTTCTAATTTTCAAAGATTTATATTTATAATGAAAGACCCAAGTTATGTTTTGGTTCATAACCCTATGTCATATATCTGAACGTTAAAATATAATCATTACCCCAAAATTAATATATGAGCTGTGTCGGATAGAAATCGACCGTATGCAAATGAATGTCAATATACTGTAAACCAACTTATTTTCGCGACTTTCGCGAGTAGAAAAATATCGCTCAGTTAAATCGTCGCGAATATGTAAAACTTAGATCTTTCCGTATTTAACAACATCAAGTTAATTAGAAAACCGCGAAATTAAATTGCCGCGAAATGGACTGGAAAGGGCAAAACGCGAAATAAAGTATCCGCGAAAATAAGTTGGTTTACAATATCTGTTTACTTTTTTTCGGGTAAAAAAAAATTCTACGCGAAGTCTATAAGTGTTTAAAAACTTTATGATATAAGAACCCTACAAAACCAACCCAAATTCATCTTTTGTTTCGTGTTAGAATGTTCTAAAATCAATCAAAGTCTTACACGTGTACATGTATACGTGGACTTGCATAAGGTCCACTTCTATCCGACAAGGCTCATATATTGATAGTCCTATGATTTGTTGACTAAACCTCTTACAATCATTATGCAATTTTGACAAGCCAACCTTTCTCTACCTGTACTCCAAATAGGCAAGCACATACCAATTTTAAAAAGTATCAACAAGTGAAACTGTGAGCTACTGCTCACTAATGATACCCCCGCCGCAAGTGGAAAATATTAATAGTGTAAAAATATGCAAGGGTTCGGTAAACAGGAAGTTGTCGAGTGAAGAATCTGAAAACGCATCACAGGGTATAGCTGACTTATATAAATCCTGAAACCAAATTTCAGAAATCCTTGTATTGTAGTTCCTGAGAAAAATGTGACAAAAATTTTCAACTTGGCTATCATGTGTAAAATCATACAAGTGTTCGGTAAATAGGAAGTTGTCAAGTGATCAATCTGAAAACGCATCACACGGTATAGCTGACTTAGATAAACCCTGAAACCAAATTTCAGAAATCCTTGTATTGTAGTTCCTGAGAAAAATGCGACGAAAAATATTCATGGGACGGACGGACTGACGGACAGACGGACTGACGGAAGGACAGACAGAGGTAAAACAGTATACCCCCCTTTTTTAAAGCGGGGGTATAAAAACATAGAGAAACTGCCACACAAAAACACAGATAGTAAATTTAGAATAACAAATCTATATTATTTCTTATGCAAACCTATTTATTTCTTCAGGAAATCTGGCTTGCAGAGCTTCATGTAAACATAAATTTAATACAGAGGCATCTCGCCAATGTTCATTCAGGCGAATCTACAATATAATTAAAGTAAACACTAAGATTAAAAGCATAAAAATATATTATATATACCAATACACATAATTAACAGCGCCCTGAAACCGGTCAGGCTATGAAACATCACCAGGCGCTGTTAATTATGTGTATTGGTATAATACTATATTTTTATGCTTTTACATTTTTCTCACTGATACACATAGTTAATATGGCTTCTACTAACGAAAGCTCCATTTGGAGTTAATGTGTTTAGAGACCACTTATATCAGTACACCTTTCCTACATTGCCTAAACACTAAGATTAACTTTTATTGAAAACAAGAATGTGTCATTAGATTGTGGATGCCCCATTTGCACTATTATTTTCAATGTTCAGTGGATTGTGAAATTGGGGCAAAAACTCTAATTTGGTTTTTAGATTAGAAAGATCATATAATATACATGTAGAACAAGTGTACTAAGTATCAAGTTGATTGGACTTCAACCTTATCAAAAACTGCCTAGACAATTTTTTTTAACCTGAAGCGAGACAGACAGGTAAAAAACTTAATGCCCTTAGTAGAGGCATAAAAAAAACACAAATCAATTGAATATAATTCTTCAACGAGGAAATGTACATATGTTATATATTAGTTCATAACTCTAGATGACTTTTTACTTTTGTGTTGTTGGGTTGTTGTCTCAATGATCATATCAAAATGATAAGAAGCAGATGACAAATAAATTGTTAGGTTTGTGTTTTTCAATTTTCAGACAAATTGCTTTATCATGTTTATGGTGACAAAACGTCTGCAGCATGCTCCATGTAGCTTATCATTCTTGTATCATAAAGTTTTAATAAACAAATAGTTCCGCTAAATCTGCGGTTAAAGAAGGAGGTCAGGTAAGGGTTTATATTCGGCCTAAAATTTTAGTACATCTGAGCAAAGATTTTTGACATTTTTAAAAACTACTTCATTCGATTCAATTGGTTATTGTAAAAGATTTTGACTGACTTGGTTATTGAGAACGCTCAAATTCAAACTTAAATATGAAAAATCTATCAAATACTGGGTTCCTGTCTCATCAGAATTTACCCCCTAAACTTGTTGTCTTGTTATATAGACACCATACCTGACAACTGTCACTATTTGCGGGGGATTTCTCCCATGGAGGCTCCCAAATTGATATTTTCAAAGAGCAATTTTGTTCACAATTTTAACAAAACTATTAATTTTACAATGAATTGAGGCTTATAAAAGTATGAAGAAGCCAAAAAACAACATTACACTGTATTTGAAGGCCCCCTTGAAGGTTTTTTAGGAGTATGGCAGCCATCTTGCACGCAAAACCCCCAGGGCATTTTGAAAACTTGGCAGGTATGAGACACTTACCATATCAAATATTTGCGTATAGAAGTCAAACATGGTATCCCCTGCCTCCATCAGAAAGAAATGCTGTAAAATAGATGCATTTTGATAAAATAAAATACAACGGTCAATTCTTAAAAAATGCATTCAAGTCATGTTTGCTGCCTATCACGTTTGTTATTCATTTGTTGTTTTGTACATGAATCAGACAGCAGGTTTTATCATTTAAATTGTTTTACACTTTGTTATATCAGTATGTATTATTTTACAGAATAGGTTTGATCATTTTTGAAGGCTCTAGGTAGACCTAAGTCTGCCTACATCTTCTCATTTTGTCTCCAGTGAATGGTTGTCTCATAGAAAGTCATATCTCATCTTCACATTTTTGTCTCCAGTGAATGGTTGTCTCATAGAAAGTCATATCACATCTTCACATTTTTGTCTCCAGTGAATTGTTGTCTCATAGAAAGTCATATCACATCTTCACATTGTTGTCTCCAGTGAATGGTTGTCTCATAGGAAATCATATCACATCTTCTCATTCTTGTCTCCAGTGAATGGTTGTCTCATAGGAAGTCATACCACATCTTCACATTTTTAAACATTTTGCATATCTTTATAGTTTTAATACCATTTTATCATGATACCTTATTTTTCTTTAAGTATTCTAAAAAATATGATAAAAATCTTTTCTTTAACTTGTTTTTTTCTTTTCTTTTCTTTTCTGACATTTGTTTTTGTCCTTAACTTGGTACTTAACATTATTACTGTCTGCTTTGTATATCTTTTACTATTTTCACTCTAACAAATACAATAAACAGGCCCATGTATTAACACAACTATAAATCAAAAGCATTACCCTCATTGTAGCCAGATATTCCATAAGATGGTATTCTTCTTTCAGGATCTGTACAAGTTTAGAACAGACATGTACATATTTGTGTTTGATATGTGGGTATAAACACTTCTGCAGTAACTGATCTATTGGCTGTAGTCCATCTCTTACTAAAGAGACTGTTAACCTGAAAAATAAAAAATTGGAATTCTCATTTCCATTGGCTAAAGTCAACAATTGCAGGGCATCAATTTAGTAATTGATGTTCTGAAATTTTGTGTGCCCCCATGATGTGTTGTGACAGAATTTATATGTATGATTAATCTTGTTTTCTTTTAGTTGTATTAGATTAAAGACAGTCTTTGAATTTAAAGATTTGGTGGCATACTGTAAACCAACTTATTTTCGCAGATACTTTATTTCGCGTTTTACACTTACTAATCAACTTCGCGGCTATTTAATTTCGCGATTTTTTCATTTAAATGCCGTAGTTTAATATTGAAAGATCCAAGTCTTTCATATTCGTGACGATTTATATTCGCGTTATCTTTCTACTTGCGAAAGTCGCGAAAATAAATTGCTCGTGAAAATAAGTTGGTTTACAGTATATTTTTTATTTGATGGTCACCAACATCCTTTTACTGTCTCTACTAGCTATGGGCCAGTAAAGCTAGTTTGAAACAATCAATTCCAAAATAGACCTCCACAAATCTGCAAACAAAAAACTGGCATATTCTTTATCTCTCAGAACAAAGATAATTAACATTTGTGATTGCAATGTTTATTAAGAAAGTCACTAGGGAGGATGAGATTTCATTCTGTTATTGTCAATTCAGTCTGCATTAATAAGTAAAACTGAGAAGGTCCTATTTACCCATTATCAATGAATATGGAAAAACAGCAAATACTCCAATTTTTGTTAAGTGACCGTCGGTATTGTACTGTGCCTGAATGAAAGATGTTTGAAGGAAATAAGCATTGTTAATACTTTTCATAACATTTGGTTAAGTAAACTAAAGTTATAGAACAGAAACCAACTTTGGAACCGTATAAATGTATGGACAGAAGTAACACTAAAAATCGCCTCCGATGAAGATGGGGGAATAAACAAACATTTGATATTTAAGATTTGTGTCTTACAACAAATGGAATTTTTTAACGACCTTGACTGGCTATACAGCCCTTGCACAGTCGGTATTTTGTGTCTTAGGAACATCTGCAATGTGTATTTTGATTGGTTTTAAAATTTTAATTGTGCTCATAATATCATAAATATAAGTGTATTACTCACCAATCATTATATGAAGTATCTCCCAAAGAACTTCTCTCCAAGTTATTCACACAGGCTGAAAATATGGCTTCAAAATTTATTCTTAGCAATGGATCATAAATGCCTTTGATTTTCATCTGCTGTTCTATGTGGGGTGAAAACAGAGTATATGATTGAGTTGTCTTTTCCTGTTGGAAATCTTTTGTATTGTTTTTTGTACCTAACATATCTTGGAGTGAGTCCAGGAACATTGTGTACAATGGAGTGGCTTTGTATGCTGAAATAGAAGATAAAAGTCAATGAAGACTAAAATGAAATGTGGTTCTAGAGTTGTCATAGTTTTTAAGTTTTGCACTTAGAAAATGGTTAAGAAAACTATTCAGTTTTGTTATTAAGATAACATTTCAAAGCTTTCAATTTCAAGTTAAACATATTATCCTCTGGTATTGAAGGCAAGTTAGATCAAGAGGTCAGACAGACCTCATCTTTACTTTTCAAACTATTTGATAGGGAAGGGGCGATAACTCTACCAATAAACCTTATTTTATGCCAATAAATAAATTCATGTATCGATTTTCTATTTCATACTTAAGGTGGTACCTAACACTACAGGGAGATAACTCTGTAAAATCAGATAAGCGTTTTAATTACTTTATGTTGTTAAAGGGATATTAAGCTTCTCAATGATCAAAATGAGTGTTTGTCAAACTACTATATAACCAGTGTAATTTTTCTGATAAAACGGTTGGTTCAAAATTTTTAAAATTTTTATATTTTTGTCAAAGGGTCAAAGTAAATACTTTGTCAAAATTTTAAGAAAATTAAAAGAGCCAAATTAATTTTAGTTAAAGTGTTGGGTACCACCTTAATAGTAGATAATCATGACATTAATCATTTATTCAAACTGCCTGCTATCTACATGAAGCTCTTGAGAGCCCATCTTTTACTCTATCTATCAATTGTTGTATGCGACTCTAATACATGTATAAATACAGATACATGCACTTACTCATGTCCCCTTTATGTCCAACAACTTCTGCTAATTTTCCTAAATCCTGTAGGAGTTCCATGGATTTTCCAGCTAAAATAATCTCTACCAAGACAGGCTGTAAAAATTGTGGTGCCCAGTGGCTAAAGAATTCTGTAAATAAAAAAAGTAAATGTACTCTGTGCAATATGCATAAACAGGTTTAGTTTGTTTTGTTATATATTTCAAGCTTTGAATAAGAGAATAAATGCATGGAAGTTAAAGTCATAAGAAACCTCAAATTAAAAAAAAATAATGCATATGTTTTTTATAACTAAATGGATAGTTTTCATTATAAAACTTATGTACATATACTTTTTTCTGAAGAAAATTCTTTAAGTTTGTTCATATTTAGAAGAAGTTTACTTTATTTTTATTACTTCCTTCCATTCAGCAATTCCCCCCCCCCCCCCCCACCCCCCCGACATATTTTCCGTATGCAAAGTGACCTCAGCGTGACCCATCTCATAAAAATCTGGTGATAGCAATACACATGTATGTCCTTAAAAAAAACTATGTTCTGATTGTACATGTTAAACACGTGCTCACTATGCATGTTTTTTTTTGTTGATTGTTAACAAACAGGTGACAATCGTTAAACTTCGGCTTCAAAACACGAACTTTAATTACCTGCCATATTTCATGTATTTTCACAACAACACTGACCGATTGAAAAAAAAATGACGATTATACGTAATTTATGCGAAAAAAATGACAAAATTGTGCACAGAAGACTAAGTTTATGATGTTTATATGCATTGGTTCAAGAATTGGAATAACATTATTTTTCACCAGTCACTCGTTTATTATGACTTTAATACTCAAAAGTCAAAGAAAAATGGTTTTCAGGATTGTTTTATTGTTGTTTATCACTACTTTCATCACTATTCTGATATTTGGTGGTGAAATCTGGAGTGCCTGGAGAGAACCACCAACCTTAAGCTTTGATGGCAAAAGGGCCTGGAGAGAACCACCAACCTTAAGCTTTGATGACAAAAGGGCCTGGAGAGAACCACCAACCTTAAGCTTTGATGGCAAAAGGGCCTGGAGAGAACCACCAACCTTAAGCTTTGATGGCAAAAGGGCCTGGAGAGAACCACCAACCTTAAGCTTTGATGGCAAAAGGGCCTGGAGAAAACCACCAACCTTAAGCTTTGATGGCAAAAGGGCCTGGAGAAAACCACCAACCTTAAGCTTTGATGGCAAAAGGGCCTGGAGAAAACCACCAACATTAAGCTTTGATGGCAAAAGGGACAATCCTAGTCAATTAAGATTCAAGTCAAGCACACCAGTTAGGTGTGGTATAAGAAATCACAACCAATGTTGACAGGCTAGTGTTACAGCTATTGCACTATCTTAGACCACTCGGCAACAGAGACCTTGATATCAAAGACATTACATCTAATGAACTACCTTTCATCTTATAAGCTGTGCAAAATTACAAGTTATAACAGGTTGTCTTGCCCTGTGAATAAGTTCTCAATCGTCAAAATAACAGTTGGAGTTTGTTGCCGATATGTGATAATTGACTTAAGTACATGCTAGATCAATATATATACTTACCAGAAAATGTAGATGTGTCGTCCAACACGTCTGTCTGGTCCTGAATCTTACTCTTTGATGGGTCATCTTCAGGAACATGTATGGTAAAAGCTATCTCCCAAAATTTCTCATCAAGGGATTTTACACTTTCATTTCTAAAAGATATTATAAAGATGTACAATTTTAGCTAACCAAGCTATCTGGCATATTTTTTTTTACTATAAAAATTAACAAGATAGTAAACATGTAAAGTTGTGCTTACATTTACCACATAATCATAATGATTAAGAGGTCTAGAAAGGCAACAGAAAGTGACTTTATCCCACTACATACTGTTCATATGTCATATCAGGCTTTATCCCACCACAGGTAAATTATTACATTGTGATTGGTTTAACCCCGTCACGTGGTGACCCCCTATGTGACCGTAGGGGGTTAGTAAATTTCATAGGGGGTTCATGACGCGTTAATGGTGACGTCACCTATTAATGTTGTTGTGTTTCATTGTTTATTTTTCAATAAAACGCAGCAGAAAAAGTCTAGCGAGCGATAAATTCGTTATAGGGTTAACTACTGACCCCTTACGGATCCATAGGGGGTGAGGCCGGAGTCAGGTAAGGTTCATGATTCTGTTTTTTATCCTGTTATGTTAGGTTATTCCAATATCAATTCTAGGGAGGAGATTTTCAGGGCAAACATGTTTCTAAATCATTCTTTTTTTAATTGTTGAACTGTTGATTTTTTTTGCAAACTAACACATAAGGTTTTTACATTCTATGTATCATATTATAGTTTCAGTCCCCAAATCTGTATAAACCAAAATTTTTATTTTTTTTAAAAATTGTATAGACTTCTATTTGGTATGTGTTTTGCTCTGGTTGAAGGTTGTAGGGTGATCTATTGATGTTTACATCCATGTCTTTTGGTCTTTGGTGCAATCATGATATACCTTCTGACAATAAACTCCAGTCGTGGATCACACAATACTCCATTGGTTATCCAATTATCTATTATATCTATATATGGTTTAGTGGTCTGTATCCACAGAGGCAGTAACAAATCAACCTGTAAAATAAAAAAAAATCAGAAATGTTTGCTATGATTTTATCATTTGAAAAATTCCTGCAAATTTAAGTTTTGTAATAATAAATTTTGATGGAACTTTTTGTTTGTAGGACCTACTGAAATTGTACAAAGTTATAATGTTATAATTTTTAAAATATTTCTAAATCACAATAAGGACCTTTATCGGGACTCCGGGATCGGGTGTTTTTAAGCTCAGGATTTCGGGATTGACCCTTTCGGGATCCTGGAATTCTTTTTTTCGAATTTCGGGACCTCAGGATTACGTGTTTTTAAGCCTGGTATTTCGGGACTTCGTGTTTTTAAGCCCGGGATTTCGGGATCAGGACCCCTTCTACCACCCCTCATAAATGTGACAGACAAACTTCTGTTCTAAAGTTAAGCATGATATTACCCGTACTTTGGACCAGGAATATAATAACAAGTCATGTAGTAGTTGAACAAACCAACCGTGACCCTCATGAGTTGTCATGGTTGTTAAACATCTTTAAAGTTGTAGGTCATGTCCATGAGGTTAAAGAACTAACAAAATAATGTATTGAATTTCTAATCAAATTGTATGGTTATGGGTGTGATAGAAAAAGAGATCCCACTACGTGCATTTTGAAATAGATCTTACGGTTGTTATGGTATTGTCTTTGCAGTATAATTACAATTCTAATGCAACAATGTTTGTAACGTTCATTTTGATTGGATAATGTCACTTTCTTACATGGCATCAATTGACAATTGATGCTATGGGACGGCATATGACAGATTTTAAATACATGTTTTAATGTTTTTTTCTGTCAGTTTCATTAGAATGGAGATAACAATATTGTATTTTAAGCTCCGACAGCATCAATTTGGGATTTGATGGTCGCAATACTGCGTCGCCAGTTAACTTAATTTGCGACCATCAAATCCCTAATTGATGCCGTCAGAGCTTAAAATACAATACAGTTATCTCCTAATAGGATCTTAGGATCTCAACATTTACAATTAACAAAGTCAATATCGGACTTGGGGTAGCTTGTAAGAGGATCCTGTATATTTCTTCTAGGTTTTTACCCCTTATCTCAACTTACAACATCCTTTGAGAATTCTCCCAAAGCATCAAATTCTGTAATGGCTTCATATAAAACACTGATCAGATGAGATGATTTCTGGTAGTTGCTAGGCAACCATTCTGCTTCTTTTATACCCTTGACATACACAGAATATAAAATGTCCAGTTTGTGTAACCATGGTTTCAGTGTGGCATGAAGTGATGATAATGTTATTGTTTCCTCTGAAAAACAAAAAAAATACATAAAGTTTATGTTTATTTCATATTCCAAAAGTTACAATATTCTTCAAAGAAATTAAGATAAAAAAAAAGATAGCATTTTATTTTATTATCATTATTACACTGATCATCACCTCATTTAGGAGCTCAATGCATAAACCTCACTTGAAATTCTAGCTGATAATGTCAGAATTAAAAAAAACATTAATTCCATAAATTAAAATACCTCATGAACCATTAAGCCAGGCAATTTTAACAATCATGAAGCGTCGTTCTAGAATCATTTACAAGCAGTTTCAGCTTCTGTTTGATGATGGAAAACAGGTTTTTCCAAGAAAATACTGCAAACAACTGCACACGATTTGAAATTACTGGAGTTTCATTAGACCTTTTCTAACAGTTACAAAAAGTTTTTTTACCTGAAATTTTGTTGGCAAAAGGGGTTGCAGACTATGTACCAGTGCTAACTATACATGCATGAATATGGTACTTCAATGATAAATTTCTGAAAATGTTCATGTACAGGATGTTTAGAATGTTTCCAACAGCTATAAAACAAACCTTGTTTTACTATTATTTTTTCTATTCTAGTTATCTCTTTTTTGAATGAATCCAAAAAACCTAAAGCAACAGCACTTTGGAAAGACTGATATGTTTGACTGATTATGTTATCATCACTGTTGGCATGGTAACTACATGATGTGACTTCCTGTTCAAATTGCTCTAGTTTCTGTATGTATCCTCCATACTTTGTTAAATCATAAAGAACGCTGTCTACCATTTTCTGTAATAGAAAAAAAAATCTACATATTAACTTGATGATAGGCTGTAACCCCCACCTCATTTACATATCAACTTGATGATTGACTGTAACCCCCCCCCCCCCCACCTCATTTATATTTTAACTTGATGATAGGCTGTAACCCCCAACCTCATTTACATATTAACTTGATGATTGGCCGTAACCCCCCACCTCATTTACATATTAACTTGATGATTGGCTGTAACCCCCCACCTCATTCTATATGTAACTGTCCCAAATCAGATGCCTATAGTTCAGTGGCATGGGTGTCATTGGTTTATGTCTGTCGTATTTGTTTTCTGTAAATCATTGTCATTTATAGAGGGGTCTTTCATAGCCTATTATACTGCATGGATTTTCTCATTGCTGAAGGTTTAATGGTTGCCTATCATTGCTTATGTCTGCATTCATTTGGTCTCTGGTGGATAGTTGTCTCATTGGCAATCATACCACAATCTCCTTATTTTTATAAAGATTTATATAAGTTTTTTTCCTTTGTTCTTATATTTAAGGCATTTATACCGTGCTACAGTACGGGTAGGGACTTATTTTTATGGATGTCTTAATCCGTCTAGATGTCAGACTGGTCGGACAGTTGTCCCAGTGTAATAAACACCTGCTGTGCAATATCCAAGTGGAAGGTCGTAAATCAATCTGTACCAGCTTGATTAGAATTAAATTTTACCTGTACAGATATATTAGTATTTATGGAGGATAGATAAATGTAAAATATTGTTTTGTATTCAAAGAGAAAGAATTAAAATTAAATATAAGAATACAAATTAAAATTAAATATAATTTTTTTTTTATAATTTGAAAATGAAATAAAGACGATTTTTAACAATATATTGTGTTGCCAATTATTTCAATAGTTTTGTGCCAATAAACTATTTTGTATTTGTATTTGTAAACCGTAAATATTTCATCTAATTCAAAATAATAAGCCTAATAACAACCAAGACTGTTTTCAATAGAAGTTTAAATCAAATTGTTGAGACTTCAATCCCGTAAATTATACGAGTTTTTGTTGATGGTTATATTATTTCCCGCTTTTAACGTCCTGTTCCTTTATATGTTATTATAAGAAACTCAATTTTAAGTATAAGGCCAACATATTGTATTTATGAAATATGTATAGGCATTGTGGATTAAGTTATTTTCCTTTTGATACAACTTTCCCCGTCGGAGCCTCTACATCTATTCACACCTGTCAATCATTTCTCGCAAGTGAAACATTTTGGTCAGACAGATCACTTGTGCTTTCTATTTTGACATATTTCCCGTTAATCTCTTTGAAAGTCAAACAATTGGTTTCCTTTAATACAATATTTATAACGCCGAGATCATATTCCGATTCCTATTTTTTTTTAAATTTTATTTAAAATTGTTGACACTCGAGATAATAAGCCTTTCTATTTTCATGTCTGAAATTTTTTATGAAAATCGCCGGTGTTATAGATATATTTTACAAATTGTATCAAATTTATACACGAAAATCAAAGTTTAACCTTATATAGTTTATTGACTAAATGCACATTTATACCCCAGTGGGGTTGAAGGCTAGTCGTACTAGCCATGATCAGCTGTCTTTACTTTTTCGTCGTACTTCTAGTCATTCTAAAGCTCGCGCAGTCAGTATGATATTTTAAATCGATGTTGTATTATTTCCGAAGTTTAAAGGAGGTCTACAAATAGATTATTTAAATGGGAATCTGGGAAATGACTGATAAAAATAAAACAAAAAATAGTTAAAGAAGACTAAATCGTGTTTTGATTATACATGTATGTAAATCGATTAAATTTCTATTCAGGTAAATCGATCAATAGCCTCAAAACTAAAGCACAATACTGTCAATCATTCCATATCAAATTTAATCCCCACGGTCGGTCAGTAAGGTCACCTGTGTTTACTGTTACGACATTTCCCGCCATATAAAAATCTCGTGCAGTGGACAAAATCGATCTTTAATATCTTTTATTAGCATTCAATATTATTGTGAGTGGAGTCAAGTTAAAGTTCAACCACGTTGCCACGCTGTTGATCACTGATATGTGTATCATGGAATTGTCTTTTCACGGCAATTTTTTCTTTTGGATTGCTATAAAAAATATAACATACAAGTTTCCTTTTTTACATGGATTGTGCGTAAATTAATATTATGCAATTAAGTTCGGGATTTCGGGATTAACCCTTTCAGGATCTGGGAATTCTTTTTTCGCGATGTCAGGATTTAAATTTATTTAAATTCGGGACCTTGGGACCTCGTGTTTTTAAGCCCGGGATTTCGAGATCCGGACCCCTTTTACCCCATACCCCCAAATGCAGATCAATTATATTAATTTAGCATAATGAACAAACACGGAAATCTTAAAATAAACTTATGCCCGGGAAGAATCAATATTTTCTTCTAGTGTTATTATTTGCGTTCTATTTTAGTTATACATCTCCAACTTTCGGACAATATTTGTTTACAGTAAAAAGTAAAAACTACAAAGAATCATCATGCTACTAATAATATACAAGTATTGCTCACTGTAATTATTTTTTATTTCGGAACTGACACAACACAGACTGAATATTAAATACAAATTATAGAAATATTTTGCATGTGACCCCGTCAAACTAAAACGTATGCAGCAGCACTTGAGTCAGCATTCTGCTAATCAATGGATTTACATGGAAAATTAATCAGTAAAATAAAAATAACCGTAAGCTTCAAGAAATAGAATACATGTAAAAATATATATGTTTAAAAAATTTATGCAAACAAATAAGAAAAAGATACAAAAAAAACAACAAAAAAAACAAACGAAAAGGAACATAAAATAAAAATATTTTTTAGGAACAAAGAAAATAAATAACAGTTGAAATATCAAAACCATAATTAACAAAAATAGGCTATTTTTATTAAACAAAGTTTTCTCCAGTACTTCACCTGTAAAAATATTTTATGTCAAATACGATGTAGAACTAATATAATCAATAAAGTGACTGAGAGGTTAAAATTACAAGAGAAGGTCGTTCCTCCAGGTTAGAACTTCTTAGTATCACTTTATATATGTATATGTAATTCACACATGCTGTATAAATATATAAGTTTGTATATTGTTAATATGTATATGTTCTCTGTAACAATTGTTTTAAGAGAATAAAGTATTCATTCCTCGAGCTCTGATTCTGAAATCAGTGAACCGTAATTCTAGTAACACGGATTAAGATGAAAGGACCATTCACACCTGGATCTGTTGATTAACAATGATTAATGACCATACTACCTACCATAAAAATGTCGGATTATTCATATCCGACTAGACGGATTAAGGCATCCATAAAAATAAGTCCCTACCCGTACTGTAGCTTATAACACTGCTGAAACTATCTTAGTGTAAGTATAAGAGTAAAGTTAGCACTAATCTAGAAAGGTTTTTTAAAGGATATACGGAAATATTGAATTGTACCTATATCTGAAGGTGGCCATTTCAAATAGTGACATACACACCCTTTTAAATTTACATTTATCCTGCATAGATGCAAAAGATAAATATTTCTAAATTTATTCTCTGCAAGTTAAGCTTAACATGCTTAAGGAGGCTCGAGGGTACACAAAATCAGCAAAAATTGAAACATTTGTTTTTTCATTACAAATTTTATTTTATATTCTATTAGTTGTTACTTTATCATATGGTACAAAAATCCAACAAAAAAATCAATTCGTTTTGGCCCCAGATAACTTTTAAAATGTATGTATCATTGAAAAAGCTTTAAATTATCTCCCTTTGGTGAAAAAAATGCCATTTTTTTTAATAAAAATTGAAATTACTTTTTTAACTCATCTGTGACCTATATTTTTTATTATTTTTTTCAAATGAACTGTACTTTAAATAAACTATTGTAAAATTTAAGCGATTTCTGTAATGTAGTTCTTTTTTTATTTCGATTTTACCTTTTTTTCTCCTATTAGTTCAACAGAAAAAAGGTACTTTAACAAAAATGCATGCTTCTTTCAAAGGCAGATTGAGAGCTTAAATGAACGGTGACCCCATATTCTTAATTAATTTTTACATAAGTATAGAATAAATTTTATTAATAGAAAAAAATAGCAAAATCCTACATTTAGAAAAAAAAATATTTAGACCCGCGAGCCCCCTTAATGTATTTTATAACTCATACTGATTATTTGTTTTTTGAAAACGCCTACATGTCTTGTATTGGTAAAGATCTATGGTGTGCTGATTCAGAAACTGTATCCTTGCATTTTTTAAATCTGTATAGTATACAATTCAATACAGTAACAAAAATTAACTGGCATATGATTATTTTCACAATTTATTTAAGTCAATGTATATACATGATATATGAGTCAAATTACTAATTTGCCTACCTCTGTTAAATGTGATAGTACTATGCTGTCTCTAATAAGGAACTTTTCTCCAGTGTACACAAATATAAATGAATCTTTTACTCCAAACAACATCCTGGAAAATACAATACTGCAAAATATAGGCTCTTGACTGAATTTCTTCTACAACAGTTTGGTAAACTTTCTGACGAGTTGAACAGAATTTTGGATGAAATGCAATATGTTGAGAAAACACTAATCCTGCATTAAAGGGGCACTAGCTACGAGATATATAAAAAAAAATAATATATTAGGTTTTTATATATCTCGTAGCTAGTGCCCCTCAATTAGTAATGAAATACAAATAGTGAATTAATAGTTCCTTTTTAGTAGCCAATAAGGTTCAATTTTGTCAAAATAAGCAAAAACACTTTGATTATGAATTATTCACTTGCAAGTGAATAATTCGACCTCATTGAATCTGTATTCATGTGAACTTTAATTAAACCCCTTAGCTTGAGATGGATAACACATGAATTGTATGTGTAAAGGAAGTACACCACTAATTCATGGTCCCATTACTTTCTATGTTAAATTCCTCCATTTCAACCAGGCACACCTCTTTCATTTTAAGTTCAAATAAAGTGGCAATCATTGCATTTCAAAGCAACACTTTATGGTGTCTCCTACTGAAAAAATCAACATACCTTACATGGCATATAAGAAAGAACTGGTTCCCGGAACTTCGGATGTACCAAAACAGGTACTTCAGATCTGACAAACAGACTAAATGTACCCTCTTTTTAAAATTTGGTGCAGTTTTTTTAATATTTAAAATTAAAAGTCCAAAAGTGTTCTACAATGATCACCAGTCCTTTAGCTTTCATTTGATGCCAAAAATACCTAAATATCCTACATATTTTGAAAGTTACACTCATGCGTGGGAACTATTTTGCGTTAAATATGTACTACTTTCTGGTATGTGCTTTCTGGCCGGGCCCGAATTAGTGGTGTTACACCTATAACAGAACCAAACTTGCTATATTGACTTGAGCATTACTTTATTTCATTCTATGACCTATTTCAAGCAATAAAAAACATATAAAGCTTTAGTCCAAATACTATTTTACTTATTTTAAGCTCAAATTGGACTGGTAGTAATATATGGGTTATTCAAAGAAAACTGCATATGGATATTATATTTTGGTCAATATACTTTTTTATTCTCAATATCATTATTTAATATATTAATATCTTTTAGGAAGGCTAATTGCTTACCAATAGTCATATTTTTATCAGAGGTTCTTCGTTTAATAAAAATATATTAGTCCAAAGTTCAGACATAATTGAGAATATTGTCCCCCCTTTTTTCTTCAAATTGGAAAAGGGCATTTTTTTGTATAAACCATACTTCTGTGGTTAAACATAGATTATTTAGAGCAATTTATATATCCCGCAGCCAGATAACTTGCTAAACTGGTTCAAAATTGCATGTACAGTAAGATTTTGGAATTCTTATAAGAGTATATACCATTTGCCTAGACTGTAAAAGGCTGCCATAAGAAAAACATTAAAACTTTAAAAAAATCTTAGGATTATTTGACCAAGAGCCTTTTTGTACCATACACAAGTCATAATATACATGTTTTATTGATTTCAATCACAAATAATGCAAAAATATGAACTTGGAGTCAAGTCTTAACTGCATGCATGTTGTATGACCATAAAAGGCTAAACTACCTTAGTATGCCAATTCAAGAGTTGAAATTTCCTTTAAACAAAATTGTAAACCAAATAAAGATGACTGAACATGATTACTAACATCAAATTTGACTTATTTTCATTGGAATAGGTACAACTTCTAAAAATTGGATTTCTGATGATTCTCTGTAATAGGAAGTACACCACTAATTCATGGTCCCACTACTTTCTATGTTAAATTCCTCCATTTCAACCAGGCACACCTCTTTCATTTTAAGTTCAAATAAAGTGGCAATCATTGCATTTCAAAGCAACACTTTATGGTGTCTTCTACTGAAAAAATCAACATACCTTACATGGCATATAAGAAAGAACTGGTTCCCGGAACTTCGGATGTACCAAAACAGGTACTTCAGATCTGACAAACAGACTAAATGTACCCTCTTTTTAAAATTTGGTGCAGTTTTTTTAATATTTAAAATTAAAAGTCCAAAAGTGTTCTACAATGATCACCAGTCCTTTAGCTTTCATTTGATGCCAAAAATACCTAAATATCCTACATATTTTGAAAGTTACACTCATGTGTAGGAACTATTTTGCGTTAAATATGTACTACTTTCTGGTATGTGCTTTCTGGCCGGGCCCGAATTAGTGGTTTTACACCTAAAGTTATTTAAGGTGGTACCTAACACTACAGGGAGATAACTCTGTAAAATCAGCAGAACATTTAAATGACGTTGTGTTGTTGAGGGAATATTAAGCTTCTCAATGATCAAAATAAGTGTTCGTCAAACTGCTATATAACCAGAGTATTTTTTTTTATTAAACGGTTGGTTCAATTTTTTCGAAAATTTTATATTTTTTGTCAAAGCATCAAAGTAAATATTTTGTCAAAATTTGAAGAAAAATAAACGAGCCAAATTAATTTTAGTTACGGTGTTGGGTACCACCTTAAAGGAAATGAATTTCAACACTGAAAGTGAAACAAAGGTAAATCATTTGATTGACTGATTCGATCTACAAATAAACATTCTAATACAGGAAAAATTGATGATAAACATTTATTTTTTATCTGTAATATGCAATTAAATAGACCTAGAATAATTCAACAACACATGTTTGCTTCATCTATTTATATCTATATTTATGTTTACATCGCTTATATGGTCATCGGATGACTACAGAGGTCAACTCGATAAATAATTAGATGGCGTCTAGACTCAAATACACACGAAACGAAGCTACGTATTTTCATGCCTGTGCCTTGTTTATTGTTTTATTTAGACTTTTAGTAGTTTGAAAAAATGTTTTACATTGTTATAAATCAAATATGAGAATTTAATAAGGGCTATTCTAGAAAAAAGTGTATAGGGGGGTTGGGGGGTTGGAAGGCAGTTTTTGTCAGCACCTGCCACCCGGACAATTGTAACTGAGAATTATAGTGCATTATAGTGTGAAAAGTTGCTCTGATACCCATCACCCATGTATTATTAATACAATGTGCCTTCCAACTCCCCCCCCCTACATTTTTATTTCTGGAATAGCCCTTAGAATCTGTGAACATGAATTTGACAGCTAGTGCCCCTTTAAGGTGGTACATAACACTACAGGGTGATAACATTGTAAAATTCAGCAAAAGTTTTAATTGTGTTCTTTTGTCAAGGAAATAAATATTACATCCTATAAAGCTTCTCAGTGATGAAAATATGTGTTTGTCAAACTGCTATAAATCCAATGAAATTTTCCAGTAAAGTGTGTGGTTCAATTTTTCTTTAAATTTTCATATTTTTGTCCAATAGTCAAAGTTAATATTTTATAATTATTTTTTTTTTTATAAAAATCAAACAAGCCAAATTAATTTTAGTAAAGGTGTTTGGTACCCCCTTAGAATCTAAATCCTTCTTTGCACATCAGCAATCGATATACTTTTTTGGCATTTATAAGAAACATGGAACTAAATGTATGGATACATCTAGTGATCTACCAACAATATCTTTTCTGCTATAAATTAACAACACAATTGATGTACATGTATCAGTAGTTACCATAAGACTTCTCTAATCAGCATGGTTTCTGTGATCAACACATGACCTGGCTCACCATACAGGGGATTACTGGCTTGTTTGTATGCTTCCCTGAAAATCCAAACACAAAAAATTGACATCTAATGTATTGGTACAACTTGATGGTTGGGACCACTATTCAGTCAAACAAAATTATATTACTACAGCTAACCTGGAATTGTCATTTCACTTGGCAATGATAGGAGTTGGCATTTGTCAATTTAAAACTTTTATAGTTTGATATGAGTTTTGCATATTGCTGAGGGTTGTACATACAGTGAGTTATAGTTATACCACACCTTCTTATTTATACAGTTGGAAAAAACTTCTAGATAATTCCAATAGTCCTGTTGAAGTACACACTCCATTTAGTTTCTTGTAAGCATGAAGTTAATAATACACAATTATTGAAAAATAAGTTAAAATATGCAAGCATTTGTTTTTAAATTTGAATTTGAGTGCACTATACCAAAAGAATTTGTGTATATATTTTAATTATTCTTATATTTCTACAAAATAACATATTTTGCAAAAGACAATTAAAAAGAAATAAAGTTGCCTTTAAATTCTAAAGGAGTAGGTCCAGTAAGACCTGATTTTGGCCTCAAAATATAGCAGTTTTACAAAATTGTTAAAATGTAAACTTTTAGATATTTATTGGAAAGAAGAATGCTTCTGCTACATAAATATGGGCTCTTTTTGACAATACAATGCACATATATCGGGTACTGGCTCCTTTAAGTCATGCTAAATTACAGAAATCTTCACAATTCTAGCATTTTAGATAAATTTTAGACGGTTTTAGTGTAAAACAAAAGTGGCCGCATTTGTGTTCATCCTTAATATTGAAATGTAAGTTGTATTTTATGATAATACATAACATATATAAAGGTTGAGGATGAACACGGGTGCGGCCACTTTCATTTTTGACAAAAAACATCTGAAAAGTGACATTTTTCGGCATATTTGATAGATTTTTCATATTTGAGCTTGAACCGGATCGTTTTTAATGACTAAATGAGTTAAAATCTTTCACATAGACTAATTGATTCAAGTGAAATAGACACTTAAGTGTTTAAGAAGTGGTCAAAATCTTTCGTCAGATGAACCTGAAATTTGAGGCCAAAATCGGTCCTTACCGGACCTACTCCTTTAAGTATGTTTCCTAAACTAATTCGGATTCCCAATACAAAAAACACAAATTCTTACAGCGAGATACAATATTTGATCTAAAAAATAGATTTCATTCAAATATCAATTTAGTCTTTTCCCATTTCAAGAAAACTAACCAATCATGTGTCAGATTACAGGAGTCATGACCTTCTGACCCCTCCTCAGTACAGCCATGACCCTGCCAATACTGTACAACCAGATTTTTCTGTAACCAAGAAAGTCCAGTATCTGATGGTTGTACATCATCTATCTCATAAAATGTTGTGCTGTCTGCTGCTGCTATAGTTGACAAGGTCACATTTTGTTGAGTCACATGACTTGAAAAATCTCCAGAATTTTGATCTTTTGTGGTCTTTTTGTCTTCATCTTCATCATCTTCTGTTAAAGTTTCTTCTTCTGAATCTGACTAAAAAATAATAGGAATTATAGGATTTCTCTTTATAAAAAAGTTATGATTTTAAAGAATTCCTGTTGTCTTGGAAATATTTTATTAATCTATAATATCTGCTTGGAGCTTTGAGATGAATGTGTCCATGTCTGAATGTTTTTGAGAATACACAAGAACTCCTCACAAATTGACTCCAAGGCAATCAGTAAATGAATTTTCAAATGATTTTCAAACAAAACTTCAAAGTTTTAACTCATCAATAAGTATTCAATTACAACATGTACAAGAAAGTTAACGAGAAATGGCAGTATAGCATGTTAAAATAAACCTAGATATCAAATGTTAGGGTGTTCCAAAGGGTATTTCATGAAAATAAATGTGATAAAAATTTAATGTTAGAATATACAAGTATTCATTTAAAAGGAAGTTTATGATCCAAGAATGAAAAGATGCACCAAACTTTATAGCATGTTCACTTGAAGACTGAAAGCCAAATTCAAGAAGCTCAAATTTGTTTTTACATTTTGAAAAAGAAAAAAAAATACCCAACAATTATCATGATCACAATTATATTGTTAAATTCGCCATTTCAGAATCTAATGCATCATGGGTAATAATTTCAAAAGTGTACACCAAAACGTCCTGATTGGTTAAAAATGTCATAAACAATGGAAATTTGACCAATGACGTGACGTTATTTTCATTTTGGGGTACGAACAATGAAATTACCCATGATGCTTTAGATTCTGAAACAGCCGATTGTTTAGGCCTTTAACATACCTCTAAGTCATCATACACCTGCAATGGTCTGTATTCACCATCCAGTAGAAATGCTGTCCAATCAAAATCATCCTCTGGTTCTAATTAGAAACAAATAGATTTTATAATAATGCTAAAATATAAAACAATTTTGTTTTTAAAATTGGTCCTAAATAATATTACATGATATATATGTATTAATCTGATCTTGGAAAAAACGATAGTGTATCAATAAGATTTGAAAAAAGCAAACAGACATCTTTCAAATTCTTGACCAACTGAATGTTGGATGATGTCATCTAAGCCTATTGACCCCGGGTCAACTGGTGTAACTTATTAATAAAAAAAAAAAACTTGATTGGTGTATCATGCTGTATAAACCTTAAAAAAATACTTGCATTCTGTTTTTTTCCTATAAATATAACCAGCTATTTAATTGATTATTATAACCAACAAACAATATAAGTATTTCGCATAATCTAATTACTGATGAACTATCTTGAATAAACAAATTTGTTCATTTTGATAATACTACGTAATTCATGTAACAATGCATCTAGCAAAATTTATAAATAAGGCATGCAAGCTGCCTACTTTTCAAAACATACATGTAGGATGTTAAGTACAAGAGGACCTACAGTACCTCTTTAACATGTCATAAGTGTTTTAACCCTAAATTAACAGTTTGGAATAAGTGTATATTTTTAATCTTTTAAATGCCATTTATAAATTATTTTCACCCCATTTTATATTAAAATATACTATTTTCATAGATCCCTGTGAATCGGGAAATTTTGCAGGTCTTTACTGGACATACCTTCTGTTTGTAGAACTAAGCCATCCCCATCATAACTACAATGTGTAGGCGATTCAGCAAGATGTAGCAGTAAACTCAGTAAGCCATAGTGGGTATCTGTCTGAAAATTGTCAAATATTTCACAGTATTACTAGATAGACATGCAATTCATTTTATATTTACAATGTTCACTGCTTGTCATAAAAATAGTTAATACAAATTATGTATTCATTGTTGTTTTTTTTGGTGCAAAGTGCAGGCCTCTACAATAACTTTCTTTTCAACTTGTCCTGTAGGACAAGTACATACCAAAATTTACTTGTCCGAATGAAATTGTTACTCGTCCAAAAAATTTCTATTAAAAATAACCTTTTTATATTTTTAGTTGATTAAATGAACAAACCGAATTTAAACAATAGACAGGATTTGATGTATTTCTTTTGATTTGAAATTCTTTTCAAAAATATGAGTCAAGTTCAACTGAATCTAGTCATGTCACAGGACTTAGGTTCTAGTTTTTCATCAATGCCAGTCTCATCAGACTCTAAACATGAGGCATCATCTGATAGGCCTGTACACTCATTGGATTTGTATAATCCTGGTTTTTTTTTCAGTTGAAAAAAGTTTATTGAAATGCAATCAATAAAAAGAAGAAGATAAAGTATGATTGCCAATGAGACAACTCTCTGCAAGAGACCAAATGACACCGAAATTAACAACTATAGGTCACGATATTGTCAGTATTGTTTTTTTCTACTTATGATCAAATATGATTTTGTGAATTTAATGGTAAATAAAAAAATAAAAATTTTGTGAAAAAATTACCAGTATGGTATTTGTTATATGGAACAGAATAAGGTAGCAAAATGAGGTACTGATTTGTCCTGGTCCTAAATGTTTCCTGCCATGTCAAACTGTCTATCAATCATGTCTACTAAATATGTCTCCTATGGTGCCAAACTGTCTATTAAACTTGGAGCTAAACCTGTCGAGGTGACGAATTGTCCTGTAAAGTTACCTTATCTACAAAGCGCATCATTGATTCGGATCAGTAAGACTGGTTTCCGAGAATAGTATACCTTTTACCTGTTAAAAAGTACCTGACAAAGAACCAGTTAAAAATTATCGATTGCAACAAGTAAACATGTTGAAGAAAAAGGTTTTGCATTTGAATAAACAGAATGCAGAAACATGTCAAACTAATATTTGTTTTCTTGTTTATTGTTTATAATTATTGTTCTTCCAAGTTGGATTAAATTTATTTTCTGCTGAATAATTGTACTTGTCCCGACGGACAAGCTTGATACAGCTTTTACTTGTCCGACCTTTTTTCCCTCTGGTACAGGACAATCGGACAAGCGTTATTGTCGAGGCCTGAAAGTGGTATAAAAAGGAATGTGAAAACATTATTTTTTTGATCATTGTTAAATGAATATTGGTTTTCTATTTTATTTCCTATACCCTTTTATGAATCTCTTCACATTCACAGGTCTCATACAGCCATGTTACGTTAATAAATATATATACTGTCATGCCTGTTTCATGATTGAGGTTACAACTCTGGAAAATCAAAGCAGAGTTAAAATTATCTTGTGCATTTCTCATGTTTCTGGACCCTGGATTCACTTCTTAAATTCAAAAAAATCTTGTAGGATTACAATACATTAACAATATACCTTTCCTTCTTTTTTGCCTTCAAACACTGGAGTTTCTAAAAATTCATCTGTTAATGTTTTAAGTGTGTTTGCTTTTCTTTGTTCAGAATGAATAGTACACTTGTCTATAACACTGAAAAAAAAACAGTCGACTAACTGTAACAATATTAATGTACAAAGAGTATGTATGATATTTTATATCCGTTGAATATTAGACGCTATGTTGAAAGAGTTTTCTGGATGTAGATCCCACTTTGTTTGTGGTTATACTTTAAGATGGACCATTATGCTTAAGACACTAAACAAATTTTGATACTCTGTGATTGACAAGATGGATGTTATATTGAGCCATCATTCTATTGTTGTCTATTGTCGAGGATAAATAGAGACAATCACATTACGCGGGATTCATACATGTACCTATACGCGTTAGCGCTCTCTATATGTAATGTCATGGTTGCTATGTGTTAACGTCATTGTATTCCAGCATTAAATCATTCATTTGTATAGACATCTTTTTCTCTATCCATAACACAACACAAACTACAATTATACGATCACGAGACTATCAACCAAATACATTATTGCATTGGAAAAAAAAACTTATTCAATCAGATTATGATCATGATGATTTACAGACTTGGGGTCAATTACATTGGAATGTAATTAATTAAATTACACATTACATTGCAAAAATGGTCAATTACACTAATTACACATTACACAGTTTTTGAAATGTAATTAATTAAATTACAATTACTTTACTAAAGTAATTAATTAAATTACACATTACATTTCATCATGATATTTTTAACAATATTTTACATGTTTATATAATGCATGTATAAAATATTCATGTAAGCATAGTTTAAGCGTTGCATTTGATAATCATTTAATATAGTTATTTTAATGTTTTGTCAATTAGTCTGAACCTTCTGGTCTGAAAACAGCAATTGTAAATAGTCTTTCGACAGGAGCTTATGTTGTGCATGTTGTGCAAGATATTGCTTGATCAGGACATGGAAGTTTTATGATTAGAAGATCATTATATTGATAGGAGAGGGAATTCGTTCCTATTAACTTGCCAATACATCAAGGGGTATTTTGACATCTCAGAAATGAACTCATTTGAATTAAACATAATATGAATAAAGAAATTATAAATGAATTTAAAATATTTTTTTATTTTACTTTAAAAAAATTAAAAAGTGTGCTTGTTACAATATTGAAAATAATTTTTAGTACAAACAATGTATATAATGACTAAATATTAGATAAAATATCTGTAATAGTGGCATTGCCCCTGGACATTTTAATCTGATTAATTTCTGTTTGTTTTTACAGCTGTTAATTTTTATTTCTATAATCCTTTTGTGTATACTAATTTGACAAAATGATTGTATGCAGTGATTTTAAATTCTTATTGAACTGTCTCAGAAAGATGTTTCACAGTGACACATTTTATTGTTCTTGTTTAACAAGGTGTTTATTACTTATTAATCTATTTAGTTGAAGATCTTTCTTAAAAACTGAACAACCCTTTTATATGAGTATCACATTTTTTAAATTATAAGACTATTCAAAAAAAATCTGTAGGTCAAATAAATGATATAAAAACTTTAGAATAAATTACAGACTTCATATATTAAAAAAGCATTGATATTAATATTTGAAAAATATATATAATTTTACAATTTATATCTGTATATTATTAAACACAAATCCTTAACTGTAACACCATAAAAGTACATGTAATTGAAATGTAATTCAAAAGTAATTGAGCATTACATGCTTTTTTCAATGTAATTAATTAAATTACCATTACATGTAATTAAAAAAATGCTCAATTACACATTACATTCAATTACATGGAAAATTGTAATGCATTACACTTAATTACCATTACATTTTTAATTACCCCATCCCTGATGATTTAACATATTCCCAATTTCCATTCTCAATTTTATGCGAATAAAATAGTCAATCTATTGTCATTATTGTATTTATCTTTAATCAGTTGGCAAAATTTATTGTTGACCTAGTATCAACAGGCCTTTAAACTACCTTATTATTACAGACATATATTGTAAGTCATGTAAGTCCAGAAATATCATTTACTGCAAGGTTTTTAATTTTGAGTATCGCAATAATGAGAACTAGTATTCTGATATCTAATATGCACTATGCAGCTTTTCCTGAAATCACAATAATGTATATAGAATTTTGTTTATTCTTCAAAAATCACAATATGCATGATATGTGCACGCAAAGTGCCAGTGTATTTCTAAATTAACAGTACCTTCATTAATGAGATAACAATGTACCTACAAATTAGTCTTTATGATATATTTTTGACCACATTTATAAACAATTGTATATATATATCTACAACTCGTCTAAACATCAACCCAACAATGTCATGAATGTTAGATCTGTAAATTTGCTTACACAAATTTTTGGTTCTTCCCTTGCCGGGATTCGAACCCATGCTACTGTGATATCATGACACCAAATCGCCTGCACTGCAGCGGTCCCGCTAGACCACACGACCACCTGGGCTCTTTTTTTAAAGAGCTTTTCGCTGGCCGTGTGTTACCTTTCCTCGTCAGTTTTAATCTAGCGGCGTACTACAGTACATGATATATAAGGCATGAAGATGTATATATATCTCCCCTACATTATCAAAAGAAAATATTAATTCAATAATAAATGTATATATAATCTCTTAGAGGAGGTGGTGTCACAAAGTTTTTTAGTACTCCTTAAAGCATTTCTAGAATTTTAATGTTGCTTATGAATATAATTAATCTTTATGTGACATATTCAAGCTCTGTCTCATGACAATAAAACAAATTTAACTTAGTATCAATACTGTATATATACACATGATATAATTACCCTTTTAATGATTGAGTGACTTTGTGGCTGTCAACACTAAGAAATCTGTGATATTTAATATTAGAATCAGCAAACTGAAAACAGATCTTAAAATTATCTTCTTCCTCCTAAAAAAAAGATAGCAGATCAATTTATAATCATGATAATATTTATAACATAATACTACAATATTTCTATTTTAGTTTTTAAATTGGGATTTTGTAAATGAAAGAATACATATGTAGCAACATTTACAATATAAACAGTTATCTGAAATAGTGCAAACAAATAAACAGTTTTATGAAGTTCATGTTTACATGTATCTCGTATCAATATGATAGCTCCTTATACACAATGTACATGTTATAGGGGGTCTCATTTGGGGGTTCTGATCCCGGATCCCTCTTACTGTTTCGTCAGATTCCCTATCCTGCTAACACTGTGTACGCAAGCAATTCACAGTTTTTGTAATTTCCTGTGTCCCGCTAGACTTCATTTCCTGTTTTCATGGCACATTAATTTGACTTTCACGTGTCATGCTTACAGAAAAGCGGCAATCCAATGAGACCCACCTTATACATCATGTACATGTTATACATGTATGTATTGGGATATGTTTAGGGACATCTCCGGAAAAAAAGTAAATTTTTAACTGTGCTAGTTAACCAGAAATAATGATCAAGAACAGTATACAGAAAGATATGCCACCAAACTCATAATTTATTCTGGAGTTGAGCCAATAATTAAATCTTTGCTTCTACATTAAAGCGCTTTAAATAACTAGCAAGTCCTGCAACCTGATCCTGCACCTCAACAAATTTTCTAAGTACTGTGAGCAATGGTGTACATAAGCATGATAAGAGGAAATTATTCATACAAGCGAGACAACAGTCAACATGTAACTGATAGGTGCCCAATAGTCCGAGATTACTCTGACGTCCAATGGTTGTTTTGCCAGACAAGCTTGGGCCGTGGGACGTTAGAGCTCGTCCCATACCAAAAACATGAAAAAGTGGATATTTGCCCACCCAAAATAGATGCGCTGCTTTGTCGCTTCTGGTGACGACTGTCGGCCTTGGAATTATATAAATCGGGCATCAATCTGTTCATTTTTCATTTATCTCTTCATTTATGCAGTGTTCTCCCCAGGCCGTTTTAGCGTCGCGGTACCGCGACGCTATATTTCTTCACCGTGATGCTATAATAATTCCCGCGACGCTATAATTATTTTGAAGATGCTATTTTACTTGTCCTCAATTTTGAACTTTCATCTATTATCGATTATGATCATAAAAATTATATCACCTTTAATTGTAATCCCTTTAAGTCGGACACTTAAGGCAATTAAGAGATTAAATAGCTAGGTGTTAATTGCCCTCAGGGTGATAACTGTTTGGATGTGAATATCCCAAGCTGACACTTGTGACATGACTAATACCACGTGTCTGCAATCACCAATTTCGACATGGAAAAATGCAATCACAAAACATTTCGAAATCTACGTTTTGTAATACGAAATTTCAAAGATTGAAACGATTTTTATTTTTTTTTTTAAAAGGTCCTTTATTTGTGCATCTCTCCAAAAAATACTTTCTTTCTCTTCCGATAATATGAGAGTGAGAATTTTGGTTTAGAGCCAAACTAAGTTTAATACTTCTTTAAAAAGTTATCATTATTGGCTTAAGTCTATGTTTAATCCATTTAATGCATTAAAAGTGTCTTATTCATTCACAATCTCTTGTCAAACAATGTTTATTCTCGGACTCATTTTCGTAAATTTTTCTACGGCCGCCATTGCACTTTTTTGTGTAAACTGCGGATCGGAACCGGACCAGATATGACAAAAATTCGCATTTTCATGATAATGACAACAGATGGACAGTAGACAGAAAAAATATACCAAGAGAGAAAACTACGCAATAACAGACTATTTGTTAGATAACTTTGTTAAAAATACATATCATTTTGATGTAAAGATAAGAAACAACTGGGACTAATTTATTGAGTGCCATGAAACAATGAATTTCATAAACATGATAAAAAAAGTTTTTAAATTGATTTTTTTTTTGCTACTTTTGCTACTTTATCTTTACTTGATATAATATAAAAATAGTTAATTTTGTGTACTAGATATTTAGTTTTGTATATAAACAGGTTGATCTATAATGAACCATTCATTTGACTTATTGTTGGGTAACTGAAACCACATATTTATTTTTATTTGGCACAAGAGGAAAAAAATATTCTGTAACAATAAATGAATAAAGAAAACATAAACTGAAACAACTGTTTTTGTCATGTGGTTATAGTTTAATTGTATTCTCAGTTATGAATTGAACAATATAAACTAAAACATATAAAGGATATAGAGTATCAACGCGACGCGACAAACGACATTAAAAATAGTTATTTTTTTTACGCAAAATGTGATGCTATCCAAAATTTCTGGGGAGAACACACTGATTTATGTAAGTTTCACCTACCTGTCAACCTTTATTTTTCCATATTTTAACAGTTTTCACAGAGACCCATCGATTTTTGCATTTTGACTTTCATTTTCAAAGATTATCAAGTGACCACGAGAAAACAAGTGATAATTTATGCAAATGACCATATTCTAACACCTCATTCATTTACAATGCAAGTAATCTAAATGTCCGAGAGCTTCCGATTGTTATTGTGGTTGGCACTAAATGCTTAATAACGATCTCCTGTCATGCCTGTAAAGGAGGTGAAAAATCGTGGTTGGTTACTATAAATGTTGAATATCAATCTCCTATAAACAGGTTGGGGAGAACCCACCAAATCATGCAAATGGGGAACTGTTCCCCAAATGAGTAACAATCCCTCATTTGAGTAATCATTTGGTAGTGCTAAAAAACAAAATTTTCTAAACTGAGTCTTTTTTCTTAAAATGGCACATATTCCTGAAAAATGCAGCAAATTTTCTAAAAGATGATTATCCCTATCTTGATTTAATGAGAAGATACAAGCCTATAAAAACTTAGAAAATTTGACTATTTTCAAGGCTACTAACTTTTTTAAAATCCGTTATAAAAATATAGTTCTTTGGAAGAAGTTGTTCCATTTTCTTTAAATTTATGCCATTTTAACTCAAAAGACCAATTTTAAGAAAATATTGTTTTTAGCATTAATTATGAAATGATTACTCAAATGATAGTCTGAGATTACTCTGACGTCCAACGGCTGTTTTGCCAGACAAGCTGGGGCCGTGGGCCGTCAGAGCTCGTCCCATATCAAAAAGTGGATATTTGCCCACCCAAAATAGATGCGCTGCTTCGTCGCTTCTGGTGACGATTGAGGGCCTTGGAATTATATAAGTCAAAATGCAAAAATCGATGTGTCTCTGTGAAAACTGTTAAAATATGGAAAAATAAAGGTTGGCAAGTAGGTGAAACTTGCATAAATGAAGAGAAAAATGAAAAATGAACAGATTGATGCCCGATTTATATAATTCCAATGTGCAATGGCTGTATAGCCAGTCAAGGTCGCTAAAAACTTCCATTTGTTGTTGTTACATAGCTACTGACTGAGTTAGGGCTGTATTTTGAAACAAGGTTGTTGAAAACATCTGTTTGATATATAGCTGAATAGTATTAAAAAATATAATGATAAATTTACAATGATTGGCACTCAGCTAGACATGACAGCTAGATTGATGTCTAAAAGAATAATGTCTAAAGCTATTGAAAATAGTATTTAATTTACTAAACATTCTACATTAAAATTTAATCTTGTTTAAAGTTAATTGTTATGGTGTAATCTAACAAAAATGGGGAATGTGTAGTGTAACTATACAAGTATCAGGACAAAATTGGCTTGATCAAAGTATAAAAAGTGACTAGTTTAAAGACTAAAAGTCTATTCTTAAAAGATATTTAAGTATACAAACTGTTTGATTTACTTTTTTTTAACCCAAAGTCTACATAAAACAGTAAACAAAACAAAAGACAAAAAGGCACAACAAGTGAAACTGCGAGCTACTGCTCACTGATGATACCCCCGCCGCAAGTGGATAATATTAATAGTGTAAAAATATGCAAGTGTTCGGTAAACAGGAAGTTGTCGAGTGATGAATCTGAAAACGCATCACACGGTATAGCTGACTTATATAAATCCTGAAACCAAATTTCAGAAATCCTTGTATTGTAGTTCCTGAGAAAAATGTGACGAAAATTTTTAACTTGGTTATCATGTGTAAAATCATACAAGTGTTCGGTAAACAGGAAGTTGTCGAGTGATGAATCTGAAAACGCATCACACGGTATAGCTGACTTATATAAATCCTGAAACCAAATTTCAGAAATCCTTGTAATGTAGTTCCTGAGAAAAATGTGACGAAAATTTTCAACTTGGCTATCATGTGTAAAATCATACAAGTGTTCGGTAAACAGGAAGTTGTCGAGTGATGAATCTGAAAACGCATCACACGGTATAGCTGACTTATATAAATCCTGAAACCAAATTTCAGAAATCCTTGTATTGTAGTTCCTGAGAAAAATGTGACGAAAATTTTCAACTTGGCTATCATGTGTAAAATCAGACAAGTGTTCGGTAAACAGGAAGTTGTCAAGTGATGAATCTGAAAACGCATCACACGGTATGGCTGACATATATAAATGTTGATACCAAATTACAGAAAGGGTGGATGTGTAGTTCCTGAGAAAAATGTGACGAAAGTTTCATGGGACGGACTGACTGACGGACGGACTGACGGACTGATGGACGGACTGATGGACGGACTGACGGACGGACAGACAGAGGTAAAACAGTATACCCCCCTTTTTTAAAGCGGGGGTATAAAAAACTAACAAGAAGAAAAAATAAGCGATGCAACGCGACACGACATATTGTACAAATCATTTCGACACGCGTTGCCCTGGTGCTATCCCAAAATCCTGGGGAGAACACTGAATCCCTCATAACTTGAAAATAAAAGAAAAATGTCTGAAACTATGGGTCACTGTGAAATCTGTCTAAATATGAGAAAATAAAGGGTGGCAGGTAGGTGAAACTTACATAAATTTATGAAGAGATAAATGAAAAATGAACAGATTGATGCCCGATTTATATAATTCCAAGGCCGCCAGTCGGCACCAGAAGCGACAAAGCAGCGCATCTATTTTGGGTGGGCAAATATCCACTTTTTCAGGTTGGGGACAACCCACCAAATGGGGAACTGTTCCCCAAATGAGTAACAATCCCTCATTTGAGTAATCATTTAGTAGTGCTAAACAACAAAATTTTCTTAACTGAGTCTTTTTTCTTAAAATGGCACATATTCATGAAAAATGCTTAAACTTTTCCAAAAGATGATTATCCTTATCTTGACAGTCAGAGCTCTGACATAAACAAGTCAGAATAAAATGACTTCTTCAAGTCAGAAAATGTTTTGAAATTCTGACCTGTATGGGTCAATTTTTGTTTTGCGTAGTTTTCCATCGAGTCCGTCAAACCAGAAGATATTTTGAATTTGCCGCCGATCTAAGACACATACGATCACGTGGTTTTCTGCAAGAGATCACGTGTTTGAAAGTCGTTGTTTTGGGAGTTTCTCGAACGAGAAGTTATTGAAAATATAGTGATTATTTACGTTTTTTTAGTGAAAATCTAGGTCAATGTGGTCATTTTCAGAGGGTAATACATATTACCTCCGTATTTTCATGGCCATTTTAATATTTTTTGCGTGTGAAGAAGGTCTTTGCAAGTGATTTTTTTGCTGTTTCATGAAGGCGCGTGACCTGTAAATACGGAAGCGTGGCCTTTGAGATGACCTGGTGTCTGACAATTCTGACTTGTTCAGGTCAGAAAATGTTGTTATAATAATGAACTGTTATTTTCGGGAGACAACTCCTGTTGTCTTAAACAGTATTAACATTAATAACCAGTCGGTGCAATTTTAAAAGTAAAATTATTGCTTCGAGCTGAACATCATCACGTGATTGTTCTATTTTTAAACTCAATCATGAAGTGACTTTTTAACCTTTCCGAGTTTGCGGCTTATAAATATATTTGTTTTTTCGTTTCTCCCAATGAGAAAAACGATCTTTTGAATATTGATATTAATGAAAATGAAATGAAATCGGAATAATTTTAATAAAGGGAAGGGAGGGTTTAACTAAAGAACCGAAATATTTTTTTATTTTTATTTTAAAATTGATTTTAACTTGAGAACATTATAAAGAGATTCACAAAACGGGTTTTTCAATTATGAACATGGAATATGATATTAAAAACAAATCAAATGAAATGTAGGGTAAGCCTCCAGGGATCACCCTACTCCTGTCATTTGACAATGTTGAACAGTCGAGATCCCTGCCCCCTAAACTCAATTTGTTCTCTCTGTAAAGTATAATGAAATATACCAGGCTAGTCTCTATGGGTCGCCCACCCCTTGTCATTTGAGAATGATCTTATATCTTGAAAATGGTCGAGATCCCCACCTGTAAACCATATATATTCCTTTTTATAATGTCAAATTGATTTGAATGAAATATACCGGGCTAGTCTCTGGGTTTACCCCCTCCCCTGCCATTTGCGAATGTTCTTATATTTTGTAAACGGTCGAGATCCCCACCCCTAAACTATATATATTCTTGTATGGGAAAATAAAACAAACCCAATGTAATATAGGGGAAGTCCCTTGGGGGGGGGGGGGGGGGGGTGTTTCACCCCTACTGTGTGAAAACATGTAAATGGTCAAGATCCCCACCCCTGAACCATATATATTAGTGTAAGGGACAAGACAAATCAAATGAAATAAAGATAAAGTCCCTTGGGGCCACCCCACCCCCTCATGTTTGAAAACTTGTAAACGGTTGAGAGCCCCACCCCATAAGCCTATATATTATTATATGGGACAATACAACGAATCAAATGAAATAAAGGGAAAGTCCATGGGGGTCATCCCCATCCCCCTTTTTGAAATGGTCTGGATCACCACCACTAGACCATATAATATTCCTGTTCGTCATTTCAAGAAGATTTGAATGACATACAGGGTCAATCCCTAATTATATGGCATATATGTTTTACTATGAAGTTACACATCTATAATTCTTACCCCAGATGCTTAGCCACATAAAGCATTAACCTTTTATTTGAAATATTGGAAGTCAGTATGTTCTGACTTATAAAAGTCTGAATGTTCTGACTTATGAAAGTCTCAATGTTCTGACTTTAATTTAATAAGGCCAGAAAGACTCAGAATGATCTGAAGATAATGACTTGCTTTTAATGTTTAGAGTATTTAAGAATATGAATGCTCTTGTCATGCTACTACCATAAGAAACCCTGACAAGATTTTGTTCCCAAAAAAATATATATTAAGAATAACAAGTGTACAATTGAACATAAATTACAAAGTTATAAATGTTGCTAAAAAATCTATTTAAAAAACACCCAATAGATAGTTGTAGTGAAAATATTATGTATTTATATGTACATGTACCACTTCTTGAAGGACAACAAAGTCACCAAACTTAGTCTGATGTTCTAAGTATTTTCTCCTCAACATTTTTTTAACAGAACATGATTTGACCTGACCTGTTTAAGTCAGTTTACAGAAAAAAAATCCCCCCCCCCCTTTTTCTCCTTATCTGAATCTGCTACTGTTGGGATAATTAATTTTTTTTTAAGAAACAATTCAGTCAAATGGTTTTTAGAATAATGTTTTTTACAACCAAAAGTTCTATATGTTAACTTTACAGAAAAAAAAGTCATGAAAATACAGAAATAAAATAAATTTTTAAGATATAAATTTGATGAAATTTGTTTAAAAAAATACATTTGAATATGAAATATACCAAATACATTTTTTTTATGGCCATCAATATTGTGACTTGAGGGGACCATATTTCATCAGTCTTTTATCTGGTTTGTCATACATTTTAAAATCAATATGAAAATCCTAGACTTAAAAGTTGACATAAGTTTAGTTTTGACTGACTCTTTGAAGTCAGAACATGATTTGACCTGTTAAAGTCAGTTTACAGAGAAAATTAAATCCAATCAAAACTAGGTCTTCTTCTTCTAAGCCCCCCCCCCTTTTTTTCCCCTTTTATCTGAATCTGCTACTGTTGAGTTAATTAATTGATAAGTTTATTAGAAACAATTCAGTCAAATGGTTTAAAATAACATATTTTACAACCAAAAGTTCCATGTGTTAACTTAACAGAAAAGAAAGGTCATGAAAATACAGAAATATAATAAAATTTAAAGATGATTTGATGAAATTTGTAAACAAAATATATTTGAATATAAAATATTAGTTCTCATTATTGTGACTTTATTATTGGGTGTCTTTTATCTAGTTTTCCCATATGTTCTTAAATGCATATATTTATGACAATGCCAGACTTAACAGTTGTAATAATAAGTTAAAGTGAAGTTTTTGACTGACTCTTTGAAGTCAGAACATAATTTGACCAGTTTAAAACAAAATACATTTAAATATTGAATAATCAATATGCAAAATAAACTTTTTTATAGTCCTCATTATTGCGCTGTATGGGGACCTTATTTCCTCTGTCTTTTATCTGGCTTTTCCGTACATTTTTAAATCAATATGAAAAAACTAGACTTAAAAGTTGAAATAAGTTTAAATGGGACTGACTTTTTGAAGTCAGAACACGATTTGACCTGTTAAAGTCAGTTGACAGGAAAAAAATGTCCTATCAAAGCTAGGTGTTCTTCCTCTAATCCCCCTCCCCACTAAATATCAATCTGCTACTGTTGAGTTAATTAATTACTGAGTTTTTTAGAAACAATTCATTCAAATGGTTATTAAAATATAAATTTTTTTTGCAACCACAAGTTCCATGTGTTAACTTAACAGAAAAGAAAAGTTGTGAAAATACAGAAATAATACAATATATTTTTTTTTAGATAATTTGATGAAAATCTCTAAAAAACAAAATGCATTTGAATATTGAATATATCAAATAAAAATGTTCGATCCATTTTTAAATCTATGTGAAAATCCTGGACTTAAAAGTTGAAATAAGTTTAGTTTTGACAGACTCTTTGAAGTCAGAGCATGATTTGACCTGTTAAAGTCAGTTTACAGAAAAAAAAATCCAATAAAAACTAGGTTTCTTCATCTTAGCCCCCCCTTTTTTTCCCTTATTTGAATCTGCTACTGTTGAGTTAAAAAAAAATTATGAAACAATTCAGTCAAATGGTTTTTAGAATAATGTTTTTTACAACCAAAAGTTCTATTTGTTAACTTAACAGAAAAAAGTCATGAAAATACGGAAATAGAATAAATTTTTAAGATATTAATTTGATGAAATTTGTTAACAAAATACATTTGAATATAAAATATACCAAATACATTTTTGTATAGTCCTCATTATTGTGACTTAAGGGGACCTTATTTCATCAGTCTTTTATCTGGTTTCCCATACATTTTAAAATCAATATGAAAATCCTAGACTTAAAAGTTGAAATAAGTTTAGTTTTGACCGACTCTTTGAAGTCAGAACATGATTTGACCTGTTAAAGTCAGTTTACAGAGAAAATTAAATCCAATCAAAACTAGGTTTCTTCTTCTAAGCCCCCTCTCCCCCTTTTTCCTTTATCTGAATCTGCTACTGTTGAGTTAATTAATTGATAGGTTTATTAGAAACAATTCAGTCAAATGGTTTAAAATAATATATTTTACAACCAAAAGTTCCATGTGTTAACTTAACAGAAAAGAAAGGTCATGAAAATACAAAAATATAATAAAATTTAAAGATGATTTGATGAAATTTGTAAACAAAATATATTTGAATAAAAAATATACCAAACACATTTTTTTATAGTCCTCATTATTGTGACTTTATTAGTGGGTGTCTTTTATCTGATTTTCCCATACATTCTTAAATGCATATGACAATGCCAGACTAAGAAGTTGTAATAATTAGCTAAAGTGAAGTTTTTGACTGACTCTTTAAAGTCAGAACATAATTTGACCGGTTTAAAAGAAAATACATTTAAAGTCAGTTGACAGAAAAAAAATGTCCAATCAAAACTAAGTCTTCTTCCTTTACGCCCCCTCCATATCTGAATCTGCTACTGTTGAGTTAATTAATTCATTTTTTTTTTTAAGAAACAATTCAGTCAAATGGTTTTTAAAATAATGTTTTTTTAAAACCGAAAGTTCCAAATGTTAATTTAACAGAAAAAAAGTCATGAAAATACAGAAATATAATAAAATTTTAAAATAATTTGGAGAAATTTGTTAACAAAATACATTTGAATATTAAATAATAGTATATCAAATACACTTTTTTATAGTCCACATTTTTGTGACTTTATTATAGGGTGTCTTTTATCTGAGTTTCTTATACATTCTTAAATGCATATGTCACAATCCCAGACTTAAAGTTGCAATACTTAATTAAAGTATAGTCTTTTAATGACTCCTTGAAGTCAGAACATAATGTGACTTGTTCAAGTCAGTTTGCACAACAGGATTTACCTCAATGAAATATTAAGATATCAAAAATATACCAAATTATCTTTTATATATATAGTTCTTATAATTGTGACTTAATTTTTTGTGATTTTTTTTCCTACTTGTATCCATACAGGCTAGAGGTATAGGGGAGGGTTGAGATCTCATAAACATGTTTAACCCCATCGCATTTTTGCGCCTGTCCCAAGTCAGGAGCCTCTGGCCTTTGTTAGTCTTGTATTTTTTTAATTTTAGTTTCTTGTGTACAATTCGGAAATTAGTATGGCGTTCATTATCACTGAACTAGTATATATTTGTTTAGGGGCCAGCTGAAGGATGCCTCCGGGTGCGGGAATGTCTCGCTACATTGAAGACCTGATAGTGACCTTCTGCTGTTGTTTTTTCTATGGTCGGGTTGTTGTCTCTTTGACACATTCCCCATTTCCATTCTCAATTTTAACAATCACATCACAATCATGACAATCATGATAATGCACGACTTTTACAGAACTTTGCAAGCAATTTAGTTTTTGACACTCTTTTAAGTCAGAACATGATTTGACCTGTTTAAGTCAATTTGTCCGAACTGTGCCCATTTGACCTGTTTAAGTCAATTTGTCTGAACATGATTTGACCTGTTCAAGTCAGATTGCAGAACAAATTTTCCAATCAAAGCTAGGTGTACTTCCTTTAAGCCCTGCTTCTGAATCTGCCATTTGTGAATTTATTTGATAAATGTTTAGAAACAATTAAGTCAAATGGTTATTTATTTTAGGGGATCTTACATATATTTCTTATGTCTGAGGTTCCCATACTTTCATTTAATATCATATGTCAGTGCCCCACTCTAAAAACTTCAATAAATTTAGTTTTGGGCTGACTGCTTTAAGTCAAAACATGATTTGACCTGTTTAAAAGAAATTGCATTTAAATATTGAATATACCAAATATTTTTTTTTATAGTCCTCATTGTGACTTTAGGGGACCTTTAATATTTTCTCTGTCCTATATCTGGCTTTCCCATACATTTTTAAATCAATATGACAGTACTAGACTTAAAGGTTGAAATAAGTTTAGTTTTGACTGACTTTTGAAGTCAGCTTGTTTGAGTCAGTTTGCACAACAGTATTTACCTCAATGAAATATTAAAATAATAAATGTTTTGCTCTTGATAAATTTAGCTAAACGTGGATGAAAATAGATCCCTTTTTTTTTCCTTGGAAGATTTGAAGTATTGTCATGGTACTAGTAAATGTATCCAATATTGTATTTTATAAATCTTTTGATATTGACAGAAAATTGTATGATCCATTTTTTCTGCTTCGGTTTTTGTTTGTATTTTGAAATGATTGAATTTGATGAGAAAAAAATATTATGTTAAGATTCTGGAAAGAAGAAGGTATGATGAGCCCACTTTTTAAACTCTTTGATTCGAAACTAGTAATCACTATATTTTATGGAGATTGATAACAAAGTGGTAGTAATGACTGCTTCAAGTCAGAACAAAAATGACCTCTCTAAGTCAAAATGCATTAAAAAGGGACATAAATCTTATTAGAATATGAAGATATTAAGTCACAATATTTTATGCAAAAGCTGACCTGTGGAAGTCATTTTATGATAAATTAAACAGTGTCTTCCCTAGAAAATTCTTGATGCATGGTGGGTCTAAGATGAATTTGCAATGCGGAGCGCGGCGTTGTTTTGTAGAATTATTTTTATTACACTAGTGAAATGAATTGTGCATGTCAGTTCAGGGACTAAATTTGGGAATTTCAAGCTAGGAGCCCAGACCAGGTATTTCATAATTAGTTTCTATATGTTCAACTGAAATTTAACTGAAAGTTTAGGGGCCCAGCTCAAAATTTAGGAGCCATGGGCTGACTGGTCCCCCTTTAAGTTTTGTCCCTGCTGAGTTTAAAAACTTCACATAAATCTGCAATACAGTCAGGAACAATACTTAATATTTTCTCTCAAGGCCAGCCTAGATACAAAAGTTTTTTCAAGGGCCCTGTAGAATTTTTTTAGGCTCTACTAGGTTTGTTTTTACTACAGGTACATGTACATACATATTAATAGTCTGGAATGTTCTTATATAAAAGCCAAAAACCCTTTGAAATACCTTATACATGTAGCTTGTTTCTGATTATGATGAAAATGATAAAGGAATTAAAAAAACATGAGTTTATCAGAATTAAAATCCATTTAAACATGTATTTTCAGACTGGTTAACTTTATATATTTGTATAAATATTATAGAAAAAAAAAAGAAAAAAAAACAGCCCCCCTTTCCATACCCCTAGATGTAAATTATTTTTAATAAAAAAAGTATTATCAGTTTCACCCCAAGAAGTTATTAATTTTTCATGAATAAATCTTAGCAGTTAATCAAAATGATTTCCAAAAATGAAATTCCTATTGTCTATAAATAACAATGAAATGTAAAGTTCTGTTTCCTGTTAATAAGGGGTTTCCCGAATTTTCCCGCCAAAAAGCACATGGCTTTCAACACTTGCAACAAAGCATTCAATTTGTGATCATTGATTACAGCTTTAATTAATTTAATTTGGATATAGGTATTCAACTTGAGGTACAGTCAAGTAATGTTTTTACTTTCTTCTGGATTGAAACTAGTTTGAAAGATCAGTTTGAAAAATTAAATAATTTTTGACATCAAAACAAAAACTGTGAATATTCAGTGACCCATAAATTTTTTGAACTCTGCTACGGAGGTCAAAGTTACATCATGTTTCAACCCAATGATGTGTATCTCTGTTACAACTAATCAACTGCGTTTGATATTTAAATATTTCCATGTCAGACTTGTGATTTCAAAACGTAAAATTTAATACTGCAAAAGGTTTACTTTTTATTATTTCACGGAAGGATATTTGGAAGCTGTACGTAGCAGGCTATAATATTTATCATTAAAACAATTTGAACTCCCGATTTCTATTATGCAATCGAAGTCTTGAATGATGTTCTTTCTAATCAACGTGGTTGTAAAATCAGAGCGTTGCATCTAATTATGATCAATTATCAGTCCAGTGAGTTTGAAACACCTGTAGAGTTTTGTCAATTGTCACTTCATATTATAAGATAATAAAAATTTCACACATAGCGGGATGCATAGCGGGTATGATAGAAGCATGGCGGCCGAAATTTGATGCGTAGCGGTACCGCAATGCATGAATAGCCTAGGGAAAACACTGTTAAAGTCCGACATAAACTGACCTGTACAAGTCATATTATGTTGAGTGCAAGAAGGGAGACAACACTTACATCAAATTATATCTGACCTATTTTATTCTGACTTGTTTATGCAGAGGCGGATTTAGGGAGGGGGCCAAGGGGGCCCGGGCCCCCCCTTTTTGGGAAAAAATTTGGTTGCTTATATAGGGAATCATTGAAGCGTCACTGGAGCGGGCCCCCTCTTAGGTCAGTCAGTGAAAATTTCTGGATCCGCCACTGTTATGTCAGAGCTCTGACTGCTTGATTTACTGAGAAAATACAAGCCTATGAAAAATCAGAAAATTTGACTATTTTCAAGGCTTCTAACTTTTTTAAAACCCATAATAAAATTATAGTTCTTTGGGAGAAGTTGTTCCATTTTCTACAAATTTGTGCCATTTTACCTAAAAAGACCCATTTTTAGAAAATTTAGTTTTTAGCACTATGAAATGATTACTCAAATAAGGGATTGTTACTCATTTGGGGAACAGTTCCCCATTTGGTGGGTTGTCCCCAACCTGTTTTTGATATGGGACGAGCTCTGACGTCCCACGGCCCCAGCTTGTCTGGCAAAACAGTCATTGGACTCAGAGTAATCTCAGACTAGGTGCCGAAGTGACTAGAAATGGGTTCACAATTAAATTCTGACAAAACATAGTATATATTTATTCAAGTAATATGTTGTTGTTTTGAGACAGTTAAGTGGCCGAAATAAAGTGGTCAAAACATTGTTTCATTATCGTACTCAGCATAGAGTATAAATATTATATGGAATTGTTAGCAAGACACTGTCAAAAAATGTCAGTGTCACCGTGTTATGAAAAATTATGTTTGATTATCTTAGAAACAGGTCGTTGTGGCCTACAGTACTTATGATCTTATTAATGCTCTATACACCGTCTTATGTGGTTAATCAGCTACTTTAAAACATACACTAAATCCTGTAAAAAGTGTGATTAAATTTCTAATATCAGGTTCAAAATTGTTCTTCCACCGCGCCATTCCATCGGGAGTTCTCAGCTGTCTTTATAAAAACTAAGTATATTCCGAAAGAGATATAGAAAGTTACACCAAAAATCATGTACAAAAATATAAGACAACAACGTACAAATAGGGTCTCACTAATTAGAGACAAGAAGCGCCAAGAAGCGACAAAAAGCGTCAAGAAGCGACAAGAGGAATAAATTTAGCGACAAGAAGCGACAAGAAGACTATTAAGCGACAAGAAAACATTTTTTTTTATTAGATATAAAGAAATTTATATTTAATGGTTTTTTTTTAATATACGAGCAGATGTCTAATTAAAATGTTTTATTATATAGATAGACGATCATAGACGAAGAAATTAAACATTTGTGAGGAAGAAAGAGATTGTGAAGTTTATATTAGTATATTGGTAGATGAGGAAATTAAACATTTGTGAGGAAGAAAGAGATTGTGAAGTTTATATTAGTATATTGGTAGATGAGGAAATTAAACATTTGTGAGGAAGAAAGAGATTGTGAAGTTTATATTAGTATATTGGTAGATGAGGAAATTAAACATTTGTGAGGAAGAAAGAGATTGTGAAGTTTATATTAGTATATTGGTAGATGAGGAAATTAAACATTTGTGAGGAAGAAAGAGATTGTGAAGTTTATATTAGTATATTGGTAGATGAGGAAATTAAACATTTGTGAGGAAGAAAGAGATTGTGAAGTTTATATTAGTATATTGGTAGATGAGGAAATTAAACATTTGTGAGGAAGGAAGAGATTGTGAAGTTTATATTAGTATATTGGTAGATGAGGAAATTAAACATTTGTGAGGAAGAAAGAGATTGTGAAGTTTATATTAGTATATTGGTAGATGAGGAAATTAAACATTTGTGAGGAAGAAAGAGATGAAATTAAACATTTGTGAGGAAGAAAGAGATGAAATTAAACATTTGTGAGGAAGAAAGAGATGAAATTAAACATTTGTGAGGAAGAAAGAGATTGACCTTCTTTTTATATTTTTAAATATGAAGAATATGTATAAGATAATGTATGTATCTGTTTTCAGCAAAGTCAAAGTATGAATAAACGAATGGAGAGATATATGGAGTGGGCATAATAGAATAGAATATTTTGATTCATTTGCTTAATGATATGCTCTAACTGTAATCTTGTTATGTCAATAAGTATTAGTATAAGGTAAAACAAAATATTGAAAAACAGTTCTTAAAATGTAACATTCGTCTCTTTATAAATATTATCTAGTATAGTATACATTGGTAATATTTGGGTAGTTAAAGTTAACTTCCTTGTTTAACCAATTTGGCAATTCAATATCGAGGACATTTATAACTTGATAGGATTTCTCAGTACCCAAGTTCGCGCCGAGTACCCAAATTACACATATTTAGTAAAAGTAGCAGCGGAAACCTTACATGCATGTTTTCTTAGAGACGAACCAATTTGTAATCTATCATTTGACATTATGCACGTCTTTCAACATAAGTAAATAATTTTATATTTTAGTATGCACAAAACGTTCACAGTATGTCTAAATACATAATCAACGGATGAAGTATAACTACAAAAGTTAAAATGTACAGAAACGTCGCCGTGCGACGTCCACCAAAAGATCATGCATGCATGCATATTTTCAAAATGAGCAAACAAAATATGTTGCAAGCCTCCCTTCCTTAAGAAATGATTAGTAAGCATAGCTTAATATCCATCTAAATATTGGAAGAAATAAAACAAATTATCCGTAATTCGATTTTTAAGGCTGCGAATTTAAAGCATGGATGCAATTTGGGTACTTCTTATTTCAGAATCATAGACCGTCTGGAGGTCTTTTCAAACCATTTTTTTATGATTCAGTATAGATTCAAAATTAAATTGGTGAAACCATATATAGTGAATAATGATACATCTTGAAACTAAACACAGAATGATGGGGACCTTTTGTCTGGTTTATAAATAAACGTATGTGAAAAAAAACCTGTCAAAATAGGTGCAATTTGGGTACCTCACGTGATTTTCATATATTAAAAAAAAACCTACAAAATTGGTTCATGAATTTACAGATTTTACTGTTTTAATCTATCTACGAATGACATGTTTTCATAAATATTCAGTGTGACAAATCTGTTGATAATATACAATTACTGTCTTTTGATGAGGTAAATATGCGGTTTTATTGACTTTTAAAAAGACGGCCTCAGTGAATATCATTTTTTTTTCAAAAGTCAATAAAACCGCATATTTACCTCATCAAAAGACAGTAATTGTATAACATTAAAATAAAAAATACTAAGCCAAAAAGGTTCTAACTCCCTCACGCAAAGTTTACCGTAACAGAATTAATCTGTTCTATTCATATCTCCTTTGGTCGTAAAACTAACGTTTATTTGAATTTATACATGGGTTGTTTGTGTTTGTGATTGAGCGTTTCTGATAAAGGTTAATCCAGAAAAGTGCTTTACCCCGCAACATTATGTTTGTATGTGCCTGTCCCAAGTCAGGAGCCTGTATTTCAGTTGTTGTCGTTTGTTTATGTGTTACATATTTGTTTTTCGTTCATTTTTTATGTAAATAAGACCGTTAGTTTTCTCGTTTGAACCGTTTTACATTGTCATTTCGGACCCTTTTATAGCTGACTATGTGGTATGGGCTTTGCTCATTGTTGAAGGCCGTACGGCGACCTATAGTTGTTAATTTTTGTGTCATTTTGGTCTCTTGTGGAGAGTCGTTTCATTGGCAATCATACCACATTTTCTTTTTTATATTAGGTCTCATGAAATGTATAAAATTTAATTTCCATTTATAATTTAAAAAAAAAGATTAAATATGTCCCAATTCTAGAGTAGGTGTATTGGCTGTCTTAACATTTCAGAATCGAGTTACCAATCGAAAATTACTGCTGGGGAAAATGTTACAATGCTTTATAGAATGGAATATTGTTATTCTAGATTCTCCATTCCACGACGGATTTACTTACATAGATTCGAAGTTTCTTGACACTCAGTATAAGTATACCCATAAAGAATGTGTCACAAATACTTTGATTCGAGCTTGTAGTTTTGCAATTTTATTTACAAAAATGCATTCCTGTACTTTTTCGTAAATGTATAACAAGGATTCGTTTGTCTTCACATAACCTTTGTATTGAAACTGGACGTTATGTTGGTACTAATAGAAATGAAAGAAATTGTATTTTTTGTGATTTAGGAGTAATAGAGGATGAATTTCATTTTATCCTTCAATGTAGTAGATATACTGATTTGCGAAAAAAAAATATATAAAAAAATATTACTGGTCTAGGCCATCAACTTTTAAATTAATAGAATTATTGTCAGGTGAAAACACAAAACAGCTTTGTTACTAGGGAAAGTTTATACATTTCTCTTTTAAATTAAGAAACAGTTTATTGTAATAAAAGATATTTTGTATTGATGAAACTTCTGACGTCACCTATTGTTTATTATACATATTGTTTATATTGTTTAATATGCCATATGTATACAATGTACATGTACTTGATTATACTGATGAGCCGTAAGGCTCAAAGTTAATAAAGAATTTGAATTTGAATTAGTCTATTAATAATTTGAACATTTCCTTTTTTGATATCCTGCTTTGAATCCCTTGTCGAAGGCTTGGATTCGCTTATCAGAAAGAAAATAAGTCTGCAATTATTGTATTAGTTATAATGAATTGTTTGAGATTAAAAGTTGTTCACACATTTCGAATTTCGGATATACTAAGGTTGATAACGGTATTAATCGTTAAAATTAAATGTAAAAATGGTCAATTATTGTAGATTTTAATTCTTCATCAAACATTGCTCTTTATTTTCAAGTTATTGTTTATAGTGGACATTACTTCGACTTATAAACAACGAATGAGTTCATTTTATATTAAAAACATAATTAAACTCTTTGAGGAAATGATAAAGGGGGAATTGTTTTGAAATTTAATAACATTAGGAAGGCATTTGATTAGTTTATTTTAAAACTCCTAGCTATATATAGTCAGATCTGTACATAAAACACCCAGTACAATGTGAATTCGTTAATGTCAATGGTCTACACTTCAGATTGAGAACTGGAAAATGTTTTTGCATTTAAGGATATATATTGCTATAAGTCTCATTTCTGTTTCAAACCAAGCTTATCTAGGAGGAAGCATTAGTTGGTTAAAGTGGCCACATAGCAACCAGGTAGTATTTTTCTGATTTTTTCTTCCATTTGAAAATTTAAGAATTAAAATTGGGTTTTGCAAAAAAACGTGATTTTTTTTTATACACGTATGAACAAATGCACTAATACCAAATGTCTGCAGGAATTCTAAAGTCACTGTTTAACTTAGTTATTGACCTGCTTTTAAATTACTTCTTAAAATGATACAATTTCAAATGAGGATCAAGAGTACGTAATGCAAGAATATATAAAGTTTTTTTTAATTGTACATATGACCAACTTAATTTGTTGATGTTATTTACTTGTGAAATATGAGAATTTAAACTTTCCTAAAACAAACCAAGAGATCAAATTAAAAATTTTAAAAGCAAAGATATTTTTCAAGAAGATCTGGTCTCTTAAAAAGCAATGCCTGCAAAATAAATTAAACTCTCTGCCAATTTGTCTCTGGTGGAGACTTGTCTCATTGGCAAATTTACAACATCTTTTTATTTTCATAGGCTAGGGTAATTCTAGAAGGTCAAAATGTGCTTCGTTAGAGTTGAATTATATTTTTATGCCCCACCTACGATAGTAGAGGGGCATTATGTTTTCTGGTCTGTGCCTCCGTTCGTTCGTGCGTCCGTTCGTCCGTTCGTCCGTCTGTGCGTCCGTCCGTTCGCTTCAGGTTAAAGTTTTTGGTCAAGGTAGTTTTGGAAGAAGTTGAAGTCTAATCAACTTGAAACTTAGTACACATGTTACCTATGATATGATCTTTCTAATTTTAATTCCAAATTAAAGTTTTGACCCTAATTTCACGGTCCACTGAACATAAAAATGTTAGTGCGAGTGGGGCATCCGTGTTCTTGGGACACATTCTTGTTTTGTATTACATGTACATGTATATGATACGAAAACACAATGTTAATTACATCGAATGATTGAAGGATTATACCCCACTTTCACCACCCAGTTTTAACTAAAGAAGATGCCGGACTTCATGGAGACAACAATCGATTTTTGACAGGGAAATTGTCAATTCTTGTAAATTAAGATCGGAGTCCCGAACGCACCTTGCCGATGTGGACGTAAAGTGACAAATATATCTTTAAACATTTCATTTTATTTCATAGCAATCTCGTATCATGTAGTCAAAATCGTAGCCTCACACATATTTTATTAAAAGTTTTTTTTTGCGGATTTCAATGAACAATTGGTGACAATTGATATATCTTTTTTTTCAGGTCAGATTTACTTATCGATTAACATGGGAAAAGGGCACAGGTCCGTGTGGCCAAAACTGTTCTTCTAGAAACTTGTACATAAAAGGAACCGTTCCGCCATCCTTATCATCAATGCAATGGAAATGTATCTCCGGTTGTAATCAAGCAATAAATTTATCAGATATTAACACCATTTTAACATCATTTAGTGAACATTCAGCAGACTGGGAACAAGGCGAAAATCATTTTTTCCACATTATTCCTGGAACAAACAGATATACTGTCCGGTATGTTTTTTTTTATTTGTGTTAGATTTTATCTGAACTAATTTCATTACTTTTTATAAACAGGTGTAATACCACTAATTATTTACCCCTATTAATCTTTGTTAAATTTGCACTTTAAAAAAAATGTTTTAGAATTCATCTTTGTTTCAAATAAATATACTTGGCATGAGTGTCAATATATATGTTCCTGATTCACAGAAACAGTGTTTAGTATTTGCATTTTTCCTTTGTAAACACGCATACTTTTTTCTACACGATAGTTTACTATACGGTATATGTTTTGCAACTTGTTAAAGGCCGTGCGGTGATCCGTAATTATTAATTATTCACGAAAAAGTTATATTTGACCTCTGATCTATTTTGGTATATGTCTCATTGGCAATCATACTACTTTTCCTGATTTTAATATAGATCGATATATTCAAAAAGAAGAACTTACTCGTTTCTGGTATCTATGATAAGTTTATATTCATTTGTTTTGTTTGTTAAGTTATGGATGGGATATTTATTTAGGCGGGAACTATTGCAGCCTTTTTAGGTTCGAAGATTTTCATGACTGATGGTTAAAGAATTTGCTGATGACTGAGGGTTAGATAAGAGTAAATCACAAATCCGCTATTGGGTGATGATGGCTAATCAGTTAAAATAATTGTCAAGATATTTCAAATGAGTAACACGACGGGTGTCACATATAGAGCAGGATCTGCGCACCCTCCCAGGGCAGATAAGATCATCCCACGGTTTTTAGTAGGATTCGGTCGTTTTGTTCAGTAATAAGTTTTCTATGTTGTTTTTTGTAGTAGACTATTGTTTGTCTTTTGGTCGCTTTCAATGTTATTAGTCATCGCATTGTCAGTTTGTGTTTCTACATCTCGGACCTTTCTTACGCTAAAATTATAATTTACACATATTTTACTGTTTTTAAGTGTAACACAAAGTTTTTCAAGTCAATAAGTGGACTAAAAAGTTTTTATCACGGTAGATAGTCCATATTTGTGAAGATGTTTTTCAAAAACAAACGACTATCACAATGAATAAAGACAACAACGCCGATAATGATGATGATGATGATGAAGATGATGATGATGATGATGATGATGATGATGATGATGATGATGATGCACATAGGAAACTACACAAAATAGTTAACACTCACAGATACACAGCAGGAACAATAATCAACAATTCTCCTACTTTTCTCGTATAGGCTAGACGGTATTCCATGGGCAGTCCCCGCATCTGGTCCTGGAAGACTTGTTACAACAATAGATCTGAGGTTACGGAATGATAGTACTTTACCAAACGCTAGTCCTGTGGCAGCAGTTCAACCTACAGTAGGGTAAACATATTACTGAATATTCAAATATAAAAAAAAAGAAGATGTGGTATGATTGCCAATGAGACAACTGTCCACAAGAGACCAAAATGACACAGACATTAACAACTATAGGTCACAGTACGGCCTTCAACAATGAGCAAAGCACATACCGCATAGTCAGCTATAAAAGGCCCCGATATGACATTGTAAAACAATTCAAACGAGAAAACTAACGACCTTATTTGTATAAAAAAATGAACGAAAAACAAATAATATTTGAATTTAACTGTGCTTTGTTTATGTGTTACATATTATGTAACACATAAACAAAGCACAGTTAAATTCAAATAATGTTGAGTTGTCTAGCTTAGTCAGTTAAATAATAAAGTGCAAACTCTATTTTAAATGTGTAGCTTACTATCACTTACAAATTGCAGAAACACACGACTTTTTTATTATCTTGGCCTTGTAAAACTGAAAAAAATATATTGCGCAAGCCAGTATAAAAATTAATGTATAACAAAATGCAAAAAACCTCATTGTACAAAATTGAAACAATTATAAAAGCCTATGAATAAAAAAACCCTATCCCGCCAACATCAACCATCACCTTTACGAATTCGGCATGTCCATATTGTACCAATTTGATTCAACAAATATGATAAATATAGTAGTTGCAGAAAGTGGTTTTGTTTTATGATTTTACATGGATGTCATTAGAAAATAGGAATGAAGCACTATGATCATGATAGCTTCATAACCTCAGAAAATGTTATACTAATTTAATAAACTTATTAATAAATAACTACAATTGTTATAGAATTCCGTTCGGATGTCCAACAACAATTACATTACCAGTAGAAGATCCTGATGGTGATAATTTACAAGCAAGAGAAGCTAATCCAGATGAATGTGGAGGAGCTTGTACTTCACTTCCAAAGTTCATACTAAAACCAGTATGTATATATTTGTATTAATGTAACATCTTTTACATATGGCACAATCACTAGTCAAATAAACACAACTATTTAAGTTGACAAATAAACGAAATGTCTTAGGATGTCATTTAGGAAACGTTTACATTGTAAATACCTTGTGTAATGTCAAGTACTGTATCAGCATTTAACTCAGTTGTTGTGATTGATGTACGTCAACGATCTTTTCTTTAATTCTTTTTCATGTCAAAGACAACTGATTAAAATATTTTCGGACATTAAATTAAAAAACCGAGGATATCTTATTGGCTTTCGTCAATAAATAGCCTCTTTTTTTTATCAGATAGATGACTTATAAACTAAATATAGAGTGTGAGACTTTAGATATAGAATATCGAATTTCAATTTGAATAACACATGAAAAACTCACCTCAGACTTCAGGGGAAAGATGGGGATAATCTTTAACCAAATATACCATGAATACTGACCAACAATAAAATAACGAATTTTCTGAATAATCTCAAATGGCTTCACTTATAAAAAGGCAGTAAATACAAAGTTTGTTTTAAGATGAACGGACCAACAACCTTTTGAAATTAACAAATTGTGCTTTACTTTTGTAAATTAATCAGAAAAATTCACTTCTTTTTGACAAATTTGGATTTTAAAACAATATACTAAGCCTATTATCCATTTTTTTCTTTTTGATATAACTGAGTTCGTAAGTTTAGTAGCACATGTCAATTTCGACATAAAGCAATTCTTGAATACATCGTATTCATCAAAGACGTTATATGAATTATTAACCAATGACTAACTACGCTTCAAGTCATTACAGCTAACTAGCGACATATTACGACTGTACATGAACATAATACCGGAATAATATGAAAACACCCCTTTAATAACATTATATTATCAACCTGACTACTCTTTTGCTATAGACACTAGGACAACTCATCATCGATGCAACTACAAAGAATGGATACAAAGCTGACGAATTATATCGTGTAACGCTCATGATAGAAGATTACCCAACCTATACAATTAAAATCGGAAATGATACTGTAACCCCACGCCACAGTATCAGTAAAATACCTCTGCAGGTTTGTGGACTAATATTGTATTACTGTTTCAGAAATATCGACCAAATCACCTAACCACTCTTTATCTTTAACTTGAAATGACATTATTACCTTCTGAATATTTTTTTAAAGTTTGATTTTATTTGAGCATAGTACAACGTGGGGTTTGGTATCAACCGAATCAAAGATATTAACCATCTCCAATTCATATGTCTTTCTGAACCCGGAGCCAATAATTGAATATCAATGAAACACGAACATGAAATTAAAAGAAAAGATTCGCTTAGCTGTATTTGGCAAAACTTTTAGAAATTTTGGTCCTCAATGCTCTTCAACTTCGAACTTTATTTGGCCTTTTTAACTTTTTTGTTTCGAGCGTCACTGATGAGTCTTTTGTAGACGAAACGCGCATCTGGCGTATACTAAATTTAGTCCTGGTATCTATGATGAGTTTATTTACAACCACTGGGTCGATGCCACTGCTGGTGGAGATTTATTTCCCCGAGGGTATCACAAGCCCAGGAGTCAGCACTTTTTGTGCTGACATGAATTGTCATTGGTATGGTTATATTTATAAATTTACTGTTTACAATTTTTTGATTTTTTTGAAATACTAAGGCTTTTCTACCTCAGGCATAGATTACCTTAGCTGTATTTGGCCAAACTTTTAGAAATTTTGGTCCTAATGCTCTTCAACTTCGAACTTTATTTGGCCTTTTTAACTTTTTTGTTTCGAGCGTCACTGATGAGTCTTTTGTAGACGAAACGCGTGTCTGGCGTATACTAAATTTAGTCCTGGTATCTATGATGAGTTTATTTACAACCACTGGGTCGATGCCACTGCTGGTGGAGATTTATTTTCCCGAGGGTATCACAAGCCCAGTAGTCAGCACTTTTTGTGCTGACATGAATTGTCATTGATATGGATATATTTATAAATTTACTGTTTACAAATTTTTGATTTTTATGCCCCACCTACGATAGTAGAGGGGCATTATGTTTTCTGGTCTGTGCCTCCGTTCGTTCGTCCGTCCGTCTGTGCGTCCGTTCGCTTCAGGTTAAAGTTTTTGGTCGAGGTAGTTTTTGATGAAGCTGAAGTCCAATCAACTTGAAACTTGATACACATGTTCCCCATGATATGATCTTTCTAATTTTAATGCCAAATTATAGTTTTGACCCCAATTTCATGGTTCACTGAACATAGAAAATGATAGTGCAAAGTTCAGGTTAAAGTTTTTGGTCAAGGTAGTTTTTGATGAAGTTAAAGTTACATCAACTTGAAACTTAGTACACATGTTTCCTATGATATGATCTTTCTAATTTTAATTCCAAATTAAAGTTTTGACCCCAATTTCATGGTCCACTGAACATAGAAAATGATAGTGCGAGTGGGGCATCCGTGTACTATGGACACATTCTTGTTTTGAAATACTAAGGCTTTTCTACCTCAGGCATAGATTACCTTAGCTGTATTTGGCAAAACTTTTAGAAATTTTGGTCCTCAATGCTCTTCAACTTCGAACTTTATTTGGCCTTTTTAACTTTTTTGGATTCGAGCGTCACTGATGAGTCTTTTGTAGACGAAACGCGCGTCTGGCGTATACTAAATTTAGTCCTGGTATCTATGATGAGTTTATTTATCATCAATATACCACATCGTTCAAATTCACATGTACCGGTATTTTGTTTTCTATCAAATTGAACTTAGGATTTTTCAATAGCAATAATTACTTTGGCTTGTCTGACAACATACACTTTCTTTTGCAAATAATTGCAATCACTCAATTAATGTAAACGAATCTTTAACAGAATCTAAAGTACCTTGTATTCATATTTTTATTTACGGAGTATTTTTTAAATTAATTTTTTTTTCAAACATATTTCGTTTTTGTTAAAGATGTACACGAGGTAAGAAGATAACAACAAGTAAAACAACAAAAATATCGAACTCCATTACTATAAAAATTTAAAACGAAAAGCTCTTAATAAACTTTAAGAAACTAGAACTCTTACTCAATGGTTTCGATGAAATATTAAGTTATCATCATCACAATATTCAACATGACCTATTAACGTAAAAATAATAATTTATCAAATCAAACTGATACATAGGAAACCTATGTAAATCAAGGATTTCTCTAAACGTTTTAAAACAAATTATTACAATGTTAAATTTTCTTGGAAGATAAAAATACCAGAATAATATATCATCGTGATTTCTTCAATCTTGAAACAACAAAAACAATGACGACCAATAATAAGTGACGGTATATATAGTTTTCTTATTATTTGCTAAAATCTTTCAACAGACAATTTTAGTTTCATATTTCGAACTGAGTGAAAGAGATTTAAATCGGAGCCCCCCTCTTATGAAGAACAAGACAGACTGCAACTAGAAATGTCGATGTATGAAAATTAAAAATAAAAAAAAAAACAACAAATAAAACAAAACAAAACAAAACACTGCGGAATTCCGAGGAAATTTCAAAACGGGAAGTTCATTAACAAATTGAAAAATCAAAAGCTCAAACAGACCAAACACATCAAACGAATGGAAAACAACTGTCATAATTCCTAACTTGTTACAAAAATTTTCTTGTGTAGAAAATGAGGACTTGAACCTGGCTTCATAGCTGTCCAAATGTCTTCTCTTCTAAAAACTTTTAGGTAATTCCTTCGATAATTACGAAACAATGCACAAAACCCCGTAAAACATAGGTTATCTAATTCAATGATAAGATTCACCTTGATAAAAGTATTCGAAGTGATATTTTGGTTTGATAGTTCTAAGCTTTCTTTCTCCGACAATCTTATTACGACTGTTTCATAACTGTATAACTATTTTTCTAGTTTACCGTGAAAGTCATTGATAATCCGAGTAGTTGCGACAATACAGACATGACATTTGCATATCCTACGCTTGATGATGGACAACGTATATCATATCCTGGGTTTATAAAATATGGAAAATTCAGAAATGGTGTTTACGTGGAAAGTAAACTGTCTAAGTAAGTTTCAGTTATAAATAATAAAAATCTAATTAATATTAGTCTGATTTTTACTATGATGTATTTATAGAAACTCAACAAACAAAATCAATAATCAAAAGTAGCCAATCCAACTGGACCACAACAACCAGATAAATAAATGAAATCCGAGGTGATCACATTCACTATAAACGGATTGAGACCTCAGGCAGGTTCTCTTACATGCTACTTTTGCATTAGTATAGAGAATGGAAACAAGGAATATTTCAAAGAGACAACAATCCGATCAAAGAATAGAAATCATCCAAAGGCCACCAAAGGTCTTCAACGCTGCCAAACAAAAAAAAAAATAAAATAAAAAAATCCGCACACATACTGTAGGTCAGGGATTCATCTGGCCCCTAGCCCGTAATGTTTATTAGTTGAGCAAAGTGGACGCAAAACTAAACTCATAAACATACCAATGAACCAGAATAAATAAAACCCATCAAGACTAACAAAAGGTTCCGAACAGGCGCGAGAAATGCAGCGCGATTAACCATTTATATCTAGACTATATCAAATGTCACGATACGGAATATGACATAATCGGTAAAATGTTTATACCAGACGACTATTCTAAAGTTTCAGATTTATCACCGTTAAAACATCTTTGACACGTAAACCCCTCATATCGAATTAGATTGTAAGTGATAAGCTGCTATTGGTGATGTTTACATCGAGGAAAAGAGGATATCATTGTTTGTGGTTTCGACAAGTAGAAAATATTTATGGTCATCTGTGACACAAATGTTAGTTTAACATTCAACCAAGTCATGATGGCATCTCAAATGATTCAAACGATAAGGCATGGAACAGAAACAAATGTTTCAAATAGTGTTTGTATCGTAAAAGCTCCTTTTATTTATGTTGTTTGCCATAATGAATCGGATACGTTTTAAATGAATAGTTCCTTTGATGGACGTATTAACGAATAATATTTTCTATCCTGTCCATTTCAAGTATGTATATCTACCTCAAAATATGCCGTGTCCATTTTAACGGGTTATAGACATTTTCTTGTGTAAAATACATGTATCAAGGCATACAGTTTCAAAACGTGTTCTGTCTGGTTTAGTTTGTGCCATTACTCGCAGTGTCTTTTTCTTCTTATATCTAAAATTTATACACAATGTTTCATACTTCTGTCAAATTTAAGTTACTTTTGAAAATCAGAAATGTATATACATTGATAGCAAATCCCCCGTGAATCCCATGATATATGGTTAGATACGATTTTATCATTACATCTGATTTATTTTACCTCTGTGAAGGCCACACATTATGCAATCCAAAAAATGAACACGTTATTACTGGTGCTATTTTAACTTCCATGACAACTAACGCCATTTCTTATATCTTCAATTGGGATTTTTTGGTAAAAATATACTGAAGTTGTGAATGATGTGCGAAACATTGTTGACAATGTAACTTTTCAGTGGGGTTCTTTTGACTTTCGTGAAGGGTCGAAAGATACCAGGGGACAGTCAAACTCAGAAATCGAAAATAAACTGACAATGTCATGGCTAAATAGAATAAAAGACAGATAAAGAATAGGACACAAAATACAACATAGAAATAGCAACTTAGAAACTTAGCAACACGAACATCACCAAAAACTGGGAGTGATCTCAGGTGCTTCGCAAGCAGATCCTGCTCCACATCGTCGCGTTGCTCATGTTAGTACAAACTCAATAATAAGTCCAATTCGGTGGGTCACATTCGTGAAAAGGGAATGTGTTTGTAGTTACGACATAAGGAGCATATCCGCTGTCATCCGTGAAAAACCTAAGGGATATTCCATTACGGTCAATGAACTCGTGATGGTGTCAGTAAAAATTACGAAGGAATGATTTAAACTTCAACATTTAGAACTCTTGCTTTAATAGCTTCCTTGTGAGCAGCAACCCTCTATCAAGGTAATCATGACAAGGAATACAATCCCGGGAATATCGTATCAATTGGGGGATATATACTCCGTATGCAGGCGCTGCTGGAATGATGCTATATAGAAATGGAAAGTTCAAAACTGGGAAGCTGAAATCATCCCTTTTGCCGTAAAGTTTTGTTTCAACCGACCATCATTGTCAATTTCAAGTTGCAAGACAAGATATGAGACAGACATAACTGTATCTGTTGTATTCTTTATCTCTAGTTCGATGGGATAGATGTGTTCACAATAGTCAACAAATTTTGAATTATTAAGTAGAGAACATCATCTGTATAGCGAAAAGTAATGTGAAAGGATAATGCTAACTTCTTTCTTTCTTGTATGAAATCAGCCTTATAAGAATAAAGGAAAAAAGTCGACAAGAAGAGGGACACAGTTGGGTCCCATGGGAATGTCGAATGTTTGTTTAAAAACACGTCCTCCAAACGTAACAAATATGTTATCAATCAACAAATGAAGCGTCTTGATAATGTCAGTTTCAGAGAATTATTTGCCTGAATCAGAGAGATATTTTTCACGGATTTGGCTATACTTTTTGAACCTTTTGGATTATAGCTCTTCATCTTTTATATAAGCTTTGGATTTTAAATATTATGGCCACGAGCATCACTGAAGAGACATGTATTGTCGAAATGCGCATCTGGTGCAGGAAAATTGGTACCGTTAATTTTATTACAAAGTAGGATTTATCCTTCCCTAAGACAAGATACTTGTTTCTACGTTGGCTATTATGTTTTATGAAACAAAGCAATACCAACTCTTGGAGTTTTTCTTGTAGTTTGGAATGGGGAGTACTTGTATATGAAGTGTTGAAAAGTCATATGTTTTAAAACTATTGCAAGATGCAAGAGTCTTAGCTTTTATGTACTATATAAGATCTTCGGAATTTTTAGTATCCACATCTGATTCACGCCACCTCTATAATAGGCAGTTTAGCAATAACTTTGAAGTCCAGCTTTGATTGCTGATAAAATTGATGTTAATAATTTAGAAAGAGGTTTCGTGGAGCACTTGGAAGACCCAGATATATACCGTAGTTTGTAGGGACACTTATGTAGTTTATATATCCAATAAAGCAATGGAAGATCTAGTTCTTCAAGACCTGTTGGTGACCTTCTGCTGTTGTTTTTTCTATGGTCGGGTTGTTGTCTCTTTGGCACATTCCCCATTTCCATTCTCAATTTTATTGGTTGTAATTCCAAAGGAACAAAGAACAGACATATGATTATCCAGGATTTCCTCTGTAGTAAGTGCTGTGTATATTTTGACTTTCCAAGTGAATGGTCATTCGTCAATGCCTAATTCATTTATCAAACAGTTTATGTAATGTAACTTACACCCTAAAACGATTTAATTTAAGGCTTTATTTGCGGGAACAACAACATATTTGCCATGGAGGTAGGACAATTGTTTTGCAACATTATGGTCTTTAAAGATTGACGTATCATTTAGGCTCAAGATATTTCGGACCTTGGATATCACATTTCGCACAGAAGTTTTATTGACAAAGTTGAGGTCACCGGCAATAACGTAGCCAGCTGGATTATATATAAATGGGAACTAGCACAGGTGCAATCAGAAGGATAGACTTGAAGTCATCAATATAGAAATCCTGCAAAACGTATTTGTAATCTAAAATTTTAGTTGCAATTGGTTTGGTATAGGTGTAAGAAATGATTGATACACACTGATCTTTAAAATAGGGAGGTATTTTCGATTGAACCAATTTATAATGAAGGATATTGACCAAGTTGACAACATGGAGACCTTTTTTGGCATAGGAAAATTTAAGAATGGATATTTTCTCTTTTTCGTCTTTTCCAATGCGAATTGCTTTGATAAGTCTGTGACTTGCAATATCCGAAATGATAGCTGTACGTTTGTATTGGTTTGAAAGAGGGTTTGTAAGTTGGACCAATTATTTTTAAATATTGACGTTGTCGGTTCAGATTTATCGCAGACAATGTACTAAGAGGATACGTGAAGTTCTTTGTTTTATATACTTAATAATAATTAGTATGTGTGCGCCCCTAACGTCAGATATTTCAGTTAGCAAAAACGGAGAAAAGGGGGGGAGGGGGGTATTTTGTATATTTTTTTCTGACCTAGGTTTTTTATATCGCGTACTTTTTTTCTTGATGAGGTTTCGAAAAGTGGATTCGCTTGAGATGTGTCAGCATCTTTAAATAAGATGTAAAACAATAAAATAAAGCGTTAAAGATTTTCTGCCAAAACACGTTATATATAAATTATGTTTTTTAGTTCAGTGGAATTTATGGCAAGTCTTCCAGCAGGGATGCAAGTGGAATTGTTGAAAGACGATTTACTCAGAAATAATGTTTCAAGAATCTATATAAGCTGGAATCCACCCCGTGAGCAGTCAGCTGATAATATAATGTGTGTATGGGGAAAACGTGATAATGGGTAAGGTTTCTGTATCTTATCATAGAATAGTTTTCGGAACATTAAATTTCACTTTACCTTCGCAAAAATGTCCTTTGAGCACAGAAGCTTCTTGTTGTGACTTTACACTGCACCTGGCTGACCGCTTTTATGAGCTTTTGATAGCGATTGTAGTTCATCGTCTCTTAACTTCTTCAGAGATCTTCTCCATTGAAACTTTTCAACCAGTTAAAATGAAATTGCTCCTCTGGGTGTCTAGTTTATATCTTTTATTTTATTTAGTTAATTAGCCAACATGATAATCATGTCACAACATAAAATATGACGGTAAAATGCCAGTAATTGTCTAACATCTTGAAAACCACAATCGATACAGAAAATCTGAAGTGGGAATTAGTTGCGAATGTCAGCCATGGCATATAATCTACTGTTTCTACCCTTTATATGTATACAATTAACACATGATACTACATTGAGATACTGCATTTAAAGACGAAGTTAGAGTTTTTCATATTATCTAAAATCCAAAATGCATGAAACTTTCAATTGAAACCTTGAAGGACAAATTGCCTGAAATAAATATATTCTTTCCACACCATAAGTATGTTTGCCTACAAATGATATACAGAAACTACCAGCAACAAATCTGAGAGAAATTGATCACGAAACACACTAAAATATTTAAATCATAACTTAATGCTTTTCAACTTCGTTCCTTTTTGGCCTTCTTAATATTTTTAATCAAGGGTCACTGATGAGTCTTTTACAAGGAACGCAAGTCTGACGTTCAAAAGTTTAAGCCTGACATCAGTGACTAGTCGACAATATTCCCCCCTCCCCACTTTTTAAGCTGTTAAAACGATATGAGTAATTGACAGATAAGCATCCAGACTCCTTGATTTAATCCATACCACCTTCTTTTTGTGGTATATATTAAAAGGGTAGTCCGTCTGTGATTCCACCCGTCACACTTTGTTTTATCCGCTACTAATCCTTTACAGAATTTAGTGAAACTTTCACAAAATATTTCTTAAACGATGATCTTTCAATCTTCAATTTTGTGTCTTCATCATAATTTTTTTTTGGATCACTTAACCATGACATGGGCGTTATTCTATCTGCACATTACAGATTACAGTTGTATCCGGGTCTCCTACTTAACTCGTAAAAAGAATTTAATGAATTGTGCTAATTTTTTTACAAGAGATTACCTATGTGAACCTCTTGTTTTTTTTTCAGAAATATTTTTTTGGTTTCCTTGAGAAATTATTACACATTCTCATTGCTTTATCTGGGGGAGCGGACATTTTAAAAAATCTACCCACAATTCCTACTTGTTAGAATTCGATTAAACTTGTCAAGGAAATATCCATTAAAAAACTAAATAAAAACTAGATAAAATCGTGATATCCTAGCTAAAAAATGTAATTATAATTATTGAATGCTTCTTTTTGTAACTTCATAGGGTTGTAAAAGCGTTGACCGTGCGCCATTCAAATGTACCTCGGTCAACGTTTTTACACCCCAATAAAGTTACAAAAAGAAGCATTCAATTTTTAATTAAAAAAAGAAATTGAATAAAACACCTTATAAAGATTATTTTTCATAAATTTAATTATGCGAGTATCAGTTAGTTGATATTTTTATCTTAACTTTGAAGTAGTAACTATGTCGACAGATCCAGACAACGATAATTCAAACATTAAAATTGTCTACAAGGATAATGAAATGTCATATTATCAATTTACAAAGTATCATGTGTGTTGTTTTATGCTGTTTATCGCTTTGTAATATATATTGTCATTGCTATAGCATGTATATTAATTGCAAATAAACTCAATTGCAAATAAACTCATTCAATCAATTCAAAACACATCAGTTCTCATTAAGGTGGATCGGGACTATTCGACTGCGGATTGTTTCACGCATGAATTACAATGCACACGAAAAGTATTTGTCCTTAATTCGATATTATTTTTTAAAATATTTTTGTTGATTAGAAATGTTAAATCATTGTAGTTGTGTCACTAAAAGAATATTTTCGATATTATGTGTATCTGTTAAAGGCTCAAAATGATATTTCACCCATTTTTACCATTTTCCCGCCAATATTTGGGTTTTAATGCAAAATATTTGTTGTTCCTTATCGGTGACCTATGTTTTTTATTTGCTTATTCTTTGAAGCTATATTTCAGCTTTTTATATCACAGTTTTGGACCAAGTGTCATAGAACGTTTTTTTGATATTCCGATAAAAATATGTCAACACCTCTATTTTCCCTATCATTTCATTGAAAAATGGTCCCTTTTACATACCTGTTTAAAAGTAAAATTTTGAGCTTAAATGGTCCGTGACCCCCTATTTGTTTGCGACCAATTTGATTCACTTTCTGTAAAGAGAAACATAACAAAAAATACGTCACTTCTGATAGAAACTTCGAATAGTCCCGAGCCACCTTAAGCTGCTGTTTGATACAGAAAACATTATTATGTTTTGTCAGTTAATTATATTTCCGCTCCAACCAATACAACCTTGATATTGCTATTCGCTGTGCCTATACATCATTAGTTATTCAGTGTGTCTATACTTTGATTTGTATGACTTAACTTAAATATCTAATCCTATATATATCATTAACTGTTTGTCAAATGGAATTATATATTATAACGATTTAAACTAAATTGTTAACAAGAATTAAAAAAGGATTTTTCTGTCTTAAATTCGATTTCGCAGTACAGCCGATATAACTGTACATGTGAAGGACAGACCAATGTTAAGTGGCTTGCTTGAAATAATTGCGATCGATATATCAATCTCCGTACAGCGCTCGTTTCCTTTCCGTATACTTAGTACACTACAATACAATAACAATCTCCGGCGCAGAGCTCACATCCGTTCCGTACTCACTTCGTATCACTACACTAAATATGTCATTGTATTGTAGGGTACTAAGTATACGGAAAAGAAACGAGCGCTGTACGGAGATTGTCATATTTGTGTAGTGATACGAAGTAAGTACGGAACGGATGTGAGCTCTGCGCCGGAGATTGTCGATCTATCTGTTGTCCTATTTTGATTTGTATATATGTTTGAAATTCTTTGTCAGTTTTGTTGTATATCCTTGATTTATGTTTACTCATTTTTGGCTGCTGGATGCGAAGTATTGTAACATTTATTTATTATGTCTGTTTGCTCAACCAATTTTGTAAATATATTAAGTGAACTATAAACAATTGTCATACAGGTGGGAGGTTCAGCAGCAACCAATTTAACCAGGTTTCCACTATTTTCATCGAAAAATGCATGAACCATGTCGGGAATATGGCAGTTGTATTTAACTCGTTCCGTTATCTGAAAACTTTTGATTTTGTCATTTTTTATTCTTAGACTTTTGGAATTTACAATGTACATTTAAGTTCAGTATTTTTTTTATACGTTTTAGTATGTTTTGACTAAGTACTGTGTTGGAAGTATATTGTTGTCATTTGTTCTTCCATTGTTCAACCTGAAGGAACAACGCCTTATATCTCTCTATTACCAAACCATCCACCAAGTAATCTATCCCAACCGGCAATGTTGACAAAGTCTATCACAAACATTTTTGACACAACACTCAATGTAATCAGAACTAGTTTGTCAAGTGCACGATATTACTAAAGGCGTTTCTGTAGATATATCTGTGTTGTATTTTCGCTCTTTTTCAGTTGCTATTCTGTTTTGGTCAGCAACGGTATCGTCTATTAAATGGTAGTGTATTTTGTCGTTTCAAACGTTCATATTCTTTAATGAATTTTAGATAATTTACATAAACCGATGGTTTATATTTAGGTAGTATTTTATAGTTAGACATGATACCTTTACCAACCAACTTTTGTGTAATATCATGAGAGTTAAGCAAGATACCTTTACTGATCTGCTTTTATGTGATGTCTTAGGGTTAAAAAAGAGACGTGGTCACCAATTTGTTATTGCGTGTGATATCTAAGGATTGGGCAAACGAGGCTACTACTATGTAATCTGATATTTTGTGATGACTGAGGGTTTGGCAAGGAAAGTTTATGACCCGTTATTGTGTGAAGAAGTAATTACTCGTAGAGCCCATAAAATTTATAAAGATGTTTCTATTAGGACAGAGGCTTTTACTTATCTGTTTTTGTATAATGCCCTAGGGTAAGGCAAGCGCCTTTTACTAATCTGTTATTGTGTGATGCTTAGGGTTATTATTGAAGGTTGTTATTCTGTGGTTTACATGTTGTTAAAAGTAAAACCCCAAAAATACTGAACTCAGAGGAAAATCAAATCGAAAAGTCCATAATCACATGGCAAAATCAAATGACAAAACACATAAAAAACGAATGGACAACAACTGTCATATTTCTGACTTGGTACAGGCAGTTTCAAATGTAGAAAATGGTGGATTAAACCTGGTTTTATAGCGCTAAACCTCTCACTTTGTACGACAGTCTCATCCAATTCCGTTATATTTACAATATAAAAGAGGGACGAAAGATACTAGAGGGACAGTCAAACTCATAGATTTAAAATAAATTCATGCAACTTTGCTACTGGGAGGATGATGTCCTCGGGGACAAAATGTCGACCAGCAGAGACATCGACCCAGTGGTTATAAAAGAGAGACGAAAGATACCAGAGGGAGAGTCAAACTCCTAGATTGAAAATAAATTCATGCAATTTTGGTACTGGGTGGATTATGTCCTCGGGAACAAAATGTCCACCAGCAGAGATATCGACCCAGTTGTTATAAAAGAGGGACGAAATATATCAGAAAGACAGACAAACTCGTAGATTGAAACTAAATTCTTGAAATATTGCGACTGGGCGGAATTTGTTCTCTGGGACAAAATGTTCACTAGCAGAGACATCGACCCAGTTCTTATAAAAAGGGACGAAAGATACCAGGGGGACAGTCAAACGCATAGAATGAAGATAAATTCATACAATTTTGCAACTGGGCGGATGATGTCTTTGGGGACATCGACCCAGTGGATATAAAAGAAGGACAGTCAAGACTTATGTACTATCACATTAATTATTTATGCATTATTCTGTCCAGCGAGTTGTTTTTACTGTATTGCAGTTACGTATTATTGTAATTTTAGCGGTATTTTTACTTTTTCCTTATAAGCGAGAGGTTTAGCTAGCCACAAAACCAGGTTCAACAAATATTTTTTTTTCTTAAAATCTCGTGTACTAAGTCATATAAGGGATATGGCAGTTGTTAAATTTTTTTTCGTTTCTATGTATGTTGGCGTTTGTTTTGATGCAATTAAATGTTTCTGTTGTTTTGTTGTTCTGTTGTTTTCCTCTTATAGTTGATGTGTTTCCATCGGTTTTTGGTTTGTGACCCTGATTTGTTTCCGCGTAAGCGTTATACTGGCTCTTTTCAAATTAGAATACGTATAATGAAAAGAACGTGAACAAAGTCCTCGTCATATTCATTATAGCACATACTTGCTCTGTTCTCTTTTCGAACAAATAATTTCAAAAAGACCTTTTCTCGCCTTATATTTACTAAATGTGTGTTGCTTATCATGACGATACTTTTGCTCCAATGAATACACATCATATTTATATGGATATGTCATTTCTTACTTTTAGAATAACATCTGACACACGATGTGTAGTCGGATTGATAAATGGTAAGTTCATTTTATCATATTAAAACGGAAGGTTTACAAATAATGAATAAAACATAATGTGGTATTGCAGAGTTGCTATTGAGGGTAAAATACTTGAAAATCGGCATTTTCCAGTCTTGATATGTTTATTTTGCCTTTTTGGACGAATTGAGTTTAATAGGAATTCCACGTAACATATTTAGAGTTTCAATATGCAATAAATGGGATGTGTCCGAAATATATTTTTTCAATAATAAAGTGAAAGTTCTTAAACGACATTATACATTTGAAAATATATGCACATTCATACCACATCTCAATATTTTTATATGATAAAATATAAAAAGGATTCCAAGTTAGCAAACAAAACAATTTCGAAGAAAGACAAAGACTATTACCAAACTTTCAAAGAACTCCATTCAGCTTTACACAAAATGCTCTCAGTTCTTATGTTTTCAATATTTGTTGAAATATTCACTAAAGACCTTCAAACGACATACACAGTTATATTCGTCTCATTATTTCTTCTTTAACGCGTTAACTAGTCTTCGTGATATTAAGGCGGATTGTAGCTTATACGTTTTTCAGCGATAGCTAGGTCTAGCTGTTTTGCTAGTTTGAATTGTGTATCACCTTATTTGTTTATAAGTTCATCATCTCTGTAGGACATACTCATCATGTCATATAATGGTAATCACCTACATAGTACATGTAGTCCTCATATCATATACGTCAAGGTATGAGATATATACTAACAAAATATAGAAATTAGGATGTTCCTGTTTTATTTCAAGATTTCAATGACTGTGACATAAAGCATATTGTATGTAAAAACAATGGAACATGCGTTAATCTATGGCACAGGACAACATGTAAATGTCAACATGGCTTTAAACCAAAAGACTGTACTGATAGTAAGTAGCATTTTCTTATCTCTGTAAAACCAGCGGAAAATACCAGTGTCAATCAAAAATAATGTCAAAATGGGTTTGAACCAAAAGACTTTACGGATAGTATAGATTCCCTTTTCTTGTCACTATAACAGAACCGGAATATATTAGTGTCGATCAATAACAATGTCAGCATGGCTTTAAACCAAAAGACTTTACGGATAGTAGATATCCTTTTCACTGTAAAAGAGATAGAATGAACCATTGTCGTTCAAAAACAATTAATAAAAGAAAACAAACAAATTAATGACCAAAGGAAAAATTACGAAAAGGCAAAACAGTCAACAACAAAAAAAGGAAAAAAAAATACTTCAACACAGGAAACTACAAAGAAAAGAAAGAGTACCAATATAAACCAAGGGTTATTTTTCATTTCTGTCACATATATTCTTTTTGTTCGTTGTTTATGGTTAGCAAATGTGTTTCACTTTCCTTGTCTGGTAAATAGGATTTTAGAACTTTGATATTACAAAAAATTTTAATTTTCAAATTAAGAGAACTGCATATGAGTAGATTTGATTTTAATTCGAATGAAATTTATTATGCAGGAGTGACATGTGCTGATTTTCCATGCAAGAACAATGGTACATGTGTAGATACTGGAAAGGCATTTATATGTGCTTGCATGTCAGGTGAACAAATTTCGAAAGCTAAGAATATATTCATTTTATTCCTTTAAATATTTACTCTCCTATTAATACATATAACAGAAGATAAGGTTTACGCAAAGACACTTTTTTTTGACGTCTGACTTGTAACGTTAATGGTATAAATATTTTTATACTGCACTTTTTCTATTTGAGCAGTCAAAATGCGTTGACTGTATATTTCTATGTCATATACAGTCACTGACCAGATATAACTTTTTCTCATGAATATTTAAATAGAAGTTGCCAGATCTATATTTTATTATTCATAGGACCTCTTCACTCTTCAACCTGTTCTTGTTTCCAATGTTTACAACGAAGCGTGGAACTTATTTCTTTTACAATTTTTAGATAAACATATTTTACATGTTAATATTTTTTGTTTGAAACCTATAAATCATCATGTTGTATGCTTAGTAATGATATTTTAGTCCATACTCAAACGACAGATCTGAGCGTTTCCTTGTTTCTAAGCCTCATCATTATATCGTTGATATGTCAAGTCAATGCACTATTAATGTATATATAATCTTATTCGTAAATTAAAATCTGTCGATACTACTATTTTGGCATTGCACAAGGTCATGTTTTCTGTAAATGTAGTCTGTACAATTACTCAAATGGATGGTGGATGTGTAGGTATTGCTATTTTTGTCTTACATGTATGATTATGTTATTGGCTTTTGTATGTTGTTGTAAGGGATGTATAACTTCCATGCCAAGTCCGTTCTGTGTTTTTTATTAATATTTTTGTACTTTGTATCGATCTGATGATTTAAGTCCATTCCAACTGATTTTTATAGTTTGTATTACACTGATCTGTTACAGCACTGTTCCAAGTTTGATGGGAGAGTGTTTTGTGCCAGCAAACATGTTGAACACATCCAAATTCTCTATGCGCCTGTCCAAAGTCCCAAATCCGAGTAGTTCAGAGGTTGTCGTTGGTTCATGTCTGTCATATTTGTTTTTCGTAAATGTTTTATTATAGAATAGGCCATTAGTTTTCTCAATTGAATTGTTTAATATTTTTCATGCAGAGAATTTAATAGCCTACTATCCACTTTTTACTAGTATATCCACTTCATTTGAACTATGATGGATACATGTCTCATTAGTAGTCTTACCAAATCTCCTTTTTTTCATATTACTGTGTTTTACCTGCGGAAACAAACCCATGAAGTCAAAACAGTTCCAGTCTGTTTATTTACCTTTATGACATTATACTAATAAAAAGCAAGCGAGACAATTTCCCGTCAACTATTCGTGGTTAAACTAGACTTCCCAAGTATCCGTCATCTAAGTAAAAGGGTACTAATGTAGAAGTCAAACGTACTTTTCCACTTATATACACAGTGAATAGAATTTCTCTTTTTCTTGATATTTTAGTGTTAAATAGATGATTTTGTTTAGTAGCTATTGGCTTTGAACTAGCTTTTAGTTCTGTGAGTGCTATCAGATCTGTATTTTGTGTTTTTGTTAAGAGAGATTGGTAAATTCACTACCACATCCGGTCTACATAATGATCATGATAATTGTTTCTATAATGAGTGGTTGATATCAAACACATCGATGAAACCTTCTGGCTACCAATTATACACAACCAAAGAAGTAAAAGGACAAACTGTAACAGCAAACTTGTTCAGTTAGACATGATCCAAATAAAAGGCAAAGAAATCTGAAACCGAAAGTCTACTTCTTATAAAATGAATGACCATTTGTACTTATTTTTTTTAATTTTGTCAACAACTATAGAAGATAGAGGGAAAATAAAAGAAAAAAACAAATCTAAGAAAACATATATTTCAGTCATTAATTGTATTCTAGACTTTACTGTTGAGGTGTGGCCATTGTTAAAAATGCACCTAGATTCTTGCGATCGATCAGAATTACCTAGTTGTTATTTTCTTTTTCGTTTCTTTTGAAAAGTTTATTACACTTCGAATCGAATTTTTATTTGGAGCTTCATCTGTTTCTAAACAGTATACTTACAAATGCATATCTGTATCTAGAGAATGTAAATAATATATATTTTGTAAAATACGTTTTTTCTAATAATAATCATCCAACGGAAATTCCATATTAGTGAACATTTTGTTATTGCGTACGCATTTGTTTTTAATATTTTTTATCAAGAGTTCAATGTACTAATTCCTTGTTTCTGTCAGTGCATAGTTAAAGAGAATTTGAGCTTATTGATAAAAGGGCGCAATTAAGAAAATAATTGTACTTATAAAAATACGTCACAACAAGTGTTCAAATGAAGGACATTATGGATAGGCGTTAGTTTATAAAAGACATTTACATCTGGTCAGGGACCTTATGTAGTATCTTATTTGATGCTTAGCAAACAACAACTCATTAATGTACTAGCTTATCAATTAGTTTTGATTACTTATCGTTGTGTGTTATGTCTTTTTTGTAGTTGGTTTTATTGAATTGAGTGCATATAATACGCTCATCAAAATCATTAGTAATTGCAATAAAAGCATCTTTATTTTATTCTTTTTTTATATTTTTTTTGTCAACCATCCTACATGTTTAAGAAAACAAAAACAGGTATCAGTACACAAAAGAAATTATCATGCCATTATTTTGTAAAGATATTTTCGACCACTGGGTCGATGCCACTGCTGGTGGACGTTTTGTCCCCGAGGGAATCACCAGCCCAGTAGACAGCACTTGGGTGTTGACATGAATATTAATTATATGGTCATATTTTTTTTTTTATAAATTCCTGTTACAAAACTTTGAATTTTTCTTTCTTATCCCAGGAATGAATTAACTTAGCCGTTTTTGGCACAACTTTTTGAATTTTGAGTCCTCAGTGCTCTTCAACTTTGTACTTGTTTGGCTTTATAACTACTTTTATCTGAGCCTCACTGATGAGTCTTTAGCAGACGAAACGCGCGTTTGGCGTATTCAATTATAATCCTGGTACCTTTGCTAACTATTCGATCTATTGACCATTCTTAATACCAATAAAAACAAAAGAAAAAAACTTTGATGAATAAGTTTTATATAAAGTATTTCTTATATTTTTTTAGTGTAATAGCTTAGAATAACAAATCTTTTGACCATTCTAAATACCAATAAAAACAAAAGAAGCTTTGAAGGATTAGTTTTATAGAAAGTATTTTTTATATTTTTTAGTGTAATAGCTTTGAATTACAAATCTTCCGGAAATAATCGTTCAGTTAAAAGGAACGCAGTAAAAAGTAAAATCACAAAAATACTGAACTTAGAGGAAGATCAATTGGGAAAGTCCATAATCACATGGCAAAATCAAATAACAAAACGCATCAAAAACGAATGGACAAGAACTGTCATATTCCTGACTTGGTACAGGCATTTTCAAATGTAGAAAATGGTGGATTAAACCTGGTTCTATAGCGCTAACCCTCTCACTTTAATGACAGTCTCATCAATTTCAGATATTATTAGCAGCTAAGGTTTGCCTGTAACAACAATTTCATGATGTTTTTAATCCTACTTAGGCTATACTGGTGTTGACTGTGAGACAGAAATAGACGAATGCTCTTCCAACCCATGTAAACACGGTGGAAAATGTGTTAATGATATCAACAAATTCTCTTGTTCCTGTGTCCAAAATTATACCGAAAAAAAATGCAATTTGGGTAAGCATTAAAATGTATATGGGACTAGGCAATAACTTGTTTTCTATTGTTAAAACTCAATATCTAGGCAATTATTGAAAACAATAATGGAAAGTCATTAATTCGTAACATTTCAAACACTTCCAGATTACATCGTTATAGACAAATTGTAAGACAAACAATTAATAATCATAATGAAAAACACAGATAGTAAGTTTGAATGTTGACAATTTTTTGTAAGGGACAGTTCAACAATATATCAGCCGGCCATCGGAATTAGCATTCATCGTGCTCAATAATGTCCAATATAAAAACAAAGAAGAGCAAATTAAATTGAGAGTCTACCAAAATTTATGAAATGAAGATATCTTCTAAACTTGAATCTCCACAGAGATTTTGTTATTTAAACACACACGACTTGTGTACATTGTCCAATGTCAAGGCACTTATAACTATTGTATGTATGTCGAAAATATTTAATACTGTTATTGAAAAGGATAAGAAATCTAAATCAAATAACCGACTGTACTTTAGGAGAAAAAAAGCATTTTAGGAGAAAGATGAAAATAAGTAAAATATATATGTTTATTTTCCATTTCAGACCCAGAGCAACACCATAAGGTATGTGCATAATATTGTCGTCATTGGATGTAATGTTTGTGATCTTTTAAAAGGTTTATTTAATTACAATGTTGCTCTCACCTATATTTCAAAAAGCTATGTCACTGTTTGTTGAGGTAGAACAATGAATACACGCTATTCCGTTTGCTGGTAACTTCATTTCCAAAGCAATGTTTCTCTTTACAGATCTCAACATAAACACAGACTGATATATTACAATCAAGATGCGCACTATAACAATGTCATGGCAAAACAAAACCCAAAAAACTCCGACGAATCGATAAATAAGTACGCAAACAACTATATAGAAAATAAAAGACAGAACAACATTATAACCACCCAACAATGATTCGAATCTTTTTTGCACCGTAAGGTACAAATTCTGTGGTCTGAAGTCTCGTTCTGAGAAAATAACCCTGTAGAAGCTCTGAAGTCAACGGACAAGCTAAAAGATTTCATTCAATATTTAGAAATCGATTTGTATTAAAATCAAAAACTTGATTAATTAGCTTTTTTTTCAGAATTCAGAAACCTGGCCATTGGTGATTGCCTCCGTTTGCGGAGCGACAGCTCTAGTCGGAGCAACAGCTTGTTGTTGGTGGTGTTTGTGTGGAGCAGCAGTTAATCGACGAAAGCGTAAACGGATACATCCTAAACCCCGTTCCGTGGAAAAAAAATGAAGTTGCACATAATAATGTTTCATCAATAAGAAAATCAATCGATATTTTGCAGGGAGCCAAGTGACGATTTTCCATGACCCGTACTAGTAAATCTGCAGCCATGGGAAACTCATATTTCATTGGCATACATACCTTTTCTTCTGATAAATATTGTCCAAAACTTTATTATATACTGAAAGGATTTATTTATCTGTGTAATTAATAAATCATATTCTCTGTGTTTTGTTTAAACTAGTTTTACTACCGGGTACGTCAGTATGTTGACCGAGCGTTTTCGTTGAAGGTTAATCCGAGTTTCGTGATTTTTTAAAACTCGTAATGATAATTTTCGAATTTCATTCAAATGTTTGTGTGAAGCAGCATTTCTAAATTATATGGCTTGTTTTATTTTTTATTCGAGAGTCTTTATTTTTTTTTAAGACAGAAATCGCGTCTGGCGTACAAAATGTTCATCCTGGTATCTATGATGATTTATTTAGATACATAGATTAAAGACAAAATCAATAAGTTTGTTATTATTCCTAACAGTATTATGTTTAAGGGGGTACAGAACACCTAAGAAAAGATAACTCTTACTTATAGTCTGATTCATTGCTACGTTTTAAAATTATGTGCAATATGCAAGCTTTTAAAAGATCATGATCAGAATATTTACATTATTGCTAAGACCAGCTGTACACCCTTCAATGTTATTCATTTAATCTTTTAATTCATTTAAAGTTACTCATTTTCCATAATTGAATCTTCAATGAGACATAATAGGGAAATTTCAAAGAGAAATAAATTTACCAAAAGAAAACCAGGACGTTAGAAAAGGAGGGAAACAGAAAGAGAAAGGACCATAACTGTTTTCGTTTTTTACTTGGCAATGCCTAGGTCTTAAATAAAATTAAATAAAGTACAAAAATTCAAAAGTCTAAGGATGCTACCATTTGATTTTAGGGGGGGGGGGGGGGTAGGATTTAAAATTTTGTCCTGCATTTTTTCTTTATAGTTGTAATATCATCATTATTGTCCTGCATTTTTTATTTTTCATTCTTTACGGACCTGCAATTTTCATTAGTTTACTGAAATTGTTTTCGTAAATTGTCATCCTGCTTGTTATGCCAAATTACTGATCCTGCCTTTGTTTGTTCAAAAGCCTTTCTTGCCTTTTTTCAAATATCATCCAAGCCCCCCTCCTCAGGCTCAAATGAGGGTGGATAGAACCTTTATCAGGACTCCGGGATCGAGTGTTTTTACGGTAGGGATTTAGGGATTGACACTTTCGAGATCCGAAAATTCTTTTTTCGAATCTCGGGATGTCGGGATTTAAATTTCTTTAAATTCGGGACCTCGGGATTTCATGTTTTTAAGCCGGTTTTTCGGGATCAGGACCCCTCCTACCCCCTCTCAAATTTTAACCAAAAAAATAAGAATCCCTGGACAATTACACAATGCTTATGTTCGTAGATCTTCTTATCAAATTAATTAAATCAAAACTGAATTGACTCCACATTACTTTTTTTTAAACGAAACATGTAGTTTTTAAAGAAATTCGCCATGGCTTTAGAAATACATGTAAGTTAGTAATGTAAAAAAGATTACGAATAATTCATAATTTTATAATTGCTGTCATATTTTTTTAAAGTGCAATTTAATATTTTATCATGTTTATTGCATGATTTATATTTCATGTAAAAAGTTAGACGATACCCATAGGGATAATCAACCACCAGTGCATCATTTACATGTCACGGAACAAGGCAAAAATAAGAAACAAACGTCCGATTTAGTCCAAAAAACACTACACATATTTTTGCTTTCTTAATTCATCTGAATAAAAAAAAAATATATCTTTCTAGTATGTTTTTCCAACCTATCCTGACAGGTGTAGAAGATTAACGGGTGTCTTCTATTCCGTCCGCAATTTTAGGGAAAGTAAAGTCTATATTTAGAATCATAGTTGAAACTGAAACTACACATGTATGATATAAATAGAACATGCCATTTTCGCATTATCAAATTTAAATTTCGAAGGGATAGCAAAATTTGTAATTGTCTTTTGTTGTGCTTTTGTTATGTTAACTTGTGTATCTTTCCGAATTTATCAAGTGCAATTTTGAAATAAATATAAAAAAGGAAGTGTGGTGTCATTGCAAGTGACAAGTGAAAATGTTTCTTCTCAAGTCTCAATTCAAGATTACTACTGAATAGAGTAATCATGCTCTATAATAATAAGGGGCCCCAAAAATAATGTGAAACTTGTAACTTCCGTGCTTTTAACTAAACACCAGTTGTATCTAATTTTTATAACCTCTGCAGAAATGCTAAAAAAATTCTATGTTTAACGAACTTGATTTAACAGTATGAGGATTTTGCACAGTCAGCTCTATTTCATCTCTCATGAGCCGTGGTGCTTTGCACCAATGGTTTTGTCGTTAAGTTTTGAATTGTATATTTTTGAATCTGGCCAAAAGACCAATAAATTGAAAATCTTGGTCATGTAAAGCATCTGCCAACTTTAAAGCTGTTCCCTATGTATCATGTGTATTTTTGGCGTGTCATGCTTTTAATTTCAACAGCTCGTTTCTCAAATCAAAAATCAGTTACATCCTTTTTTTGCCCCTGCAACTGAAAGTCGGGCGGGTATTGTTTTACCCCTGTCCGTCTGTCCTTCCGTCCTTTCCATTATTGGTATATAGTTATTTGGCATAACTCCTCCTACCGTTTGATTCCTAGGAAGTTTTCACTTTGAAGTCTGTTGAGTAGTTAAGTACGTACACTGCGCCTCAATAGAAACGATTCCCTTTTCAAACAATTTTATTTGACTACATGTCCATTATGTATTCCGTGTGCTTTGAATGGGTTGACATGTCATAAATGTGTCTATATTGTTGTATGGTCGATTAAAGCTTGTGTAATATAATTTTAAAATAAATATGAATTCATAACTACATAAAAGTCATGGCCCGTACAAGTGTTTCTTACCAAAAACCACAATTATTAACCTTGAGGTCAAAGTTCAAGGTCACATGAAGGTCAAAATTTAAGAAGGCACACCACCTCAGGATGATACATCCACATGCCAAAGATGTACGGCCTAGGTCAAAAGGCAAGGAAGTTATGGCCTACATAGTTGTGTTTTCACGGGAAAAAAACCATAAAGTTGACCTTGAGGTCACCTTTGAAGGTCATACAAAGGTCATCATGATGCAAGACACTTAACCTTGTGATGATACATCCATATGCCAAATAGCTAAGGCCTAGTTAAAAAGACGGACAAAAATATGGCCATTATGTACTTTTTTTGAATAAATATTGCTCTTATTTAATGAACCAATTTGAGGGTGGGGCGTAATTTAAACTTAAATACCAAAAAGTCTAACGGTTAAATTTAAAAAAAAATTTTGCAAGAACAACCGACTAGTATAGCACTCCAAATGCTTAGTTTTATGAAAAAATTAAACGACACATTTTTTTTCAAAATAAAAATTCTTCTTCAAATACTAGAAGCACAGCATTCACTTTTCGGGGCTGATTCTGATACCCCCTATTAAAGTTCTGGCAAAATTTTAAATCCGGAATAAAAAACTTGCAAGAAAGGGGTATCAGTGAACTAATATTCACCTCAGCTATCATTATTAGCTATGCTATTGTCAATTTAGGATCAAATTATTTTTTTTTTAACAAATTCAACCCTATACCCATATTTCAGAAACTTCCAAATTTGGCCGATACTAGTATGTAAAAGATGCCATATTTGAGTTGCCAAATCTTTTAAACCTATGGTTCAAATCTTTTAAAATTTTTACAAGATGTTTAGGTTGGCCTAGTTTATCAATGAAAAAAAATTAAGAAAAATTAAACGACAGGATTTTTTTAGGGTATAGTGTTGGGTACCCCCTTAAATGGTTTAATTTCATTACTAGCAGGTCTTCAAAATTTAATGGAATTGCTTTTAAAGTCCTATGAAAGCTCATTTTCGTGGATTTTTTTCTATCGCGAATAGAACTGTTTCTTACATTGTCTTATGCAAATATCTTTGAATTTCACCTTTAAGTACTTTCTATGCCCACTGACTATCATATTGGTCAAATTTGCATCTAAACTATGCACGGTGAATATTTGTCCAGGAAGCATAAATTCCTAATTTCGAGACCGCCTTATTCATATGACCTCTATTTCGACCTCACTCGGAAGCCGACTGCGCATCGCGTTACGTTGATGCTGACATAATGGCGGATACACAGACTAAGTCAACACGAGGGAGAAAGCCAAGTTTAACTGATTCTGGACGAAAGACATGAAAGAGGAAGAAAAAGGAAGTGAATGCCCAAATTAATAGATCTCGTATCTATATTGGAGACCAGTACGACCGCTGGAATGATCTGAAAGTTGCATTGGGAGTGAAGACGCATACTGATTTGACCAAAATGTTACTGGACCGGTAAAGTTTAATTTACTTAAGATATATGCACGTAATGCAACTGGATTACAGAATTTTATCATGATTTGCGTTTGTTTTATTGTTTGTTGCCGTATAAATAGCGTATAAAATCCGTTTTCTCTTTGCAAAAAAATTACAATTGAATTTCATATTGACGCACGAGGTAAACTTTTCGGGGGCCCACCAAGGGGTAATTTTATTCTAATGCTTTTAAACGACTAGACTTGACATTTTCGTTACAAAAATACATGATATTATCAAATTCATTCAATTATGATTATGTCTACAAGTTATATTTGATGATGCATCTTTCACATTTCTTTCAAAATTGGACTGGGTCTACAAAACAAGAAAAAGGTTTCTTCAACTTTACCATGTTTACACACTAGCAACTGTTCACTATTTTTACTAAAGCTACATGTACATCTATATTATACCCCAACTTGAAGTGGACATGGTGGAAGCCGGTGTATGATGTATCCCAAAGAATAATAATGAATCCCCAGTATTATCTTTTTTATCACTTAGAAGTATAGACATGATATAGGTCAGTCGAAACCTGTGCTTATTCAAATTTATTAGTCAAGTAGTTTTTGTCGAGCCTGCGACTTTTGTCGCAGAAAGCTCGACATAGGGATAGTGATCCGGCGCCGGCGGGGGTGGCGGCGGTGTTAGCTAACTTCTTAAAAGCTTTATATTTTAAAAGGTGGAAGACCTGGATGCTTCATACATTGTATATGGATTCCTCATGTTATGACGTTTCCGTCAGTCACATGTCCAATGTCCTTGACTTCATTTTCATGGTTCAGTGACTACTTGAAAAAAAGTTTGATCTTTTGTAATGTTAAATTCGCTCTTATTATAAGTAATAGGATAACTATATTTGGTATGTGCATACCTTGCAAGGTCCTCATGCCCGTAAGACAGTTTTCCCTTGACCTCGACATCATTTCATGGATCAGTGAACAAGGTTTAGTTTTGGTGGTCAAGTCCATATCTCAGATACTATAAGCAATAGGTCTAGTATATTCGGTGTATGGAGCACTGTAAGGTGTACATGTCCAACTGGCAGATGTCATCTGGACCTGCGGTCATAAAACTTTCGAGCACGATTTTTGTACTCAGACTCAAGAATCAACCAATCAAAATACTGGATTTTGTGTTTCGAGCATGATTTTTTGCTCCCAGTACTGAGCAAAGTTTTATGCCTTCAAGGCCTGACCTTGACCTCATTTTCATGGTTCAGTGGTTATAGTTAAGTTTGTGTGTTTTGGTCTGTTTTTCTTATACTGTATGCAATAGGTCTACTATATTTGGTGTATGAAATGAATTTAAGGTGTACATGTCTAGCTGGCAAGTGGCATCTGACCTTGACCTCATTTTCATGGTTCAGTGGTCAAAGTTAAGTTTTTGAGTGTTGGTCTTTTTTTCTAAAACTATATGCAATAGGTCAACTACATTTGATGTATGGAAATATTTTATGATCTATATCAGTCGTGCAGGTTTTATGTTACCGTGACCTCATTTTCAAGGTTCATTGCTCAGTGTTAAACGTTAAATTTGTGTTTTGGTCTGTTTTTCTCAAACTATGAGCAATATGTCACCTATATATATTTGTTGTATGGAAGAATTGTTAGCTGTACATGCTTGTTTGGCATGGTTCATCTGACCTTGACCTCATTTTCATGGTTCATTGGTCAATGTTTAGTTTTCTTGATTAATTTCAAGTTTATGTGACAGTTGTAATAAAGCTTTATATTTAGGACTTTCAACATAATATCAATGATTAGTAAAGAAGGCGAGAAATTTCAGCGTGTGCATTCTTGTCTTTGAAAGCTTTAGATGGCTATGATTATTTTCAGGGAAAACTAAATGTAGATTACAGTGAACCTGTTGACTTTATTGAAATAAAGATAGGAAATTCTTCAGATATACTTCAGCTAGAATTCCAGTTAACATACACTGATTTACTTCACACAATGCCAACAAAGACTAGATTAACAGTTATTGTTAATGGTGAGAACATTGATCTTATAAACAAAATGTCAACACAGACTAGATTAACAGTTATTGTTAATGGCGAGTATATTGATCTTATAAGCACCATGTCAACACAGACTAGATTAAATGTAATTGTCATTGGTGAGTACATTGATCTTATAAACTCTTTGCCAAAACAGACTACAATACAATTATTGCTTGACGAATTTCTGGTGTCAGTACTTGTAGTTTTGGTTTCTTCTTTCTTATCTGTTTGGATGGTCCTGAGGTAGATGCCACCTTGGATGGTAGCTGATTTAAGTCTATTCTTTTAACAACAAAATTATTTTCATTAACCTGTGTATAATATGACGTAATTGTTTTCAAAGTTGATGTTTTTTCTGAGATTGTTTAACATTTCACAGCGGTATAATACTTTTACTTTAATTTATCATCCCTTTTTTTAATTGACTTTGTATTTACACTATCATAGATAAAATGTATTTGTTTTTTGTGTGCTAATTTGTGTTACTACGTTTTTTGATTGAGTTAAGTCATTCCAATTGATATTCTATAGTGCGTCTTTCTATGTTGTGATGTTACCCATTTGTTTCAGATAATGGACAAGGTTTGGTACCATTAACTCGTTTTAATCCCGCTGCACATTGTTTGCACCTGTCTGAAATCAGGAATCTGATGTTCAATAGGTGTCGTTTGTTTATGTGGTTCATAAGTGTTTCTCGTTTCTCGTTTTTATATAGATTAGACTGTTAGTTTTCCCATTTGAATAGTTTTACACTATTAATTTTTAGTGTCCTTTTATAACTTGCTGTTCGGTGTGAGCAAAGGCTCCGTGTTGAAGACTGTACCTTGACATATAATGGTTGACTTTTATAAATTCTCACAGTGACTTGGATGAAGAGTTGTCTTATTGGCATTCATACCACATCTACCTATATCTATTAACTCATCAGATGCATACAAATACAAGTACTACACATAGTGTACAAGTACTCTTGTTCCGGCAGTCAAACCTTTGATTGTGTGAGACATTGGAACAAAACCGGCCTTTCCAACGAACTCCCATTGTTCTATGGCATCAACATGACCCGCCCTTCACCACTGTTTTCTTCCCATGCAGAACAACCATATATTGCTCTAAATGTTAATCATTTATCGTCCTGAATATCATTGAACTTCTTTCTATCCACCAACAAGAAGGAAAATGCAAGGATTTTGTATTAATTTCTTTTTTTATTAAAATAATCTCCAACCAGAGAATGTCCATCTACCGTACCCATCACTACTGAGAATTCCTTGTGGTTGTTCGAATGGTGCTGATCTTGTAAATACAACGTCTCCGGCAGACAACGAGACTATAACCAAAGCTGTTGAACACGCATCATCATAATCTTGTTCACTGTCAGCATTTATTACGCCTTTTACGACTGAGTTTTTCACCAGTTCAACGGTTATCTCACCATGCTTAGCGTCACCTATTCTTCCAGCAGCTTTTATTGTCCAAGTAAAGGCATATATTCCGTCTGATGGCGCAGTGAATGTACCTGTAAACTTATTGTACCCATTGCCTTCGTTCGTTTCGATTACATCATACTTAACGGTATGACCAGTTCCAAAGTGTTCCCCATCGAAATTAGCGGATAAATATGCCGTAAAAGCAACAAGTTCACTCGCCCTTCGTTGTCGGTTTGTTTTGGTTTCAGTTAATCCTAAAATATTTGAATAAATACAAACATGAAATCAAAATCTATATATGTATGTTGGAAGAAAATATGAAATTTATTTGTATGAGCTTTAGAAACAGGACGAAAAGCGAGGCTTATCCGAGCTTTTCTCCTGTTGGGTAGCGAGTACAAATAAATTTTATATTTTCCGTCAATGTATATACATTATGTTTATTCTGAAATTACTCACAACACTTAAAAATTAAGTTATTTAAAAAATCTAAATCCTTGTCTCTAATTTCTCAAAGAAATCGACATAGTTGAAACGCGGACCGCGAAGAGGACCCCAACATGAACTGGTTCGGAAACAGAAATCTTCATATAACCGCTTTCTCAATATGGAAGTGGGGTAACAGGAGACTTTATTTGTCCAAGTCCAAATAAAGCAAAAATTTATTTGCATACTTGTTATTTTTACAACAGTAGGCTCATTACAGGATAATACGTTTTATGGCAATGACTTCTAATATCAACTGGTGCATTATGTCTGTTATATTTCCTATCTTAAATTTCCAAATCTATAGCATCTGAAAGTCTTCTAAGAGTGAAACTACAGGCGAGTTGTCTACGGGATTTAAATTAGAGACTTCCTAAAAATAATTTAACCATATATATGAAGGATTCATAATTTAACTATATATATGAAGGATTCATCTTTCTTCTTTCTTTTGGTTCCTGATTTATGAATTGTAAAGTTGAATGAAAAAAAATTACATCAGATTAAAATTGTCTGATTTTATTTTATGATATGTACATTGTGCTGCATTAAACATTTTTATTTACTTTTATTCTGCAATTGGCATGTGTCTTATCATACATATACAGGACAATGTCTAGGCTGTATCTGTATACTATACAATATGGGCCAATGTCACTTTAAAGCTCCACCCACTGACGGACTACGTTTATGTATAATTATTGTTGACGAGTATTTTATAAACCTGTGTGATGTCTGAATGTGTATTGCAGTTGCATTCCAGTCTCATACGTACCTTATTTAAACTATCGATAGATTTACGTTCTGTTTGTTTTCAAGCATTTCTTAAGCGAACCATTTTCTGCTAACAAACGGATTAACCCAATTTTCTACGACACCAATCATTAAGTTCACATCAGTTCAATCCATACGTCATTGGAATGCGACTACAATACACATTTTGAGGTCATGCAGGTTCATCAAAACTTGTCAATAATACACAAACGTAGTCCGTCAGTTTATGGAGCATCAAAATATATGTTGGCCTGTTTATTAATGATAAGATACCAAATTGCAGAAAAAACGAATACGTTTGTGCATGTTACCCAAAGAGCTGTGAAAGTAATGAAAGCGTTAGTAAATGACCATGGGATGAATTGAAACCGTTATTATTTTTTTTAACAATTTTCTTATATATATATATATATATATCTTGGGAAATATGCTCAAGAATTCCATTGAAATTTTTATCTCCGGAACTGCATAAACCATTAAGTAAAAATTCTTTTTACATCTTATGATTAATGATACCGGTAGTCTCCCCAGTTGAAAATTTATTTTGGTTAAGTTTACATACCTGTATGATTTTCTTGTCCCGTGTTTGCAACCACTTGGCCAAGTCTCGACACTTCCTTCTCGAGTTCCTGAATTTTATGTTTGTATTTTTCTTCTCTTGCTTCAAGACCTATCATCTTTGATTCAAGTCGCGTAAGGTGATCGGCTAATGTCTTCACAACATCCGTTTCTGCAACGGAAGCTGTGAAGACTGCAAATAAAATAACTGGGAAAATCGACAACATTTCATTTACCGGTAGTTCACGAATGAGTTTTACCTGTATTCTGATTTACAGTACTTATATAATTGATAAGACAGGATATGTTCCCTATTTTGACGCATTTCATTTTGATTTAACATTATACATGTTATATTCTAGATCAAGGTTGTGAACTATCTTACCATATGTCTACTGAAAAATATTTCCATAGATAAAACAAATTAAGACAAATTGAATTCGATTAGACTAAATAATCGTGTTGAAAACCTAACACAAGTTAGACATGTTAGACTACTGCTGAAAACGAGAATGTTTCGTATGAAAAAATCCACAAGGAAGAGAGTATCCGCCCAAATACCCAAACAACAACAAAACATTACAAACAAATAAATTATTAAAAGACGTAGAGTTTAACTTAAATAAATGCAACAGTACTATACCGCTGTTTGAAATTCATACATTGATAGAGAAAAAAAACCGAGTTACAAACTAAAACTGAGGGAAACGCATCAAATATAAGAGAACTACGACACAACAGAAACACAACATAATGTAATACACACAGAAACGAACTATAACATAACAATGGCCATTTTCCTGACTTGGTACAGGGCATTTTTAGATAAGAAGGTGAGTTGAACCTGGTTTTGTGGCATGACAAACCTCGCGCTTTAATGGCAATGTTAAATATAACATTAAAATGACAACATTACATGACAGGACTACAATACAAATGAATGGGAGAAAAATAAAGGACAGAGAAACAAACAATTAATAGCCAACAACAGGTACCTGGTTAAAAATTTAATATGCCAGACGCGCGCTATTTAAAATAGCAACACAGTAATACGATGTACCTTCTAACCTGGTTTCAGGTATCGCAGATCAAATTTATTCGTTCATAATGTGTTAATTTACGTTTTTTGATTGAGTTAAGCCTTCCAATTGATATTTTATCGTGTGATTTTCTATGTTGTGATGTTATGCTATTGTTTCAGAAAAAAGGGAGAAGGTTTGGTACCATTAAAACGTTTAATCCCGCTGCAAACATTTGTATCTGTCCTAAGTCAGGAATCTGATGTACAGTAGTTGTCGTTTGTTTATGTAATTTATACGTGTTTCTCGTTTCTCGTTTTTTTTCTATAGATAAGACCGTTGGTTTTCCCGTTTGAATGGTTTCACACTAGTAATTTTGGGGCCCTTTATAGCTTTTTGTTCGGTGTGAGCCAAGGTTCCGTGTTGAAGCCCGTACATTGACCTATAATGGTTTACTTTTATAAATTGTTATTTGGATGGAGAGTTATCTCATTGGCACTCACACCACATCTTCCTATATCTATTGCATGCTGAATTGAATACGTTTTCTGTGGATATATTTCAATGTTATAGTCAGACGATAAGATACGACGAAAGTCTAGTTAATTGGTCCTTTAAAACCCAATCACGAATTACCTAATAATTTGGTAAGAGGATTTCATTAACCTGTTCCAAATGCTAATTTTCTTAAAATGTTGAATATTTGTGCACTTTCTGATGATCTTGTTAATCATGTTAATGCGTTATTTGCTTGGGCACTTACGACAGTGGATTTAGAACGTAAATTGTACATCTATACTTTTAAATGAGATGACTTCATTTTGTGTGTCGCTTCTCTTCTTTCCACAATAAATGTTTCCGTCATCGGACATTTGAGTCATATATAAGATTACCGTTAAGGACTTTTTTAAAACTACTCATAATTTGCATATGTACTTGGGGACAGGACCATTATTTTTGCGTTTTTCTGTATACTATGATCATACATACATGTATACTATAAATGAAGAGTGTATATGCTATTTGATATCAATTCCAATAGTTTACTTTCCACGGAGATCACTGATATATTATATAGATAGTCTCTATATAATATATCAGTGACCGTTTATAATATATTTATGTTCATAGTATAGAGAAAAAACAGAATCCCCCCCCAAAAAAATAGCGCACTTTGGAAAAAGGGACAGGACTAAATAACATTTCCTGTCCCCAAGTACCTATGACTTTGGATAGTGATACCTTTCCTGAAAGTTTCCAGTTATAAATCTTTTTTACAAAAAAATATTCTACAACAGTTTACATACGCTCTAAATGCAATCGCGGGTGTGTTCTAGTATTAATGTAAACATTGATTATGTCTATGACCATGATGACAGCAAATTGTCTTAAAAATCCATGCAAGAGGTCTAGTTATAAAGCAATATCTTTAACTTGCAGAAAAACCTAATTGAACTCAAAATTGATTAGAAATTATTGATAAAATATTAATGTTGTTAACCTGAAAATGTTGACTTAAAAATCATTTCCAAGTCATTGTTCATTCATATGATGCGTTTTATCACTTGATTTTGCCCTTTAATAAGGGACTTTCCGTTTTGAATTTTCCTCGGAGTTTAGTATTTTTGTTATTTTACTTCCCCCCTCCCCCTTACATGTATGCCATATTTCTATTAAAATATTCACAGTTGCGTTTAAACATCAACCATGAAGATGTTATCTTTTGGTACATATCGTTTACTTTTTGTATATTGAAGGTTTATATGAATTACAAAAAATCTACTTTTTTCAACTTTTCATTCGACTCTTTCATCAAATACTATCCCTCGGATCTAATTAATTTTATTTTATCATTATTTAAGTAAATGTCTGAAAAGCAAACAAGCATGCAACACAGTCTTTACATGCGAAGTATAGCTGTCAATGAAAAATGATTAAAACAACAGCAACATTTTGCGTAGTTTGCTTAAATAAATAGCAGCCATATTTATTTTATTTTGACGACAACTATTTCAAAGGGATTAAACATACATGTATGTAAAATAAGTATACAAACATGGCAATTCTTAATATTCATCAACAATTCAGTCGCATATAGGTGAATTTTAAACGTTTGATATTCCTTCTGTTTGTGTACTGATGAACATTGTCAGCGTTGAAATCAAATTGACCCTTTTAGTTTTAAAACGTAATTGCAATCGTAGTTATGTGATATTTATACTGAAAATAACAAAAAAAAAAAAAAAAAAAAATTGGAAATGTCAGATACAAAACACAAATAAAGTTTGTCCAATGTTTGCTTTTTTAAAAGTTCAACATTCAATCTAAAAAACAAAATCCTTTATGCATTATTTTCCAATGCTGATAGTAAGCCCTGTTTTTCTCTTGTTTCGTAACAGATATTAGATAGTATATCGATATATAAGCAAGCGATTATAAAGCAATGGATACATTTTTATAGTTGCCGATGATGACAAAAGCACATATTTTGAGTATGAGTATAAATGCCCTTTTGCATCAAATATGTTCATATTAGCTTTAATTTCAATGAGACCGAAACATATTTTTCATTAAATATAGAAAGAAAAAAAACCTTATTATATCGAAATCTACCAAGACAATCCAAATGTTAAAAAGAAATTAACAAGTTAAGAAGTTAACCATTTCGTATTCACGTTCTCTCCACCTGAATGTCTTTGTTGCCTTTTTATGTTTTGTTTCAAAGAATGGTTTCTTTTTTTCTTTTTCTAATTTTCCCTACCTAACAGTATTTCTATGTTCTTTCAATCACGTTGATTTTGACCCTGTTCATTAACAATTTTCACCTTTTGATAAATTAATAAAAACTACGCTTACATACTGACCCTGTTCATTAATAACGCTCATGATTCGATCAGGTACTTTGGCTTGTTATCTCGTTCATTAATCTGTTCATGAAGAGCATTTAAATGAATTGACACTGTTTATGACTAACATAATAATTTTACAAGCTATTTTTTTTTTATCAGTAACATATATTAATGTGTAAATGTCATCAGTATATCCAAATAATTTTTTATTGATCTCACATTTTTGTGTAGATCTATTCGCCTAATTTCTAATCTTTATATTTGATATGCTAGTACACGTTGTCTGTTTTCTGTCGAGCATGCATTTTTAGTTTTCATTTGACTACTATTTTTAAAAGATCTAAAATTTGTAGAATCAGTCTTATTACTTGTTCTCAATAATAATATTTTAGCAAATCTCATCAATTTTTTGGATTATCACGTTTTATTTTCTGTTGTTTAAAATGTTGAAGTAATCTGTATCTGTAAGTTGCGAAGTCAGTTCATCCGTTATAGTATCAATCTCCATTATTTAAACTGTTATACAAATGAGAGCGCTAAACTTGTTTTTACGTACACTCAAAGACAGCAAATACATAGTCCACATACTGTGCATACAGCGCACTGGCAATGTTGAATGGGTCATTTAGTTTCGGTAAAGTCTTTGATACAGTCGAAATAGAATTTACCGTCTATCACCCATGCCGATTGACACTATGCTTTACGTACATGACCGATTCTTTTATATCTTCTCGGCCTGCATATTTATGAAAAAATTTCCCCTGCACTTTGAAGAATGTCTCCTCGTGATTTTATCAGATAATGCACACATGTCTATCATATTGTTATTATATTTGCATTTGATATAATATATATACATTATAAAGATCTATAAAGCAATAAAATTCTGACAATCAACACAATGATACTGGTTTTCACATGAACATACGTCAAATAACAAACATATCTTACCCTAACTAAAACTGCTACGCATATGTAAGACGCAATATATGAACCACCTACCAATCAATTTTCAAGTTTTATTACATTTATGTATATACACCATGTATAGATTGAGATGTTGAATGTGAAATTAACGACCAGCGAGATAAAGCAGATTTGAACATAGTTGTACGTATTGTTTTCTTTTAATATTGTTTTAAGTAAAATCAACAAATTAAAACATTTTTTCTATATTTTACTATTTGAAAATCACTGCTTAATATATATTGATTTTTCACAATAGTATTGATCTTTTATTCACGTTACATGGTGAGTGGTGCAAATTGGGATGACTGTGTACTGGTGATTCATTTATTTTTCGTTAATACCAATTTTCGTGGATTGAGGAAAACTTATATTTTTGTGGATACCAATGTCTGCATACATACCTTTCGAACATATGTTATTCGTTGAACATTAATTTTCGATTAAGATTGCAATTGATATCCAACGATTATAATGAATCCACAGTATTTCATATTGTTGAAAACGTTCCTAAACAAACCTATATAGAAATAAAACGACTTAATTAAACATGTTAAATGTAGTTATTTAAATACGTATGATTTTTAATTACCTTTACCTAATTTTTGACGTTGGTGTACTGTATGTTCAGGAATTTCCCTTTTAAGCAGTTTTATGTTGTTGTTGCTCTAATATATATAATTTTTAGAAATTAGTAAATACCATGATAATGTTTTCTTAAATTAACTTGTGATAATGATTTACGCATTACTGGTGTTTCTTGAATAACAGACAAATAGTACGCTTCAAACAAAAAAGTTTCGAAAGCCATGAAAATATAGACTCTAGAAAATTGACCACGAAAGCACAGACAAAAAATGTAAAATGTACACTTTTACTAACCCCACACAAAAGAAGGACTGCGGTATAAAGAAATATAGTTTTTTTATTAGTCTCAGTTAAACACTTACTGAGCGTTATGTATAAATTCACATTCATGTTCAGTCAGATTGTAGCTACGTGTAGAAAGAGTCCCGCGATTTTTGCATAATAAGAACCTTAGCAAAAACTCTTTTCCATCCGGTTTCACCCAATATTGCAAGACCGACCTAGTGTTGATTGTTTATTTGTCCTCATCCTAAAAAAGTATGACATATGTCAATGTATATGACACACATTAAGCACGCCAATTGTCGTAATTTTATTTTATTATACATGATTTAATTTTACCAAAAAAACAAGAATGATATCCCTAAACACCTGTAATTCTAGTTTCGATTATGTGAATGGATTATGTAACAGTTACTACCGTTTGTCCCCTTAATCGTTTCTTCTCTGATGACATCACTTGCCCAGAAATCAACATTTCTGTGTTAACATGAATAAAAATAAATATGGTTAGAATTTCGGGCGTTTAATCCAATGATTTGTGTGTAGCAAGTGTCACTTTTAATTGAATGCAAAACGTTAACCCTAGGCATAGATCACTTTAGCTGCATTTGAAAAACCTTTAGGAAGGTTGGGTTCCCAATGCTCTTCAACTGCGTACTTTATTTTACCTTTTTAACATGTTTGAATCACTGGTGAGTTTTTCTTGTAGACAAAACATGAAATGGCGTACAACATTTGAATCAAGTACCTCTGATGTTTTTTACCATAATTTTAAACTGATTTCCTGCGATAGCTGTTGTAAAGGGAAGGAATGATACACTAAGTTCAGATGTGTTCATTTCAATATGTTCATAACGTTATTGATGTTGAAAGATTACAACTGATATTTGGTTTGGAAGAACTATGTTCAATAAACAAAAGACTTTATCAATTTCGGAGGATTTTCTTTATCTACCTAAATAGTATACCGAGTCCTCTCATCCAAATAAAAAACAAACCAACACAAACAAAATAACTACATTGTTAATAAAAGTAATTTATAAAAAAATGTTAAAAATGGTACTACATTACAAATCATTTTCAATTTGTTAATTTATTTCTACGTCTCAATTCATACAAAAATAACATTTACTGAATTTATAAGGTATATAATAGTCTTCATTTGCAACAAATATTGTTGTTATTTTTCTGCGTAATTCATGCAATTGACATAATCAATAGATATATAAATCACATCTTAAGTTACGTCCGTAAACCTGTCTTTTTTAATTCATGAATTTGATTTATGAGTTTCAATCTATTAAACTGCAGATTAGGAGCACCTCAAATGATTTACATAATAATGTAAATACTAGTAGTAACTGACGTCATAGCACATATACGGTAGTAAACACATCAGTTTTTATACCCCAATAAAAGAAGAGTGGGACTATTACCTAGTACTATCTTTCAACAAATACTTTTTTTACTTTTCTTTGGTACAACTAAACATAATAACTTCATATTTGGTAAGCAGCTAGATAGTGAAAAATTTAAACACCTTTTTGTTAGAAATCTTCTTCCTGATATTTAAAATTTTTACGTCGAATTACAAGTGGATGTATTATAAGCATGACAAATCTCATTCTGGTTTTATTTTATCATTTAAAAAAAGACAGGCGGAAGATACAAAGGGATCAGTCTTAAAAGTCTGAAAACGAAAAACCGCCAAAAGACAATCAACAGTCTTTAAAACACAACATAGAAATTAAATACTGAGCAATACAAACCCCACCAACAGGGGGTCATCTCAAGTGAACATGAAGAATCTCAATTTCCAGAAGCAAACTTGAAAAAAGGACGAAGAGTAGGAAGCACTCTTGTTTTTAAATACAATTTTGTACAAATTATGTGACATCATAGATTACACTTTTATTTACTATATTGCAAGTTTTATTTTTAGATGTATGTTTGTTTTTATATTTACTCGTATGTTTTTCTTTTTAAACAATATTTGTCTTAGGCCAAATGATATATCGTTTTTAATTCTTTTACAACTACATCTTGATCACATAATTGTTTATTTACATAAAGAAATGTGAATTGCATTTAGTGATCAAGCTTATTTGAACTTCCACGGTGTGTAGGTGCACTCAAAAAAAAAAAGTGTTGAAAGTAGCGTTGAACACCAATCATTCGTCCAATCTTTTTTTTCTAGGTCAGACTACTGAATGTAAAGTGATTTAAAACTGTCATGGTTCTGAATACAGTGGATTCTTGTGGTAATGTGCATACTTTTTAATGCATTGATGGAAAATTATTTTGACAGGTATTATATTTTGGGGTTTTGCTACAATCTGCATACAAGTATATATACATTTTCCCATCATTAAAAAATCCGAGGTTTACTTTGACATACGAAATCCATGAAAATTGATATTCCACGAACAAATTATGAATCCAGAGTATTGAGCAGTCATCCATGTTTAATAAGGCAATATGCGCTTTACCTCACTGAATGGTTTCTATCATATAAACGCGATAATATACTAGTAAATTATCATAATTAAGTTCAATTATTATGTTTACAGTCACTATGTCTACAGCCTCAGTGCCATTGTGCGACCAACATAGGCAAGAAGAAGTCCGATTTTATTGTAAAAATTGCAATATCACGTTGTGTGACGATTGTATAACAGGGCCACATAAGAACCATGACTTCATAAAACTGAAGGAATTAGGTACACAGAAAAAAAAAGTTTATCAAAAATATTGAGCGCTGCGAAAGAATCCAATATTCCGGAAACTTGTGCTGCGGTATTAAAGGCGGAGAAAGGCAAGATTGAATTTCAGAAATCGATAGAACAGCAAATTACATTGATAAATTCTACGCGGGAAACAATAAATTGTACATTAAATGAATTACAGAAACAGTTAGTCGAAAGTTTTCAGAATGAGAACAAAGCTGCCGTTGAAGAATTCGAAAGATTTTTCCAGAGGCAAAACAAACGAAGAGTAGAAATAGAGGATATCATAGAAAATGTCGAATCCAAGGGAACTAATTTGCTTGATACAGATGTGGTCTTGTATCATGTTACATTAGATAAGCTTTGTGAATTTGATCCTTATTATGACACAGTCCCTAATATACAACATCCAGTCTACCAGTTTACTAAGGAAATTGCTACCAGGAACAAGTTACAACATATTATGGGTCAAATGGACTGCGGAACATATGACGTCGTGCAACCTATCAAAGAAGAAACGATTCCTAAAACGGTAATGGACAGTCCAATTGAACAGTCTGTTGAAGACAATTCAAGCGATTTCTATTGTTCCGCAACACAAGACAATAAGAAAATTTTTCAAATATTGCGAACTATCTCTACTACAGAAAAACAGGTATCGTTTATTGTTCCAAAGCATGTTAGGTTTTCGGCATGGCTGATAAACAACAACGTCATAGAAATCGATTGTAGTGCGGAAGAAACAAAGTTTGAAACGGTTAAAACATTGAATGAAAAACCAACCTCAGTGTGTACAGATGGTAAAAGTAACCTTCTTTTAGGATTTAAACAAAAGAAAGCTTTAAAGCAATTGCAAACAACAACATCGAAATTCCTTCGCAGATCATCCTATAATTTTGTTGCAGACATAAACTATGGCGATTTAAAATTATGTTGCATATCAAAAGCTGTAACGACAGATGAAATTATTTTATGTCTTTATGACACAATGTTTGACTCGTATGTAGTTCAATGGCATAGAAGCGGAAATAAAATTGCTTCAAGAAAGCTCTCGTTATTATCCATAACAAGTGAAATTGTCAATCCTGTACAAATATGCGAACAAAAGGATAAACTGATTTGTGTGCTTTGTCGTCCAGACAACGATTCGTGGGTTCTTGTCGTAGACAAAACTGGACAGATTCAGACAAGATTTCCAAAATTGGGCGTGCAAGAAAGTTTCAACATTGTCGGTGCTGGATTTATGGCTGACGGCACAATCACCATTTCCTGCCAAGAAAGATGTGAGCAATGCATATTTAATTTAGAAGGCAAATGCTTTCAGAAAGATAAACTTGACAAAAACCCAACGTGTTGTTCCGTAGATGAGCAGGACAATATATGGATTGGATTTGAGGATGGGACTGTTCAAATTGCTAGTTATGCTACCAGTTTAAGTTCGTCAAGGGAAATCAAAACACAGCTGTAAATCTTATATTCATTTTTTTCTGATTACTCTAATGCAAATTTTATCCATTATTACCTTTATATATATGTTTGAGGTTATGATAATAAATAGCTGAAAATTTGTTAATTTCCAAAATCTGATTATATCACGTGTAGAAATCCCCCTCCACACAAAAAATTAAAAAGGAAAAATGTAAAAGGTCAATTTGCCATGTTAGACTTGTTAATCGTATGAACTAAACATTTGTTAAACATGACGTATAACATTTATTAACCTTTGATACGGGTTAAAACAATGTTGTCTTTATAACGATTGAATGGCAATTTTAAAGATCGACTTCGAATGGAAAGAAGTCGTAAGTTCATGATGAAGCAAAATAAAAAATTGAAATATATTGATTCTTTACAGTAAAAATAATATTTTAATCCTATGAAAAGTGTTAAATATATAATTCTTAAAATTTAAATATAGCATATGATATTTGGATGTGTATATTGCCAAATGTCAATCCCGCAAGCATGCGTTATATTGGTGTCATGCCGTCAGTCTACAACAATGTCACCCCCCCCCCAAAAAAAAAATATGCTTATCAGGTTTGATCATGAAAAATAATAGAAATCAAGTCATCAAGCGTATACAAACAAACCATACAAGTTTAGTCATATTTAATCGACCGAAGCTATATTTTTCGTTAATTCATTTGATGTATTTTGCTTAATTAAATAACAATAGCCGATATTTTCTATTTTTAGTTGTCACTTTTTTTTTTATTGTTTTGATCCCATCAGCGACACAAGTGTAGCACAACGAGTGCTCTTTAAGATAGAACAGGATCCGACTGTTTTCCAGAGCACATGATATCACCCCAAGTTATCAGTAGAGTTCGAGTTTCTTATACTTTGACTGCCTCTAATACATTTAAATGACTAAAATTTGACATTTAATACATGTTATGTTGATATATTGCGGATGAGTGATTATAGTTTACCGGTATAATACCATCCGTTTTTTTACTTTACCGGAAAGAAAGTTAAAATATTGTTAATGATAGTTTTTTTTTGAAAGCCCGTCATACTCCAAGTACTGTTTTCATTTCATAAAAGATTAGAGCAAAAATTTAACTTTCTAAAAGCAAACAAACTTTTTCTAGCGAGCGACTCTATTCTTGTTAGTCATTCCTCACTCTAATATATAATTATAGATACAAGAAGATGTGGTTTGAGTGCCAATGAGACGACTCTCCATCCAAATCACAATTTAAAAAAAAAACCATTATATGTCAAAGTACGGCTTTCAACACGGAGCATTGGCTCACACCGAACAGCAATATATACTGGGCCCCAAAATAACTAATGCAAAACCATTCAAACAGGAAAGCTATAGGTCAAATCTATACATAAATAAGAGAAATGAAAAACACTTACGAACCACACCAACAAACGGCAATCACTGAACATTAGTTCCCTGACTTAGGACAGGTGCAAACAAATGCAGCGGGTTTCAACTATATAACAAGACGTGACTATTAGCAATGAACAGTCAAGCAATCTTGCAAACACATATGTGAATAAAACTAATCGATGCATTGTAGAGTACAGCTTTAATAAGATTTTGAACAATTGTTTACTGCAAAAAAATTGTTAAAATCATAATTGACAATCTTTCAAAAACACATAAAAAGTCATATTTATGTAAAGTTGCACAAATAAATTATTGTAGATTAAAAATGTCTCGGTTGTCCATCGTTCATGTTGTCGTTTTCTTCTTATATATAATTAACCTGAAAAATATAAGATAAACTATTCATGTTGATACACAAAATATGTAACATTTGCACGCCAAAAATAACAGATGATTCAGAAATGCAACACTCTCAGATAGATAAAGCATACCCTTTTGCTGAATTGAAGGAGAAAGTCATGTATAAATACGTCTGCGCAAGAATTTGAGTTTACTTATAGAAACTTTCACAATCTCTTTCTAGAATACACTAAAACTTAAAAAAATATCCTTGATATTTGGTTTTAGGTAAGTCCACTAAAAGTTTGAATACTATGGATTCTTTAGATTTCGTGGGGTACCAATTTTTATAACCACGAATTAAAACGGTCTTAAACTTTTGAATTTTCTATAAGTTGTATGCAGACATTTTTTTCTCAATCCACGAAAATTAAAATAAATAAATCCAAAGTTATAAGTTTTGCAGACTTAATTCAGTGGTTACCAGAAAAAAATCAGTTAATTTGGCATGAATGTTTTGGTTTATGTAGACGATTCAGTTGTTTATGTTCAAAGTTCTGTTATTGTAATTATATCATCGCTTTGAAAATTGATTAAAAAATAATCAAACGCATGCACTTCACCACATGTGAAAAGATTTTAGAACCAATCAATAGTGTGCTGGATTTATTTTATTTGATTTCACCATTTTATTCAAGGAACAGGATGTTGGAATGCAAACTTCCAATGGTTTTAATAGAATAATTCAATGGAGAAATTTGCCTTTGTCCTGTAGTACTCTAAATCACCTTCCATTACGTCAGCTTTATTCTATTTTTGCACTTAACATACTGATAAATCATTCTCCCTTCTAATATGACTGCAGCAATGTTGTTTATCCTGTAAATAAACTATTAGTCAACTATATACTTACATTGTCCTTCTGTCAGGATCATGTGGTCAACTGCTATGTCTCCTTTAGAAGTGCTGCCTATATATCCTATTATTGAAATCTGTAAAATATTATGACAACTTGAACATTTTACATACTGAAGTTAAATGAGTAAACTAAAGTTCCTGTGAAAACAATACATTAGCAGAACATTCATTTACTGACTTTGACATGGGTTATAAGACTACAATTGAAACCTATAGAATTAAACAATAGCAAAAGCATAAATATATGAAACAGTTATCATGCTCTCAGATTTCAAAGCATACTTGATAAATGTTATTCTAGACATATTTTGTAAGCATTGAATTCGTATAAACATTCATAAACCTAAAAATCTTCAGTCATGTCCTAGTATTAAATTATGATATAAAAACAATTATGAAACGTGCTTCGGACGAATAATACAGCATTATCTTTAATTACTAAAACCAGACATATTTAAAAAAAAATAGTTTAGTCATCCAAATGCCTTCAATATCAAATCACAGAGAAGATCAATTTATTGATGATGAAAGAAAAAGTCTTCAGACACACAGTAACATGTTGTAGAGTTATATTGGTGTTTTTTTTCAAATCACTCAATCTCCTTCAAAACAAAATTAGATAACTGGTTTATCGCATGGTGAACCATAAGATAATTTCGCATTATATACTCAACCAAAGATACGACATTGGACATGAATGTTTATAAACACAATATGTACTTACTATTGGGTCCGAAATCTGCGGTATGTTGATATTGGCGTTAAACCAATCATCTCCTTGGTATCCCAAATATGACGCCTCACCATACCAGCTACCAGTACGTTCTTCAGCTGAAATGACTAATTCTCCAGGTTGTCCCCTCATATTGATAGACAACGAAAGACAATATGCAGAATCTAAAATAAAAAAATGTGTATTTTTTGTATGCAACATTCATTACACAGTAAATATTATGCCAGATGTGGAGCAGGATCTGCTTACCCTTCCGGAGCACCTGAGATCACCCCAAGTTTTTGGTGGGGTTCGTGTTGCTTAGTCTTTAGTTTTCTATGTTGTGTCTTCTGTACTATTATTTGTCTGTTTGTCTTTTCATTTTTACCCATGGCGTTGTCTGTTTATTTTCTATCTATGAGTTTGACTCTCCCCCCGGTATCTTTCGTACCTCTTTTACACGAGATCCCATGGCGTTGTCTGTTTATTTTCTATCTATGAGTTTGACTCTCCCCCTGGTATCTTTCGTCCCTCTTTTATACGAGATAAAAATGTTAAGACGATACAATATGGGCAATAAATAGGCCACAAAATATAGGCAACAATTGATTTAAGATGATCAAAGCAATAAATTGTAGTAGAAAAAACAAACAAGGTAACAGTAAAAAAACCGTGCGAATCAAAAGAGTGAGACCGGCTTCATTGAAAGGGCTAGCTTTTGCCTTATGCATACATCAATAATTCGATGCTCATTGGAAATGCCAAGTTACGTAGGACACAATAAATTAGAAAACATACGTCTAAACTTATAGGTAAAGGCGGCTTATGGCGTTATTAAGACGAGAGACGAGACACAGACATAGAGTATTTGTCCACCAACTCGTGAAGGGGGTCGTAGATCTTCTGTAATTTCAATTTTAGTTTTGTATGCCCCATTTATGGGCATTATGTTTTCTGGTCTGTGCGACCATCCGTTCGTCCGTTCGTCCGTCCGTTCGTCCGTCCGTTCTTCCCGTTTTAGCTTAAAGTTTTGGTTAAAGTTTTTTTCGGTCGAGGTAGTTTTTGATGAAGTTCATGTCCGATCAACTTGAAACTTAGTAAACATGTCGCCTATGATATGATCTTTCTAATTTAAATGCCTAAGTAGATATTTTCCCCCATTTTCACGGTCCACTGAACATAGAAAATGATATTGCGGATGGGGCATCCGTGTACTGGGGACACATTCTTGTTTATTCTCAGTTGGAGGAGTTAAAGTGAGGGGCACACCATTGTTATCGATGTCCTCATACTGTGGATATTTCCTAACTTTCCAGAAAGTAAAAATTCAGTTTTCTACATATAAAAACTTATTTACGAGGCCGTTTTCTTTTCGCGAGGAAAATACAATTTGTTGATAGTTGTTATCCACCACATATTGTTCGTTGCACGTATTTTACCGGTTCAAAGCTGATTTGATTGATAAGGTTTTAAACCAGGTTTTGGTCTTCTAAGCGATTTTAAATTGGGCGTATTCAATGAACAAAACCACAGAAAAAACATGTCATGCAAACTCAAATCCTATAAATATTACCTTTGAGTCTATATTTGATAGTATCCATAACTGCAAAATCTCCTTCATTCCGAGGGGAGGATGCCTCTGTATACATGTAGTAGGATCCAGATTCGGCCCCATTAATTGGTCCCGTATTAACACTTGAAGTCGTACCCTATTTATAGATATAATCTGTATTGTGAAATTACACCCATAAGGGTCAAAGCAATATAATCAAACAATACAATGGAAATACTGAAGAACATATTTAAATTAACAAATTCATGTAAACACACAATTATAAAACTGTCTGACATGGGTCTGACCCCCTAATTTCTTAAAACTGTTAAATGAAGACTCCTCCAATATGACAAACAACTTCAGGGGTAGGGTTTAGAATGTGTTTTATTTTATTAAATGCATCGAGATGCTGACATAAAGAAATTGAACTGCAAGTCAGCTTTTCCTGTTGTTAGACATACATTATTGTATGAAGCAAAGAATATTATTTCACATTGATATCATTAGCGTCATATTGTGTTTACCAAGTATCATGGTTATAGTGAAATTATATGGTTTTGTTTTCTTTTTAAAAAGTGTTTAGTCGGTTTTATTCTGTGTGCACCAATTTTTTTATGTGATTTCTTCATAAAAAAATTTATCACAGTCATTCCTTAAAGGAAATATGAGAATCAACTCGATAATCAATAAAAGTTTGTCTAAAACCATTGACGTAAGTTAATATTTTACGATAGCAAGAACACCTTCCATGACACAAAAGAATGCAAATTCACTAAGATAACTTATAATATTTTCTTACATTAAAAAGTAAAAAACCAAAAATACAGAACTCCGAGGAAAATTCAAAAAGGAAAGTCCAAAATCAAAAGGCAAAATCAAAAGTCCAAACACATCAAACGAATGGATAACAACTGTCATATTCCTGACTTGGTACAGGCATTTTCTAATGTAGAAAATGGTGGATTGAACCTGGTGTTATAGCTAGCTAAACCTCTAACTTGTATGACAGTCGCATCAAATTCCATTACATTGTCAACGATGCGTGAACAAAACAAACATACTCAAAGAGTAAAAATGTCAAAAATAGGGGTACAGCAGTCAACATTGTGTTATCATCTTAATCACTATAAAAACAACAAATGTAACGAAGAAGCACAAAAAGGCATACATCAAATTTAACATCCTCATTTTGCTTATCTTATACGATTTTATTTATCTATTTAAAGTCTACCCGTAAAGGATGGAAGGTTTTCAGTACTGGTGTAAAATTGCGCGTTTGAAATTCGCACAGGTAGACATAAAATATGTTGTCGTTCAAAGTATGACGGCATACATGAATGCAGAGTCACGTAAAGTAGATATAACAAAAAACAGACTTAACAGTAAAAGTAATAATAATGAATAAAATAATTGTGTGGTTCAAAGTATGACGGGATACAGAGTCACGTCAAATGTATATCATGAAAACCAGACTTAACAGAAAAAGTAGTATTAATGAATAAAATAGTTTTGTCATTCAAAGTATGACAAGATCCATAAGTAAAAGTAATATTAATAAATGAAATAATTTTGTCGTTCAGAGTATGATGTTTTACATAAGCACAGAATCACGTAAAAGTATTATTAATAAAGACAAATAAAAGAATACTATAACACGTTATTAAGATGATAACCAACGTCAGTACGCAAAATCTATACTTCAAGACCATCTTGTATTATTTGTGAAGTTGATACGGAATATTTATCAACAAGTTCTTGGTATCTTCCGATGAACTTTTTTAGAAAAAGGACGAGACGTTCTTTGACATACCCATGGTTCATCAACTTTCTGCTCAGACACTGGTGACGTTTTACAAAGTCTGAATAGGAGCTGCAAGCTCTTGAATATTGAATAAGTTGGGAAATGTATATTCCATATGCAGGTGAAGTAGGTATATTACTACTAAGGTGGGGGAAATTGATAATTTCAAAATTAAAATCGTCTCGTTTGTTATAGATTCTGGTACTGAGTTCACTGTGTATGTCAAATTCGGGGTATAAGTCTAAAAATGAGGCGGAGGAAGCCAAGTCTGTTGTCTCTTTAATTTCTAGTTCTGGTGGGTATATTAATGGAACCCAATCAGAAAAGTTCGGATTGTTAATGGAAAGAACATCATCAATATATCTGAAAGTGAAATTAAATAACTTGGCTTCTTTGATCTTTTTGTTTTTGACAAGTGTCTGAAGGAACTCCGATTCATATGAAAATAAGAAGAGGTCGGCAAGGCGAGGCGCACAGTTCGTTCCCATAGGAATGCCGACAATTTGTTGAAAAAGTCTACCTCCAAATTCAACAAATATGTTGTCAATAAGAAACTCCAGCATATGGTTAATACCACTACGCTAAAGGACATTGTCTAATTGCTAAAAAGAAGATATAGTATGATTACATGCCAATTAGATGATGATAGCATAAACACATATATGGATGAATTTTAACTCACTGTTCGTCTTCTCCAATCAAAATCATCGTAAGATAAAGAATTTTCAAATATACAACCAACTTCATTGTCCTCGAAATCACATGCCATAGATGTCTCTAATCTTTTGTCTGCAATAAAAGAATGTAAAATTCAAAATTTTTAAATGACAAATATAGTATATTTATAATAAATTCTTTCTATTCCCTGTAATATCATTTGATGAGTTGGGATTCTATGTTACAGTTTTCTATATATGTTTGAGTTTGTTTTTGTAACAGTTCTATATTACAGTTAATCTGTTGTTTTTCTTTTATAGTTGATGTGTTTCCCTCGGTTTTGGTTTATGACCTGATTTGTTTTCTCGATTAATCGATTATTGACTATGGAAGAGCAGTATACTACTGTTGCCTTCATTTATACAAGAATGTTATCCATATTGTTTTATAACTGTAATAGCATACTTTTTAATTTTCTGTTACTGTTCAGTATACGTTTAATGTCATTTCTGGCAACACAACGGGTGCCACATGTGGAGCAGAATCTGCTTCACCTTCCGGAGCAGATATCACCCCTAGTTTTTGGTGGGGTTCATGTTGCTTATTCTTTAGTTTTCTATGTTGTGTCACGTGCACTATTGTTTGTTTATCTTTTTTGTTATTTTTAGCCATGGCGTTGTAAGCTATTTTCAATTTATGAGTTTGACTGTCCCTCTGGTATCTTTCGTCCCTCTTTTATCGCATGCATTTCTGAACTGCAAAATCCTTATTATTGGGATATACGTCAAATATATAGTACCTCAACGACACAATAAAATAAAGGACATCCAGCATCTGATTTATCAGTCTGTACAATTCGCCATTTCAGAATCTAATGCATTCTGGGTAATATTTACAAAAGCGTTCACCAAAACGTTGTGATTGGTTTAAAACGCTCTAAACAAGGAGACAGATTAATATAAGCACTTGATGCGTGTTTCTGAATCCTAATTGTGAATGTGTTAATAATTAAACTTGTATTATTCATAATAAAATATTGTTTACCCTAACGCTCTAAACAATGGAAATTCAACCAATGACGTAACGTTATTTTCATTTTGGTGTACGAACAATGAGATTACCTATAGTCCTTTAGATTCTGAAACGGCGAATTCATAGCTGTTGATATAGTTAGTTGTATTATACGTTTATGAATAATGATGACGATAAGGTGTAATGTGCCCTTGATGTGCCAAGTCCAGGCAGTCATCTTGTTGCAGTCATTTGTGGATTTAAACAGAAGAATTTACTTGTTTCAGAATCCGTTTATTTATTTGTTGGAATCTTATAACCTGAGAAGATATCAATGTATGTTACCCGTTAGTTATTTTCGTTTCTCTAATTCGTCAATTAATCCCTTTCTGCACCCATTGTATAAAAAAAATTAATCAACGTGTGGTTCGTTTGATCTCAGTTCTTCATTGGTTAAAATCTGATTATGACGTGGAATTTTCTTGTTTTCCTCTGATTTTCCAATTGTGACGGCATGAAAAAAGGCGACCATGCCTGATGACGTCACATAGAAAGAACACATCTTTTTGCAGATCAGTCGCGAAGAAGGAAAACTTTTCCTACGTATTGTTTGAAAATCATTAGAGAAACAGATTCCATCACCAAATCTCGTGTAATACGATATTTATCCACTCTCGCCAGTTAAATTTTAAATATTTAAAACGCTCGGCAAGCCTCGCGTTTTAAATTTGAAAATTAAACTGTCTCGAGTGGATAAATATCGCATCACACTCGATACAGTGATAGAATCTATATGTATCATGATGGTGAGAGACTCTCATAAAGCACAACTCAAGCGACACTTTTTGTCGGGTTAACTCTAGTGAATTTCTCGTTCAGTCACCAAGACAATGTGTTGAAGAAATGAACCAGTAAGCGGTACCTAAACGTGGAAAATGAACTCATCAGTTTTCCAATCGGATTTATCTAGAAATACGTTCGAAAGCTTAGGAAACCGAAAATTAGAAAAAAATTAATTGGAAAAAAATTGGTAATGGAAACTAAGATAGAAATAATAAGGATTACTATAGAAGTGGCAAAGCAATTTAATGTTAAAAGAAAACAAACAAAGGAGTGAGAAAAAAAGATTGGATAATACTACAGGAAACGATCCTCCCAATAGTGAAAACGAATTAAATAATTACATAATTTGAAAGCTAAAATTCCAGATTTTTACGACAAAAAAAGCCGAAGCAGCCAGAATTAGGTCCAAGGTTGATTGGTAGAGAGAGGTGAAAAATCATCAGAAACTCGATAATAAGAGGGGCGAGGAAAAACTAATCACTAGAATAAAGGCTTCAGATTGGAGGTATAAAGATGATAAGGAATCTATTCTAGAAAAACAAGTAGCATTCTACAAACAATTATTTTACGTCCTAGTGGTGCATAGGGATGCTGCAGAAAATAAATAGCAAAATATATGTTATATATTCTGCAAGCAGAACCACTTGCTGCATCAATATGAAACTTAGAAATAAAGAGTTATCGTGTGTGCCCAAAATTGTGTCTTAAAGATACTCGATGCTTTAAGGAAAGTAATACAACTCCAAATAGTCAGTTTAATGGGGATTTACATATTGGGATGGAACTACAATGGGGAGAAATGTGGGACAATTTGAATAAGAATTAAGCTATGAGGAAAGCAAAACAATGGAAGTTAATTCATGATTTTTAATTTACTCGACAGAAAAATAAAAAAAAAAATAATCGCTAAAACGAAAATTGTCAATTTTGTAATGAAAAATAATCACTATTTTACTTTTTTTTATATACTGTAAAATGGTGGAAGAAATTTGGCGGGAAATTTTTGAAAAAATTGTTAAATTGAGTATCAGGTGTCACAAACGCAAAAATATGTTATTTTCAAATTGTATTTATATGGATTTAGGAAACATCGCAAACTATCAAATGAACGGGATAACAAAATTGAGAATTTTGAATAAGACAAAACATGAAAAGGATTATTTTGTTCAAATCTCTTTAAATTACATTTAACAATGAAACCTTCTCTGCTAAATGTGAGACATTTTGAAGAGAACTTAATATTTTTGCGTGATCAGGGTCAATACTGAATAAAACATCATTAACATTGCAATCAACTCCCCCTTTAAACTATGCATTTTCCTATTGTGTATATAAGCCCCGGGATATAAGCTATGTCTATTGTATACTTATAACAAAGACAGATTATGTCAACAGGTACATATCATATGCATATATTTACTCACCATATCTTTTAATAACTCCTTTTCAGAAAACAAAATAATAAATCCTACTTTTTATGGATGAATTATATATTTCCTTTCAAATGAATTTAAACAAGAAGCACGTGGCAAAAGATCACTCTACCGGAATGTAATAGAAATTAGCATATCAAAAGAACTGAATGAAGTGCTATAAGATTGAAACTGCTTAATATATATTTATAAATTGTTTATAAGTTGCTCCTGTGAGAAAACATATATAGGTATAATGAATACGTTAAATAAATGAATATATATAATGTGATGTGTAAATATATAGATATATTATAATTATATGGATACATGTTTATAGTTGGAGTTTGTTGTTCCTCATTTGCATTTTCCTCGACACATGAGACTGAAAATTTTAACCCCATTAGTTGCTTCCCTGGAAACTTAGGGATGACATTACAGGTAACAATTATCAAAATATATATTAAAAAAACAGAATACGCTCTAATTTTGTACTATTATGAAATGAGAAACATTGATTGGTTATGTTGAAAATATGTACATAACAATCACGTTATAAAACCCTCACATCAATGTAAGAAGTTGACGTATACCTGTTAACTGACATTCGGAACCAGTAAATTCTGATTTACAACTACACTGATAAGTGCCGTCCTGGTTCCCTGTACATATACCACCATTTTGACAAGGAAAACTGCCACATGGAGATGAACCTGATATTTGATTAAAAAAAGTATGATTATGTAGGAATAATTGTTTGCATTGACCCCTTCCACCAATAAATTGTTTGCATTGCCATGATTAAGAAATATATTTTTTTAAAAGTGATAAAGTCGTTTACATAAATATTCAAATTGATTTTACAAAACAATATTTATTGTTAAAGTTGGCACTTTTTTTTATTACAGCTGTTTCTCAAACCACGCCTCTTTTGGGTAGATTTAGAATATTCATAGAAAATAAATTTTGTTTACATACTGGTTCCCAGTTCTGATCTGTAGGTTCCATCTCATAGAGACATAACTTGGGAAAGTTACCAGAAAATATACATGTGAATATTGTTTATATTGAAATCTATGGTAACCCTACAGTTGAGGTAGGAAAAGTTTAGAAATTAATTGCAAGTTAAACTCTTAGAAGTTCGGGGTATATAAACGCACAGCCCTATATTTTGACCTTTGAAAAAAATAGTAGTGCATATGAACTTTCCATTCCAGGATATAATTTTTTTCAAAACTTCATAGCAAAAGTGGTACAGTTTTAGCCGTAAAGGGAGTTCCTTTGGAAGAATGCATTAACAATATTTACAGAAATGCAACCTATAGTTATTAACATGAACTTACAAAGTCCCTTCTGTAGAGTGATCAAGTCCAGCCCAATGTCTCCTTTACTGGTAGGTCCTCTTACACCTTGTATTGAGATCTAAAGTATGGACAACACTTGAATTAGATGAACAGGCAGGTTTAAACTGTAATCATAGGGTACTACACATAATTATAATCAAAGAGCAAAATCAAACTGAACTAACTCGTCACCATCAAGTCATTATGTGACCGTAGTCAATTGTATTTGACATTTATTGAATTGTATACAAGGGCATTATACCTTCATCCTGGTCAACCCACTTTATAGATGCTAATTATCACTGAACTAGTATAAATATTTATTTAGGTGCCAGCTGAAGGACGCCTCCGGGTGCGGGGGTTTCTCGCTACATTAAAGACCCATTGGTGGCCTTCGGCTGTTGTCTGCTCTATGGTCAGGTTGTTGTATCTTTGGCACATTCCCCGTTTTACCTAGTATTTTGTTGGTTTATGTCATGATTACGCATGACTAACTTGTAATTTGTCATTATTACGTTTAAGTCTTACAAACACAAAATAATATTTATGGGAAATTTACATCGTAATAGCGATAATAATTTTAGAATTTAACCGTTTCCTTTGAAAATGTATTGTACAGACCATAATTTTAGATCATTGGAAATCATCAGTCATTGTAAAGAGACTTCAAAGAAAAATTTCGTAAAATAGCGATAAATAGCAATGCAATGTGATATTTGTTAAATGACGTTTACTACTGCATCTGAAAATTGCGGTATCTGAACAATGCTTGAGTGCCACTGCTCCCCCTGGTTTCCAGTCCACATTTCAATTTGATTTTCACTGTTTCCTCTTTCACCTGCATTGATGATCAAGGAACCAGGCTCACTATACATGTGATAGTGATATTGCATACACAACGGTGAATCTGAAAGAAACAGGTAAGTTAACAGACAAAGTGTGAAATTATTTACAATAATAACAAATATAATAAACCATAGTATTTTAATTAAAAAATAGTTTTTATTGTCTTGGGTCAGTAGATTATAGAAAAAAGTATTTATTCGGATTTGTTATAATTTTTTAAACGTATGTACTTAGTACTTTTGCATTGAATTTCTTAAAATTTGAGCAAAATGTGTTTCCATTCAAAACTCAATTATTTGTTTTGTCTGACAAACATGTCATGCAAGCTTCTTATTTCTAACAAACCAATAATTTTCATCTAATGAGCAGCAAATTTAGAGTTCCGTATAGCGGATTATTTTCGGGGTTGTAAAATTTCTCGATTTCATTGAATAAGATGAACAAAATTTTTTGGTGGTGATTTACTTTTGCGGATTTAAAACCTTTCCACAATACCTGGCAGTTTGAATGTTGAGGAAGAAAAAGTTGCCACATCACCCGGCTGTCTGGGTGATGATGCTTCAGTGAAAGCGTAGTATTCTCCAGAGTATGCAACATCAGGGCCTGTACTAGAACTAAGAGTTTTCACCTAAAAATGTAAGACAAGCTCATAAATTGAGATTAAACGCACAAATGTATGTGCATATGTATTATTCCTGTTACTAGGTATATAAGTATTAAGTTGGCCAGATTATTTGGTATTGATATTGAAGTTATTTTCTAAATTAAATTTTAAATGTTTAAGATTTACGACAACCATAAACTCAATAACATTTTTTGGCTAATGTTTTATATGGTAATGGTAATTGTTTTGTTCTGCTTAGCATAACGGTTTGAACCTATTAATTTCATACGATATTCAAACCACCTTGAAAATATAACGTGATAGATAGAGTTTCTCATTGGTTTCCTCATGATGTAGGGAATATTCTATTGACACGAATGAGATAAAGACTTGGGAACGTGTCCCGGATAACAGAAGATAAGGGGAAATATAGCATGTGTATTTAAAGTCCGATCTGGCACCTCAGTAAAGATTAGTTTTTTGCATTTATTGGTTGACCTGTCTATGTATTGCCTGCCGCGGCACCTTTATATTGATCACTAGGCGCAAGAAGTGAATTTTAAATTAATTGATAAATCATCGGAATTTAATATAATAAATTAATTTTAATTTGGTTTTGATTCGCATCATGGCACTAGTTTTATTCAATTTTAGCACGATTATAACTAAAATGAGATATATAATAAAAAAAACCTTTCCCAAAGCAGTGAAGATGGAAGAACAATAATAAATTAACAACATTGGACTCAACACTCTATAAACAAATGTTGCTCCATGTTGACGTAATTTATGATAATTCAACGATCTCCGTATGTATGTAGAAAGATTACATTTAATTACAATAAATATTATGTATATTAATCTTACATTTGTTAGTGTCCAGTCAAAGTCATCTCCAGTTTGGGTATTAGTAAAAACACATTCATTTTCGCCTGGCGTAAATTCACATGTATAGGTTACCCCCATTGTGACGTCTACAATAAGATTATGTATTTCTATATTTAAAGACAAAATATACAATATACAGTACTAGTAATTGAATACATGAGATCATCATTAAAATCAAATGCTTTGTAGTAATGTAAAGTCAGTGATATAAAAACAAACTGGAATTGAATCACACATCAAAACAAAACGTAGTTGCAAGAGTTTTTTTAAAGGTGTCTGAAATATATAATTATTATTTTCTTTTGATTTTTTTCACATTATTGCACTGTTTGTAATCTTATATTGCAAATTATCAAATGCTATCTCTCACACATAAAAAAGAAGATGTGATTTGAGTGTCTATGTTTGATAAAATTTCTATTTTGACACTGAATCATTTATAATGTGGCCATTTAAATAAACTTCTCGTTGCAAAACTTTGAATTTTTCGAAAAACTAAGGATTTTCGTATCCGAGGCATAGATTACCTTAGCAAATCTTTTTGGAATTTTGGATCCTCAATGTTCTTCAACTTTGTACTTGTGTGGCTTTATAAATATTTTGATATGAGCGTCACTGATGAGTCTTATGAAGACGAAACGCGCGTCTGGCGTACTAAATTATAATCCTGGTACCTTTGATAACTAATTATAATGCTTAAATGACTAAATACATAAAAAAAGTCTTGAGAGTATATTCATTGAGTTTGTTTATTCACCCCTTTCTTTTAAACTGTATTTTGTAACACAGGAAATACATTCGAAATTGGCCGGCGAACAAACTAATCAATGATTGTAAATCCACGTGGTACAAAGACTAATTTTCTCGCATTACATGGAAAGCTCGAATAGATTATATATATTTATCAATAAATCGTTAGAAATTACATTAAACATTTTAAAACGCTTTACTAAGATTGTCCCATATAGTAAATCGGTCTTTCTAGGTAATTTCAGATTCTGATAGACAAACATTTTAAACTTATAAAATAAGACATCTGAATTGAAGGCCGTACTTTGACCTATAATTGTTCACTTTTTACACATTGATGCTTGGATGCAGAGTTGTGTCATTGGAACTCATACCACATCTTCTTATATCTATCTGAATTAAAAAATGTTTCTGGCTTCTTACCTTGTAATTGGCATGTATCCCCTACCCATCCAGAGGTACACGAACATGTAAAGGTACCATCACTGTAGTTCGGGGAACACTGTCCGCCATTTACACATGGTGATTGCCCACAGGGATCTATGTTTGAACCTGTACAAGGTATTTATAAAATTTCATAATAGAACAAATGTAGAATTATAATTTAGACATTAGAATAAGTGTTCAATCTTTCTTTTCTTAAAATAAATTAAAGCGTTGCCTTTTATGAACAATTCTATAACTTCAATTCGTCACAAATGCCAATATTCTAATATTAACAGAGGGTTAAAGGATCTTTAATAAAATCTGTCATACAAACTAGAGGCTATATCATCGAAACCATATATATATATATATATACATATTTCTCTGTTAATGTACTATGTATTCAAATAAGCCGTTATTGTTTTGAGATAGTGAATCACCGAATAAGTCCATAGTAGGTAATATATGTTTTGTAGGTTGATCCTGTAACGAAATAAATTTAATGGCTTTGATTTGTTTTCAAGATGCATTATTTGATCAATAAATTTTACTTACAGGGGCCTTTTGTAAGTAAAATATTATCAAGAGCTATATCTCCTTGCCAGCTTGATCCCCTAATACCTCTAACTGAAATCTGAAAAATAATGCTTAAATGATGTAATGAAAGTCTTAAACCAAAAAAAGTGAAACATGATCTTTTAAAGAAAACACGAAATGCAGAATACTAGAACAAACCATAGAACCGTCGACAAAGGTCATAACGACAAACTTAAAAAATAAATCACTGATAACCTGATAACCTGATACTTCACTATGTTGAAGATATAGAAAATAAGAAGATATGGTAAGATTGCCAATGAGACAACCAAATGACGTAGAATCATTAATCATTTATATATAAAACTCCTTACCACGAGATCGTCATACGGAATAATTGTTGTCTGTGTCTGTTGCCACAAATCCCCATGGTCACCAGTTCGAGTCAGAATTGAATTCATATTGCCATTCCTTTCACCAGCTGATACAACAAGACTGCCAGGATTCCCCAACATGTGAAAGGAAAATGACAAACAGAATGCGCCACCTACAATAAATCGTTAACATGAACGTGTATAACAAATAATGCAACATACATGTAATAATAGCGCTATAAAAATTGAGAATGAAAATGGGGAATGTGTCAAAGAGACAATAACCCAACCATAGAGCCTAATGCACCTATAAGTCTTCAATGCAGAAAGAAACTCACGCACTCGGAGCAGTCCTTCAACTGTCCCTATGTCTATTACCGATATGCATCTTTAATGAGGTGATAACGAATTACGTCAGTTACCATTATTTTAGTTTATGTATTCCTGTTGCACATACAAAACATGTCGTATTCCTTATTGTGACATTTTGACCGAGTGTGCATTTGATAGACAGTCGATAGATGCAAATCAGCAAACGCTAATTCTTATATCACCTTATTGAAAGTATGTATTTTTGTATTGTAACGTAATCTTTTAAATTAATTTATGTTTGCTTTTTAATATTGCTAGTTGTTTGTTATTTTTATTTGAAAGACAACATACTTGGAAGTTTATATTTAGTTGAGTCCATGACTGCAACGTCGTCTTGAGCACTAGGTAGAGAGGCTTCCAGATACATGTACTTCGTCCCAGCGGCAGCAGCATTTGGCCCCGTACTACTACTTGGTGTAGATCCCTGTGTTGAAAAAAATACAATAAAAAGTACAATTACAAAAATACTGAACTGTGAGGAAAATTAAAAATGGAAAGTTTCTAATCAATTGGAAAAATCAAAAGTTAGAACACATCAAACAAATGGATAACAACTGTCATATTCCTGACTTGGTAAAGGCATTTTCTTGTTTAAAAAGATGATGGATTAAACCTGGTTTATAGCTAAGTAAACCTCTCACTTGTATGACAGCCGTATGAAATCACAAATCATTAGATATGTTTATCTATAAGATTATGCCATTTGTTTAAACACATGCTCTTTCAACTGTTCACGTCGGCCTTTATTTAGCCTTTTTACTTTTTTGATCAAGCGTCACTGATGAGTCTTTCATAGATGAAACGCTCATCTGGCGTAAATACAAAATTTAATCCTGGTATGTTTTTTATGAAATGGGTCTCAAATGATAGTTTCATATTATTTCGTTAACAAATTCTAGCCTTTAAAAAAAAACCCAAACTATAGAAATATTGAATGTATTTATTATCACCGATTCGTCATTAACAAGGCCCTTTTTTACTTTTTAGTAGATTTCCACAATTGATTCTCAAAGTAAAGCAAAATTCTTGTTATTAAATAAAAAAGGCCAGTTGTTTTTACTTACTTGGATTGGACGCCAATCAAGATCATCCCCTTCCACGTTATTGAAAATGCAATTTGTATCTGCCTCATAATCACATAGAAAGTTGTCACTGTTAGACTTATCTTTAAATTGATAAAATTATATTCATGAATGATATTCATAATTGCAAAAAGTTAAAGTGATTCTCATCCGTCAGCATTGATATAATAACAGTCATTCTTTGTTTTAAGAAACAAACAACATAGTAAAATCCAAATGTTTTCATGTCGCTCTCTATAAAGAAATGATTTTCTTTCTTTCTTCTATATTTGTATTGTTATCATGTGATGTCTGAATCGTAATAATTGTTTTGCTTAAGGTGGTACCTAACACTACAGGGAGATAACTCTAAACTAAACGTTTTGATTACTTTGTGTTGTAAAGGGAATATTAGGCTTTTCAATGATCACAATAAGTGTTTGTCAAACTGCTATATAACCAGTGTAATTTTTCTGATAAAACGGTTTGTTCAAATTTTTTGAAATTTTTATATTTTTGTAAAAGGGTCAAAGTAAATATTTTGTCAAAATTTTAAGAAAATTAAACGAGCCAAATTAATTTTAGTTAAAGTGTTGGGTACCACCTTAATTTAACGACAAGAGATTCATGTACTTACCTCCTCATGTCTGTACTTCGACTGAGGACTTTCAAAACCATCATGTCTTCAGTATATTAAAAGAGATTTTTTTTTCTCAAAATTGTTTTTGATGAAAGTAACAATCAGACATAAGACTAGTGTATTTTCGGTTAAATGATTGACGTACATAAACCACCTATATATCTCAGTAAATGTTCAAACACGAAGTGGAATTTACCTTTTCAGAATTTTAAACACTATGAGTAAATGCATTGTTCGTAGTCCAAAATGAAAATTGACATGGCATCATTTGCGATTTTTTTTATTGTTTAGTACATCTCAATCCAAACACAAAGTTTTGTTGTACGCTTTTGAAAATCTTGCATTAGTATCAGAAACGTCGAGTTAAGGAAGCTGGCTTGTCATGTTTTGGATTTTTTGTCAGCTTTTCAGAATCCTCTGTTTTTATCCATTTGAGTGCCTTGAAAAAATTTGCCCGGTGACCCCCATTTTTCTTTTTGAAATTCTTTAACAGTCTTTGAGAACTTTAACTTGTCAATGATAAAGCTATGAAAAGTCAAGAGAGAATATTTTCCCGCCAAAATTTCAATGGCTCATATCTCGAAAACAAGCACGGTGACCTATATATTTTTTTTGCTCTTTGGATTCCTTTATTAATTCCTTATCAATATAAACTAGTGTTTTGAAAAGTTAATTACTTTGAAATTGAGAAGCGAACTCCCTTAAACAAAAACAAAAAGGCAAACACTGTTAACAGTACGTGTATTATGATATCAATTACAAACCTATAACAGAACAGTCATTCTCTAGATAACCCTGGTTACAATCACATGAAAATGTACCACCAGTACTTGAACAAGTTCCACCCATATTACAAGGCTGACTGTAACATGGGTCTACATTGTTACCTGTAAATTCAAAGCATTATTATTTTTTTCTGTTTGTTTTTAATAATAAAAATCAAAGATATCAGGATTACATTGTTGTACGCAAGATGCGCGTTTGGTGTAAAAACGACTCACCAGTGACACTTAAATCAAAAAGTTAAAAATACTAAACAAAGGTACGAAGTTGAGGAGCATTGACGACCCAACATTCCGAAAGGTTTTACCAAATAAATCTAATTTAAATTTTTATAGGAAGTACGTGGGAAACCTTAAACAATTCATCAATATGATACTCAATTAAGAAGGTAAATCAATTACCAGTAAAGACGTTGTGGCCAAATCAGAGTGATCAGGTTAAAAATAGAAAAAAGCATAAAAAATAATGGTTTGAATCAATGCATATCATAATCTTTCTTTACTGCATACATGTGACAGAGTTGTTCCAGTAAACTTACTGCATGTCCCTTGGTGAACAGTAAGATCATCAATAGCTATGTCACCATGAAGAGTGAATCCTTTTGATGCACTTATGATGAGCTGGAAGTGTAATGGTAATTCTAGATTAAATCTTGTATATTGAAAAACACATAACAAATATAATTGTACAAAACAAAGCAAGCAAATTGCAAGCCAATCAAAACAGTGGGGGACATTAACAGTTATTACCTATGTACTCCTCGTTCAAGCTTTCATATATAAATTCATTTTAGTGTCATTAGTTTTTTTTCAATGAATCAGATGATTGAATAGATCTATGCATTGTTTGATTAAATGTCCCCGAACATATCTTTAACCTATATTATTCTATTTATTTCATTTCTTTTATGTTGCATGAATGACAACGTCATTTATAATGACAAGTACCTAGAATTTAAGAAGCGAATGTTAGACCTCTATAAACTCTGCGCTATAATTTTAATTGCTATATTTTCATATATCTTTTAATAGTATAATAGTCATTAACAATGGATGAATGGCATGGTATTTTACACTCTCATCATCTCTAAGATAATACAAACCATCATAAGTAAAACTACATACCCCAGATATAATACTAATTATCACTATAGCAGTAAAAATTAACAGCTAGTAAGTGCGTGTAATTATGTTTTTATTCAAAAAAGAGGATACATTTGAAATTGAACGACTTTAAACCTAAATGAAAAAAAGGAATAATGTATCTAAGGACAGGAATGTCCCAGATCAAGCTTTGTTGCAAAATTGGTACGGACGGTAAGATGGAATTGACGGCATGTTAAGGTTAACATCTAATTTATAATGTTTTGTTCATATATCTATATCAGTACAATGGAATTTTATGGAACTGCCATATAAGTGAGAGATTTAGCCAGCTATCAAACCAAATTTAATCCACCATGTTATACAAGTCAGGAACATGACAGTTCTTATCCATTTGTTTGATGTGTTTCATCTCTTGCCATTTGTTTTAGGAGTTTGGTATTTTTGTTATTTTACTTTTAAATACCTTTCGTCCAGTACTACCAGATAAGTCTATAGCAGCTGTATACCATACATTTCCTTTGTTGCCTGTCTTAGAAAGTAACACATTATCTATGACACTACCAGTACTACTGGTTCCTGTCCCAACAACCAAGTCTCCCATATATCCTTCTTTACCATACATATGATAAGCAAACGACAGACAATACACGGAACCTGCAAAAATAGCATAACAAGTATAGTTAGATAAAATTTGCCATTTTGGAAGTCGAGCAGGTAATGATTGAATCTAGTATAGAATCTTATTGTGGTAAGTTTTGGTATGTTGAAGAATCATGGAAGCAACTCTATGAGGGATCCATAGGTTTCCCTTCCATACTTGAATTCGTTTAAGGTGAAACTGTAAATCTTATCAATGTACATCTCCACTGTTCCTCCTAATAATTATACATGTATATATAATGTTTTGTTTGCTAAGTCGGAAAAGTCCTGATAACCATATTGTAATACGCTATGAACACAATAGAACACCCCACACAAACGACAGTAGCTGATGTCTTATTTCTGGTGCAAATACAGTGACTATTTTAATAATGGATCTACTATTGCTATTTTACTAAAAGCTATTACGGTTTGGTCAAATATTTACCTTCAAACGAAATATCTGATACCAAACTTGCTTTATCTGCATTTGATTGTCCTGATACCTCTATATAAGCATAGTTAGATCCTTCAAATGCTGAATTTGGTCCAGTATTAACAGACGAAGTAGGTCCCTAAAACAAAATAACAGAAATCATGAAAGATACCACGCTTATAGTATAGAAATATAAATTATTTTTCATCTCAGAAAAAAATCAAAACATAAGTGCAAATGAATAGAATATACTTAAAACTGCCCTTAAAAGTAGTAAACAAATCAAGATTTTTAAAATCCAAAAACAGGAATAACGCAAGCCTAATGGCATTGGTAAATGGATTAGTTTATGAATTTAAAATTGATTTGAATGTTGACACATGTAAAATCCAAACTGCGTTGGACGGAACAGAAATGTTCAAAAGGAAACGCGCATCCCTATCGACACACCTGATGTTGCTACAGTGTCTTTTCTTGCAAATACTCTCTAGATTTCCTTTCGCATATACTCTTTTTATGCATATAACATGAATAATACATGGAACTTCAATGGCGGATCCAGAACATAAGGGAGGGCGTCGACTGACATAAGGAGGGGGCTCTACAGTCATGCCTCAGTTATTCCCTACACAACCAACCAAATCCTCATCAGCCCTCCTTGATCCGCCTTTGATGTTGGAGTCTTTCCAACAGTTTTTAACGGGACGACTCCCAAATCCAACCATTCAATTTAGAATGTATAAATCAAGCTTACAAACGAACGCTCTGGGATTCGCATGAGCTTCAACAATAAGCGAAACTTGATGCATCGCCAATGTAAGCATCCCTCATATACATGCATAATCTGCAATAACAGCCGTTGATAAATAAAAATTTGCTATAGGTTTGTTAACATTGTTATATTTTGCTCTTGGTTTTTCTAGTAAGTGATAACATTTGGTATGTTCAAAACAGTTTCAGTCGTTTATGAAATAGGATGAAATCTTGTTATATGTCAACCTGGATTTGTTTTCAGTAAATGACAGACTATGCACTGTTAAAACATATCATTATACATACGGAGTTAATTGTAAAGTTCATTTGATCGTCAATGGCATCATATAAACAACAGTCTGTCTCGTCAGCTTCGAAAGAACATCTGCATAAGGAATCTGGACCTGAATGACATTAAATCAAACTCTGTAAAGTGATTGTATAAATATTGTGTCCACTTATTTGCTGATTTAAAATACACAAATGATGAAGAACACATGACAGCAATGCAATTTATATGTTTAATGATATACAAAAAAAAACTGTCTATCCTGTTCGTCAAGAACGAACATCTGTTCGTAGGGCATGCATCGTATACACAAATTAACAATACTTAGTATTTACTGATAAACATATCATTTTTACATCTTTCCATACTTAATCGATGAAACTAAGAAAGAATGAGGGATAAATTAAATACATTTATTTAAATTAAACTTGAGAATAGTAGATATTTTTATTTCAAATAATAGTTTATTGGATTAAATACAACTATCTTAAAGCTTTTTTAAGTACCAACAGATTTTCATAAATGAAGTAAAGCCGTTGCATAATATATCTACAAGAATACATAAGCACAGTGTTGGAATAGTTTTTACCACTAAGGATAGGCATACATCATGTATATTGGGACCATGAAAATTTGTCGGTCAAAGCAGGATGTTGAAATACTCAAATGTCTGACTAGGCAATTTACACTGTATTGGTAGACTAACCTGTAACAATTGAAGTAGTTGTCGTCGTGGGTGTAGTGGTTGTCGTTGGTGTCGTTGTTGTGGTCGTTGGTGTAGTTGTCGTTGTCGGTGTAGTGGTTGTCGTCGGTGTCGTGGTCGTCGTCGGTGTAGTGGTTGTCGTCGGCGTGGTGGTTGTTGTTGGTGTAGTAGTTGTTGTCGGTGTCGTGGTTGTCGTCGGCGTAGTTGTTGTTGTGGGCGTAGTGGTGGTCGTTGTAGTAGTTGTTGTATCCGATTCTGTAAGGGGATTCTCTGGAAATAAAAATGATACTAAAAGATTATCGCTAACTCATCAATGACATATTTACCTTTATCAAACTTTTTGTGATTCCATGGGAAAGGATATCTCTAATTGATCGATTACAAAATCAATGCAATAACAGTTTCCTGTGCTTTTATCGCTTACTGTCGATGACAGATTTAGCTTGATAACAATTGATGGACGTGTTTCCATGGGAAAGCATATTACTAACTGATCGATTACAGAGATAATAAAATAACTGCATATGCATCCATCACGTACTGATCAAGTCGAGTATACTTTAATAATAATAGCTATGGTTATCCTGTCGTATATTTTAAACTGTACAAATGGCATTTGGTAGGGAAAAAAAGCTGCTGAAAAGGATATTTAACTTTGATGTCTTAAATAACGCATAATAACTGAACACAAACGGTAAACGGTTATCTAAAGTACATGGACCTTGATAAAAATATTAAAAATCGGGAGTGCTTATGTGCCATTGAAAAGTAACTGCAGCTATATATAGTTGGTTGCTTTATACATTTTAAAATCATTCATTCGACTACTTAGATTTACAACCTTCTCCCTAATATTACAGTTAACCGTACGACAAACCCATTTTGTTACTATAATAATTCGTATGGTAAACACAGTGCACTTTTGAATTTTTATTACAAACGAATTATGCCTTATTGACAAAATGAATTCAATGAAATGAATAGGTCATGCGCATAAACATGTAAATAATTTTTGATATGACAAATACGTACCACATGTGCCTGGTATTAACTTTATGTCGTCTAAGGAAATATCTGATGCATAGCTGCTGCCACGAATTGCTTCAAAAATTACCTAAGATATAGATACATGATATTTTCAGAAATTATATTAAATGAAACGCCACATCTCGGAAGGGCTTAACGCAAGAGAAGCCATCAGTACAGGTAAGCCAGTGTCATATCAAAGTGCAATTCATTTCATCCATGAATAAGCTAGAATTGGATTAACGATTGTAGACTAGTCATGCTGTGACTTTATTTTTCCTCCACTACACAAAACCAGGAATCAAGAATCTATCGAAACACTCCCTCAGGCAAAGTTAACCTTAGATGGATATGGCTATCTAAAGTTCCTTTTTTATCATAATATAAAGCTCTTTAATTGTTTCGGTATGCATACAGCCTTGGTTTTCAAATATTCGGCTTTGGGCGTTCCTGATGAAGGTAATTATAGACGAATTGGACGAATTAAATTTAAAACGTGTTGTTTTCATTTTTAGATATTTAATGACATCTGAAGGAAAACAACTTACAGAGATTGAGTCTTTCGTATGCATAAGAAGATATAAGAAGATTTGGTATGAATGGCAATGAGACAACTCGCCGTGCATATCACAATGTGTAAAAGTAAACCATCATAGGTCATTATACAGCTTTGGCTTACACCGAACAGCAAGCTATCAAGGTCTCCATAAATTACTAGTGTAAAACCATTCAAAAAGAAAAAACAACGGTCTTGTTTATATGAAAACGAAAAACACTGATGAACCACACCAACAAACGACAATCACTGAACAACAAGTGCAAATAAGGCTTCTTTAAAAATTAAATCAATCTGCAAAACTATTTCATTGTTACGAGTTTATTTGGCCAAATTTTGTAGTTCTAGCATTTCCTTAAATATTCTTAATGACGATGTTATACACAATAGCTAATCCAGATGGAATAAAAGTTGAAAATAAACAACCGCTGTTAACATACGGATGGTCTTCAACTTGTGATACGTGATTAATATCAGTTATACCAATAGAAAATCGTCGCAATTTGTGAATAAAATTCGCAGAAATAAATAAGATTTTTTATGACAACTCAATTCCTTGAAGTCAACACCGGAAAAAAAAGTTAGCTAAGGCTACAAGTTATATCATCTGTAATTTAACTATTCTAAACCAATTTACCTTTAATCCATCTGTTTCTGGAATAAAGACGGCTGTTTCATTCCATTGGTTTCCTTGGTCACCAGACATTGTAAATATCTGAGTACGTGACGATGTACCCTGAACATTTTCTGTGTACACATTTAAGGTACCCATAGTTTGTCCGTACATATGATACCAAAAACGAAGACATCTATCTACCCCTGTAAGTAAGTAAGTAAGTAATAATAGGGACATGTGTACATTCATAAGATATTCATTATCATCATACTTCATGTAAAAATGCCAGATTTAGATTAGCTTAAAATTTACTGTATCCCATAGCAAATACTTAAATACCCTTCACGGCGACCCTTGATCAAGTGTGTGCTGTATCAAATACAGCTGTACGGACGATTGAATGAACAAGACATCACAGTTGTTCACTTTGAATTTGAAATTTCATTGAAACTAATAACATGGCATTTAGTATACTAAATTAAATAACACGAAGCTCTAAGGGTGATATAGCAGACTGTTACTATTCTATTCACTTAAACTGGATTAACCAATCACGACGTTTTGGTGTACATTTTTGAAAATATTATAATGCATCAGATTCTGAAACGGAGATTCTTTCTTTATTCACTTCAGCTTGTTCATCAATTAGCATGATTTAAGTATGTTGTTGAAAATCGATTTTCTTAATAAGATTTTCTTAAGGATAGTGTCATACAGCATGAGGTCTTGCTATCTATAAAACCAGGTTTAAATGCTTTTCCCTCGGTTTTAGTTTGTTACCCCTATTTTGTTTTTTGTCCATGGATTTATGAGTTTTGAACAGCGGTATACTACTGTTGCCTTTGTTTAACCCACCAATTCATTTGGAAAATGTTTTATCCTGGCAGAAATATACCAGTTGCTTTTCGCTGGTTCCGATGACTGATGGCGTGTGGGTTAGTGAAGTATTGATGTACCTGCCGGTTTCGAATTTGCCTAGGAGTTCGATATTTTTGTTGTTCTTTTTTGATTCATTGATTGTGGAATAAGCCAATTTTATATATTTATGCTTGAATTTATAATATATAAGTGAATAATTCATTTTTTTTAGTATGATCAGATAATGTGTTTGATTATAACTATTTTTATGAACTGTAGAAAACGTCTGTATCTATATACACTATCAAAATTGTCCTACTCAATTGGTGATCTATGTACACTAGTGTAATACATACTTGGTAAAGACATTTTAGTGACCATTATAGCTTTCTGGTCATCGCTTTGATCTGATGCCTCAATAAACATGAATACTTTTCCAACCTTTGCTTCCTCAGGGCCGGTACCAGTAGAAGGAGTTCTAGCCTGTTTAAAATATATATTCAATCAAACACATTCTTAATAATAAAGTTAAATAACGCATGTTGCACTTATAGCTATTGTGAAGTTGTTTACGTTTAACATAGCACCATTTAACATACATATAACAAAAGCCTGTTTTCTGGTCAATTACGACTGATTATCGGACGTGTACATAGCAGGTCTCATTTTTGTTTTTTTTTTCATGGTTTTTGTGTGTTGCTTTGTTTAAATTTTTGGATTTTAAATTTTTGGATTTGAAATTTTTGTAACAAAAAAAAGAAGGCTGTTCATAAATATTTCAAACAATGCAGGGTGAAAATATTGACACACATTTTGAAATCTTAAAAAGATAAATAATGAAAACATAGTATGGAAAAGACAAGGTTCTGGTTAACATATCTCAATATAACTTAAAATTGAATTTTTCTACGAATTTTATTTCGACCATCCTTTTACCTTGGAAACACACTGACATTTTTTTAGTAATTATGAAAGTTTTTAATGTTTATGATACTTACATTTGTAAATATCCAATCAAAGTCGTCAGTCTGTGTCTCCTGCTCTAACACACAATACTCATTAGCTTCCCCATTACAACTGATTGTTCCATATTCTACAAAAGTAGTAATCTGTAGTTACTCAATTTCGGGATTTCTGGGTGGCTATTTCAATGATCAAACAGGAGAACGATCAACTTTAGTTTGATTAAGAAGATTAATGTTGAAAATCGAATCAATAAATCAAATGCAAATGGTTAAATATGTGATGAGACCGAATATTTGTATACTCTTTCCATTTTTGTTTCGCCCCTTTTGTATTTAAAATTCCAATGTTATTTGACATTCGCTGCAATACGGTATTCAATAGATCGATTTATGGCACCATTTGCTGAAGAAAAGGAAAGACAATAGACAGAATTTATCAAAATGATATTTAACAGTCACAAGCTTTACGACAAAGAAAAACCTACAATAATAAAATGAATATTGTAAACAACAAGCACTAAAATGACGATACAATAGAATAAGAATGTGTCCAAAGTACACGGATGCCCCACTCGCACTATCCTTTTCCATGTTCCATGGACCGTGAAATTGGGTAATAATCTAAGTTGGTATTAAAATTAGAAAGATTATACTATAGGGATCATATATATATATATGTACTAAGTTTCAAGTTGTTTGGACTTCAATTTTATCAAAAACTACCTTGACCAAAAACTTTAACCTGAAACTCCCACTTTCATTTTCTATGTTTAGTGGACCGTGAAATTGGGGTCAAACGTCTAATTTGGCTTCAAAGTTAAAAATATTATATCATAAGCAACAAGTTTACTAAGTGTCAAGTTGATTGGACTAAAATTTCACCAAAAACTACCTTGACCAAAAACTTTAACCTGAAACTCCCACTTTCATTTCCTATGTTCAGTGGACCGTGAAATTGGGGTCAAAAGTATAATTTGGCTTTAAAATTAGAAAGATCATATCATAAGCAACAAGTCTACTAAGTTTCAAGTTGATTGGACTTCAGCTTCATCAAAAACTACCTTGACCAAAAACTTTAACCTGAACGGACGCACAGACGGACGAACGGAGCCACAGACCAGAAAACATAATGCCCATCTACTATCGTAGTTGGGGCATAAAAATATAAATTCTGCAAAAACAGGGGTGATCTCAAGGGATGAAAAAATTCTCCCTAACTGTTGCAACCGTCGTTGTACTCATGGACATAGAAAATGCAAATTCAATGATAAATCTCATACCGTTATGAATGACCTTCTGATGTTGATATATTTTGTCTTTTGATTTTCAAATCCCTGCCATATGCACAGAACATTAAATGAAATGTTTCCAGATAGAGTTTGTTTTCTTTAAAATATTATTAATAGTAGTCGTCTTTCATATCAAATTATCGTATGAATAAAAACAAAAGACAATTTCAAGTCAATTCATCAGTATTTACTTTAAAAAAAAAATCATAATGATAAATTCTATGAAAACAAAAAGTTATTGATAAAACAGAACAACAGAAAAGCATCATTCTTAACTTAGTAATTGAAATTTTCGTCATCATGACATAATATGAATGACAATATGTATCACGTATACCAAAATGAATTATTTTTAACTGAAAGGTAAATCTGCTTTTGAGTTTGCCATTTGATAAGGGACTTTCCTTTTCAGATTCGTTTTGGAGTCCGGTATTTTTGTGACTTTACTTCCTATATTGTACTTATAGAAATAATATTTTACCTGTTATTATATCACAATTGGTTCCTGTAAACCCTTGATCACATGAGCATGTGTATGTGTTACTGTTGTATTCACTGTTACACGTTCCAAATGCACATGTATTTTCATCATCTGTGCATCCTATTGATAACATAAACGTATAAGATTCTTAAGAGGAGGAATATTATTCACATTGTCAAACACAGCCTAGTTTACTCTTCCTTGTGAAGAGTTTATTAGAAACATCGTAAAGGTGTTAGTAACATTTTGAATTTTAACAGGACACCGAACGATTCATCATACCCCTTTCAGCTATAACGCGAGGGTTATCAAAATTGCATTAGATCATAGAAATTAGTATAACAAATTGTTAATATGTTTTCCTTGTACAATAACCATAAAACAAAAAGCAAATTAACAGGACATGAAATAATGGTTTTTCACAATAGAAAAATGACAGTCAGAAGTATCACCATAAACTGTACTTATTAATTGATAAATTGAATTGTGTACATAGTATGACTTCCTCAATGTTCAGTTATTACAGAACAAAATTAATTGTCATCAATGTGCAGATAGTTCACACACATGTAAGAATCAGTTCTATTTCAAAAGCATGGCGAAAGGTACCAAAGGTATAATGAAACTCATATGTTAAAAGCAAAGTGATAATTCCTTGTCCAAAAATTAAAAAAAAAAACGTTATGGGATGGTCTTTTGTGATATGTTTCAATGAAGCTGCAAAGATCGATGTTGAAATTAATACCTCAAAAACTGAAGATTTGGGAAATGGAGAAAAAGAAATCTTGATACATTTAAGGTGGCAGCAATGGAAATATCAACAAAATGAAGTATAATTGTTTGTTCGATCTAATTCTTGAAGTTTTGCATTATTCCGTGAAAGAATCGCATTTTAATCAATGCCCATATTAATTTATACATATGGTGCCGATAGTTTCATTTCACAATTTGAAATGGTATTTTGTAATGCTTGTATGTACATCAATTTATTAAAATTCTGTTAAAACATCAATTATGTGTAGTTGCCTTTGCTAACTGCGAATAGAGAGCTATAAAGGACTCCAAAATGACTAGTGTAAAACAATTAAAACAGAAAAACCAACGGGCTCATCTATATTAAAAACAAGAACACTTGTGAAATACACCAACAAACAACAACCACTGAACAACATGATTATTTAGACTTGGGACAGTTGCATCAATACAGCGACTTTAAACGTTTCAACAGGCGCAAAACTGCATCCTTACCTGAAACATTGGTGTAACATTACAACATAAAAATACAACCTACCAGTATAAAATTAACTGGGAAGGATATGAGAAACACATTGAACATTATAACTCACCACAAACAGTCCATGGTTTAAGCCATACATCATCTAATGCCATGTCAGACCTACTTCCTGTTCCCATTACACTTTCAAATACTATCTGAAATGATAGGATGTCTAAAAGGTAAAGAGTATGAACTCGTTATCATCCTAAGCTCATTTTCAATGTTTCTGTTGAAATTGACTTTACATGTTTTGTGACCATTTTCAAACTTGTATATCCATGTATTATCTTATTACGGAGATAACGTTGTGTTATGAATAATGAATTTCACTCTGGTTTTGTTTAAGGATTTATTTTCTCTGTTTTAACTAAATAGTTTACCAAATACATGTACATTTGAGTATTTGAAAAAAAAACCAATACCATACAAAAAGGGCAGAAAGATATGAAGATAGTGTTCTGAAATCATAAGTTGTTTTGAAATTAAAAAAAAATAAGTGTTGAATTAGGTAAATGATCATTGAGGCCAAAAAACAGAAATTGAAATTCCTAAAACTCTTTCCTCGCCTGCCAAACAAGCTCATACCGTCTTGTCTTACCTTAAGACCATCTGTTGCCGGACTGACCATACTTTCTGAGAACCATTCGTCTCCTTGATTTCCTGTTTTCGTAAATACTGTCGATCTAGTTCCTTGTCCATCTTCGAAGTATACGTTTAGAGTACCCATTTGAGACCCGTACATATGATACGAGAAATGAAAACATCTCTTTATACCTACAAAAAAGTAAAATCACAAATATACTGAAGTTAGAGAAAAATCTAATCGGAAAGTCCATAATCACATGGCAAAATCAAATAACAAAACACATCAAAAACGAATGGACTAGAACTGTCATATTCCTGACTTGGTACAGGCATTTTCAAATGTAGAAAATGGTGGATTAAGACTGGTTTTATAGCGCTAACCCTCTCACTTTGATGGCAGCATCATCAAATTCCGTTATATATAATAGTCAAAATATGGGTACAGCAGTCATCATCGTGTAACAATTTTAAAAGGAACAATTTTAAACAGAACACAAAAACATCAATATGCAAACACATTCATTGATTCACGGAGATAAGTTTCTCTTATCAATATAGGTTTGCTTTGACCAAATTTATCCCGTTATTCTACCAGGATAAAACGTATAAATGCACTAATAAATGCAAACAAAGAAAAATGGTGGCAGACAATGAAGAAAAAATATGTTCAAACACAATTTTTGGATAAGTTGTACATTATGTGTCAATTGGGTGACAGGGAAATTTCATTGAAGCAATTGGTCACATGTTATTGTATTTTTAGTGAACGTTTCATTTGAGTAACAGGTATCGTTTCAATGGAGTCACAGCAAGGGTTAGTATGTACTCGTAATGATGAAAATTATAAAACAATTCTTACTAGGCATAGATATGTTTGTGAACATAACAGCTTTTTCTCCGACTTGTCTTGGTGATGATGCCTCAGTATACAAATAAACATATCCTTCAACGGCATTATCCGGGCCACTATATGTCGTTGGTGTATCGGCCTGTATACATTGAGAGAAAAGAGTCATTAATGCATCGAAATGATATTATATTATATTTTTTATATATGTTTGTCCAAATGAATTAAAATTTTGAAATATATATACAGGGCCACTTTTTATTAAATTCATTTCACATCATTGCATTTCTGACATTTTTATTTTATCAAATTCACAACTAGCTTGCTTTTTATTATCTATTTCTAAGTTTTCATCCTAGTTTTAAAATGTATGCTTATAATTCGCTTAAAAACCGAAAATCATGTTTGGGAAGAAAAGCTAACATTAAAAAAATTAAATAGAGCATATTAGTTTCTATTTTAAATTTTATAATTTTTTTTCATATATTCTATCAAGAAACATGAAAAACTATTTTTTGTTCGTTCCGAAATGCTTTTTTTCTTATCCAGTTACATAAACCGTTTCTTCTATCATATTTTGTTATCAAATGTTAACAGCTGAAATAAATGCAGATAAAGAATTTGCAATCACCGTATAGGTATTCCAGTCAAAGTCGTCATTTGTCTCTTCTTGTGCCAGCATACAATATTCTCCAATCTCTGCCGTACATCCCAATGATGCAGTTTCTACAAGAATATGTATCAAAAAATTAATTCGGCGCGCATGTCTAATAAAGAATAAATGTAAACTAAGAAATGAAAAAAAGTCCTGATCAACTCAAAGTTGATAATCCTCACCCGAGTAAAAAGCCATTCTGGATATGATATTTTGATGGTCTTTTACTGACTTTGGTTGATTGCCTAATGCTTTTATATATGTTCAGGCACAAACATATCATGCCCTATCACAAATGAGAACAATATTAATCGAAAAGGTGATTCTTCAAAGTTGTGCGACCGCTATAAAGTAAAGGATTTCCAACCTAGAAATGATGGTACGTTGAAGACGGAAGACATGTTACTGGTAAATAAACTCATCATAGATCATAAAGACAGCAGACCTTTTATAAGTAACAGTCCACCTCAAAGAGTTTCAATGCATGTTTAACGTGACATTCTCAATACGTAAGGCATAGTAATAAACGTACAAATTTTGATGGGATATGACTGTATGGTTAGATCTAGACATCTCGCAGAACCTAACTTTGCTTTAAGATCCACGTTAAGGAAGTCAAATCCCTCTTGTAGTACAAACGGTTACAACGTGAATAACTTTTAGCGGTGTCTATATGATCTATGCATAAATCCTACAAACAAAACATTTACCTGTTAGTACTTCACAATTTGTTCCTGTGAATCCTTCGTTACATGTGCATGTGTAGGTGTCTGTATTCAATGGACTGTCACATGATCCAAATTTACATGGATTGTTTATACAACCTAAATAACATCAAAAACAAAGGTACGGATAGACAACACAAATAAAAATAAACAACAGAAACAACTAAAAAAAAAATTCGGATGTTTAACATGACCTGACTAATGTCACGTTGTAACCGCTATTTTCAAAAAAAGTTAAACAATTCAAAATATTTTATCAGCTACAGTATAAAACATTGACATAATAACGAGCAGAAATGAAAGTATGACGATTTGTATTTCTGTTTAATGAAATATATAACAATACTAACCTTGCTTTCCCTCAACATTTTTAGTTGTTACATTCAAGATAAGTGTTATTTGCTAGTTATGGACATACATTTAGAATTGCAATTTGTAACCAACGGACTATCAAAGAGTTATTGCAGCATTTCTTTAACATTCTGAGTGTATCACTCTGTCTATACAACAGATCGGTTTAACATCCCCTGGCAAACACTAAATAACAAATTCTGTGGCTATTATTTTTCAGGTTGCCTCTCATTAGGGTTTCCAAGTAATCACATTATCACACATGTTTGCCAATATAATCACATCCTGATTTATTATTTTTTAAACAAGCCGATAATCATATATCAATACAGTCTTAGATTATCAAGAAATCTAATATTTATGAAATGTTTGGCCTGGTAATTATATAATTACTGTAAAAACAGCCAAATAATCGCATTATCAAAACCCCATGAGCAGGCTCTTTCTAAGTTATTCTATAGCATTTGGATTTCCTAATATGTTACAAACATCTCATAATAATTGATCTGAACAGGAATTGTAAGATTTACACAATAAGTAAAAACTGATCTTGTTTTCTAAATATGTTTACCTGTTCCAATAGATTTAAACTTCATTCGAAATCCTCTTGATGTTTGTTCATCAATATGACTGTCAAACTGGATAATCATTTTGTTCGGAAATTCATCTGGCGTCGCATTCCATTCCTCATTCGTGGTTGTACCGCACCTCCTAGGAATGTACAAAAGTAGAAATAAAAACTATGAGATTTTTAATAAGAACGTTGCTGGTATGATATAAGGTAATTGTTTGGCATATAACTGTTTATTTTTGAATATTGAAAGTAAAATATATTTTGTAGGATTTTCCAAAACCTTTTGACCATTTATGAAATCATGCCTTAGTTAGATTGGCTTTTTTAACTTTTAGATCCGAGCGTAACTGGCTTGTCTTTTGTAGACGAAACGCAAGTCTGGCATTTACAATTTTTATCCTGGTATATTTGATGAGTGTGAAAGTACCAGGGAACCTCATCTTACAATGTCATCCTTCCAATCGTATTATATATGTTTAAACATTACCAGCGTATTGACAGACACACTGTTGTTTAAGGCCTTCTGTCTCTAAATATCTGCAAAAAATGTTCTCATACATTTTCCAAAGGATGGTATAAAACTCCCACTACCATACATACTCTAAGATAAGAGGATTACCGTAATATTCTGAATACTGAATAGTTGTTTAACATAAATTGCATAAGTGTGCAGGTAAAAGCGAAAACAATTTAACAAAAAACATGAAAAATACAAAACTCCGAACCTAACATCTAAGCTGTTGTTATTTTAGTCATTTAATTTCTACAGCATTAAGATTGTACAATTTAACAAAAACCTTAAAAAGGCAACTGTAAAAGAAAATGGAAATTGGGCATTTGTAACAGAGACAACAATCCGATCAAAGGGAAGAAAAAATATCAAAGAAAAATAGTTAAATCTAAATCATATATTTACAGTTTAAGCTCCGGAATCTTCAAAATTAATACGCTTTTTATCTTTTACTACATTTGTGTATAGTATCCTATCATTTGTAATGATGTTTTACTTTGATATGCATTGTTTATCAAATAAATTTGATACAAACGTTTATTTCTTCTGACAGGTACAAGCTTCATGACAGGTGATTAGCTGATACCCATATGTTGGATTAGGGAAACACATAAAGCATTTCAAAGCAATAACTTGCAACCTACGGACTATCAAAGAGTTATTGCAACATGTGCAAGGGTTCTTCAACATGCCGAGTGTGTCACTTTATCAATATTAGAGATCAGATTTAACATCCTCATTTTGACCAGGGGTTTGTATTAGAAATATTTAATAACCACATTGGTATCGAAGTCAAAATTGTCAAGTTTTTCATCGTAGAGAAATGATGTGGGTCTTATAATCATATGGCTGAAAAGATCAAACTTTTTGAAAAAGTAAAATAACAAAATATACTGAATTCAGAGGAACATTCAATCTCAAAACGGAAAGTTCATAATCAAATGTCAAAAGCAAATGATAAAACGTATCAAACGAATGGACACCAACTGTCATATTCCTGACTTTGTACAGGCATTCTCAAAATGAAGAGAAAATGGGGAATTGGACCTGGGTTTATAGCGCTAAACCTCTCACTTGTATGACAGTCGCATCAAATTCCATTATATCTACAACGATAGAAGAGATTACACTTTTTGAATGTTATACTTACTTAGGTCCAGTTTGTCCTAGTAAATTATATCTAAACTGTAACCAATGAAAACAAGCTTCTCCATTATTGCTGATATCCATATCTTCAATTGTCCCACGTAAAATATTGTTTTCCACACCCTGTAAAAAACTTTATATTTTCAACATGGAGTAAACCTCATTCAAATACATTTATAAAAGAAACGACTTTAGAATGTTTCTTTTTACATTTTCTTGATAATTTTTAACCATGATTTAGTTAATTCAGTTGAACATTCAATTTTCCCTCTGAAAAATCAAGAGGTGTCTGGTTTCTGACTAAACACCTCTTATTTCAAATGTTCGTACCATCGAAATAAGCTCCAAAGAACTGCAAGTATCTTAAAAACTACTATTTGACTTCAAATCTCATTTAGGTTAACTGGTTTTCATCATATTTGTTTTGTATGAATCGTCAATTGTAAAAAGTTTGGAAATAAGGTTATATATGGACCTATTAATAAAAAAAAAGATGAAATTGTTTGTTTTTTTCACTCGAATGGCGTAGTCCGGTCATGTAATATTGTCATTTTAGTGTTATATTTAACATTGCATTAAAACACGAGGTTTGACTAGCCACAAAACAAGGTTCAACCCACCATTTTTTCTCAAGGTGTTCCGTTCCAAATCAGGAAAATTGCAGTTAATATCTTATAGTTCATTTCTCTGTGTGTTGCATTGTCGTTTTGGTTTTTTGTTGCACTTCACTGTTTCTGTTGTTTCGTTGTTTTTCTCTTATAGTTGATGCGTTTATCTCAATTTTAGTTACCCGGATCGGTTTTCTCTCGATCGATTTATGAATTTCGAACAGTGATATACTACTGTTGCCTTTATTTACTGTAACACGTGTACACGGAATTTCTTTTACTTGTCTATTTTATCCAGATAAGTACTGCTATTGTATTCTTGTCTTTCTAACTCTGAATCGCCGACATCTGTTCTGATGAAAGTAACCTTATTCGCTCAGTACTTACCTGTATAAGCCAGGTACATATTAAACCTGTATCATATTTGTTTGGATAGTTAGGCGAGTTGATATATATTTCCTCTCCTGCACCTATATTCACCACTCCACCACAGCCTAAACACATGATTATCCTTTTCATTATTATGACCTTTTTTGTTTGAATTCTGTATGAATTAAAATCATTTAAATGAATACGATATATAATCATATACTATTACTGTAGTATGGTGACCAAAACTTGCTTATGTCTACGTCATTTTGTCTTTAGTAGATAGTTATCTGATTGGTAATCATACCACATCTTCTAATTTTTATATTACATTAAAATTCTATTTTTGTGAACATGTAGTGTAGAAAAAAGAAAACTCAGTTAAACAATTTGTTTTTTAGTTTTATGGTATACAGAAGTTATAGTGTGTTTTGTTTTTATGCCCCACCTACGATAGTAGAGGGACGTTATGTTTTCTGGTCTGTACGTCCGTTTGTCCGTTCGTTCGTCGGTCCGTTCGTCCGTTCGTTCGTCTGTCCGTTCGTCCATTCGTTCGTTCGTCCCGCTTTTTTGGTCAAGGTAGTTTTTGATGAAGTTGAAGTCCAATCAACTTGAAACTTAGTACACTACACATGTTCCTTATGATATGATCTTCCTAATTTTATGCCAAATTAGAGTTTTTACCCCAATTTCACGGTCTACTGAACATAGAAAATTATAATGCGAGTGGGGCATTCGTGTACTGGGACAAATTCTTGTTGGTAATACATTATATGATATTAGATACTTGTAAGTAAAACACATAGTACTCACTTCCGGTTGATATTGGTACTTCACATGTGTCACCGCCTAACACGTCAGGGCAATAACACTTGCACTCCCAATTCATAAACCCTCCATTCTGACATCCAAGATCGGTACATTGAGCTAACAAAAAATATAAAGAAATATATATAAAAATTTATTTTACCTCCTAATAGATACAATTCTATGAATATGATTGGTTAAAAGCAATCGCGTAGAGACCGTGTATAGGCCATATTGGTTAAGTAGGCGGGGGACTTTTAATGACTCTGAGACTACTTTATCACATGTGATATAGAAGTCTTAGAATGAGTGTAATATATTTTCTGTCTAAAATTAAATAACATTAAAAATGTGGTGCATACTAAATTACTCGTGTAGCGTGTTATTTAATAGTGCGCACCACATTATTTAGGTTATTTCGAATAGACAGAAAAATTATTAGTCATTTCCAAATAGTTTAATTCGAAAAACTAAGGATTGTCTTATCCCAGGCATAGATTACCTTAGCCGTATTTGGCACAACTTTTTGGAATTTTGGATCCTCAATGCTCTTCAACTTTGTACTTGTTTGGCTTTATGAATATTTTGATATGAGCGTCACTGATGAGTCTTATGTAGTCGAAACGCGCGTCTGGCGTACTAAATTATAATTCTGGTACCTTTGATAACTATTTACACCACTGGGTCGATGCCACTGCTGGTGGACGTTTCGTCCCCGAGGGTATCACCAGCCCAGTAGTCAACACTTCGGTGTTGACATGAATATCAATAATGTGGTCATTTTAATAAATTTCCTGTTACAAAACTTTGAATTATCGAAAAACTTAGGATTTTCTTATCCCAGGCATAGATTACCTTAGCCGTATTTGGCACAAATTTTTGGAATTTTGGATCCTCAATGCTCTTCAACTTTGTACTTGTTTGGCTTTATGAATATTTTGATATGAGCGTCACTGATGAGTCTTATGTAGACGAAACGCGCGTCTGGCGTACTAAATTATAATCCTGGTACCTTTGATAACTATTTACACCACTGGGTCGATGCCACTGCTGGTGGACGTTTCGTCCCCGAGGGTATCACCAGCCCAGTAGTCAACACTTCGGTGTTGACATGAATATCAATAATGTGGTCATTTTAATAAATTTCCTGTTACAATACTTTGAATTATCGAAAAACTATGGATTTTCTTATCCCAGGCATAGATTACCTTAGCCGTATTTGGCACAAATTTTTGGAATTTTGGATCCTCAATGCTCTTCAACTTTGTACTTGTTTGGCTTTATGAATATTTTGATATGAGCGTCACTGATGAGTCTTATGTAGACGAAACGCGCGTCTGGCGTACTAAATTATAATCCTGGTACCTTTGATAACTATTAATTCTAAATTTCATTTTTAAGGAGTAAATCACAAAATAACTTTGATGACATCACCGTCACATGATAAAATTGTGTCAAAGAGCTAATAGACAAAAACCTTTCAGTCAAACAGAACACGTGTTACATTCAAAATTACGGTAGAATTCTGTAATATTGCTTGTTCTTTTTGTTTTATAAATGTTATACTGTTATTGGTAGTTTTCCAGTACTGGTTTCTATTGAATGTTCGTTTAGATACGTTTAGAATGAAATTCAAAACAGTGTGGCTGTGGCCATTGATTGACACATTAAATTCATCCATTGACTGGGACAATTTAGGTGAACGTTTGTATGTAACGACCACTGCTCACTATGTACTTTTTAAAGACACTAAAAACTATGGGGTCACCAAAGGTTCTCAATACCTTAATAAAGTAATTCGAAAAATTAATCAGAAATAACACGATGTTTTGATTTATATCAATTATATAAATCAAAACATAAAGGTTATTCCTGATTAATTTTTCGAATTATTTGATAATTGAAGGCGTTTAGAAACCTTTGGTGACCCCACAGTTTAAATGTCTATAGTAGGTACGTCGTGAACAGTGGTCGTTACAGACAAACGTTCACGTAAATTGTCCCAGTCAATGGATGAATTTAATGTGTCAATCAATGGCCACAGCCACACTGTTTTAAATTTCATTCTATACGTCCATCGAGATTAAAGGAGTAGGGTTTAGATATCGAAAAACGTATTTGACCCAGCCACATATTCATGAGCTATTCCCTTGTCAGGAAGTTTGTCAGTGGTTATGTCAGGTTTTTACATGGATAATTTGGTGTTTATAACAACTTCAAAGCGAGGTTTTGTTCCGGGAATTGAATCTCCCTTTTATTGACGATCAATGTTTTTGAATTTGAGATATGGTTTGTAACCACTTTAAAAAAATGACTGGATCAGTTCCAGTAGTCTTTTACATTCTAGATATATTTTATTTATATTTTTCTTTAGGTTGCTGGTTTCGTTGACGTTTACCCCACACCCAAGTTTATTCATATCAGATATTACCAGAACATCCGTAAGCGTTGTCAACTTCAAGTACGTCATAGAACATCAGACCATCAGCAATACTCGCTAGAAATTCCAGTCTGTAGTCTTTGAATGGTATGGTCTTTCCACCGTTAGTCGAACTAGCCTGTAAATAAAGAGGCCCTTCATGGGAGTATCCAAGTAATCACAAAATCACACTTTTTGGCAAATATAATCACATAATCATTATTTCTTTCTTTAAACAAGGTAATACAATAATCAAAAATACAGTTCTGCATTATCATTTCTGTGTTGACATGAATTATCACTGATGTCATAATTATAAATCAACTGTTTACAAAACGTAGAATTGTTCGTGAAACAGCAGATTTCTACCCCAGGAATATATCATCTTATCCATACCAAGCAAAAAAGAATTTGGGATCTAAATGCTCTTCAAGTTCGTACTTTATTTGAAGTTTTGTTTCTTCTTTTTGGTTCAAGCCTTAATGATGATCTTTTGTAGACGCTTCTGGCGTACAAAATAGTAATAATCCTGGTATCTATGATGAGTTTATTTACTCTGCAAATTTCAATGATTTTGATTGACAATCAAGATCATTGTTATTACAACTTTTTCTGTAAAGAAAATCCATAATAGATTTCGTATACAAAAAAACATGGTAATCCATTATAATTGAATTGATAAATTGTGGTAAAATTCAATGCTGCCACTTTGCTTAGATAAACATCGTTAGCCCACTAAAATACAGCAAATAGATATAATTTGATTGATTAAAAAATATATTTGACCAGACCAAAGGTGGTACGTTTTGCTTTAGTTGGAATTCATCATGTAAGAACGCGCATTGCTAGGACAAAATTAATGTCTTTTAAAACCTTTTAGTCGAACGTCGTACATGTATTACAGTGATAACTGCCTTTATCATGACTATACCGACGATCGTGTTCTTTAATGCATTTTTTAACAAACATCTACAAATAGTCTATTGTCGTAATTGTTTCACTTAAAGGCATTTTCTCTTAAAAAAGTGTTATTGAAATGATATACTATTGTGTGATATGTTTATTATCAATAAAAAAATTATATGAATTTCTATTAATTTTTAAAATCTTTAAAAAAATTTTATTTTGTAAATCGGTAATACTTATAATTTAAAATTTTAACACATTTCCTAAATGTCATACACACTGGAAGAGCATATAATGATAATCTTATGCTGAGTTCACACGTAATTCGAATTCGATTCGCATTAACTAATTCGAATTAGTTTAATTCACATTCGAAACGTTTTACGTCCTAACGTCAATTCTAATTCGAATTACAATGCGCGTCAAAATCGCTTTACTGTCCAAACGACGTTAACTTTTAATTCGTATTAACAAAAAAGAATTTCTAATTCGAATTAGACAATTCGAATCAATTCGAATTAAAAAAGAAGAGTGTGGGAACGCGTTTAGCGATTTCGATTCGCATTCGATTCGAATTCAATTCGAATTAAATGTCCGTGTTAAAGAGGCATTTCTTATTAGATGGTCTGTCGGGGGGTAACAGAATAGAATAATAATTGAATAAAAAAAAAAAAAAAAAAAAAAAAAAAACCAACAACAACAACAAAAAAAAAAACACAACAACAAAAGCACAGGGAATAATGAACAAAACAAGCATATAGAAAAAGAGATAATACAAAAATAGAGGACGACCGTCATGACCATCGTATCAACTCACGTATACACTGTATTGCAGATCTGATGACCCATCATATGAAACATCTGTTGCAACGTTCTTAATATTAAAGTTCTTCCGTTTGTCTTCTTTAATTTGCTGCCATTGAACATTTAAGTAATTATCTCTGTCTGGTCGACTTTGTTCATGCTGCGCACCCAAAGCATGTAACATTTCGTGAACTACTGTAGATCTCTGAAACAAATACAAATTCATGGTGAACACTTTAAGTATGTAGCATCTTGTGAACTATTGTAGATAACTGAAACCTATACAAATACAGATTACACATGAACGAAAAGAAAAACGATTACAAGACAATTAACCATAACTAATGAGAGGCTTTGATAAGGAGTGAGGCCCCTCATGGGGGGGTCCTAGTAATCACATAATCACCATTTTTTTGCCAATATAATCACATAATCATTAAATATTTGCTTATCTTTAGTAATCAAATAATCATAAACTAAAAATACAGTCCTAGGTAATCAAATAATCATGAAATATTTGGCTTAATAATCAAATAATCATTAAAAAAAACGGCCAAGTAATCACATAATCAAAAACCCCATGAGGGCCCTCAAGAGTGAATGCTTGATCTGGATTTAAATCTACTCACCGACATACAGTTGCCTGGGGTTAGAGTAAGTGCTTGGTATGGATTTGTACTCAAAACACTAGCTACTTTTCCAACATATGATTTACATCCAGTATAACTATAAATATAATCGATATGTTTAATACAATGTTAACCTTTTGATTAATGTTTTAAAGTCAAAGGACCATATGTCAGATGTTTAGTCTCTTAACGATTTACTGTAAACCAACTTATTTTCGCGAGCGATTCAATTTCGGGACATTCGCGAGAACATACATAACGCGAATATAAATCATTGCGAAAATTTATTTCTTTATCTTACTACATTAAGTGAATTCAAAAATCAGGAAATTAAATCGTCGCAAAGTGGGCTAGAAAGTGTTGAACGCGAAATGTTAAAGTATCCGCGAAAACCAGCTGGTTTACAGTTTAAGGTCAAACCATTTGAAAGTTTGTTCTTCTGTAAACTATGCTTTTATTTCACTGTTCATGCTTTAGAGGAAGGTGCTCTCTAAAATGTCCAACCCCGCCATATTTTGTATGTGTCTGTCCTAAATATGCCTTGTAATTCAGTTGATGTCTTTGTTTCATATCTGTCGTATTTGTTTTGTTTTTTTTTAAATTGTTATAAATTAGGCCGTCATTTTTCTCGTTTGATTTTTTTCAATACGTTTTGTAATATCGCTGCCTTTTATATCTGTTTATATGGTATTGGTTTTGGTCCCTAATGAAGGCCGTGCTGTGATATATAATTGCTTATTGTAACGTAATGTATGCTCAGCTGCATAGTTGTCTTAATTGTAATCATACCACATCTCCTTATTTATTAATCGGTTCAATTCGAGACCATAGATACACATGCACATTTGATTGGAATGTGTTTGTAAAAACTCTTTACCATTTATATTAATACAAATATATACTCATTAACTAGATCCTTCAAGCAAAGTTGCGTAGATGGATTTGGTTATTAAAATTAATTTTATGCTCCTTTTAGTTATATAGCTCTTTAAGGTGGTACCCAACACCTTCACTAAAATTAATCTGGCCCGTTTAATTTTCATAAAATTTCATAAAAGTATTTAATTTGACCCTTTGACAAAAATATAAAAATTTCAAAAAAATTGAACCAACCGTTTGATCAGAAATATTACACTGGTTATATAGCACTTTGACAAACACTAAATTTGGACATTGAAAAGCTTAATATTCCCTTACAACGCAACGTCATTAAAACGTTTAGCTGATTTTACAGAGTTATCTCCCTGTAGTGTTAGGTACCACCTAGTCTGTTTCCCGGCCGTTATTGAAATTCTTGACAATAAGATGGGAAAATGTGTTCTTACTCTAGTTTTAATCATTACTATTACAGATAGGAATATTCTGACCCTTATTTGTTCATTATTCTGACGGAAAGGTGTGTTCTTATTCTTATTCATTTATTATCATGACGGATAGGTGTGTTCTTACTATAATTTTATTCATTATCCTTACAGATAGGAATATTCTGACCCTTATTCATTCATTATTGTAACGGAAAGCTGTGTTCTTACTCTTATTCATTCAGTATCATGACGAGTGTATGTTCTTACTCTTATTTTATTCATTATCATTACAGATAGGAATATTCTGACCCTTATTCATTCATAATTGTGACGGAAAGCTGTGTTCTTACTCTTATTCATTCAGTATCATGATTAGTGTATGTTCTTACTCTGATTTTATTCATTATCATTACAGATAGGAATATTCTGACCCTTATTCTTCATTATTGTGACGGATAGGTGTGTTCTTACTCTTTTTTATTCATAATCATGACGGGTAGATGTGTTCTTACTCTAATTGTATTCATTATGATTACAGATAGGAATATTCTGACCCAATTATGCATTCATTATTCTGACGGATATGTGTGTTCCCACTCTGATGCATTCTTACCATGTGAGATAGTTTTTGTTCTTACTCAAATGCATCCTATATCTTATAGATAAGTTCTTACTATGGTTTATACATTATCCTGGCGGATAGGTTTTGTTCTTACTCAAATGCATCCTATATCTTATAGATAAGTTCTTACTATGGTTTATACATTATCCGGGCGGATAGGTTTTGTTCTTACTCAAATGCATCCTATATCTTATAGATAAGTTCTTACTATGGTTTATACATTATCCTGGCGGATAGGTTTTGTTCTTACTCAAATGCATCCTATATCTTATAGATACGTTCTTACTATGGTTCATACATTATCCTGGCGGATAGGTTATTCTTACTCTATAACATTCATTATATTGACAGATAGGTGTGTTCTAACACTGTTTCATTCATTATATTGACAGATAGGTGTGTTCTAACTCTGTTTCATTCATTATATATACAGATAAATGTGTTCTTACAACGAGTCATACATTTTCTTTATCACGACGGACAGATGAGGTCTTTTTCTAATTAATTCTTGTTCAAGACGGATAGATGTGTTCTTCCTCTGATTCATTTATTATCATGACGGATAAATGTGTTCTTTTTCTAATTAATTCATTTTTACGACGGATAGGTGTGTTTTTACTCTAATGCCTTCATTATTCTGACGGATAGGTGTGTTACTACTCTTATTAAATTATTTCATGATGGATAGGTGTGTTCTTACTCTTATTTATTCATTTTCACGACAAATAGGTGTGTTCTATTTCTAATTAATTCATCTTCAAATGGATAGGTGTTTTCTAACTCAAATTCATTCATTATGAATAATAAGTGTGTTCCTATTCCGATACAATCATTATTATGACTTCTTCTCACTCCTATTCATTCAATATAATGACGGATAGGTGTGTTCTTAATGTGATTCATTTATCATCACGAAGGATATGTGAGTTCTTACTCTACTTGTCTCATAATCCTGACAAACTCTATGTGTCCTAGATTGTCAAACGAAGCTAGAGGATCATCTCTTGGGACCCATCTGATACAAGTAAGGTCGTCAAACTGTTTTATGCCCTCATAAATTGCATTTTCTTCGTCTACAGCTGAAAAAATATGTCATTGATATTTCATAAAATACTAAGACCTATTAATGAAGTAATATTGTTTTCCATAAAATAATTTCTTGATTATAACTTATTATAACATTGGTTGCAATGAAATAGCTTGATTTTCTGGTAAATAGATACGGTCCGATAACTTCATTATTTTGACGTCGTACACCAATGGCAATCGGCAATCCTCGGGTGATTCCGCTACTTTCCCAATGTGCCGAGTTGTACGAATAAAACCAAAGGGTGTTGCCAGAACATGTCGACTACTTTGCATCAGAATGCATTGACGATGTGTAAAAAGACAAGGTTCCTTACATGTTCTATTTTTATTTTTATAGCAAATAAGATGATCCAAAAAAAAAATCATTAATACTTATCTCATAACAGAACAACGTGATAATTCATATACGCATTCATGAATGTATGTGTCGTTCGGACATTCTGTGAATATTTTTTTTATGTTAAAATTTTTCGATTTGTCAGTAGTTTTTTTTACTTGTTTTACATCTTCAAAAATAAAACGTTTGGTAAAGAGTGTGCAGACAGTATTGTCTTGATATCCCAATATTATAAGTTCGAATCCAGACGAGAGAAGAACAAAAATCTTCTTCAGCAAATTTCCACATTTAACATTTTTGTGCTGATATTTAGAGTAATTATGAATAACATATGTGTTTTCAGTCGTTTATCACCTTCACTTTTAAAAAAAAATTATAATATCTACTTACTGTACGTATTTGGTGCTATTTCATAAGGTATAATTCCTTTTGGCCATATATACCATTGGTTTAAGACAAAATTCCTCTTTGTTCCACCAGGCTGAAAGATAATAAATATATTATAATGAAAATAAAGAAAATATCTTAGCTTTTCGTTTTAGAAGCAAAAAAGTAGCTATGAAACCTTTTTTTAATTAACATTGATGACAAATAGATAAATGGAGTATACACCTCAATGAAGCAAAATCACAACGATGCAGTTTACAATGACACAGCATCAAAATGACGCATTGCAATGACCGGCGCAGCATTACAATAAGACAGCATCCCAATGACGCAATACAATGACGCAGCATTACAATGAGACAGCATCCCAATGACGCAATACAATGACGCAGCATTACAAAAAGACAGTATCCCAATGACGCAATACAATGACGCAGCATTACAATGATACAGCATCCAAATGACGCAATACAATGACGCAGCATTACAATGACACAATCTCACAATGAAGTAGAATTATGTGCATATTATAAGTTTTTTTTTCTGCTTTCATATTGCAATACCAAATTCAGAGGATTTAACAAAAGAACTCAAGGAAAAACTTGAAAAAGATACCAAAAGGATATGTAAATCTATTTGCAGTATCGACAGCCAATAAGTACTATATATACCATGCGGCCTAGCCACAATCAGATGTTCATTTTGTGTTTCACATGAAGTCAAAATTGAGTGTCACCTCAGGAAAAAACTCTTTTGATATTTTGGTACAGAAATGGTTTAAATTATGAAAAATTGCCATCATTAGGCTAACACTGGAAGCATTTATATAATTACATGCAGATTTTGAAAGAAATATTTTAAATTTTTATTAAATAAATGGTTTTTAAAAACTGTATGATTTTCTTTAATGGTTGCCTTCAAGACATGGTCACCAGTGTTAGATTTTTGGTCGATGACAAAGACAACAAAATATGTTTAGAATTATTGAATGTCAAATATTTTAATTGAAAAAAAAATGAGAAGAACATGTTTAACTCACAGTTATTTCAAGCAACAGTAGCTGTCTTTGATCATTAATCTTATCTGATCAAACTATACTTAAACTAATCTATAAATAACAAAACTTCCAAAAAATCCCTTTCTTTTGGTGTATAGAACATTAAAATAACTTGATGCATATTCTTACAATAAACAATCAAACTTAGCAATACAATTGATATGTTTTGTCTACGGACAAGACATTGCATTCATATTTAATGAAATGCATTATTAAAACCTAATTTTGACATAGTTGAAAGTGTTCTCTTGAAAAAAAAACATACATTTTATCAGGTTTATCTATCAAATGATGCTTAACTTTGAAGAAAATGGAAACAAATACCTTGTGATAATGTCTACGGACAAGACATTTTATTGATATTCAATTAAATGCTTTCAAAGATGATTGTTAAAGTTAAGAATAAAAGTTACCAAATAAATTTTAAGCTGTGTTTTTTAAATTTTGGAAAATATAAAAATGTACCCATAATTCTTTACATATCTCAATAATTTATTGATAAAGCCAAAATGAAGACACATTCTTTTTACTGAAATCCATATATCTGACTGTTTTAAACAATCAAACTATTATTGAAACTCAATTTTGACATAGTTGGATGTGTTCTCTTCAAAAAATGACATACATATTATCTATCAAATTAGGCTGAACTCAAGGAAATTGGATACAAATATATTGTGGTAATGTCTACGGACAAGACAATTCCAGTTAAAAAAAAATCTGTTAGACTTAATTGTGACTATATTTATCTTGAAAATACTGAGTTTTAATTTGAATAGATAACTTTCATCATCTATAAATAAGATTTAAGTTCCAAAGCAGACAAATAATTGAATTTAATACTTGTTATGTACAAGTGTCTTGTCCGTAGACACTTCCTCATCTACTGGTAATACTGAAATGCGAAAAATAAAGTCAGATAGGGAGAAATACTTTTGCTTCATTTGATTTAGTTAGTCTTTTAAGGTAAGCAGCAACTGGAATAAAGATATTGAAGTAAAGTAAGGTATGCTTTTTATGACTGATAATCTGCCACTTTTTAAAATCCACTCCTGTAAATTAATTTTACAAAAAATTAGAACACTTAAATTGCCATTAATTAATTAAAAATAAGATATTTTTAAGTTTAAACAACACATAGGACTAATTAAGACCCATAAAGCCAAGCAATATTGATAAAAAGCCATGTCTACGGACAAGACATGTGTCCACGGACAAGACATTCTGACATATTTTTCAAATTCTTCCTCTATTAATAGATGGTAGAAAAAAATGTAAGTAGTGTTTTCATATCTACAAAAGGACAGGAACTTAGCAATGCAACATTAATGCTGTTATACTTCCAGTTTACTAGGGAATGCATGTCTACGGACAAGACATTTTTTCACTTTTTTTGTATATCCAACTTTGATGGCATATATCTCCAGCTAGGGTACTGCAATATTGATATATGAGGTAGATTTTGATAATGTATATACTAGAAGAGAAAACAAAACACATAACAGCATAAATTTGATTAATTTTTCTCTTTTATCACTACACTGAGCAAGCTAAAAACAAAAGTACAAAATTGCATAACGATTGCATAGTATTCCACTTTTTATCATAACTTTGTAACCACTGAAGATTTTTTGTTGCAACAAGAGTAAAAGAAAGATGAATAAATTGTCTATAACAGTGAACCAATAATGTAGTTCAAATGAAATTCACTTATTAACTATCAATTGATAAAAACAGCTTAATTTTAAATGAAACAACATAACGTGAAATTTTGCCCATTTTCAGCGGGTATTTTAGTGTTTTTTTCAAAACGGTAACACCTATACATGATATTTGATATTCATTGTGAAACCCTACATTCTCTTCTTCAGTTCAAAGATGTATTACTTGTGTTAAGTTTATCTTCTTGTCTTTACAAGCCTATAACATAGACCCATTATGAAATGAACATCTGATCTTGGCTAGGCCGACGGTTCTTACGAGTTAACATATTTAAACAAACGAATCCGAAGTATGAGTTTGTTTCAATATGTTAATGAGTAAGACACATGATATATAAAATTTGTAATATAAATAAAATGATTGACAGCTTGAAGACCTTGAACTTTTATTGGAAATTGATCACGTTACAGTTTTATCCAATAAAATAGAAGCTCGCGCAAGTTCCTTTTGCGCCTCTTGCTTGTATGCCATTAATTTAATAGAGCCCCAGAATTTGCAGAAAGTAAAGAAAATGTCGGATTTTCCCGATTTTTTTAGTTTTGCGCCCCGTGTATGACCGTATAGGTATACGCAGGTAATTTCATTATATCATCAAAGTGAACAATAATGTCGGACTCTGCGACAAGGTTTAAATAATTATTCTAATGACGGTAAGAATTGTTTTTTTCTTTCTTGGTTTTCAAGGTATCATACAAATTAATCATATTTTACAGGTTGTTTATCTCATAGAAATTGCATATTTATCATGTTTATACATTTAAAGTTTTCGTACAAACTGCTTCTCGTTATTTTATTAATTGGATTGTTAGATTATTTATTTAAACACAATTTTAACGATAAAACACTTAACAGTGGCGGATCTAGGGAGCGTAGATAGTGTACCGTCTTTGATCGCAAATAGAAACATGTTTTTTTTCACAAATTTGTGTAGCCGATATTTATTCCTTTGAATTCTTTAATTAACACCCCCCCTTTTTATTCGCAATTTAATTGAATTTTCGTAAAGGAAATGGTAGTACATTGTGGTATTACATTTTAATTTTTTTTTTCAGAACTGATAGAAGAAACTTTTAGTAATTTTCCAAAATTAAGGCAACTCGTTGTTATGTTACAATCCTATAATAGTTTGAAAAAGGTTCTTAAGATATGGTACACATGATTTATTGTTTTTGTTATAAATGAAAACAGATGAAAATCTTTTGAGCTTTTACGTTTTTCGGTTTCGTAAATATTTCAGAGGCAGATACCTTTAAAAAAAAAGGGTGGAGCTTCAACCATGGAATAGCATGAACATGAAAATTTTGTACCATAGCTAAGCTCCGCCTTCGTTCCTTTAGATTCTAGTTGAGTTGCATATTTAATTAGCAAAGTATGGTACAACATCAATTTGCATATAATATACCATGGTTTTCCGAAAACACGCTTTTTAAGAGAATTATTGCATTAAAACATCAAAAGAAAAAATACAATTTATGTTACAATACGGTGTTTTCGCTTTATTCTTACCTGTTCGACTAGCAAGTGTTCATCGTTATTGTCTCCCTTGAGTTTCGCTTTCAGTCTAGGTTTAGCACCTTCAGCCTGTAATAAAAAACATTTTTGATAATTATTCAGAATATATACATTTTTATATAATCGTACTTTGACTACCCAGCTGATGGTCTTCATGGGGGTCTTTCAACGTTAACAAGCAAAAAATCAATTATCAGATTATGATTCAATGACAATTAAGTTAACTATTATACAAGTTTTTCTCGTAATACAATTTGTGATTTTTAGGATATATTTATTTTAGCATTTTTAGCGTAAGTTACTTATAAGTATACAAGAGACCTCTTTATGTCAGAAAACACTATCAAACACAAACATACTATCCACACTGAAATGTGTCCACACTTATTACTTCTAAGTATACAAAATAACGACAAACCTGACGATACTTTCCGTTCTTCTCGATTTGCATAGCTTCAACATCTTTCTCGAAAGGGTTTTCAGCTGATATTTCCTGGAAATAGTAGAATTGACATGTTATATGATATTTGGGATCTTCATGTGGATACAGGATCATAGTCCTCGTAAGTGTTTTATATCAAGCACTGAATCTGAACCCATATCTCCACTAAAAGTTATAAAATATAACAATCATATTATTATTATACTGAAGTTCCTGATTTCAAGATTTGTTATCATAAGGCTTTTAATCTTCATGGTTCGTCTTAGATATGGTGCTTTATGTATGATACACTTATTGATCTTACTTCTGAGTTATTACTTTATGCCAAGCATTTGATATGAAAACGAGGAATAGTATTCTCCAGTTTATTTGACAGAAATGTTTTTCGCAAGAGTTTTTTTAAAACATGTATTCTGATTGATATTCAGTACCGTTCAGTCATTTCACTTGCAGCAAACCTGTTGCTGTTTATGTATTGCTTTCCAGACAATTTAATATGTTATTCTTTTATATATGACAATTAAGCTACTAGCCAACACGCAATAATACTGCGTATATCTTAATTAAACACAAGCGAAATGTGTGAACAGTACTGACTTTACAGCAGAGCGTAGGTCTAAAATTTGACTGAAAACTGCATGTACTTATTTTTCGTTCATTCGTTTAGGACCTAATCTTATAAAAATGGCCGCTTCAGTCCAAAATCGATTAGTAAGTGGCATTTTTTTTTATCCCTTTTCTATGTATCATATATATACAGAGGTCTGCCTTAACAGTCAAATTAACGGTATGGAAACACCAAATTGTAGTGTGTACTGTATACCAAGACAGCTAGCCTGTGATCGTTGTACATCATTGAGTAGGCAATACTCTTATTTAAAAAAAAACAAACAGTTGGACCACAATCGGTAACACACGTTAAAGTAATTTTGTTTCTTAATAGAGCTTTCTTACAAAATGACGAAAGATACGTACTCTGGACGAATCATACGTAAGACTCGTTTTAGGGATCCTTTATTTTGACATTTTGACATATTTAGATAATAGTCAATGAACTTCGGACCATTTACCTACATGCAACGACACCTATTGAATTAGATTTTTTTTTAGATCTACAGGATTTCGGGACATACGATAAGTTAAAATATAACACCACCAGGTGGAAGTAGATAACTCTAAAACATATCTTAAATAAAGGGTAGTCCGGCAGAAAAAAATGCCCATAAAAACTAAACAAAAAAGTGCTCCAACCCCCTCCATCTACTCTTTCCAAAATTTCAATATTGCATTGTTTAACCTTAGAAAATGGGAATTCGCACAAGAGTGCCTCTACTCAACGGACACATTCCTAGCCTCAGATTCTAGAGCTTTGCCTTAATCTATTAATCTATTATATACAATTAAGTCATATATAGAGAGAAAGGCGGTTTAATTTTCCAAAACAGCCCTTTTTGTCGTTTTTGCTTTGAGTGTAAGGGAACAAGTAATTCACTTCAAGAGGATTATGCTTTTTTTCCTTTTAAAATACTCTGATTCCCAATTTGACCCAAAAAAGTATTGTGGTCAAGAAGCAGATTACAAACAAAAAAATCTTAATCAAGATTTTACCTGAAAAAGAAATAAATTGATTGATAGCGTCTAAAAACTAAGAAAAGAAAAACCCATAGCCCTCATCTTTTGAAGTTCAATGGTTGCTCTCATAAATGGTTTGTTTTTATTCTCCCCTCTTCCCCCCGCATTTTATACTTGTTTAACAGTGTGAACTTTGTAACGTTAATATTAACCTAAATTTGCAATTAAATTTATAGTTTCACATTTGTCGGCTGCGATCACAAGAGTTACATTACCTTTTATAACATTTAACATTACATTAATACAAAAAAACTGGATCACAAAATCTGTTTTACTAGATTTATTTGGAATTACTTTTTCCAAACATTGTAGCATCATTGTTTTACAAATATCGATATTCCACGTCCACAATTTGCTGTTAATGTACTATACGAAATAAAAATAAATATGAATCTTGTCGTTAAATTTGTACTAACGAACTTCAACAATGCCATTAAAATTTTAATCGTGAAACTCGTGCTTTAATCGTTCCCGCGGAAATGTGTGTTCTCGTGGTTTACCTAAGTAACGTATCGGACGTAAGTGTATTTGACACTATTTTCCTTTGTACGACTTTGCCCCCCGCAGAGCTATAGAAAAACAGTACATTGACGGGTGTTACACGGACTCTTTTTAGTTGTTACACGGACACTTTTTATGAATAGAATCACTCGTGCATGATCAGTGAGTTCATGGGCACTTTAACTTTCAATTAGATTTGAACTTTTTGGTTTACCGACTTATTTCCTGTCTTATTGAACAAAATATACGTTAGCATCAATATCTTTTTTCAAACATTTCCAGTAAAATACTATTCATATCAGTACACTGAGGGATTAGACATTTAACTTCAAAAGGGGAAGGGGGTATGGTTTTCTCCTTAAAAAGATATTTTGATCCCAAATTTTATGAGAAAAAATTTATTATGGTCAAGCAGATGACAAATTAATGTTTAGCATGATTCCTGATTTTCCGAATACCGTAAATAGTGCTAATTTAAACAAAAACATTTGGGTGGTGGCTTGAAAAGTAAATAATTAATATACTCAAAAAAGAACATACCGCCCCCTTTATGAAGCAAAATATTCGGTCAATAAATGTTTTCTTCAATATATGGACATGAATAGTATTTTGGACAATGCTGAAAGTAAAGAAATGATGATACTGACGTGTATATTTCAATAAAAATAAGACAGGAAATAAGTAAATAAAAATCAAATTTTATCAAAAGATAAAATCCCTATCAACTCACCAATAGACGATTGATCCTATAAACAAAAAAGAGTTCATGTAATACACGTCCAAATAAGCAGAAAATCTAGAAGAAAATCATTCAACTTATGTCATCAATTTTGGACGGTAAGCTGCAATTGGATCATATAGTAACACGTGTTTAATCACGATCAACACTTGCAGATCTAGAGACGAGCATGAATTAAAAAAAAAATTAAAGTATTTGCCTGAATATATATAATGTTTAGACAAAATCCATTTTTTCATAAAAAAATCATTCACTAATGAAGTAGGAAATTCATTCTTTTGATACATTTATATTGTTATCGAATTTATATCAGTGGCGGATCCAGGTCCAAATCCAGGACAAAACAGAAGGGGGGTCCAACTTTATGTCCCCATTTAAATGCATTGATCATCCAAAAAAAGAAGGGTTGTTCCAACCCCCCGGGACCCCCAATCATTGAATATTAAATTCATGTATTTGGCAACAAACGCGCGATTTTACGATTTTTTTAAGGGGGATGGGGGGGACGGAATGGCACATCCTGCATTTTTTTTTAACAAAAATAAAGATCACAGCCTGTTTATTTTAAAATGAATTAGAACTCCCCCCTTCCCCGCTTTCCGTTTCATCCATAAAAATCAAACGTTATCCTACTTACCACTAAAATATTTCTTTAGTATATTACTTTCTTACGAAGTTGCATTTTAAAAAGTCTTAAATGTGTACAACATTCATCTTTTACTTAAAATGGTTCTTTTTTTTTCATCAAATTATTAGATTCCTGATTTTTTTTCTTGAAAAAAAATCTCGGTCGAAGGGAAATTAAAAAAAAAGTGTTTATACTATAACTTAGATTTACTGCTGAATGGCTATCTAAGTTTCTCAAATGTTTAGTCTTGCAAAATGTATTATCACTTTATTGAAACGTCGTACAAGTCAGATAAAAAACAAAAGTAACAAAAGAAACAGGCCGGTAACAACCAGCCGAATAGTTTTTCTGCACTTGTAGTCAGGTCAAGGTCCTCGGCTATCGCCTCGGACCTTGACCTGACTACTCGTGCAGAAAAACTATCCGGCAACGGTTGTTACCGGCCTGTTTCTTTGTTACCTTTGTATTTTATCTAATACTTATTATCTGATAGTAAAAGCGTGTATTATTTCCGATATGCTTAGTTTTGAAAGATAAGTTTGATTTAGAAAAGAATGCTGTTTTACCGGATAAAATAAAGACTCTAAATTGTTATTGTAGAAATGAAATACGTGCTCCCTTTACGTTCGTTCGTACCTTTCGTTAATTTGTAAGAAAGCTCTAATTGGTAGCGGTTAAACGGCAAGTAAGCATGCATCGGGGTATGTCGAGACTTTAAAGTCGTGCAAAAGCACTCAAAATTTGTTTTTCTCTCTCAAATTAAAAATTCTGTAAAGATAACTTTTAATGTGGTTTGATTTATTGATAAAACAAAAATTAATAGCTGCTTTAAATTGAAGTATGTTTAATAACTAGATATGTTATTGTTATGGTTCATATAAAATTATAATTTTGTGTTTATCAAATAATATGTTTACATTTACGATTTATCAACGATATAAATTTTTATTAATAATTAACTAAAAGTATCAAAATTGTGGTCAGATAAAAATCCTTTTATTGATATTTCGATTCATCATATAATTTTCATCTTTATAGCGTCTTAAATTTAATCGAACTCATAAAGTTGTTTTCATGTAGAGAAACAAACCTAGCACTAATAAGTGCGTATTATAGTCCTACATGGCACAAACTCTATTCCCTAGATATTTTTTTTTAAAATTACATTATTTTTACCTTTAACACGTACGTTTTGTGATTTTACTTTTTCTATAGCTAATTAATCCCAAATGGTTACTAGGGAGTGAAAACATAATTAATATTTCTCGATTATTAAATAGATTAGACCGTTAGCTTTTCCATTTGAATGGTTTTACAGTAGCCTTTTTGGGGCCCTTTATGGCTTGCTGTTCGGCGTGAGCCAGGCTCCGTGTTGAAGACCGTACTTTGACCTATAATGGTTTACTTTTTAACAAATTGTGATTTGGATGGAGAGTCGTCTAATTATCTCATGTAGAGAGATTTCAAAGTTCGCTACACGTTAAGAACCTTTGCAACAACTCTTAGAAGGATCCAAACGTGGCATCTTGGAAGATTAAATTTGATCCGGTCCGTCTCTATCCTTTATATGCTCAATTCCCAATGGTAGTCCAAATTTCCCGCCCTTTTCCCGGTCGGTATATTCCTATTTCAGTACAACCTTCTGTATGTATCGCTAATTTGATCTCGTCCTGAGAATGTATGATATATTGGCTACTGGACAATAATCCATCAAATGTCAATTAATCTATATATAATAACACAAGTTCAGTATAATATTTTGACCTCTGTTCTTTTATAAAAAAGAAGACCAAATTTAAACGTACAATTTAAAAAAAAAGTTGTTCTCAAAATTTCCTTATTCATAAACAAGTATCAATACAATGTACAATGGTCCATGTACTAGACAAAGTTTACAAGAAAATCCGGAAATAAAGGCAGAGGTTTTGAGCGTTTTTTTTTATTAGTGCCATAGTACATATTTGGATTTAATAACTCTTAAAAAAAGTATGTACGCGTTTTGCTTTTTTTGTATATGGTATTTATGAATACGAAAAGAAGATGTGGTATGATTGCCAATGAGACAACTCTCCACAAGAGACCAAAATGACATAGAAATTAACAGCTACAGGTCACCGTACGACCTTCAACAATGAGCAAAAGCCCATACAGCATAGTCAGCTATGTACGTCATTAATTTCTATTTAATTTTATATATTTATGTATTTATTTTTAATTAGAGTTCTTGAGTAATGAAGATGTAACATGCTTATCTTTTTTCCTTAAAAAAAGCGTTGAGATATAAACTTCAGAAAATAACGCAATAACACGAGTATAGAAACTCCTTACATAATGTCCTTGACCCCCTCAGTGCGCCACTGCATAGTCACATGTTTTTTTTCCTTTTCGTTCAATCTTTTGATCTAAGACTTTCCGTACATGTATAATCAAAATTAAAAACAATTAGTATAATATTTCCTCACGTCTATATTTTCACAAGCCAGTAGTTTTCTCATGATTAAATCAACAAACAGTATTCAATAACCTTTTAAATGATTTGTCAGCTTTTTAATAGACACTTAAATATTTTCATAAGTTATTTAAAATGATACATATTAAGATTGAAATCTTCATATCTTTCAAAATATATTTAATTTGGATCTTTTAAATTTAAACAAAGCTCGAATGTTTACAAATGTCACTTTTTATAGGAGCAATGCTTTATTTTTGAAGGTATGACACATATAGAACGGCAATTTTACTTTCCTCCCCCTTTTACTTGTTTAGTATATCTTGACCATATATCGTAAGGCTTACACGCACAAATACAGCCCGCACAGCAAAGTAGTAGGCCCAGTAGGACCCTTTTTTGCCCCCATAAATATAGCAGTTTTACAAAATTGTAAAAATAAATGTAAACTTTTAGCTATTTATTGGAAAGTAGAATACTTCTGTTACACAAATATGGGCTGTTTTTGACAATACAATTCACATGTATCGGGTACTAGCATCAATAAGTCATGCTAAGTTACTGAAATCCTCACAATTTTAGCATTTGAAGGTGTCATACCACCAATTAAATGTCCCTATCTGTTCAACCAAATTTTACAATTTTCACAGCTTTCTAAATATTTTACCTTAAGTTTAACTTCATAGAAACCAGGTATATCCTGAATCGTACATGTATCAGCTTTCTACATGCCAATTTCCAACAGATGTTTAAAATCATATAAAAAAGAAAAGGTTTTCCGAATAGAGGTACCACTAAAAATAACCCCTGGTTTTCTGGAAATCTTATTTTAGTTTACTATGGAGTGCATTAATCTTCAATTTTGAATGCAAACTCACAAACAAGTAAATTTTAGCTAAAAATGGTCTTAATATATTTCTCTTTCACCAAAAGTTTCATTTCTGCCAATTTGTTGGTTAGTTTAAGTAAACAATGACATCAAATGCACTATTTTTTGTCCGAGTAGGCCTACTTTCACATACGTTCTAAATTTGAGGTAATTGGTGGTATGACACTCAAAGTAATTAGCCGGTTTTCGTCTAACATGGAAGTGGCAGCATTTGTGTGCATTCTTAACATTTAAATGTAAGATGCATTTGATAATAATACATAACATATATAAAGGTTGAGACTGAACACGTATTTTTTGGTGACGAGGTGCGCTATCAAATTCATTTGGTGAAATAAAAAGGCATTCTTTTGGGACGGTTTCAGTTACCTTAAACGGTCTTTGATATGTATAAGGGACTATATTTCCGCCTCTTTTCCCCATCACTTGGCGTCCGGCGTCCGTCGTCGTCGTCCGTCGTCGTCCTGCTTTAACTTTTACAAAAATCTTCTCCTCTGAAACTACTGGGCCAAATTTAACCAAACTTGGCCACAATCATCATTGGGGTATCTAGTTTAAAAAATGTGTCCGGTGACCCGGCCAACCAACCAAGATGGCCGACACGGCTAAAAATAGAACATAGGGGTAAAATGCAGTTTTTGGCTTATAACTTAAAAACCAAAGCATTTAGAGCAAATCTGACTTCTGGTAAAATTGTTTATCAGGTCAAGATCTATCTACCCTGAAATTTTCAGATGAATCTGACAACCTGTTGTTGGGTTGCTGCCCCTGAATTGGTAATTTTAAGGAAATTTTGCTGTTTTTGGTTATTATCTTGTATATTATTATAGATAGAGATAAACTGTAAACAGCCATTATGTTCAGGAAAGTAAGATTTACAAATAAGTCACATGACCGAAATGGTCAGTTGACCCCTTTAGGAGTTATTGCCCTTTATAGTCAATTTTTAACCATTTTTCGTAAATCTTAGTAATCTTTTACAAAAATCTTCTCCTCTGAAACTATTGGGCCAAATTAATCCAAACTTATCCACAAACATCTTTGGGGTATCTAGTTTAAAAAATGTGTCCGATGACCTGGCCATCCAACCAAGATGGCCGCCATGGCTAAAAATAGAACATAGGGGTAAAATGCAGTTTTTGGCTTATAACTCAAAAACCAAAGCGTTTAGAGCAAATCTGACAGGAGTTAAATTGTTTATCAGGTCAAGATCTATCTGCCCCGAAATTTTCAGATGAATCGGACAACCCGTTGTTGGGTTGCTGCCCCTGAATTGGTAATTTTAAGGAAATTTTACTGTTTTTGGTTATTATCTTGAAAATTATTATAGATAGAAATAAACTGTAAACAGCAATAATGTTCAGCAAAGTAAGATTTACAAATAAGTCAACATGACCGAAATGGTCAATTGACCCCTTAAGGAGTTATTGTCCTTTATAGTCAATTTTCAACAATTTTTATAAAATTTGTAAATTTTTACTAACATTTTCCACTGAAACTACTGGGCCAAGTTCATTATAGATAGAGATAATTGTAAGCAGCAAGGATGTTCAGTAAAGTAAGACGTACAAACACATCACCATCACCAAAATACAATTTTGTAATGAATCCATCTGCTTCCTTTGTTTAATAGTCACATAGACCAAGGTGAGCGACACAGGCTCTTTAGAGCCTCTAGTTTTTTGTTATACCGATAATATAAATTGCATAATTATAAGGGGATGATCTTAGAGTGTCATACAGACGACTCTCCACCAAAGACCAAAGTTCAAAGATGTAACCAACCATGCGGCTTTCAAACATGAGCAAATCCCATACCAAAAAGTAAGTTACAAAAGTCCCTGGCATGACATAATGAATAGTTCAAAAGAAAAAACGAGGCTTATTTAAGCTAAATTAATTCACTGAAAAACAAATATTGCAGACAGCTACCATGCACCGGAAACCATATAACTACCGGCTCCTGACTGGAAACAGGCACATACAACTATAGTGTATGTCTGAACGGATGTTTGTTGTGTGTTTTATATATATAAAAGATGTGTTATGATTGCCAATGAGACATCTATGTCTATTTTTCAATGTTTGGTGACCTTCTGCTGTTGTTTTTTCTATGGTCGGGTTGTTGTCTCTTTGACACATTTCCCATTTCCATTCTCAATTTTATTCACTTATAAAGTGCAAATTAAACTTGGATCTGGGCTGACAACTATGGCGCTTTTTTTTTTTTTTTTATATTAGCGTAATACAAGTGGATTCCAGTTCAAATACAAATGTGCGCTATCGAAATAAGACTTAGGAGAGCCAAATGTATAAGAAACAATTTTTGTTGATGTACTTGAAATTAAGAAGACAGCTATCAAAATAAGAATCCTGAATGAGACTGTCCACTAGAGACAAAATGACATAGAAGAATAGCAACTACTACAAAGTCATGTATATTATTGATTTTAGTATAGAGTAGTTAAATTCATGATGAGCCATAAACATGCTTATGTTTTTTCATTAAACAAACTGAAAGTGTCAAGAAATAAAATTTAGGTAAAGCCATGGCCTCGCCTTCAAATTTGTAGTGTCCTTTACACTTGAATTATTCGCACACAAATATTTAAACGTTTTTGTTGTTGTCTTTTTTAAGACTTTTAGATCAAAAACTTTAAGTTTCAACAAAATTAAAAACAATTAGTTTAATATTTATTCACTTCAATATTATCACAAGCCAGTAGGTTTCTCATGATTTTATCACAAACTAACAAATACATGTAACAGTATACAATAACCTGTTAGAAAGATTTGTCAACTTTTCATCAATCATTTAAATATATTCGTCAGTTATAAAAAATGATGTATTGGGATTTCAATCAAATTTTTATTTGAACAAATAAGTCTGCACTATCGAAATTAAAAAGAGGAGAGTCAAATCCTTTCAAAGACAAAGAATTTTTAAAATGAAATATTGTTATTATGTTCCTTGAGTTCCTATATTTTACTAGACTACTCAAAGTCTCATGACAACGAGATCTGGAGAAGAAGTAGATTTCTGGGTTCTGCGCACAAATGCAGGAATTAAAAAAAATCGAAACTATACATTTTTGTAATGACCTCTAGATTAATCCTTTTAAAATTTTCATTTTGTATAACTTGCTTACTGTTGACGTATACACCCATCCACCTTTTATTCGTATTAATATACATTGTGTATTATCAAATAATCACATACGAATTCTAAATGATAATTTTTTTTTCTGTAAAACTGAAAAATGAAAGTCTTTTTCATTTCACAAGTTTGGATCTATATAAGTTCGGCAAATATTATAGAGGAAATAGTAAAAAAAAAACAACCCCAAGAACTCTAATAGTGATATTTTCCATTTTTACAACTTTAAAGATCCGAATGATGGTAACAATGGAATATCTAGCATCATATTTTAATAAAAATTAATAGTAATTAAGCTTTATATGATACTCCGATAATATAATTTAGACCTCACGAGAGAAGCGTTAATAGAATGAAATTCAAAACAGTGTGGCTGTGGCCATTGATTGACACATTAAATTCATCCATTAACTGGGACAATTTAGGTGAACGTTTGTATGTAACGATCACTGCTCACTATATACTTTTTAAAGACACTTAAACTATGGGGTCACCAAAGGTTCTCAACACCTTAATAAAGTAATTCGAAAAATTAATCAGAAATAACACGATGTTTTGATTTATAACAATTATATAAATCAAAACATAAAGGTTATTCCTGATTAATTTTTCGAATTATTTTATAATTAAAGGCGTTAAGAAACCTTTGGTGACCCCACAGTTTAAATGTCTATCGTAGGTACGTCGTGAACAGTGGTCGTTACAGACAAACGTTCACGTAAATTGTCCCAGTCAATGAATGAATTTAATGTGTCAATCAATGGCCACAGCCACACTGTTTTGAATTTCATTCTATCTACCCTATATTCACCGATCCCGCACGTTTCAGTTACCAATATGGCATCCTGAATACACACATAAACCTTGTGAACAAGTTTTATTTACGATGTAAGGGACGACATCAAAAGTTCAATGAAGGATAAAAAACTAAATTCACATAGTTTTTTCATTGAACCCCCACCCCCTCTTAACTTAATTTGGGAAAAATTGATTGACCCATATAGATATATGTAAAAATCAACGTCGGATAACCACATCTTGCAGCAGTTCACCCTCCCCCACCCCAAACTATTTGAATTAAGTTTTTTTTTTTTTTATCTTTAAGTTACATTGATCTTTTGATGTCGTTCCTAAGATGGTTGAAAAAAACAACTTAATTATTGCAATGCTATAAGGATTTGTCGCATTTTTCCAGAGTTTGTATTTGGTCTGTAAACCGGACCAAATAATTCACAAACTTTTGTACAAAAAAGTCATGTTGATTTAAAAGCTCTTTTGAAATTTTCTTCGTCATTTGTTTATGATTTAATTGGTCCAGTTTATACACCAATAAACTCCTGCAAATATGTTTGATCCTATACTAATTATAAAAATAATTTATAATTTATAATTTATTTTTTTGTAATATTATTTATATGCCATAATCTCTTTTATTGTAATATCTTTTGAAGATAATATCTGTAAACATTAAAATGCCCATAAATCGTGTATAAAAGATAAATGTCAACACTTTGCGACATACAAAATGCAAATGATTAAATTAATGTCCATAACAAATTTAATAAACAACCTTTAAATAAGATTCAAAAGTACACATTAATTTATTTTTTTATTTGTTTGAGCCAGTTGAAAACTACCATCGCGAATGAAAACTATCAGTGCAACTATATGCACTCTCAGTTTATTTTTTAATTGTAATTCGCTTGTAGAATATTGATAAATACCAACTGCGATGCTAAATGGTTATTTGTAATTGGATTAATTTTATGAATTTGAATTAGTTTATTCAATTTCATATTTCTTTTATTGATCTCATTTAAAAGATAAAAGAGAGGAACATTACATTATAACGGTTATACAATGAAATAAAAAGTGCAATAAGATTATGATTTTAACATTAGTTACAAAACAAACACATCCCAGTTTTGACATATTCAAACGTTAAAGGTATCCTTGTATGTAGATATAGGAAGATTTGGTATGAGTGCAAATGAGACAACTCTCCATCCAAGTAACAATTTATAAAAGTTAACCATTATAGGTCAAGTTACGGCCTTCAACACAGAGCCTTGGCTAACAACGAATTGAACAGCAAGTTATAAAAGGCCCCAAAATTACAATTGTAAAACCATTCAAACGGGAAAACCAACGGTCGAATATCTATATAAAAACGAAAAACGAGAAACACTTATGAACCACATAAACAGACGACAACCACTGAACATCAGATTCCTGTACATGTTTATAACATGTAGGCCAACTTTGTGCTTTTTCCTGGTTTATCATGATCAAAATCGATCAAAACACAGAAAATTTTGATATTTAAGGGGATATATGAATACGAACTATGTGTCCTTAAGTTCTTAATCATTATATCGCCGAGAATTAAAACTTTTTACACTGATATCTAGTCTGCTTTATACATGTTTTGAAAGGAATATATATGATGTTTACATTTGGCCCAAATTGTATATATACATGTTTCATTTATGTATCAATTATGTAAATATGTAATATAGAAATAAGAAGATGGGGCACATGTATGATTGCCAATGAAACAAATATCACTCAAGATCAAATAAAGTAAATGTGGACATTTATAGCCATCTGTACGGTCTTTTTCGATGAGAAAACAAAATATACCGGAAAAACGGCTATAAAAGACCCCCCACATGCAAAATATAAAACAATTCACTGTGAAAACAACAGACCTAATTTATAACAAAACGTGCGTTTTCGCAATATCGCAACAATAATGAAAATTAAAAACAGACGAACAATGTGATATCACTTATAATTTCACGGTTGTTAAAAAGTAATTGTAAGAAATCAATGTTTTTTTTGCAATTTGATAGGGTTGTAAAGCGTTGATGCAGTCATACAAAATACTCTTTAATCAACGTTTTCACGCCTCAATAAAATTTCAAAAAGGCATTGAATTTTAATATTTTTTCCTCGTGTCCCAGCGGTATATTTGAAGAAAAAAAAACCAATACGCTTTATAGATACCAAAAACACTGGACATAGTCATAGGTATAAGGCATATATTTTGTATGTCTTTTTACCTTTACAGGTAGTCTATTCTCACGGTTGTACTTAAACCACCCTCAAAAGTGACTGAGAAATAGAAATATAGTCACTTGATCTTCTTCAGTCTGGCAGTAAAACGCTTGATAAAGTGGGTTGTCCGTTTCGTTGTGCGGGATTCAAAGGTTTTCAGTCAAGTACGGTCCGAATTAGAAAGTAAGATCCGATGTCTCGTTTGAAGAGAGTGCCACGCTCTTCGCACGTAAAGAAACCTTGCAACAACTCTTTGAGGTGTCCGTAGGTAACCCGTTGCAAGGCAAAATTTATGTCTATCCAAATACACCAAGCCGATCTGGCTAACAGTGACCTATTATATATACTGCAGTCAAAAAGATATAAACACAGAAAAACAACGTATTATCCATTCACAAACGAACCATTAATTTTGAAGAAAATTGACATAAAAGAAAAAGTCGCATGACTAGATTGTTGATAAGAAAAATCATTTCTTTACAACATTTTTCAGTTAAAGACAACATGAGTGTATAACGCTGTAGCATATGTGAATGAAGGTAAAACCTGGATTTGATCCCGAAGGAGATTACATGTAAATCCTTCGTGGGAGTAGGATCCAGATTTTAATTATCTACCATTACAAACTTTTTACTACTCGTGATTCTGATCGATCCGCCAAAACCGGTACGCACTTTTTTGTATTCAAGAACCCTGAAAGTTAAACCCGAAAAGCCCTAAAAAAATGGGACTTAGGAAATTTTATGCAAAATGCTGTCATAAAAAATATCCAAATTGTCCACCCATTAATTTATGATTCCTTGACATGTAGTTCATAAGAATTTTCTGTTTCTGCATATAATCATTTCGAAATATATAAATATATATATTTTGCATGGTAACGCATAACTGCTTGTATCTGAGATGAATGAAATATCTGTACTAGGAGTGTTTTGTTTATTCATTTCTTTCTTTTAAATCAAAGTTTATGTTTATCTATTACAGGGATGATTCCACTATATAGTTTAGGGCCGCTCAACGGCCCTTAAATCGACCAGCGGCCCTTAAATCGGCCAGCGGCCCAAAAAAATTTACATGAAAATGAATTCCCAATTCAGGAAAATAAAATAAAAATCGATATTTCCGGAAAAGTTTCTCTCACTGATTAAGGCAACTATAATTTTTCATAGTTTGTAACAACGATTTAATTATGTCAACATGTGGCAAACAATTTTAGCAGCCGAATTCAATTGATTAATATGTTATGGGAGTATTCGATCTTGTAAAAGCAGATCGCCCAGCAGGTTGATAAAATTGGGTGTCAAAGCAGACCTCGGCAGAGAGCAAATTTAAATTTTGATATAACATTGATGGATAAAGTTTAATGGTCACCGATCTCGTAAAAGCAGATCGCCCAGCAGAGCCGGTTATATAATATGATGAAAACTTGTTTTATAAAAGAAATTATTTCCTCAAAAGACAAAAGTTTGAGAGTTTTTTGAAAATAATGTTGATGATAGACCATTCATTAAATACGATGTCATCATTATGGAACTATTTCAAAAGTTTTGAATATGATCCAAATAATTTTAAAGAACACTGGTTCAATGCTTTAAATATTTTATCAATTAAGTATATGAACTTTTGTAATTGCTTTTCTGAATTCGACAATTGACCAGTTCAATTTGAAATCCATTTAAATCAAGGTAAATTTATAGAGATGACCTGCTGTGGAAAAAATACCCGATGAATGATTTTTTTCAGTGGTTTATATGTTAGCTGAAATATATTTTTTTGTAATAGGCCTACGTAACTATAGCTTAGATGATAGACTAGCAATGACTAGCAGACTAGTGCATCATGTTCAATGATATTCATGTAATAACAGTACCCCATCCATAATTATTCAAAATGTTACAACTTACATGAACATCAGTGTACAGGTTAAACTTAATAATATACATTTTGCGTTTTTACAGGAAAATAATGTTATTTCGTCTTAGACTTTATGCTTAAAAAATTCCCAAATAGAATAAAAATTCCCAATTTGATGTTCTAGGGACCCATTTGAAAACACCTGGAATCATCACTGTATTAGGGGAGGAGTTCTTTGCAAATATTAACCAGCATGCTAAGATCCGTTTTCGGTGTATTTAGCGATAAACTAAGAAGTTTCTTTTTACTTTAAAAGTACAAAATGTAGTTCAGCTCATCCGGGTATTAATTAGTAGGGCTAGTTTTAAAGTACATGTAGTAAGTTTGAAAATATCATAGTGATACTATAGTACAACACCATTTCAGTAATTAAAGGATAATTGATTATCATTATTTGTATACCAAAATGAACATGTCGTCACATCGTGTGGTGAATCTCCATTGTTTAAGGTGGTGTTAGCCAATCACAGCGCTTCGTTTTACACTTTTCGACAATATATCCAAGAATACAATTGATTCTTAAACTGCGATTACAGACGAGACCATCCTGTTTAAGCAACAATTTACAACTGTAACCAAACTTTAATTTGATGTAAAATGCGTTATACATCCACGAGATAGCAACCAATCGGCACAGATACACAAACACATTCTGATAGCCAGCAAACTGTTTTCAACATTTATAGCTGGTCCTATACAATGTGTCAATAAATGTACCCTTTGACGTACTACTTTGTCTGACAAAGGAATTCATATCTGACAAACATGTACAGTTAATATAGAATCCTAGTAACAGACTGCAAAGACTCAAGGCAAAGACAATTTAAAATTATGAAAGAAGCTAGCGGCCCGGAAGTTAAATTAGCTTGAAATTTAAATTTGCATGTTAAGAGTAATAGTTACCTTTGGGTTTTCTAAATAATATTTTTCACTTTTACGTCCTTTATTTTTATCCTTTTTTGGTGGTTTTCGGCGTTGATTATGTTGTAGCTTTTGATGACCTTTTCTTTCTCTTAAAAGTCTACGTTTATGTTTTGGACTTTGTTGGAGCGTAAGGTTAAATTCTTTAATATTTTTCTCTTCAAGGTCGGACTCCGCTCTATGTAATACTTCTTTTAATCTTCGTAGATCTTCGCTTTCCAGATCTGATAAAGACGTCTGCTTTTCTGACTAGAAATAAAAATAAAACTACAGTCACATTGCACCCTCAGGTATTAGTTTTCATTATTTACTTTATTTTCGCTAAAAAATGATTTAAAAAAAAAAACAATTATCTATATAATTTTAAGAAGGATTAGAACAGCAGTTATATTTAGTCTCTTTAAAGCACCCTCAGTGCAATTTAAACTAATATCGCATATTTAATGAATTGAAGAATCCAAACTTATTCGAAACTGTGTCACTTTCTGTCGAATTTTAGTTTTTTTTAATTTAATATCAATACAGAAAACATACATTTGACAATAAATAAATTTGGTGTATTTACTGTCTTCTGATTGGTAAAAAGAATTGGGTTTATTTTCAATGTTATCAATTTTTATGGCGACACGTCCACTCTAACGTTGTGTATTCATACTCAAACATCTGTGTACATTGTTATCCTTATTAATATATATCTTTGAGCCTTATTTTTGATAGAAATTTATTTATAATGAATGGCAATAATTTATTTTGAATTTATTGAACCATAAAATTAATTTTTGACTCTTCAGTGACACATTGTATAATAAAGGTTCAATAAATTCAAAATAAATGACAGCCATTCATTAAATGAAAACGCAACTTGTGAGGTATCTTCAAATCTAAACGAAAACATGTACAAAAAATATACAGAGAATACAAACGGGGAATAAAATAACTGAGAAGTCGAAAAAACAACAAATTTTCAAAAATAATAGTGACAAACAGACAAGCAAAAGTCAACAAAAGGGGGTAATCAAAAACCACAAATGGGAAAACAACAGATGCCACTTTGGCCAAAAAGTAACGACGAAACGACGAACATCAGTTCACAATACACAACACAAAAAACCGAGTAAATCAAACCTAATGTACTATGTAAGGATAAGAAAAAGGGGGCGAAAGAAACCAAACGGGACATCCAAACTCATAATTCTAACAGACCTGATAATGTCTTGGCTAAACAAGATAAAAAAGGGGCGAAAGAAATCAAACGGGAAATTCAAACAGACCTGATAACGTCTTGGCTAAACAAGATATAAAAAGGGACGAAAGAAACCAAAAGGGACACTCAAACTCATAATTCAAACAGACCTGATAACGTCTTGGCTAAACAAGATAAAAAAAAAGGGACGAAAGAAACCAAAAGGGACACTCAAACTCATAATTCAAACAGACCTGATAACGTCTTGGCTAAACAAGATATAAAAAGGGACGAAAGAAACCAAAAGGGACATTCAAACTCATAATTCAAACAGACCTGATAACGTCTTGGCTAAACAAGATATAAAAAGGGACGAAAGAAACCAAAAGGGACACTCAAACTCATAATTCAAACAGACATGATAACGTCTTGGCTAAACAAGATATAAAAAGGGACGAAAGAAACCAAAAGGGACACTCAAACTCATAATTCAAACAGACCTGATAACGTCTTGGCTAAACAAGATATAAAAAGGGACGAAAGAAACCAAAAGGGACACTCAAACTCATAATTCAAACAGACCTGATAACGTCTTGGCTAAACAAGATATAAAAAGGGACGAAAGAAACCAAAAGGGACACTCAAACTCATAATTCAAACAGACATGATAACGTCTTGGCTAAACAAGATATAAAAAGGGACGAAAGAAACCAAAAGGGACACTCAAACTCATAATTCAAACAGACCTGATAACGTCTTGGCTAAACAAGATATAAAAAGGGACGAAAGAAACCAAAAGGGACACTCAAACTCATAATTCAAACAGACATGATAACGTCTTGGCTAAACAAGATATAAAAAGGGACGAAAGAAACCAAAAGGGACACTCAAACTCATAATTCAAACAGACCTGATAACGTCTTGGCTAAACAAGATATAAAAAGGGACGAAAGAAACCAAAAGGGACATTCAAACTCATAATTCAAACAGACATGATAACGTCTTGGCTAAACAAGATATAAAAAGGGACGAAAGAAACCAAAAGGGACACTCAAACTCATAATTCAAACAGACATGATAACGTCTTGGCTAAACAAGATATAAAAAGGGACGAAAGAAACCAAAAGGGACACTCAAACTCATAATTCAAACAGACATGATAACGTCTTGGCTAAACAAGATATAAAAAGGGACGAAAGAAACCAAAAGGGACACTCAAACTCATAATTCAAACAGACATGATAACGTCTTGGCTAAACAAGATATAAAAAGGGACGAAAGAAACCAAAAGGGACACTCAAACTCATAATTCAAACAGACATGATAACGTCTTGGCTAAACAAGATATAAAAAGGGACGAAAGAAACCAAAAGGGACACTCAAACTCATAATTCAAACAGACCTGATAACGTCTTGGCTAAACAAGATATAAAAAGGGACGAAAGAAACCAAAAGGGACACTCAAACTCATAATTCAAACAGACATGATAACGTCTTGGCTAAACAAGATATAAAAAGGGACGAAAGAAACCAAAAGGGACACTCAAACTCATAATTCAAACAGACATGATAACGTCTTGGCTAAACAAGATATAAAAAGGGACGAAAGAAACCAAAAGGGACACTCAAACTCATAATTCAAACAGACCTGATAACGTCTTGGCTAAACAAGATATAAAAAGGGACGAAAGAAACCAAAAGGGACACTCAAACTCATAATTCAAACAGACATGATAACGTCTTGGCTAAACAAGATATAAAAAGGGACGAAAGAAACCAAAAGGGACACTCAAACTCATAATTCAAACAGACATGATAACGTCTTGGCTAAACAAGATATAAAAAGGGACGAAAGAAACCAAAAGGGACACTCAAACTCATAATTCAAACAGACCTGATAACGTCTTGGCTAAACAAGATATAAAAAGGGACGAAAGAAACCAAAAGGGACACTCAAACTCATAATTCAAACAGACATGATAACGTCTTGGCTAAACAAGATATAAAAAGGGACGAAAGAAACCAAAAGGGACACTCAAACTCATAATTCAAACAGACATGATAACGTCTTGGCTAAACAAGATATAAAAAGGGACGAAAGAAACCAAAAGGGACACTCAAACTCATAATTCAAACAGACCTGATAACGTCTTGGCTAAACAAGATAAAAAAAAAGGGACGAAAGAAACCAAAAGGGACACTCAAACTCATAATTCAAACAGACATGATAACGTCTTGGCTAAACAAGATATAAAAAGGGACGAAAGAAACCAAAAGGGACACTCAAACTCATAATTCAAACAGACATGATAACGTCTTGGCTAAACAAGATATAAAAAGGGACGAAAGAAACCAAAAGGGACACTCAAACTCATAATTCAAACAGACCTGATAACGTCTTGGCTAAACAAGATATAAAAAGGGACGAAAGAAACCAAAAGGGACACTCAAACTCATAATTCAAACAGACCTGATAACGTCTTGGCTAAACAAGATAAAAAAGGGACGAAAGAAACCAAAAGGGACACTCAAACTCATAATTCAAACAGACATGATAACGTCTTGGCTAAACAAGATATAAAAAGGGACGAAAGAAACCAAAAGGGACACTCAAACTCATAATTCAAACAGACATGATAACGTCTTGGCTAAACAAGATATAAAAAGGGACGAAAGAAACCAAAAGGGACACTCAAACTCATAATTCAAACAGACATGATAACGTCTTGGCTAAACAAGATATAAAAAGGGACGAAAGAAACCAAAAGGGACACTCAAACTCATAATTCAAACAGACATGATAACGTCTTGGCTAAACAAGATATAAAAAGGGACGAAAGAAACCAAAAGGGACACTCAAACTCATAATTCAAACAGACCTGATAACGTCTTGGCTAAACAAGATAAAAAAAGGGACGAAAGAAACCAAAAGGGACACTCAAACTCATAATTCAAACAGACATGATAACGTCTTGGCTAAACAAGATATAAAAAGGGACGAAAGAAACCAAAAGGGACACTCAAACTCATAATTCAAACAGACATGATAACGTCTTGGCTAAACAAGATATAAAAAGGGACGAAAGAAACCAAAAGGGACACTCAAACTCATAATTCAAACAGACATGATAACGTCTTGGCTAAACAAGATATAAAAAGGGACGAAAGAAACCAAAAGGGACACTCAAACTCATAATTCAAACAGACATGATAACGTCTTGGCTAAACAAGATATAAAAAGGGACGAAAGAAACCAAAAGGGACATTCAAACTCATAATTCAAACAGACCTGATAACGTCTTGGCTAAACAAGATATAAAAAGGGACGAAAGAAACCAAAAGGGACATTCAAACTCATAATTCAAACAGACCTGATAACGTCTTGGCTAAACAAGATATAAAAAGGGACGAAAGAAACCAAAAGGGACATTCAAACTCATAATTCAAACAGACCTGATAACGTCTTGGCTAAACAAGATAAAAAAGGGACGAAAAAAAACAAACGGGACATTCAAACTCATAATTCAAACAGACCTGATAACGTCTTGGCTAAAAAAGATAAAAATGGAGCAAAAGAAACCAAAAGGGACACTCAAACTCATAATTCAAACAGACCTGATAACGTCTTGGCTAAACAAGATATAAAAAGGGACGAAAGAAACCAAAAGGGACACTCAAACTCATAATTCAAACAGACATGATAACGTCTTGGCTAAACAAGATATAAAAAGGGACGAAAGAAACCAAAAGGGACACTCAAACTCATAATTCAAACAGACCTGATAACGTCTTGGCTAAACAAGATAAAAAAAGGGACGAAAGAAACCAAAAGGGACACTCAAACTCATAATTCAAACAGACCTGATAACGTCTTGGCTAAACAAGATATAAAAAGGGACGAAAGAAACCAAAAGGGACACTCAAACACATAATTCAAACAGACCTGATAACGTCTTGGCTAAACAAGATAAAAAAAGGGACGAAAGAAACCAAAAGGGACACTCAAACACATAATTCAAACAGACCTGATAACGTCTTGGCTAAACAAGATATAAAAAGGGACGAAAGAAACCAAAAGGGACATTCAAACTCATAATTCAAACAGACCTGATAACGTCTTGGCTAAACAAGATAAAAAAGGGACGAAAGAAACCAAAAGGGACATTCAAACTCATAATTCAAACAGACCTGATAAAGTCAAGATAAAAAAGGGACGAAAGAAACCAAAAGGTGTCAACGTATATTTGTTTCACTTTACAGAAGTTCCACTGGAAACTTTGTTATAAACAATGTCATAATACAGTATACCTATTCCTGTTGGAACAAATATTCTATACCATTTATTCCGTTAGGAACTTATACTGTAATATTTATTCCTGTGGAAATAATATTTCAGAATATTTCTTCCTTTTGGAACTTATATTATGAAGGAACTTCTATTCTGTGACAAAGGGACATTCAAACTCATAATTCAAACAAACCTGATAACGTCTTGGCTAAACAAGATAAAAAAGGTTAAAGAATCACACAAGCAAACGTTCACAAAACATAACAGAGAAAACTAAAAACTGAACAACAAGAATATCCGCAACAAAAACTTGGGATGACCGTAGGTGTTTGGGAAGGGTAAGCAGATCCTGCTCCACATGTGAAACCCGTTTAGTGTTGCTCATGTTAGTGCAAACTCTGACATAAGTTTTACTACCATAAAGGAGAAAACCTTATTGAATGTCAAGGTTATAATTATATGATATAATCATTGTCGTTTACCTCCCTTTCTGCATTGTATCCTTCCCGCTCTTTCAGTCTTGAGACATCACGAAGAAGATTTCTAATCTCGTTTCTTCTATCGAATTTTGCTAGAAATAAAGTAAAATTAAAACTGAAACATAATGCACTTCATTTCTTGGTAATTAACTGGTCGTTTAACGTACAGCGCGAATATGGAAGACGCTAGCATGGTATCAATGTGATATTAATAAGGGAGCAACCATTAAATTATTATGGGGGGGAAATGGGGGATTGGGGGAGTTTGGGGATTGGGGGGGGGGTTGGGGATTGGGGGGGGGGGGATTAGGGGGTGGCGGGGGCTAGAATGAAAAATGTTGTCCTGCATTTTTTTAGTTGTAATCTCTGTCCTACCTATTAATTTTTCACTTTACTCGGTCCTGCCTCTTATTTTGTTTATCCTAACGTTTTTTTCATAAATTGTCACCATGTCTTTTTATTTTTGGCTAAGTGTCTCATCCTGCCTTTTTTACTCAAAACTCCTGTCCTGCCTTTTTTTCAAATTTCATCCTAGCAATCCCCCCTACCTCATCCCCCTCCCCCCGCATATAAAACTAAATGGTAGCTCACTAAAACATCAACAGGTTTCATCGGTTTTTATAATCGATGCGCTGAAACACATTTATACTGTCTGACACATTGTTCTGAATCAGAACCGAACACAGTGTACACATTTTCATTTTGATCACAGAATTATGGGGATATGTAATAACAAATAAATTATTAAAGTGTCACGTATTGATTAACAGCTGAACAATATACAATTAAACATATACAATATTTAAAATAATCATCACCGACAGCACTCAAACGAAGAAACTAAACTAACCACGAAACATAATTCGAGGACAAGATAAAATTTAAAGTACTTCCAATCCCATTAGTTTCTCCGAGATAGTGATTAACGGTATTGCTGTCTGAGATTTTTAAATTATTGCACCTTGTTTTTTTTACATGTATTATAAAACAAAAACACAAAAAAAAAAAAAAAAAAATAATAATTAATGAATTAATCTATCAATTATTATTTTTTTTTAAACATAAAAAAACATAAAAAAATAATCAAACAAACAAATAAATAAATTGCAACGCAGTGCCACACTTAAACACATTTCCTACCTTCTTTCCATGGCAAAGCATTTGCCAGTGATGTTATTAAAAAACAACTCAGATACAGAGCTAGCATGTTGATACTCTAGCCTAAAAGTACGCAAGATGAAAGTGGTATGTTAGAGTATCTATATATATACATATGTATCCGCTATTGGTTGACCACAGACGAGTAATTTTATAAAGTGTAATTTAACAAATTTAAAAGTTAGTCACCATTCCAACTAATTAGATCATGTAAATGAAGCTTTAAAATAACTCAAAATTTACATTAAATTTCTTTTAACTTTTTGAAAATAATTTTTCAAGGCCATTAATTTCTGTCCTCAGTGATTTTCTTTTCGATACTTCGTACGACATGGGAAGTCGAAATTGTTTGTTGTATACAATTAGATACATGCTGTTTCATGATTTAGGTAATTATTCAACGATAATACTACTGGCGGGATATCGTATGTATTAGAGGGTCTGGATTGGGTTGTTAGAACAGAAAATAATTGGTTAAAAAAGATTAAATCAGAATAAAATGCTTAAAAACAAATAAGAGAGAAGAGAGGCGAAAATTTATAGAAAAGAAAATAATGAGGAGCTAAGATATAAAAGAACAGAAAAACAGGCTTAAAAAGCAAAGAAACATAAATGAATGAACCCTTTCCTGACCCTCATATAAGAAAAAGATGGAACTTTCGTTTGAAAATCACATGAACTTTTAGAGTTAAGTGATATTCTTCATGCATTTAATATTGTTCTATACAGGTTTACAATTTAATGTAAATAATTAAGATCCATGTAATTGATAAGAAAAGAACTTTTAATTATGCACGCCTTAAAACGTCACATACAAATTTTTTAAATGTCACTTACGCTATTAAAAGTAGAATCTTTATAGTCAGCAAATGAGAACTTAAACCCCGTTAAGATCTCCATGCTATAAATATTCTTATCATACCATTGCTTAAAGATAATTTCATTATATTTCATTACAGGTCTCGGTTCTTATGCCTTCTGTTTTGTCCAGAAAGAATTGGGAGTGTCTATCGATTACGTCATCACCGACCTTGTGGCTATTTGTACTTGAATCAAACGTACATGTACACTGTGAAATGTACTTTCACTTTACATCGTTGTTAATGTCTAGTGGAAAATATTCATTAAAATTCAGGGGAAAATATTTCATGAATATTCTGCATAATCAAGATTCATGTCCAGTGGCAAGTATTTCGAACATATTCAGAAACTTTAAGAATAGCTATTAATGATAGGTACAGTGGAGATCACTTCTAACCTCTCATTAAATCTGTCAGGAGAACTGTTCTAGAACAGTACGTAGAACTGTCAGCCTGACACCTTTTAGTCAGTTCTAGGTTAGAACTGTTCTAGCTAGAACTGATTTGGTCAGTTCTACCTAGAACTGATTTGGACAGTTCTACCTAGAACTGATCCTGACAGTTCTACCCTAGAACTGATCCTGACAGTTCTACCCTAGAACTGATCCTGACAGTTCTACCCTAGAACTGATCCTGACAGTTCTAGCTAGAACTGACCAGATATTTGGTCAGTTCTACTTCTAGAACAGTTCTACGGTTAGAATTGATTTCTAATTCTACGGCTAGAATTGATTTTTATAAATTCTACGGCCAGAATTGATTTATAAATTCTACGGCTAAAATTGATTTATAAATTCTACGGCTAAAATTGATTTATAAATTCTACGGCTAAAATTGATTTTTATAAATTTTACGGCCAGAATTGATTTATAAATTCTACGGCTAAAATTGATTTATAAATTCTACGGCTAAAATTGACTTATAAATTCTACGGCTAAAATTGATTTTTATAAATTTTACGGCCAGAATTGATTTATAAATTCTACGGCTAAAATTGATTTATAAATTCTGCGGCTAAAATTGATTTATAAATTCTACGGCTAGAGTTGATTTGTAAGTTTTAAGAACACTTTGCCTTAATATAAAGGGTTGGTTTTTTTTTGGAAAAAAATGTTTGTTTCCAGTTTTTGGTGAAAAAAATAAAATTTGTTTTCGGTTTGTCGCTAAAAAAATAGATTGTTCTTCGCGGAAGTCGAAAAAAAAAGTTTGTACAGAAAAAAACCCCATAGCTCCACCCCCGAAAATCAAATGGTTGTTGCCTTAGAGAACATGTTTAACCTGTTAACCCCGCCATATTCTGCATGTATGTGCCTGTTCCAAGTCAGGAGCATGTAATTCAGTGATTTTATTTTGTTGATGTGTTACATAAATTTTTGTTTTTCTCTCAATATTTGTACATAAATTAGGCCGTTAGTATTAGGGGCAGACTTGGGGTCAATTACATTGGAATGTAATTAATTAAATTACACATTATATTGCAAAAATGATCAATTACACTAATTACACATTACACAGTTTTTGAAATGTAATTAATTAAATTACAATTACTTTACTAAAGTAATTAATTAAATTACACATTACATTTCATCATGATATTTTTTAACAATATTTTACATGTATATATAATGCATGTCTAAAATCATATGTAAGCATAGTTTAAACGTTGCATTTGATAATCATTTAATTTATTTATTTTAATGTTTTGTCAACTAGTCTGAATTTGTCTGGTCTGAAAACAGCAATTGTTAAAATAGTCTTTCGATGGGAGCTAATGTGCAAAATATTGCTTGATCAGAACATGGAAGTTTTACGATTAGAAGATCATTATATTGAAAGGGGAGGGAATTTGTTTCTATTAACTTGCCAATACACCAAGGGGTATTTTGACATCTCAGAAATGAACTCATTTGAATTAAACATAATATGAATAAAGAAATTATAAAAAATTAAAAATATTTTTTTATTTTACTTTAAAAATATTAAAAAGTGTGCTTGTCACAATATTGAAAATAATTCTTATTACAAACAATGTATATAATGTCTAACTATTAGCAATATTTTGCTAATTAGATAAAATACATGTAACAATGGCATTGCCCCTGGACATTTTAATCTGATTACTTGCTGTTTGTTTTTACAGCTGTTAATTTTTATTTCTATAATCCTTTTGTGTATACTTATTTGACAAAATGATTGTATGCAGTGATTTTAAATTCTAAATGAACAGTCTATTTAAAAAAAGATGTTTCACAGTGACACATTTTTTTTTTGCTTTTGTTTAACAAGGTGATCAATTACTTATCAATCTATTTAGTTAAAAGATCTTTCTTAAAAACTGAAAAACACTAACATATGATTCTCACATTTTTTTTAAAAATTATAGATTATAATTAGACTATTAAAAAAAAATCTGTAGGTTAAATAAATGATATAAAAACTTATCTGGCTAACCATAAAAGTACATGTAATTGAAATGTAATTCAAAAGTAATTGAGCATTACATGCTTTTTTCAATGTAATTAATTAAATTACCATTACATGTAATTCAAAAAATGCTCAATTACACATTACATTCAATTACATGGAAAATTGTAATGCATTACACTTAATTACCATTACATTTTTAATTACCCCATCCCTGATTAGGGGGGGGGGCATTATTATTTGAATTGTTTTACATTTGTTATTCCGGGAGTCAGGATGGCTTTTTATCACATAACAAAATTATCGGACCTCAATAACCAATATAATATCTGTTTACGAGTAGTTTTCATACCTCGGACGACCTGTTTAATAAAACTCTTTTGACCGCATCAATCTAAATTGCCTTTATTTGCTTTTTCTTTCTGCAAATCTATATAGCTGCACAGTACTTCAGTTTTAATTTTAGGTCTAGAGGGAATGTAATATACAAGTAACAGCAATTTTGGAAAAAAATGTAATTGTTTACATCAATTTATAGTGCCAGCATGCAGGGGCAGCTAGATCCAGGCTGGGGGTCCAACTATATGCTCCCATTCATATGCATTGATGTTAAAAAAAAAAGTGGGGTTCCAACCCCTGGACCCCCTCCCCTTGATCCTCCAATGAGCATGTCCTTGTTTTATTCAAAATATTGAATCATAAACAAATATCAGTAGTTTTTATACTTCAGACTGAGTCGTGTAATAAAATCTTTTGACTGCATCAACCAAAACTTACCATATTTGCTTTTTATTATGTAAATCTATATAGCTGCACAGCGATTCAGTTATAATTTTAGTTCGAGAGGGACTGTAGTATATAAATAACTGCAATATTGGAAATCAATGACCACAAAATTTTTTTTAGAATTAATTGAGGGTGCCAGCATTTCCTATTTTTATTCAAAATATCGCATCAGAAACAAATATCAGTAGTTTTCATACCTCAGACTGACTCATGTTACAAAATTATTTGTCTGTATCAATCAAAACTGACCATATTTGACAGCATCAACCAAAACTAACCATATTTGACCACATCAACAAAAACTGACCATATTTGCTCTTTTTTATACAACTCTTATAGTCGCATAGTAAATCTGTAATATTTTTATGTAAGGATGGAGTGTATAATCATTATAATACAAATGATCTATATTATAGGGTTATTGCATGAATATTGGGGAATATTGTTCCGAGTAGAATTTTATATTGCGCGAGCTTATATTTTTATATCAGGATGGAAAGCAACATTGGAAAACAAAATTATGCTCGCATCAGTTTAAAGTGCCAGCATGTCCTCTTTTTAATCAAAATTTTGAATCGTAAACTAATTTCAGTAGTTTTGATATCTCAGACTGACTCATGGATATAACAAAATTATTTGTCCGCATCAACCAAAACCATGAAAACTGACCATATTTGACCGCATCAACCAAAACTGACCATATGTGACAGCATCAACCAAAACTGACCATATTTACACTTTATAATGTAAATCTTAATATATATATATATATATAGCCGCATAGTAAATCACTTATACATGTAGTTACATATCACGATGGTTGGTATAATTCAATTGACAGCAATATTGTAACACATTGGCTAAAAAAAAAATTTTCACATCAATTTAGAGTACCAGCAATTTTCTGCAAGTCCTCTTTTTATTCAAAATATTGAATTGTAAACAAATTTTAGTAGTTTCGATATGCATGATATACATGTATCAGACTGAGTCGTTTTAACAAAATTATTTGACCCTATCAACCAAAACTGAACTTATTTACACTTATCATGTAAATATATATGGCCTCATTGTAAACCAATAATATTTCTATGTCAGGACGGATCGTATGATAAAAATGACACCAACTTTGGAACACAATACACCTATATTGCTAATCCTGGCTGACCCGGCCTCTTGAACTTTTGAAGCATACAACAATCACTTTTCCATTGTGGCGTCAGATATTTTGTTTTATGATGTCAAATTTTTACGGGAACCTGTGCGATATCCAGTAATGGCAGACAAATAGCGGTAATGTGTATTTATACCATATCTAAAAAATTAGCGCACCCTTATTTTCTCTCTGTATCCACAAGGATTTGTATAACTATACAAATCCTTGGTATCCATAATAATAAACCGTCACTAAAGTGACTTTTTAAGTCAGTTAGTTTGTGATAAGTTTTTTTTAAACAAAACTATTTTACGGCATCATCCAACACTCACATGACTGATTCATATACTTTATTTTAAAATAAAAAGTACATGTATGGGAAGTTCTCTTCTTGGAATAGTATACTGTTAATATAATTTGAAGACAAGTGGAAGAAGGCAAAGAAAAATGCATGATTTTGTTTGTAGCCGAACGTCCAGTGGCAAATGCTTCATTCATGTTCAGATGAGTATATTTTTCTGAGTTTCAGACTCCCAGATATCATTTATAATCGTTATGGATAAGTCTGGCTAAATTGACGAGATGGTGCAAATGTATATAGTTTTTTTACGTTATAATACAACACTTTTATCATTAACATCCCATAATTCATCCACTCACTGTACAATTTTCGTATGAACATTTGTCAAAACAGAATCTTAAATGAATGTAAATCCAAGGCAAACAAGGTAAATTACGATTAAAATTCCATGAATTAAATGCAGAGATATATTTATGACATGTATGAAGAGACTGTTAAAAACGGGGAACGAAGAAACGTAAACAATGATGTTTCCTATGCAATCTTATAAAAATATTTCCCCGATGAGTTGGATAACCTCCTATTCACTTCGATGTTTGTACATGTAACGTATGCTCAGAACGTATGATCAGAAAGAAATATAGAAAATCTGCTATTATATAGCAAAGTAATTGGAAGTGATTTATTTCTTCTAAATTCTAAAGTGCCCTTACTGCAGTGACGTCAGTTTAGAACTGTTCTACAGTCCTGACTGATTTAGTCAGTTCTGCTGACAGTTCTACGGTTAGAACTGATTTGGACAGTTCTACCTAGAACTGATTTAGACAGTTCTACCCTAGAACTGATCCTGACAGTTCTACCTAGAACTGATTTAGTCAGTTCTACCTAGAACTGATTCTGACAGTTCTACTTAGAACAGTTCTAGGGTAGAACTGTTCTAGGTAGAACTGTTCTAGGACAGGTTAGAACAATTCTATTACAGTTCTCCTGACAGTTCTAATGAGAGGTTAGAAGTGATCTCCACTGTACATCTATAAAATTAGTGTGTATGTGTGTGGGAAGTTGGGTGCAATTGTGTAGCCTGGGTGATGTCGGTAAGGTAGACGGATGGACATTTAAACTACCACCGGAATATATTACAAAATAAAATGAAAAGTGAGAAGTACTTTTATATATAAATATTTTGGTGAGGCTTTTGTTGTTCAGTCTTTAGTTTTCTTTGTTAGCTTTTATGTACTGTTACTGATGTGGTGGGCCTACCCTATTATAGCCATGGTGTTGTCAGTTTAGTTTCTTCTTATGACTTTGGGTGTCCCTTTGGCATCTTTTTAATTTCTGATAAAAAGTTCTAATCTAAAACCTTTGATCACGACTTATACTTGCGTACAATAGCAATTGAGAGATGTGAGTATTTTAAAAACTGCAGGTTTGAACCCTTGTTGTTCAAAAGTGAAGTAAAAGAGGGGCGAAAGATACCGGAGGGACAGTCAAACTCATATATATCGAAAACAAACTGACAACGCCATGGCTACAAATGAAAAAGACAAACAGACAAACAATAGTACAAATGGCACAACATCTCGTAACAATGGTAGAGATTTTCATTTCACTTTCAGTTTGACTACAACACCCGTACGTTAGCCTAAAGTTTCTAAATTTCACGTCATTAGGTCTGTGGTGAATAATCGCACAACCTGTTTTTTTTTTACCAAAAACATGGATCAACCATTTAACTTCCAGGAGTTTGGGAGGGGGGGGGGTATGGTTTATTTCCTAAAATATTCTGATCCCCAATTTAATGTAAAAAATATAATGTATGCTAACCCCCGCCCCCTACCTTATAGTGATAAATTTTGATAAAAATAATCTGATTGATCGAGTTGAAAAGCTTAAAAAACTAAATAAAATCGGACTAAGGAACCAATAACGTAACAGCCCCCTCTTTAAGTTAAACGATTGCTCCCTTAGTTCAAAACATAGAAATCTGAGATTGATTTCCGATTCAATGTGTTGCAAGTTGTGTTCAAACTTATTAAACTACAAATAGAACGCATGCATATATTTATAACTAGTTGAATTGCACTGTAGATTGCCAAATGTATCCAGGTGAGTTACATATATGCTTCCATTTCGATAACTGGTAGTAGAGGTCAGTCATTTACAAACGTATCAACTGTATCGTATACGTTGCGTATCCGCATCTGCAGATATATCAAAAAATATTATGTGATCCCGAGCTTATTAATAAGACCATGCTTCATTTAAAAAAAACTAATTGGAATCTCTTCGAAACAATCAAAGATGCACTTTCAATATGTATGATAGAGGTGTTTATTTAAAAAAAATAAGGGGTTCTATCAACTACTTTTACATGCCCTTAAAAAGGAGCCAATGTAGGGCAAGTACACGAATATCGTACACAATCTTTTGATAATCTAGTTAAAAAATATTTCAAGATCTTATATAAATGAAAACACAAACAAAAATCAAATGTACTACTTATATACATGTAAGAAACTTTGAATATTGTTCATTTGCGATTTTATCATAACTGGTAAAAAAGACTTGAAGAACTGAGTATTACTCTATTTGCCAATTAACAATTTGGTTCTACGTGAGAACAAGTTCATACACAAACAAACGATATTACCGTATTCACTCCTATCATGCCTGTCAACTGTTCAAACTATCCGGGATATCTTTAAAAGTCGGGTTACATATTTCACAAAAACTCGATATTTCCTAACTGTTTTGTAAATTTATGCATTAGAAATAAATCAGTCGCTCATTTGCATTAAATATTGAAAGTACATAAAATTAAAGCTCGGGATCATATACTGTTTTTTGGTATATCCGCAGATGCTTATACGTCAACGTATAAGATACGGTTGATACGTCTTTAAATGACAGACCTGTGCTAATTATCTGTGAGACATTAGGTGTTCAAAACATTGAGTCATTGTATGTCTGATTTTTTTTATCTATAATTCGTTTAGGCCAGGGTTTGGTTATCTTTTTAATTGAGGCATTTTTTCCTTCACATTTTGATTGAAAAATAACTTATATCCAGTTTGTCTCCAGCTTAACCCAATGAAACTAGTTTTAAAAACAACAGCTCATTCTCATCACAGAAAAAGTTGCTTTGGGTAAATCAATCTTAGAGAAACGTAAACAATTTGGATAACGATCTCTCATTTTCGGTGCTTATAACAATCATGTATAAATCGATAATGAGTTCTAGGACGTATACAATCGTGCAAAACGGAATGGCAAATACCATTTAAACAAATACTTCGCCGCATTCTTTTACCTCATGTCCCAAGTTAGGAGTCGGTGATTCTGTGGTTGTCGTGGGTTACTGTCCGCCATATTTGTTTTCCGTTTAACATTCTTGGCATAAGTTAGATTTCTTTATTCAATTGTTCCACATATGTATAGCTTACTAAACAATGAAATGTTTTCTCAGTGGCTGTTTAAGTAATTTTGGAGCCTTAGCAGTCTAGGCTTTTCTCATTGTTGTAGGCCGTACGGTGACCTAAAGTTGTTAATTTATGTATTATTTGGTGTCTTGTGAAGAGTTATCTCATCGGCAATCACATCCAATCTTCTTTAAATAACACATAAATTGATCATGATGAGCGCTTTAAAAATTAATGGAGTTATACCCTTCTAATTTGCTCATTAAATACACCATTGCCAGCTGAGGGATGCCTCCGGTTGCTGCATTGAAGACCCATTGGTGGCCTTCGGCTGTTGTCTGCTCTATGGTCGGGTTGTTGTCGCTTTGACACATTCCCCATTTCCATTCTCAATTTTATCATATAGTGTTCGTTTCGCGTACTACCAATTGCTGGTGAAGAACAGTTTGAACTGGATAGCATGTGGTGCGGGATGTTATTGATTGGGAGTTTGTTCTGCCCAGCATAATAAAGAGTTTACTTACAAAAGATATCATGATATTATGAGTAGTTATATATACAATCTACTATAAATAAAAGCTACAGTAGTATACCGCTGTGAACAAGTCATAACTCGATTAAGAGAAAACAAATCCGGGTAACAAACTAAAAAAAAGGGAAACACAACTGCAAGACCACACCACGGAAGAACAGAAATATGGAAATTCAAAAAAATCAATTGCCAATGCCACATACATAAAAACGAAGTATTTGATAACAACTGCAATATTCCTGACTTGGTACAGGACAAAATGATGGGTTGAACCTGGTTTGATAGCTAGCCAAACATCCCATTTATATGATTTAAAATAGTTCAAATAAATGCAAGAACAATCAGGATTGAGAAATACACAAATAAATTAAATATTAGTACATTTCCACATATAAATCACGTGCACAGAATAACAACAAACACCTGAAATTAATTAACGACAATGCACAAAGACAGTATCACAGAATTATGAACTGTGGAATGAACTTGAACACCAGATATCCATTTATTAAACGAATGCTATGAAATATAAGATCACGTACCAGATGAGTTTGTAAATGTACCGACTTTGTCATATACCATACAGTGACATTTTGTGTGAGTCAAGATTGTCATGTAGATGACACACGCACAGAAGGGCACGCATACCGTGTCGATACATCCGGGTTCCGTCCTTAAACGATCGTGTGATTCCTTCGTTTGTCGTGTTCAAAAATCATTGTTCTGATTCAATATGAATGGATTATCATTACCTCTTACTTATTTGTTTGTTATCTGCCCTTTGGTCGGGTTGTCGTCTCTTTCACACATTCTCCATTTCCATCCTCAATTGTATTTGTCTATTGTGCTGTTATTGACGATTGGCTTCTGATAAGGATAAACGATTGTTTATTAAAGAAAATCCTACTCTTTGACAATATGAACATCCACAAAAAAATAAAACCAACTATTTTATAAGATAAGATGTTTATTTAAAGCAAAAACAGGTCATTATACAAATGTATACTGAAACATAATACGTTAATATCAAGAATAAAGCTATACAATATAAAAAAAAATGAATATAATATAAAATTGAATTTTAAGGTATTAAATTCTATTGTTAGGAAATTTAGATTCAGTAAACAAAAATGGCTTAATTCAACTTAATTATAAACATAATATAAAAATAATTATATGGCATGTTTAAAGGTTACTTGTAATTATTAAATGGTTTGGTTGACACCAATGCATCTTCTGATTGTAGATGACATATATAGGGACAAGGTTTCCGTGAGTTTCAGGAAAACAGGAAAACTTAATTACAAACTAGTATACTCCTTATAGATACCAAAATTACATTTTTTCCTAGGGTAAAGAGTCCGTCCTTATTAATTTGAAAAACTACAAGTTTGGTAAACATCTAATTTATCAATGATAGTTCTTGCCAGCAAGGAAGTGAGGAGGACTATTGGTTTAAAACCTTACATGTTATACAAATTTGTGGGATTATACTGCAAAAAAACACCTTTAAGTTAGTGTTAATGTTTATATTCTGTTTTAGTTTTACCATTGCGTTTTTATAGCTCTAGGTTTCAAAGTTACATAAAAAATATAGATATACGGTTTGATTGACGAGGAGACAAGTATCCATCAGAGAATTGGAAGAATGAAATGTAAACAACTTCAGGTTACAATACCGTAGTTACAACTATCAAAGGTATTAGAATAACACAATGTAAAATAATGTGATATCGATGCCATCGGCCTTACTTCAAGCAAAACTAATAGTATCAACAAAAATACCCAAACAAGAACAGATGGACTACAGACGGTTTGCTTTTGATAACGACATAACTAATTAAATGTTATATGACGGGGTTCAAAATGTTTATTGGACCCAAATGTCCCCATAAATGATGAAATGCAGTAACATGTGATTAAACTGTAAAAATCAGTTGAGAAAAGCTTTTATCATCTTATTAGTATGAAACACTAACACAAAAATTTACTAATATGTCGGAAAACAGTTATTCATGAAGCAATTAAACTGGGAAAAATGATGTCAAACATTGAGAACTTGAAGCTACATAAATCTAAATCAGAAGAAAATATTCAACGAAGACATACTTTATGGATCGCCAGCCTCAAACATTTGTGCACAACTTACAAAGATAATTAAAGTTAATAATGTACACAATCAACAGTCTTAAAATGAATGTGACCTTTCTGCTTGTATATGCAATTAAACAAATGCGTTTTTTGTTATATTATAGTTTGTTTCTGTGTGTGTAACATTTTAACGTTGTGTTTCCGTTGTGACGTTTGTTTTCTCTTATATTTGAGTGTGAATTCACATTACTATAAGACGTGTCACGGTACCTTTCTATCCCAAATTCATGTATTTGGTTTTGATGTTATATTTGTTATTCTCATCGGATTTTGTCTAATGCTTAGTCCGTTTCTGTGTATGTTACATTTTAATGTTGTGTCGTTGTTCTCCTCTTATATTTAATGTGTTTCTCTCAGTTTTAGTTTGTTACCCCAATTTTGTTTTTTGTCCATAGATTTACGAGTTTTGAACAGCGGTATACCACTGTTGCCTTTATTTGACAGTTACAAGACTATTTTCGATTTACTTAAATATTTCTGTGTGTCCTCGGAATATGAAAACAAGATTAATTGATTTGTGATACAATTAACTTCAACATAGAGGCTCGATGTATTTTTCATTTACAGAAACAAAAAGAAAACTATAGAATATTAAATCAAAATTCCGTTATTTATTTCCATATATACTTGTAATTAAGATAACTTTTTAAAAGGCTTAGATAAATTTTGAAAGATTTGATGCGATTGCTAATGAAACAACCATTCATCAGACTAGAAAAGTGAACCAAACTGTATCGTCTAGTCGTTTCTTTAATTTTTACTATTTACATTTTTTTTTAAATTATTGAAACCTTACTCCTTCTAATTTTTCAATAAAACTATGACTTTTTTCTTAGCATTTTTCAAAGTATTCATTGTCACTACTACCACTTTCACTACTATCACTTTCACTACTATCACTGGGTAGATATTTGCTTGTTTGAAACAGAGAACATGATCCATCTAACGTCATCGTGAAACCAAGGCAGCTATCAATATTTCTGCAGCTAATGGCGCATCGTACATCTGTGAAATTTGTCAAATTCGTTTGAACCCTCATCATTGGCTGTTTGTTCAACTGCTTGCAGTAGAATCCTGTAACGATGTATAAAATCAGTAAGCAAATACTGTTTAATTCAACCGAAATAGTTTGTTACGATATGCAAAATAAAAAGATTGACAAAGCCATATTTTAGTATGGTCTTGAAACTTTTACTGTCCTCGCCCAAAGACTAACTAATTCATTTGATTTTTTCCAATCATTTTGATTCGAGCGCCAATGATGAGAATGCTACAGACAAAACGCATGTATCGCGTACAACAATGTAATTCCGGTATTTTTACGAGATTTACAACCACTGAGTTGAAGGCATTGATATAAACATGATAAACGTTTCGCCCGGAGTATCACCAGACTAATAGTAAACACTTTTGTGCTTAACGCACTTTCAAACATTCGTTTTTACTATTAGTATATTGTTTATTAAATTAAATTTGCTGATTGTGAATTAGTTTTCCTTCCAAAGGCATATATAGGCATAACCAAATTTGGCAGAGCTATTTCAGATTTCTTTTTTTTTATATCTTTATTGACTCAATTGTTGATTAAAACACCGCTGACAGCCATAAAGTTTAGAACTAAGATCTAAGGGTACCAAATTTTCAGTTTGTTACTTTAATGACTCTTGATTAAATAGAGGAATTGTGTTAAGCGTTTTTATAAACAACTTGCTAACACCTTTACATGGAGACATGTCTCAATGGAAATCATGTCACATCTTCATATCTTCATGATAAAAACATATTAATCGTTGTTGGTTAAATGAGAACAATTCCAACGTAAAATGAATGACCCAAAACAAATTATATATTTAATACATATACTAGACGAATTACATTGTTTGTAAAATGTAGAGAATTTTTGTCAACATTTTACTACCTTAAGTTTAATTTTTTTAGGTGTTGATTCTTTGGACCGCCAGTCGTAGTCTGTTTTGGCGAGCTAGACAGGGGAAGTAGAGTTTTCAGGTTTCTGTTCAATCATATTTATAATTCTATTACTTTAAGCAAATAATACTCAATGCTCCTCGTTGAGGCAAATTCGGACTGAACTGTTTAAATAATTATTTTATATATGTTAAACACAGCTAACAGAATAGACTTAGGTGTTTTTTAAAGGCTGATTAATGTAATTTGCTAATATTTCGTATGGATACCAACGTTATATACAAATGTATGTTTGATTGTTTTGGGAATGGTAAGTTGACGCTTCAGAGGAATACATATCTGCTTTTGGAGTATACTATACTTACAGCCCTTGATGTTGTAAATTTCCAAAAAAGACGTGTTTGGTGTATACGTAGTGGTGTATGACAAATGGTGCTATGGTGTATTGTGTAAGGGAATGGTGTAATGGTGTAACGTGCACGCGATCGAAAATGGTTTAAATGGATGGTGTTTATACATTTATTTACAATATTGTGATCAAAGTTTAAATAAATAATTTTGTAGTCGCACGCTTACTTTGAAATTACATTGCATTATGATGTAACTTGTGAGGTATATGGTGCAAAGGTGTAACGTGTATGGTGTAATGGCACGAGTGTATGATAATAATAATCTTTATTCTCATAAACCATAAGGTACAACGGTACAGAGGTGTAATGGAGTATTGTGAATGATGTAATGGTGTATTGTTTTAGTGGGAAGTTTACACTATCCAAGGACTGTATTTCAGTTGCAATAACAGCATGGCAATACAACCGGAGATGTAAAAAAAGTTATGAACCAGCTAAATGTTATCATCTGATAGTAGCCATACTGTTTCTTATTAAATGCCCAAAAAAATTAAGAAAGAAGCTTAATATACCTTCATTAGGATTTTGGTCAGCAAAAACTTCCAATTCACACAAAGTTAAGGCATCTTTAGTATAATTCTTATATAACTTAATATATCTTCCACGGATTATTCGATTACAAGCAATACTGAGTACATTTGGAGCCTCTCCTTCATGAAAGAAACATAGTTGTTCTTGTTCTTGATCAAAATTCGTCCAATTGTTTATGCTCGGATTGTAGATGAATATTTCAAAATCAGTTAAACGAATCCCTAAAATTGTATACAAAACCATTATAGGTATAGCAGAGACAAATGCCATGATTTATCCATCAATGTTTATGACAAATTAGTAGCACATCTCAATGTACTATAATTAATTCAGCTATAAATGATAGTATAAAACATGTTCAATAAACACATAGAATAGCTTCTGAGGTAATACAAATATAAGGCTTCTAAAGTGTTTAAATTTGACTAGTGCGGTGTGTATGCATGATTTGTTCACACGGTGGTCAAAAGAAAAAAAAAGAGTGTTTATGTATGTGCCTGTCCCAAGTCAGGTGCTAGTAATTCAGTGGTTGTCGTTTGTTAATGTGTTACATATTTGTTTTTCGGTTTATTTTGACATAAGCCGTTAGTTTTCTCTTTTGAATTGTTTTACTTTTTGATTTCGGGGCCTTTTATAGCTGACTATGCAGTATGGGCTGTGCTCATTGTTGAAGGACGTACGATGACCTAAAATTGTTAACCGTTATTGCTGTGTTATTGTGTCTCTTGTGGAGAGTTGTCTCATTCGCAATCATACCAAATCTTCTTTTTTATATTAGAATACAATTATCTTCGAAATATGGCCACAATATTTTAAAGACCTGATTTCGTACCAATAATGAATCTGATCATATGTATTTCATTAATTTGTTTGAATTAAATATGAAATTTGTTGATATTGTCTTATCAGTGTGAGATATCGTTTTCCTGGTGATTGCATTTGTTTAAATAGCCCTTCCCCCAAAAAAAAACCACATCAAACACACAAATAAACAAAAGAAAACGTACACAAATCACTGATTTGGTTTAGATAATTCCTGATGTTCTAAAGAAGGAAATATTGTTGATTTTATTTTTTACGGTTGCAAAGACAACACAGTGTATATATCACAAAGGAGTATACAAGCTGTTTGTAATTATATACCGACTATCGTAGAGACTACTTGCGAAACCACAAAACAGCGCAAGAAAATGAAATGAACTATACCTTCAGACGAAATATGTTTTATAGATCAAATTATTTAGTTCAGTGTATGATTACTTGTTTTTGTTAGGAATCGATAAATAACAGATTGACTAGGCAGTGATAAGATCTCTGAATGTATCAGTGTTAGTTTTATGCAGTTTACAATTTTTGTAAATATAAAGAAATCTTAAATTCTGAATTAATTAAATACAAAAAAATAGATATGTTATAATTGCAAAAGAGGGACGAAAGATACCAAAGGGACAGTCAAACTCATAAATCTAAAACAAACTGACAACGCCATGGCTAAAAATGAAAAAGACAAACAGAAAAACAACAGTACACATGACACAACATAGAAATCTAAAGAATAAACAACACGAACCCCACCAAAAACTAGGGGTGATCTCAGGTGCTCCGGAAGGGTAAGCAGATCCTGCTCCACATGTGGCACCCGTCGTGTTGCTTATATGATTACAAATCCTGTAAATAGTCTAATTCGGTAGGTCACATTCATGAAAGGGAAGGGGATTGTAGTTACGACGTAAGGAACATATCCGATATCATTTGTGAAACGGTTATTCCATAACGGTCAACCAACTCGTGATGGCGTCCGTAAAATTTACGTAGGGATGATTTCAACTTCACCATTTGGAACTCTTGGTTTAATAGCTTCCTTGTGAGCAGTAACCCTCTATCAAGAAAATCATGATAGGAAATACAAGCACAGGGGATATCGTATCAATTGGGAGATATATACCCCGTATGCAGGTGCTGCTGGAATGTTGCTAGTTAGAAATGGAAAGTTCACAATTGGAAAGCTGAAATCATCTCTTTTGTCGTAAAGTTTTGTTTTTAACCGACCCTCATTGTGAATTTCTAGATGTAAGTCAAGATATGAAGCCGACTTAACTGTATCTGTAGTATCCTTTATCTCCAATTCGATGGGATAGATGCGTTCCACATAGTCACCAAATTTTGAATTGTTTAGTGAAAGAACGTCATCTATATAGCGGAAAGTAGAGTTAAAGGATATTGCTAACTTCTTATCTGCAAATGAGACATCTATTCGCCCCCGTTCAAATGAAGCTGATTTAGTATTATGCAGTTTAAACATTTTGTAAATATCAAGAAATCGTCAATTCTGAACTATTTTCAATTCCAAAAAAAAAAAAGATAAGGTATGATTACAAATAAGTCTTTTATCCACCAACGTTTAAATGAAGCGAATTTAAGCAAGTATAACCATTTGTACTACCTTCAACAAGGTTACTTTCGTGCCATTTAGGAAGATAAAATATGAAATAAAAATGGACTATTTTGAATCAGATCCGATGTTTTCTGACATTTTGTGCAATACATTAGAAAATTGACAATATTGATGTTAATGATACTCCTTTCGACGTTATAATGACGGGATATAATGATATTTTACCGCACAATACAACCGAAAGATAGAAAATCAATACAAAAAATCCACAAGGAAAAAAGGCAACAGTTGTATACCGGTGTACGAAGTTCCAAAATCGATTGAGAAAAAACAAATCGGGGTTATAAACCAAATCTGAGAGAACAACATTATCTATAAGAGGAAAATAAAGGAACAACAGGAAAACCGAAGTGCAACAAAAACAAACGCCAACACACGAAGAAATAATTTATTTAATTACAACTGCGATATTCCGGACTTGTGTCCCATACAGAAAATACATCGAGGATTTTGAATCTATGTACGAATAGAGGATTGTTAAAATATGCATGTGAGATTGTTAATTAAATTACATCATGGCAATCTGAGTACATGCCATTATGAAAATTAAAATGAATTTGACAAAGATGAATAATGACTTAATCTATACTTTGATTTTAGAACAAAGAAGACCAGGAAATAGAAGTCTTAAATTAGAGGAAATTACTGTATGCTTGTAACTTGTGAAGATTAACAAATAAAAGTAAATTGTAAGGTAATTTAAATAGTATTGCGATGAATTAAGATCTATGAAAACAAAGTATACAAGGTAATAAATGTATCAAATCAGAGGAAACACATTGAAAAAAGTTACTTGTGAGGATTAACAAATCACAAATAAATTGTTCTGTACTCCATATGTTATTGCATTGAATTAGGATTTACAAAAAATGTAATCTTGTGACGATTATCACCCAAATGTCAATACAGACTTAATGATGTGCATGTTAAACTACAATGTATTAAGCTGATCTATGAAAATATGAAATCTTTTGACTATTATTTTTCAAATGTCATTATAGACTTAGGGATGTGCATATTTTAGTAACAATGCATTAAGCTGATCTGTGGCATGAAAAGACTTGAACATAAACAAGTTAAAAAACCATGGAGATGATAGTATTAAAACAAATGAATATCAAAAGAAGGAACTGTAAAAATCGTCGATTCTGGAATATGTAGGATGTTGAAAGTGATTAGGTGGAATACAATTAATAAGTGTAGCAGGGTTTAAAATTTTCAAAATATGTTTCGACAATATCTAGATCAGACATATTGACGATTTTAAAACATCTGTATAAAAAACTGTTTTACGGGGAGGGTTTGGGATCCATCCAACATGTTCAACCCCACCGTATTATGTATGTATGTGCCAAGTAAGGAGCCTGTAATTCAGTAGGTGTCGTTTGTTGATGTGTTACACATTTGTTTTTCGTTCATTTTTTGTGCATAAATTAAGCCGTTAGTTTTCTCGTTTTAATTGTTTTACATTTTTCACGTCGGGCCCCTGATAGCTGGTATGGTTTTGCACATTGTTGAAGGCCATACGATGAACTATAGTTAATTTGTGTGTCATTTGGTCTCTTTTCGAGAGTTGTCTCAATGGCAATCATACTACATCTTGTTTTTTTTTGTTTTAATTAACATGATATTGCCAAAAGCAAAGGTACAAGTATTTTTATTTTTTACATTGAAATTTCCGTAAACGCAAATTTGGAATGTTTTACATAAATTTCCTCAATAAACCCCGTTTAGTAAATCATTTTTTCACAGGTTGTCACCCCAATTGAGATTATCCAAACATAAGCGTCGAATACGTTATTTTCCTATGATAAACTCACAACAACTGACATGTATTTCTTGTCGTCAGATTTTTGAAGCAAAGGAAATCATATTTTTCAAGTCAGTTTCTAATTAAACGGTATCTTTACCATACTTTAAATTTTAAAGGTGAAATTTTCAGTATGGCAAATTGTTGTAGATATGACAGTATATGGATAAATGATTAGTTATATCGTAAAATCACGTGACGACTTAGAACCTACGTGTGTCGATTGAACACCATGACATCAATCAAGAAAATAAAAAAAATAAAAACACGGATGTCTGAAAAGTTAACAAGATCCTTCAATAACCTACCTGCGTAATTTGATTGGCGTTTTTATCATTAAAATGCTTTGTTACTAAAAATAAATTGCCAATTAAAACACTATAATTTAATGTTGGATGTACAGCGTTTTCTGATTGGCTGACGTTGTTTTGTTTATGAGGTGATAGATATAATTTTGCTATGTCACCGTGACGCCATCGTTTGTTTTTCATAGTTTACTCCGGTTTAAAATGCAATTTAGAATTAAATTATAAGAATTAGTTCTAATATTGTATCTGTCTATTCGACTCTACGCGGGTTATTCAGTGTGCACCACATTTTTTATGTTATTTCTTCATAGACGGAAAATTATATTACAGTTATTCCTTAAGAAGATAAAACTCAATATGTAAACTGATGATCATAGTTCAGTTTTTTTCAAAATGCATAGTTCAAATTTGAAATGGTTTAAAATGCATTGAACCAATTTCAAACGGTAAAAATTGTTGCTTACTGTATCTGTGCACTCATACCTACTTTTTCTCATAACTATGTCGATCCAGATTTCCTTATCTACTGTATTGATTTTAGTGTATTGATTGCACAAGTTTCTAAAGACCAAAGAAAACAAAGTGCTACTTTCAACAACACATGATTATATAGATTTAAGAAGATTTGGTATAAGTACCATTGAGACAACTCTCTATCCACGCCACTATTGTAAAAGTAAACCATTATAGAACTGAATTTTAATGTGCTTATTGTTATGACTATACTTTTCTGCATTGGCTAGAGGTATAAGGGGAGAGTTGAGATCTCCTAAACATGTTTCACCCTGCCGCATTTTTGCGCCTGTCCAAAGTCAGGACCCTCTGGCCTTTGTTAGTTTTGTATTATTTTAAATTTTAGTTTCTTGTGTACATTTTGGAGTTTGGTATGGCGTTCATTATCACTGAAATAGTACATATATTTGTTTAGGGGCCAGCTGAAGGACGCCTTCGGGTGCGGTAATTTTTCGCTGTATTGAACATGTTGAAGACCTGTTGGTGACCTTCTTTTGTTGTCTGTTCTATAGTCGGGTTGTTATCTCTTTGACACATTCCCCATTTCCATTCCCGATTTTATTATGCAATGCCAAGATACGGGAGTCGACAAATTGTAGATGTATGAATGGGCATAATAAATTTAATATTAATGCCAATAAAAAAAATATTCAAAGAGCTAGTGAAAGTGTTGAATTGGTAATCTTTTAGAACAGTTATATTTAAAGGATTGATGATTTAACCAGAATCGTTCTTAAATTCGGAACACGGTAAACAACATCCCAGTAAAAGTAATGATGTGCTATTTCGTTTAAATAAAATTTATTACAAGTACAACCGAATTTCAAAAACAAATGTATTGAAGGGTTTAGTAAAAGTTTGGAGAAATGTGTGTTAACAAAATTCCTGACTTAATAATTCATATCGATAACGTTCGTTAAAATCTACAGTGTTACAACAGACACGAGCATAACAAACGATTTGTATTATATAAACAGCGTAATATAGTGGCAAAACATCACCATTTAAAAAAGATAATTAACGATATGAAACGAAAAATCGCTCATTTCGTCATAATTTGTATCATTGTTGAGTTTCCCGTATTTAACTGAATTATTTAAATTAAGTTCCTTTCGTTAAATTGTTGTAGTATATTTAGAAAATTTTTGATTATTTAACGATAAAATATCATCAAGATAACGGTATGTGTTGTTGAAGTTATCAATTAAATGCAGAATTATACGGTTCTTTACTCAGTTTGGTCATTAACTGTAGTAGTAGTAGTACAAAAACAAGTCTATATTAAAAGAGCGCAATTAGTGTACATAAGAATACCAACAATCAGTCGATAAACTATGTTGCCGAAATGTACATAAACATTATCAAAGAGAAGATTAACAGCTGCAATCATCTCAGCACACCTCCAGTAAGTGTAGCCTTTTTTCGACAATATTCTTCGCCCTTGTATTGTGTACGAAACCTGTGCACATCCTTCATTTATTCATGTTCCTGCAAAAAGTCAGTACGTTTGTCAGTGGTTGTCTTATTTAACTTTTTCATCTTTTTTTTTATTCGAGCGTCACTTATGAGTCTTTTTGTAGACGAAGCGAGTGACCGGCGCAAATACAAAAATTCAATCCTTTTATTCATGTATGACATTGTAAAATGATTTGTCTTGTATGTAATTTGGTATCACATATTATTGCAGATCTTTTATATCAATCTCCTTTCGTTCATACAATTGATTTTGAAAACGGAACTGCATCAGAAAAGTATGCCTTTGAATAAGAGTATCAGTAGTTACCTCTTCTTATACTATCCCGCAAACACTTCGCATAGATCAGCTGACAAGTATATGAAAAACTTATACCAACCTTTTTCGGAGTACATTATGACTTTTGCCAGGGAACAATATTAGGGGTACGAAACTGTTAAGGTACGAAATGACTATAATTCCGAAATATAATAACATCAAACAAACATTACTTACCACAGTCTTCTTCTTTGTATAAGTAAATTGTAATAGTGTTGATATTAAACACTTGTCCAAGGTCTACTGCCCACCAATATTCTGTCTTCTCCAACGTTTCGCTGCAGAAAGGAAAATACAAAGCTGTTCGACATGTAAAGACGTCATCTTCCCAGAAACCATCATTAGCCTTAGAAGAACCTGTCAACGAATTTCTGTTCGAGCTTTGCCTTGTGTCCTTATTCAGCGCTATGTTTTCCTTTAATGCTACTCAAAGACAAAAAAGAATAAAAACACGTTATACCTTTTATGCTTCCAAAGCACTTCTCTGGATTCAGCATCATTAGAAAAGCTTAAAGCCGAATATTTGAAAATCAGGGATGTGTAAGGACCGACAATATTGAAGAACTATAAACCAGAAATGACATAAAAGATAGTCAAATCAATCTGGATCCAAAAACAACATGCAGGATATCAGATTTTTAAAGTTGTTCTCTCTTGATAGGGTCTCTGTAATAGAGATAACACAATTGGAACCAACTGGCAAATTTGAACTTAATTAAACAAGTAAAAAGATATTTCTGAGAATTCTTTCTGAAATAATTATATTGGTTAAATTTAAATTATAGATTTCAAACTCTGACAAATTGCTATTAAGATAAATTTGCTTACCAAAAGGGTGTACGAGACTCAAAAGTGTAATCCAGAAGGTTAGGATCCGCATTGCTGAATTTCAAGGAAAGCAAATAGCAATATTACCAAGAAGGCAGTATTTGAATACTGGCATTTTATTGATGATCAGCAGCCAATTATCACACGGCAATTAGTCAGGATTTAAAAAAAACAGAACACAGATTTTAACATGTTTAATGTTTCAGCGAATGAACAGGTTTGGTAGTGAATTGCATTTCTTGGTCTTTTATCAATCTTTTCAATAAATAAACCATTAAAATAATGACTTGATTACATTGTATTACAGACCGAAAATGATTTCATATTCATAACTTAACAGATAAAAAACAATGTAAAACGTCTATGAACAGCCTACGAATCATTTTTGAAAGCACTGCTAACAAAAGTAAAGATCTTATTTTAGGAATGGAATATTTATGCACTAACTATTAACAATAGCGTGTAGGTAAAACGAAGAAACCTTGATAAAAGAATAAAAATGCTCGATCACATCAAAAGGAATTTTGTAAAACCATAGAATTTCGTCTTAAATCTTTTTTTCCCTGCATATATAAATTTTCAAATAATCTATAGAGTGTGCTGTTATGTAGCTATAGGAATATGTGGTGTGAGTGCTATTGAGACAACTCTGCATCCAAATAACAGTGTTATGTAGGACTGTAATACCAACGTCCCGGCGTAAAAATAAGCAACCCAAACGTGCATTCTCCATGCATCTTATTATGTGGTGGTCGATTGTTTTCGCATCTGTACATAGATCAGGCCGTTGTGTTGTGTTTTTGTTTGTTTGACCTGTTTCATATTTGTCATTTTTGGGATTTTAAAACGCTTGCAATGTGGTATCCATTTTGCTCAATGTTACTTATAGATTCCAACTTCTACGTCATTTTGACTCTTGTGAAAAGTTTTTCTTTTGTCAATTATACATCTTTTGTTATAAACCCTAATGAATCAATGTAATACAGTATGGTAAAAAAGTTAACTAATGCATAATTTGTACTTATACAACAAATTATTAAACGCATTGAATCCGGAAGCATGTGCATTAACAAGAATACACTTTGAGTAGATAATTAAAACTTACACAACAATTCGTTGACGTAGAATATTTTTCGTGTAGCTTTAATTGATGTCTGTTAATCAACAACCAATCTTTAACATATCACTTAAGAAAATCTGCAAATTTATTTTGAAAGAATAAAGAATTATTAAAATGGTATGCATAGTTTTGTAATTTACTTATTACCCCACCACATGAATGTACCAGGAACTGTTTACTATACATAACATTCAGGCTTAAGTTGTGGTTAGCTTTGTTTCATTAAGAAAAAGCAAGAGAGAAAAATTTCCGGCCAAAATGTCAATGGCTAGCATCTCAAAAACAAGAACAAGTACCTATACATTTTTTTACTCTTTTGGTTCCTTAATTAATCCGTATCAATTTATACTATTGACTATAATGGTTTAAATTGTTATTGGATGCAGAGTAGTCTAATTGGCACTCACACCACATCTTCCTATATCTAGTATTATAAAAAGCTTGTTATTTGAAACTGAGTAGCGAAACTCCTCAATTAACTAAAAACTCGAATACATTTTAACAGACAGTGGTCACGTTTGAAGAAGAATATTGTTTTTCCTAGATTCACTCTTGCAAAATCATTTGGTTACATTTGGCAAGTAATTTCAATATATGTATCTCACACGGCCCCTCAACACAAGTGAGTTGGTAGTGGAACGGGTTGATAATAAAGCCAGTTTTGTAAACTGTGTAAATTTTGATTGTTTTAAACTGCGATGGCTTTTAAGAAAAAGCAACCGATTTTTATATACTTTTTTAATATAAATTAAAGCTACATGTTAATTGTTAATAAAATGATATTAAGAATTAACAGTTTTTAAAAAAATATATAAATAAGTGAAGTAAAATACCTTAGTAACAAGTAATTACTACAGAAAAGGTGTGTTTGACACACAAAAAACTTTGTGATATAACCGATATTTAAATAAAAGTGTATTTCTTCGTCTAGTACTTTTTTCCGTTCACTCATTTTTTACTCATTTTCAATTAAAATTAAGATATCTTTTATTTTAATCATTAAACATATTTAAATATAGCAAAAAAGGACTCATTGTTCACTCCCTCCCCCTTAATTCAACTTTAATTTTGAATTATAAAAATCAAAACATCTTATTTCTGTTAGTGTTATCTAGGTTATCTCGTCTTCATTCTCTGACAATTTCTAGTCTGCCCTTCAATAAAATAAAGTTTTTTTTAGTGTTCCATCGAAGTTTCAAAAAAAAAAAACTGACAATCATCTCGACAAAATTTATGTTTAAACAATCTTTAAGATACAGCAAGTACTGCTTTTAGCTACTATATACTGTTTTCTTTTATAGTTTAACTTTTAAATCTCACTTGAAACTCCCTTCCACTCTTTGAAAATGTTTTTATGATAACATTATAATTATCATCTGCAGTAATAAAATCGTTCTTGAACATCTGCATCAAATTAATATTTAGGCCACACCAATTTAATATCTTGTTCTACGAATTTTTGGACTCCATAAATTGGGGCGAGCGAGCGATTTGAAAATTTTAATAAAAAAATATTTAATTTGAAAATTTTTGAGGCGAAACTTGAAAAGTAAAGGCGAGCGATTATATATTATTTTTGTAAACATATAATAGTAGGTTTTACCGATATTAAAACTTGATTTATCACTTGTACTTTGACATTTCTTTAATTTATGAAGTATTTTTACCCTTCACCAAGTTATAATTGAATAAAACTTTTACTGCCACTTTATGTTCCTTGACCCCCACCCCATTCCCCAAAAAAAACTATACTATTGTTATCCTTTTAGTCAGCACTAAATTGTTCACAAAGATATCTGATTTTAGCTGCTGAAGACACATGATTTTTACGTGGATAAACAAAGATGAGTTTTATTTGGTTGAATAAAAAGAAAATTATCCACAGTTTCGTACAAGTTTGAAAGAGACACAATATTCATGATGCTTAGGTTACACTGAATTTATTATTTAAACTCATCTATATTATATATAAGTATGAAGTGTCCTGACTCACCTGATTGTTGCCTTGATCAACTTTAGTTGTGCCTGCATGATTCTTACACAACATGTTTAATCTCGACGCATTGTAGAGCCTGGCTAAATTGAGGAGTCTATTGGCTTTGAAATTCTTGTTAATTATGTATGTGTCTGTCCCAAGTCAGGAGCCAGTAATTCAGTGTTTGCCGTTTGTTTAGGTGTGACATATTTGTTATTCGTTCATTTTTTTATATAAATAAGGCCGTTAGTTTTCTCGTTTGAATTGTTTTATATACTATGTGGTATTGGCTTTGCTCATATTTGAAGGCCGTATGGTTACCTATAGTTGTTAATATCTGTGTCATTTTGGTCTCTTGTGGAGAGTTGTCTCATTGACAATAATACCACATATCTTCCTTTTTATATTGTGTTTTTTTTATTATTATTTTAGTTCATTTATATGTTATGAAGTTGAGTGTGGCGTCCATATTCATTGAACTAGATTACATTTTGTTTAAGTTCCGGCTGAAGCCCGCCTCTGGATGCGGTGTTTTTTTTCGCTGTGTTGAAAACCCATTGGTTGCCTTCGATTGTTGTCTGCTGTTTGATCAGGTTATCGTCTCTGACAACTCCCCGCTCCCATTCTCAATCTTACTAAAAAAAAGTCTTTTGTTCTAAATTAATGCTTTCCATTTTTTTTCCAAACATTTTGTTATTTTGATTTCTTGAGTCATTGTTGAATGTCGTAAAATGCCGTATGGTATTATCACATTCTTCCTGAGGTTTCTTATTGGAAATTTGTCCATTGATAAACATACCCCATCATCTTTTTATATAGGTATTGTATATTTTACACCGTATTATGATGATCATGCAAAAGGATCATAATCCCGAAAATCGCAAACATATTTTGTTTTATCTTATAAGGGGACAAGAGGGGCTCTATTAATGATCAATAATTAAGATCACAGTTGATTTTAAATGTTGATAATCGTTTACAGCGTTTAATTAATCTTAAATGAGAAAACAGACAACAGTAAATAAGAATAGGGGTATTTTTTTTTCTCTCGAAAAAACAGTGAACAGATTCACAACAGTGTCAACTTCAAAACAACAGATAACCGCTCATTAGTCAATAAAAGTTAAGCGTCAATGTTCTTAAATATTTGCCATGTTTAACTGAAATATATAGGCACAGAACCAGGACATAGGAGCACAGAACCAGGACCGTTTTTCTAATCACTAGCACATTGTCAGGACAATTTCGTTTTGCAAATTTACACGAATTCTGCAATAAAAAATAGTGTAATATTGTTTGAATGACGTATCGGAGAACATTAAGCAACAAAACGGTTGTTCATTGTCGTTTTGATACGAACCCACCAGCACCAGCACAGAATGTTCACTCACAGGACAACTTTAATTTACCCACCGTGTACATTATGGCACATCAGCCTCAATCAATTGTCCACAACTTACAAACACCATAAAAGATGACATAAACTTTAAAATGAATGTAACCTTTTTGCTTTTATAGGCGATTGAACACATGCGTTTTTGACGGTTACAAGACTAAGTTCGATTTATTTAAATGTTTCTGTGTGTCCTCGGAAAATGAAAACAAGAGTTATTGATTTGTGATACGAGTAACTTCAACATTAAGGGTCCATTTATGTTTCACCTACAGAAATAAAGAGAAAACTATAGAATATTAAATCAAAATTCCGTTATTTATCTACATATACGTGTAATTAAGATATTTTTTAAAAGGCTTAGATAAATCTTGAAAGATTGGTGTGATTTATAATGAAACAACTATTCATCATACCAGCAAAGTGAACCAAACTGTATCGTCTAGCCGTTTCTTTAATTTTTACTATTTACAGTTTTGTTTTAAAATATTGAAACCTGTCTCCTATCAATTTTTCAATAAAAACGATGACTTTTTTCAGCATTTTTCAAAGTATTCATTGTCACTACTATCACTGGCATCACTGGGTAGATATTTGCTTGTTTGAAACAGAGAACATATCCCATCTAACGTCATCGTGAAACCAAGGCAGCTTTCAATATTTCTGCAGCTAATGGCGCATCGTACATCTGTGAAATTTGTCAAATTCGTTTGCACCCTCATCACTGGCTGTTTGTTTAACTGCTTGCAGTAAAATCCTTTAAAGATGTATAAAATCAGTTAACATCCTGTTTAATTCAACCCAAATAGTTTGTTTCGATATGTAAAATAAAAAGATTAACAAAGCGAGATTTTTGGAATTTTTTGACGGTTATTCCGGTATATATCACAATTTTTTACAACCACTGAGTCGAAGGCATTGGTTTTAAACGTTTTGTCCTGAGTAACACCAGACTAATAGTAAGCACTTTTATGGTTAAATGCACTTTCAGACATTCGTTTTTACTGTTAGTTGATTAATTATTATCAAATTATATTTGCAGATTGTGAATTAGTTTTCCTTCCAAAGGCATACATAGGCATACCCAAATTTGGCAGAGCTATTTCAGATTTCTTTGTTTTTATATCTTTATTTACTCAATTGTTGATTAAAACACCGCTGACAGCCATACAGTTTAGAACTAAGATTTAAGGGTACCACATTTTCAGTTTGTTACTTTAACGACTCTTGATTTAAAGAGAGGAATTGTGCTAACACCTTTACTTGGAGACATGTCTCAATGGAAATCATGTCACATCTTCGTATCTTCATGATATAAGCATAGTTATCGTTGTTGGTTAAATGAGGACAATTCCAACGTAAAATGAATGACCCAAAACCAATTATATATTTAATACACATACTAGATGAATTATATTGTTTGTAAAGAATTTTGTCTACATTTTACTATCTTAAGTTAATTTTTGTTTGGTGTTGATTCTTTGGACCGCCAGTCGTAGTCTGTTTTGGCGAGCTAGACTGGGGACGTAGAGTTTTCAGGTTGCTCTTTAATCAGATTTATAATTTTATTGCTTTTTGCAAATAATATTCAATGCTTCTAGACGAGGCAAATTCGGACTGAACTGTTTAAATAGTTGTTTTATATAAGTTTAAAAACAGCAAACAGAATAGACTTAGTTTTTTTTAAAGGCTGATTAATGTAATTTTCGAATATGTCGTATGATTACCAACGTTATTTACAAACTTATTTTTGTTTGTTTTGGGAATGATAAGTTGATGCTTCAGCTTTTTGAAGTATGCTATACTTACAGCCCTTGATTATGTTGATGGTGTAAACTTCCCAAAACACGTGTATGGTGTATACGTACATGTAATGGTGTATGGCAAATTGTGCTATGGTGTATTGTGTAAGGGAACGGTGTAATGCGCGCGATCGAGAATGGTTTAAATGGATGGTGTTTATACATCGATTTACAATATTGTGATCAAAATTCGTTTTTTAAAATAGAATAATATTTTTGTAGTCGCACGCTTACTTTAAATTTACATTGCATCATGGTGTAATTTGTGAGACGTATGGTGCAAAGATGTAACGTGTATGGTGTGATGGCTCGAGTGTATGGGGAAATGGAGTATGGTGAATGGTGTTATTGTCTATTGTGTTAGTGGGAAGTTTACACATTCCAAGGACAGTATTTCAGTTGCAATAAAAGCATGGTTATACAACCGGAGATTTAAAGAAAAAAATAAGAATAAAATTGAGAATGGAAATGGGGAATGTGTCAAATAGACAACAACCCGCCCAAATAAAAAACAAAAAACAACAGCAGAGGGTCACCAACAGGTCTTCAATGTAGCGAGAAATTCCGGCACCCGGAGGCGTCCTTCAGCTGGCCCCTAAACAAATATATACTAGTCCAGTGATAATGAATATATAATAAAGGAGCAAAGATAGGCGTCCAGAATATGAACCAGCATATAATAATTGAAGTATATAAAAGAGCACACTAAATGTCATCATCTGATAGTAACCGTACAGTTTGTTTGCTAAATGCAAAATAAAAAAAAACTAGTTTAGGAAAGAGGCTAAAAATACCTTCATTAGGATTTTTTTCAGCAAAAACTTCCAATTCACACAAGGTTAAGGAATCTTTAGTATAATTCTTATATAACTTAATATATCTTCCACGGATAATTCGATTGCAAGCAATACTGAGTACACTTGGAGCCGCTCCCTTATGGAAGAAACATAGTTGTTCTTGCTCTTGATCAAAATTCGTCCAACTGCTTATGCTCGGATTGTAGATGAATATTTCAAAATCAGTCAAACGAAAACCTGAAATTGTAAACGAAGCCATTATATGTTTTGCAGAGACACATGTTATGATTTATACATCAATGTCAGACAAATGTGTAGCACAAATCAATGTATTAATCCAGCTATAACTAATAGTATTAAACATGTTTAATGAACATATGAAATGGCTTCTGAGGTAATACCAAGATTAGGTTTTTAAAGTGTTAATGTTTTGGCTAGTGCGGTGTGTATGCATGATTTGTTCACAAAGTAACCAAAAGAAAAACAAATATGATTAGAATACAATTATCTTCGAAATAGGGCCCCCAATATTTTAAAGACCTAATTTGGTAACAATTAGGATTCTGATCATATGTAGTTCTTTACATTGTTTAGTTAACATATGACATTTGTTGATATTGTCTTATCAGTGTGAATTATCGTTTTCCTGGTGATTGAATGCCGATGTGGTAACATCAGGCCAATTATCTTCATTGGATGATTTTTGATTAACACTTTGTAATAAAAAATGTTACATGACACAAACCCAAATCTAGTACTCAATGTATTTGCTTCCTCTAATGTTCAAGTGATAACAACTTTGTACATGTTATACATGTTAATAAAAAGTGCTCCTTGTAAATATAATACAATCATTTGCTTGGGTATATAGAAATAAGATATTCATTCTATAATTATTATCATAATTATATGTTTCATTTAGTTAGAACATGCACAGTGCTAATAATCTTCCTGTGGCCAACGGTCCCATTAAATGGGAAAACCATACCTACTAGAAATTAGACTTTATTAATTTTTTTTCTCTGACAGCTCATATTAAACATATCAACGACAAAAGGATCATACATTTATTGTTTTAATATTGAGGACGTGTATCCAATGATCCCAATGGCGTTTGAATGTTTGTTTTAATGATGTTCGCTACTCTGTTTCAAAATTTCAAACAAATCCGGCTTATTAACCAATCAGATGGAAACACATCAACTATTAGAAGAAAACAAAGGAACAACAGGCTCATCGAAGTGCAACTAAAAAAAAAACGCCAACACACGAAAAAACTATTTATACGATTTATTTAAGTACAACTGGAATATTCCGGACTTGTGTCTCATAAAGAAATTACATTGAGGATTTTGAATCTATGTATGAAAAAAGGGTTGTTAAAATATAAATGTGAGATTATTAATTTGAAATTCTATTATGTAAGATATTTCATAGCATGTCACATGTAATTAAAAATAAACCGATCAAGTAATTGTCAGTATGACAACAAATGAATTTGATAAAGATGAATGATGAATTAATCTGAACATTGATGATAGAACACAGAAGACGAGAAAATATGGGTCTTAAATTAGAAGAAAGGACTGTTCTGAGGATTAACAAATAAAAGTAAATTGTAAAGTAATTCGTATAGTATTGTGCAGAATAAAGATCTATGAAAACATAGTATACAAGAAAATAAATGTATCAAATCAGAGGAAAAGACTGTGAACATGTAAAAGTAAATTGTAAATAACTTTGAATGTTATTGTACCGAAGTAAAACCTATGAAAAATTAAATCTTGTGAGAATTATCACCCAAATGTCAATACAGACTTAATGATGTGCATGTTAAACAACAATGTATTAAGCTGATCTATAAAAATATAAAATATTTTGACTATTATTTTTCAAATGTCAATACAGACTTAGGTATGTGCATATTTTAGTAACAATGTTATAAGCTGATCTGTTGCATGAAAAGATTTGAACATTGAAAAACATGGAAATGAGAGTATTATAACAAATGAATATCAAAAGAAGGAACTGTAAACTTATTTGATTTTGGAATATGTAGGACGTTGAAAGTCATTAGGAAGCATACACAATTAGTGTAGCAGGATCTAATATGTTTAAAATATGTTTCGACAATATCTAGATCAGAAAAAATATTTTTTTAAAACAGTCATTACAGCTTCTGTATGAACTTAAAAAATTATGGCATTATTTTTGTTTAACATAAAAAGTAAAATCACAAACATCCTGAACTTCGAGGAAATTTCAAAAAGGAAAGTCCCTCATCACATGGCAAAATCAAATGATAAAACACATCAAATGAATGGACAACAACTTTCATATTCCTGACTTGGTACAGGCATGATCAAATGTAGAAAAAACTGGACTGAACCGAGTTTTATGCCGCTAAACCTCTCACTTGTACGACAGTCGCATGAAAATACAATGTACTTATTTCATTACTGTTAGAAATCAAGTACACTTTTAGATAAAAACAAACGTTTGTACCAGTAAACAACATTTGATTTAAATTATTTCTAGTTTTTTTAATTTGATCTTATTCAGCAGTTGCTGGACATGTGTTGAGGATAAGTAAAACATAAAAAAATCATATGTGAATGTAAAGAATACTCACATTGTGTGTGAAATATGAAACAATCACTCCTTTTCAAACTTCAGTTTTTGCACATTAATTAAGCCGTTAGCTTTCTTGTTTTAATTGTTTTAGATTGTCATTTCGAGGTCTTTCATAGCTGACTGTGCGGTATAAATTTTGCTCAATGTTGATGGCCTTCCGGTGATCTATAGTTGTTAATTTATGTGTCAGTTTGTCTTTTGTGGTGAGTAGTCTCATTTGTTATCATACCACATCTTCTTTATACATATATATATATATACATGATATAACAAGAAGCAAAGTCGCAGGTTTGTTTTAATTTTTTATATTGAATTTTACATAAACGCAATTTTGAATGTTTTACTTCAATGTCTTCAATTAAAACCCGTTTAGTTAATAAATTCGTCACTGGTTGTCACATCAATTGAGGATATTCGGATATAAACATAGACATCGAATACTTAAATTTCCTATGACTAACTCACAACAACTGACAGCATTTCTGGTCGTCAGGTTTTTAAAACAAAGGAAATCAATTTTTCAAGGAACGACAATCAGTTTCCAATTTAACGGTATATTTACCATATTGTAAATTTTCAAGGCGCGAGATTAAAAAATATGGATAATAATTTAATTATATGGTAAAATCATGTGACAATTTAGACAAAATGTGTAAAATGAACACCATGACATCAACTATTTTATATTTTTTAAAGAAGAGAAGAAAAAAACCACAGATGTCTGAAAAGTTACCGAGATCCTGCATTAACCTACCTACATAATTTGTTTAGTGTTTTAATTTCTAAAATGCTTCGTTGCTACCAATTAATTGCCAATTTAAATATTGAACAACTCAATTTGTAAACTGATGATCATAGTTCAATTTTGTTCAAAATGCATAGTGTAAATTTGAAATAGTTTAAAATGCATTGAACCAATTTCAAGCGGTCAAAATTGGTGCTTACTGTTTCAGTACACTCATACCTACTTTTTTTCATAATTATGTCGATTCGGATTTCCGTATTTACTGTATTGATCTTAGTGTATTGATTGCACAAGTTTCTTAAGACCAAAGAAACACAGTGCTACCTTCAACAAAACATGACTTTACAGATTTATGAAGATTTGGTATAAGTACCATCGAGACAACTCTCAATCCACGTCACTATTTGTAAAAGTAAACCATCATAGATAAAAGTACGGCCTTCAATACTGAGCATTGGATCACATTGAACAGCTAGTTATAAAGGGCACTAAAATGACTAATGTAAAACCATTCATAATGGAAAAAAACAGTCTGATCTATATAAAACCGAAAACGAAGAAACGCTTATGAACCATTTGAATAAAAAAACAAACGCTAAACAACATATTCCCAACTAAGGACTGGTGCAAAAAATGCAGCGGATTTAAACGTTTTAGCAGGCACCAATAATCACCCTTACCTGTCATAGTATTGTACCATCACAACATATAAATACACAATAACATAAGTGAAAATTGAAATGGCTTAACTCAATCAAAAGACATATACATATTGAGTCTGGCGATGTAAATCAATTTCAGAAACACAATTATATTCTTAGATCGTATGGCGTTAAATAAATATAATTTAATTTTGGATGTAACGCGTCTTCTGATTGGCTGACGTTATTTTGTTATGAGCCCATAGACATAATTTAGTCATATGACCGTGACGTCATCAACGTTTTTTCATGGTTTTATACGGTTTAAAATGGAATTTAGAATTAAATTATAAGAAATGACTGTAATATTTTTTCTGTCTATTCGAAATAACATAAAAAATGTGGTGCACACTGTTAAATAACCCGCTACGCGCGTTATTCAGTGTGCACCAAATTTTTTATGTTATTTCTTCATAGACAGAAAAAAATATTACAGTCATTCCTTAAATGATAATTTTGTTGTAAGGAATACATGGATTAAGGAAATATTCTTACAAAATAAATAGATTTCTTGTATATAAGTATGTCAAAATAAAGATGTGATATGATAGCCCATGAGACAACTATCCAAAAGAGACCAAATGACACAGAAATGAACGGTTATATACGTCACCGTACGGCTATCAACAGTGCACACAGCCAATACAATATAGTCAGCTTAAAAATGCCCCGAATTCACAAATGAAAAACAATTCGAACGAGAAATTTAACAGCCTAATTAATGCATGGACTAAACAATTAACGAAAGACAAATATGTAACAGTGCGACAAACGCCAATAACTGAGTTACAGGCTTCTGAAAAGGGACAGGCACATACATACAGATCGGATTGGGGTTAAACCTGTTAGCAGAATCCGTCCTCCTCTAACCTGGGACAGATGTGTCACAGTACAACATAAGAACAAACTATTTCAATCAGTTGAAAAAGGCTTATCTCATTAATCAGATGGATATACATAGAAATACATATACCAAAAACACAGAGTGCACGTGACCAGGTACTTGTAAATCGCAACAACAAAAAAGACACTAAGTACAGATCTGAGAGTACTCGCAACTGACAACAGAAATTACAACATGAACTAATAAGAAAAATATCATCTATATTTAAGACTATATTATCAACTAGCTTGGTCAGTACACATCCAACATTTAATTGATTTAGTTTAAGACTTCAGAAACATTCTGAGAAAACAAGGGACAAAAGACACCAGAGGGACAGTCAAACTCATACGTTAAAAATAAACTGCATCGCCTGGCTAAAAAAGAAAAAAGACAAATAGACAAACAATAAAACACGTGACACAACACAGAAAACTAAAGAATAAGCAACACGAACATCACAAAAAACTAGGGTTGATCTCAAGTGCTCCGGAAGCGTAAGCAGATCCTGCTCCACATGTGGCACCCGTCGTGTTGCTTATGTTATAACAATTCCGGTAAATAGTCTTATTCGGTAGTGCACATTCATGGAATGTGAGAGGATTGTAGTTACGACGTAAGGAACATATCCGATCATATGTGAAAACTGTTATTCAATAACGGTCGACCAACTCGTTATAGCGTCTGTAAAATTTACGAATGGATGATTTCAACTTCACCATTTTGAACTCTTGGTTTAATAGATTCCTTGTGATCAGCAACCCTTTATCAAGAAAAGCATGATAAGAAATGCAATCACGGGAATACCTTATCAATTGGGAGATACTATGACCTTATATTTATTATCACGAAACTAGTATCTATATTCTTTTAGTGACAAGCTGAAGGACGCCCCCGGGTGCAGTAATTTTTTGCTGCATTGAAGACCTGTTGGTGACCTTCTGCTGTTGTGTGTTCTATGGTTGGGTTGTTGTCTCTTTGACACATTCTCCATTTACATTCTTAATTTTATTATGCAATGCCAAGATACGGGAGTCGACAAATTGTAGATGTATGAATGGGCATATGGATACGACAATTATGTCTAGTTTGCTTTTAAATTACTGATAATTAATTCAATATTAATGCCAGTAAAAACAATATTCAAACAGCTAGTGAAAATGTTGAATCGGTAATCTTTTAGAACAGTTATATTTAATGGATTGATGATTTAACCAGAATTGTTCTTAATTTCCGGACAAGGTAAGCAACATCCCAGTAAAAATTATGATGTTCTATTTCGTTTAAATAAATTTGTTACAAGTACAACCGAACTTCAAAAACAAATGTATTGGAGAATTTAGTAAAAGTTTCAAGAAATGTGTGGTGACAAAATCCCTGACTTAATAAATACATCCATAACGTTCGTTAAAATCTATAGCGTCACAACAGAATTATATGGTTCTTTACTGAGTTTGGCCATTAACTGTGATTCATAATAGTCAAAAAACAAGTCTATATTAAAAGAGCGCAATTAGTGTACATAAGAATACCAACAATCAGTCGATAAACTATGTTGCCGAAATGTACGTAAACATTATCAAAGAGAAGATTAACAGGTTCAATCATCTCAGCACACCTCCAGTAAGTAGACCCTATTTAGACCCTTTCGCCCTAATATTGTGTACGAAACCTGTGCACACCCTTCATTATTCATGTACCTGGAAAAAGTCAGTATGTTTGTCAGTAGTCTTATTTAACTTTTTTTTAACTTTTTTATTCGAGCGTCACTGAAAAATATTTTGTAGACGAAGTGCGCGTCTGGCGCAAATACAAAATATCAATCCTGGTATTTATGCTTAGTTCATGTATAACATTGTAACATTTTTTGTGTTGGATGAAATTTGGTATTACATATCAATTGCAGATATTTGATAGCAATCGCCTTTCGTTCATACATTTGATTTTGAAAACGGAACTGCATCAGAAGTATGCTTTTGAATAAGAGTATCAGCTACCTCTTCTTATACTATCCCGCAAACACTTCGCATAGATCAGCTCACAAGTATATAAAAAAACTTGTACAAACCTTTCTCGAATTACAAATTCAGAGTACATTATGACTTTTGCCAGAAAACGATATTAGGGGTACGAAACGGTTAGTGTACGAAATGACTATAACGGAAATATAAAAACACAAATCAAACATTACATACCACAGTAGTCTTCTTTTTCGTATAAGTATGTTGTAATAGTGTTGATGTTATACACCTGTCCAAGGTCCACTGCCCACCAATAATCTGTTTGATTCTCTAATGTTTGGTTGCAGTAAGGTGAAAACAAACATATCCCGTAGTTCTTCTGCTCTATGTAACCATCATTAGCCAGAGAAGAACCCCGCCACGAGTATTTGTTTGAGCTTTGCCTTGTGTCCTTATACAGCGCTATGTTTTCCTTTAATGCTGCTCAAAGAAAAAAAAAAATTGAAAACACGTTATGCAGTTTATGCCTCCTAAGCTCTTTTCTGGATTTAACTTCATCATTACGCCCAAACCCGAATATTTGAAAGTCAGGGATGAGTAAGGACCGAAATATTGAAGAACTATAAACCAGAAATGACATTGAATATAGCCAAATCAATCAAATTCCATATACAACATGTATCATATCAGTTTTTTAAAGTTGTTCTTTCTTGATAGGGTCTATGTAATAGAGATATCACAATTTGAACCAGCTGGTAAATTTGAACTAAATTAAACAAGTAAAAAGATATTTCTGAGAATTCTTTCTGAAAAAAATGATATTGGTTTAATTTAAATTATAGATTTCAAATTTTGACCAATTAATATTAAGATACGTTTTGCTTACCAAAAGGGTGTACAAGACCTAAAAGTGTAATCCAGTAGGTTAGGACCCGCATAGCTGAATTTCAAGGAAAGCAAATAGCAATATTATAATGAAGGCAGTATATGAATACTGGCATTTTATTGATGATCAGCAGCCAATTATCACACGGCAATCAGTCAGGATTTAAAAAACAGAACACAGATTTTAACATGTTTGATGTTTCAGCAAATGAACAGGTTTGGTAGTGAATTGCATTTCCTGGTCTTTTATCTATCTATTCAATAAATAAACCACTACATAATGACAGGATTACATCGTAATACAGACCTAAAATGATTTCATATTCATAACTTAACAGATAAAGTCATAGAACAATGTAAACACGTCTCTGAACAGTCTACGAATCATTTTTGAAAGCACTGCTAACAAAAGTAAAGATCTTATTTTAGGAATGGAATATTTATGCACTTACTATTAACAATAACGTATAGGTAAAACAAAGAAACCTTGATAAAAGAATAATAATGTTCGATCACATCAAAAAGGAATTTTGTAATACCATAGTATTTCTTCTAGGATTTGCATATATACAACTTTGAGTGAATCTGCCAGAAACCAACGCAAATGGGTCGAAATGCAATACTATTATTTTGACTTGAACTTTTGTAAACCTTATACTATTATGGCAACTACTTGTTTGCACAATATGTTTTGGTTAAAAATATTCAATGGTGTGTTTATGAAGCGCCATCTTCATATAGCCATTTATATTCAAAATATAGCTACAAAATAGCAGTGTTTATCATAATGTGACTGTTAAAACAATGCTTAAATTCTGTATTGCAGCTGTCAAAATATGTTATTAACTGAAGTTAAAACTTTTCGCTACATTTTTCCCAAACTGCGTAAATAATTAAATTTGCTGATATTTAAAATCCTATTTTAATTAATGGATTATAGCTCTTCATCTTTTATACAAGCTTTGGATTTCAAATATTTTGGCCACGAGCAACACTGAAGAGACATGTATTGTCGAAATGCGCATCTGGTGCAAGAAAATTGATATCGTTAATTTTATTAATTAAAGTGGCAACCATACTTTTATGTCATTTGTTTTTTTTTGTCAAATCTTAATTACATAACTACGGAAAAGAAAAAAACCCAGATTTCTTCAAATTATTTTATAGTACTCATTGTAAAATTAAAAATTTGAAAAGTATTTTGGTTTAGCAAGTGTTATAATATATTCAATGATTTTTGTCGAATTTGGACCCATCATGTTCCCCTTTAGAGTGCCTAACCTTGTAAAACATAAATGTATGATGCACAGCTAAATGTCAAATCCACATTTTATACTGTTTTCACATTAAACTCTTTCCTGCTTGCGTATGAGTTATGGACCATATGTACTCCATATATTCTTACACAGCGCCACTACTGTTTTCTCCTGTTAGGTTCAAAGATTCTCCAATAAATCCCCAACCAAGAACAGATGTTGCACAATGTCACAACCCTTACAAGACATATTATCAAGGTATTTGAAAACAACTACATGTATCTTTAATAAGTATTCAGTATGGCTTTTTTCAAACACAACGATCATTTAGAAAGAGTTTTAAAATCTGATATTTACATTTTAAGGTAGCACAATACAAAATGATTTTTTACACTCCCGATCAGACAACTTTAAATCGATGTCATTTATGTCATTCTTCTTAAGATTTTAGAAATGAGGTACCAAAAGCAAGAAAAAAGATTATTCTTTCAAATTGTGATAATTTTATTATGACATAATTATTACATAATTAATTGTTATGAAGAGAGAAGCTAACTGGATCATAACCCTTGTTTAGCGAAGATGACGCTTTGAAGTTTATATATATATATATATATATATATTTGACAGCCCGATGCACATGTATCAGGGTTTTATATTGATTTATGTATTTCAATCCTCCTCTTTGGGGCATAACTAATTTCATAACAAACAAGTTCATGTGAGAATAAGGATCGCCTAAAAGAGGGACGAAAGATACCAGAGGGACAGCCAAACTCATAAATCGAAGATAAACTGACAACGCCATGGCTAAAAATAAAAACTTATCGACATAACGACTTATGATATTCCCTGTTCTTGTTTTTTACTTTTCAGATATTCAAATGTTTCTAATTTTATCGATATACTGTCATTTAAGTGTTAATGCCATCTCCTATACTTTCATAATTTAACAATACATAGCTAGTTAAACCCTTGTTTAGCGAAGATGACGCTTTGAAGTATACATATATATATTTGACATCAGGGTTTAACATTGTTTTATGTATTTCAATCCTCCTCTTTGGGGCATGACTAATTTCATAAAATACAAGTTCATGTGAGAATAAGGATCGCTTAAAAGAGTGACGAAAGATACCAGAGGGACAGTCAAACTCATAAATCGAAAATAAACTGACAACGCCATGGCTAAAAATGAAAACTTATCGACATTACGACTAATGATATTCCCTGCTCTTGTTTTTGATTTTTCAGATATCCGAATGTTTCTGTTTGTATCGATATACTGGCGGCATTTAAGTGTGCCTGTCATCCTATATTTTCATAATTTAACAACACATAGCTAGTTAAACCACACTGTATTGTAAAATTGAAACACAAACATTGACATTAGACACAGAATTGGAAACTTATACATGTAAGAGCATGTAGAACGTCTTCTCTGTTAAATACAAATAATCAATAACTTAAAAAAATATATATAACACTGTAATTCTGAAATTTGACAGCAAAACACCAAACTACATACCGACCTGTTATTCATGAGATCAATATATTACCCAGGTAGCTGTATAGTTTGATGAAAATCCAAGTTTATTTGAAAAAGTTATAAAAAGAAATAAAGTGTACTATCTGAATATAGTAAGAACTGCAAATTCTAATTTTTTTTACCTAGATTAATTTAATCCTTAAATTTAACATCAATTGACCAAATCACAACACGACCTGTGATTCAGTAAGATCACTGTATTACTAAGATTGCTGTATAGTTTGATGAAAATCCAAGTTGATTTGAAGTGTACTATCTAAAAATTGTCCAAACTGCAAATTCTAGCTTTTTTGACCTAGATTAAGTTAATTCTTAAATTTGACAGCAATATACTAAACTACATAACAACCTGGGATCAATATATTACTAAGATAGCTGCATAGTTTGATGAAAAATCCAAGATGATTTGAATAAGTTATAAAAATAATAAAAGATGCCTACCTTAATCTAATGTTTTTTTACCTATTAATTAGTTTCTTTAAGTTCACAGCAATGAACAAACTACCAAATTAACTAGATTTTGGTAGATCTATATTTAATTCAGTTAGATAGGATGATTGACACCAGTCAAGACTAAATTTGAAGGTCCAGACTAGTCAAGACAGGTCGATACTGGTTGAGACTGAGTCGAGATTAGTCGAGACAGGTCGAGACTGGTCAAGCCGTGGTGGAGACCATTTCGGACTACACCAAGATCATCAAGTACTGAATCAGACTAATTTAGTAAAGTCGTAACCTAGTCGAGAACTGTTAAGTACAGTTAAGTACTGTCGATATAATGTCGAGACTAGTCGAGTAAAATGTGTGATTGACTTGACTGGTCGAGCACGAAATCTGAACTTTTCAGACTCTGAACAGTTTGTAGTGATGATATTTAATACTGTTTATATAAAAAAAAAGAAGATGTGGTATGACTGCCAATGAGACCACTCTCCAAAAGAGACATAAGCACATTGTCAAACAATTTATAACAAAAAAAAATACGACAGACACGATTCAACTATAACTCCTTACTAACAGCCTCCTGTTTGGTTACAAGCCAATACAGAATGAGACGTGGCTAAACATGTTTACGGGCGCAAAACCCTACTCTAACATGAAAAAGTCACCGTTAGGCATTCCAAACTAGTGCATTTACAGACGAAACCATGAATACAAATCGTTATTACACAACAACTTACAACTGTTACTAAGAGAACTAAGGAGTATACGCAGCAACTCAACGACACAAAACGATATCTAGAGGTAATCATACTTTGCCTTTGTCGGACAAACAATTACCATGGAAACCTAGTTACAGACTACAAATTAAACTCATCATAGATACCAGGATTAAATTTTGTGTTTACGACAGACGTACGTTTCGTCAACAAAAGATTTATCAGTGACGTTCGATTAATAAAAAAGGCCAAACAAAGTACAAAGTTAAAGGGATTGGAGGACCAAAATTCCTAAAAGTTTTGCCAAATACAGCTAAGATAATCTCTTTCTGAGGTAGAAATGCCTTATTATTTTAAAAATTCTAAAATTTTGTAAACAGTTAATTTATAAATAAGACCATATCGATTTGTCCACTAAACGATCATGTACATGTGATTCCTTCGTTTTTCATGTTAAAAAATCATTGTTTAAATTCAATATCAATGAATGATCATTCCCTCTTACTTATTTTTTTTGTTTTCTTCTCTTCTGTCGGGTTGTTGTCTCTTTGAGAAATTCCAAATGTCCATTCTCAAATGGTTTTGTCTATTTTGCTGTTGTATCAATGTGGGATGTTGTGTGACTATATGTTATTTAACTATCGACTCCTGATAAGGATAAATGATCGTTTATTTAAGTAAATCCTACTATTTGACAAAATAAATATTTACAAAGAAACAAAACTGACTATTTTTTAAGATAAGATGTTTATTTGAATCAAAAACGGCAACTGTACAAGTGAATACATACAATCACATAATAAAATATTATTACGAATAAGGCTATACAAAATCAAAACATTTATAATATATATAATCTAAAATTCTAAATTCTAATGATATGAAATTTATATTCAGCAAACAAATATGGCTTAATTCAAGTTATAAATATAGTTTAAAAGGTTTGTATGTATTTAATGATGGTTATCATGTGAGACCAATACATCTTCTAATTGTTGATGCCATTGGGTAACATTTTTCGTGAAATTCAGTCAAACAGCGAAAGTGTTACTAGTATATGAATAACTTTTCTGCTAAATATTTTTATACAAACTAATAAAAATAGATTTATCATGATTATAAACATTACATTTTGCTCGTCCGAGGCACGTGTTGTCCACATTAGACTCACCAGTGACGCACGAATAAAAAAAGGAAAAAAATAAAGTTCGAAACTGAAGACATAATGAGCAACAATGGCGAAAGGTCTTTCTATATACAGTCAAGGTAATATAGTCTTTCTGGGGTAAAGAGTCCTTAGTAACTTGAAAAATTCAAAGTTTTGTAAACAGCTAATTTATGGTTTTTACTTTATCAATGATAATTCATGTCAGCAGAGAAGTAATGATTATTGGTTTAAAACCTAACATGAAAGACAAATCATGTGTGATGAAATTGCAAAAAAAAAACAAAAAACGAAGGTAATGTTTATATATTTCATTTTTAAATCACCATTGAGTTTTTAGTGAGTTCAAAATTTCAAATTTGGATAAAAAGTAGATATGGTATGATTGATGAATACAAAAGTATCAATTAGAGAACAAGAGGACAAGAATGAAAACGTGAAACATTTCGTAATGAAAACTATAGATAAACACTTTGAATAACACAATGTTATATTAATTCAAAATCATAGCCATCGGGCTGAATTATGCAAAACTAGTCAAATTAACCAAAAATAAACATAAAAAAACCCCCAAAAAACAACAACAATAATATCGAAAATCGATCGATTGAAAACAGCTGGACTATAGACTCTTGACTTTTGATAAAGACATAACTAATATGATGGGGTTCAAAATGTTCATTGAACCCAAATATCCCCTCATATAATGACATGCATTAAAATGTGATTAAACTGAAAAAATAAGTTGAGAAAAGCTTTTATCATCTTATTAGTATGAAACACTAACACAAAACTTTACTATCGGCAATTAAACGGGGGAAAACGATGTCAAACATTGAGAACTTAGTTGCAGCTACATAAATCTAAATCAGAGAAAAATATTCAACGAAGACATACATTATGGATTGCCAGCCTCAAACATTTGTGCACAACCTACAAACATATCAAAAGTTGACAATGAACAAAAACTTTTAGATGAATGTGATCTTTTTGCCGTCATATGCGATTGAACAAATGCGATTTTGACAGTTACAAGACTATGTTCGATTTACTTAAATGTTTCTGTGTGTCCTCCGAATATGAAAACAATAGTAATTGATTTGTGAACTTCAACATTGAGGCTCCATGTATTTTTCAATTACAGAAACAAAGAGAGGAATTTAGAATATTAAATATTTAATTGAGATCACTTTCTAAAAGGTTTAAACAAATCTTGAAAGATGTCGTATGATTTCTAATGAAACAACCATTCATCAGACCAGAAAGTTAAACCAAATATTATTGTCTAGCAGTTTCTTTAATTTCTACTATTTACTGTTTCTTTTTTTTTAAATCATTGAAACCTGTCTCCTTTCACTTTAGGTACCAACAGTGACTTATTTTTAGCATTTTTCAAAGTATTTACTGTCACTACTACCACTGGGGAGATATTTGCTTGTTTGAAACAGAGAACATGTTCCATTTGACGCCATCGTGAAACCAAGGCAGCTATCAATATTCCTGCAGCTAATGGCGCATTGTACATTTGTGAAATTTGTCAAATTCGTTTGAACTCTCATCATTGGTTGTTTGTTTATCTGCTTGCAGTAAAATCCTGTAACGATGTATAAAATCAGTAAGCAAATACTGTTTAACTCAGTTTTTGTGAAGTTAGCAGCCGGTTCGTTATTCGATATTCGATATTCAATATCCAAGAGGCTGCAAGCAGTCGGTTCGATATTCAAAATTTAGTTAAAAATTATAAGAAAACTAAATACATGATGCATGTAACATTAAAAGCATGATTTTCATAGTTAAAAGGACTGATAAGATACGTAGAAAATCGGTAAATGACTTCTTCAAGCTGTCGTAATTTCTCGTTGTCCTCGAATATAAACTCTTTTCTAAGAAACATTTTGTCTTTATGTTATATAGATTTTTGTCAATAAAACTACTTCAGAGACGTACTTTTGTATATAATATTTCTTAAGACAGAAGAAAAACCGATGACTGTATCTATTAATTATAGTTAGAAATATATATGGAAAGCTATAAAAAAACCCAAATTTTCAGCCATAAAATGTCAAAATTTTAGGACAAAGGGCACAGGGCAATGATGAGAGCCCTGATCAATTAATCTTTCTTATATAATACAGACATTTAGTTAATAGGTGGATACAAACGTGACGATAGGAATTTGGGTACAATTCATGTTTTCCATTTATACGGAGCGCTCAAAGTGCCAGTTGGATATTCAAAATTTATTGTGAAGATCTACCTGAGACGGCTTAATTGAGGGTGAGACCCCCCTGGTCTTTCAAAGTCCATAAAATTCAACTAAATCATAGATTCTGTATATATAAAGGTTGTGTCAAAAGAATTCCCTAGAATAATGTCATCTTCGATATCTACGGAGGGCTTAGATTGTCACTTTTTAGGTAAAAATTGTCAAAATTTTAGGACAGAGGGCACAGGGCAATGGTGAGATCCTCATGATCTCTCAATCTTTCTAATATTATGTATAATTTGGGTTGTCTTCCTGTCTTCCATATATACGGATTTAATTGAATTTTATGGACTTTGAAAGACCAGGGGGGTCTCACTCTCATTTAAGCGGTCTCAGGTAGATTTTCACTATAAATTTTGAATATCCAACTGGCACTTTGGGCGCTCCCTAAACATAGAAGACAGGACGTGTACCAAAAGTCAGTTTAGTCACGTTTGTATCTACTAATTATCTAAATGTCTGCATAATATTAGAAAGATTGAGAGATCAGGGGGATCTCACCATTGCCCTGTGCCCTTTTGATTTAAAATTTTGACAATTTTCAGCTGAAAAGTGACAATCTAAGCCCTCCGTAGATATCGAAGATGACATTATTCTGGGAAATCCTTCTGATACAACCTTTAAATATACAGAGTTTATGATAGAGTTGAATTTTATGAACATTGAAAGACCATGGGGGTCTCACCCTCAATTAAGCGGTCTCAGAAAGATTTTCACTTTAAATTTTGAATATCCAACTGGCACTTTGGGCGGTCCGTAAACATGGAAGACAGAAAGTGTACCCAAGTTCCTGTTAGTCACGTTTGTATCTGCCTATTATCTAATTGTCTGCATAATATTAGAAAGATTAAGATATCAGGGGGCTCTCACCATTGCCCTGTGCCCTTTGTCTTGAAATTTTGACAATTGTTTAGCGAAAAAGTGACAATCTAAGCCTTCCGTAGATATCGAAGATGACATTATTCTGGGAAATCCTTTTGACACAACCTTCATATATGCAGAGTCTATATATTCGTCTAATTTTATGTACATTGAAATAACAGGGAGGTTTGACCGTTATTGAAAAGGTCTCAGATAGGTTTTCACTATATATTTCTGTCTTTTGGGCTTTCCATATTTTTTTCTATTTATAGTTCTATGTGTTTCTAGAGTGATCGGTTTTTGATTTTTTTTTAAGAAATATTAAGTATAAAATAATATTTTGGGCGTCGTTTCATTGATAAAAAACTATATATCATAAAGACAAATATGGAACTTACTTAATCATTGATAATGGTTTATATTCGAGGACAACGAGAGTTTAAAACAACTTGATGGGGTCATAAGACGATTTCCTATGTTTCTTTTCGCTCCTTTCAACTATAAAAATCATGCTTTTAATGTTATCAAATATTATATTTTTTAATGATTTTCAAATAAATTTTAATATCCAACCGACTGCTAGCAGCGGGTTGGATATTGCATATAGAATAACGAATAACGAACCGGCTGCTAACTTCACATTCATTTTAAATGTACCGAAATAGTCTGTTACGATATGCAAAATAAAAAGATTGACAAAGCGAGATTTTAGCATGGCCTAGTAATTTTTACTGTCCTCGCCCAAAGACTAACTAATTCATTAGATTTTTTCCAATCATTTTGATTCGAGCGCCAATGATGAGAATGCTACAGACAAAACGCATGTATTGCGTACAACAATGTAATTCTGGTATCTTTTACGAGTTTTTACAACCACTGAGTTAAAGGCATTGATATTTGATGTTTCATCCTGAGTATCACTAGACTAATAGTAAGCACTTTTGTACTTAATGCACTTTCAAACATTCATTTTTACTATTAGTTGATTGTTTATTAAATTAAATTTGCTGATTGTGAATTAGCTTTCCTTCCAAAGGCATATATAGGCATAACCAATAAAATTAAGAATGGAAATGGGGAATGTGCCAAAGAGACAACAACCCGACCATAGAAAAAAAGAACAGCAGAAGGTCACCAACAGGTCTTCAATGTAGCGAAAACAAATTTGGCAGAACTATTTCAGATTTCCCCTTTTATATCTTTATTGACTTTACTAGATACAGGAAGATGTGGTATGAGTGCCAATGAGACAACCCTCCATCCAAGTTACAATTTATAAAAAGTAAACCGTTATAGGTCAAGAAACGTTCTTTAACATGGAGCATTGGCTCACACCGAACAGCAAGTTATAAAGGGCCCCAAAAATTTACTAGCAATTAACCATTCAAACGGGGAAAACAACGGTCTAATCTATATAAAAACGAGAAACGAGAAAGACGTATGAACTACATAAACAGAGGACAACCACTGTACATCAGATTCCTGACTTATGACAGGTGCAAAAATTGTTGATTTAGTTTTATATTTATGTTAATTAAAACATCACTGACAGCCATACAATTTAGATCTAAGATCTAAGGGTACCATATTTTCAGCTTGTTACTTTAATGACTTTTCATTAATTAGATAAAATGTGTTAAGCGTCTTCATGAACAACTTACTAACATCTTTACTTTGATACATGTCTCAATGGCAATCAAGTCACCTCTTCGTATCTTCATGATGAAGCATAGTTATCGTTGTTGCTTAAATGAGGACAATTCCAACGTAAAATGAATGACCCAAAACAAATTATATATCTAGTACACATACTAGGTAAATTATATTGTTTGTAGAGAATTTTTGTCTAATTTTTACAACATTAAGTTATTTGTTTTTTGGTGTTGATTCTTTGGACCGCCAGCCGTAGTCTGTTTTAGCGAGTTAGACTGGGGACGTAGAGTTTTCAGGTTGCTGTTCAATCAGATTTATAATTCTATTATTTTTTGCAAATACTATTCAATGCTCCTAGTTGACGCGAACTCGGACTGAACTGTTTAAATAGTTGTTTTATATATGTTCAAACACATCAAACAAAATAGACTTAAAGTGTTTTTTAAAGGCTGATTAATGTGACTTGCTTATATTTCGAATGATTACCAACGTTATTTTCAAATTTATTTTTGTTTGTTTTGGGAATGGTAAGTTGATGCTTCAGAGGAATTCATAAATGTTTTGGAGTATGCTATACTTACAGCCCTTGATGGTGTAAACTTCCAAAAATGCACCATGTATGGTGTATACGTAATGGTGTAAGGCAAATGGCGTTATGGTGTATTGTGTAATAGTGTAACGTGCACGTGATCGATAATGGTTTAAGGGCATACGATACAGTTACAGGGGAAGTAATTAAGTTGCTAACGTAAAATGTTATTTTCGTGACGTCAAACTGTGACATATCGGGAAACGATGCATTTTTCGACTGATTTTTATCATTCAACGTGATTTAATTTGAAAAGGAGTGCATGGACCCCTATTCTTTAAAACGACATTTTGTTTCATTTTGCAGGGAGATTATGTAGACCAAATTTAACAAAACTGTAAAAAGTGCAATTTTTTTTATTTTGATAAATCTACAGCAAAAAATTACGTGTTTTCCTTATTCATGACCATTTGATAAATATGAGTTATTTCTGAATAAAAAATGCATACTTTTTTAGAATACTTATAAAATACAGAAATTACAAATTATTAAAAAAAAAAAACAATTTGTGTTTATCTTTTAAAACAAAACAGTTATGTCTTTTTTTCGAAAGGTAAAATACGGCCACAAATCCGAATTTTGAGCAAATCTACAAAATTTCAACCTCATTTTACTCAAAAAGTAGCACATGGAGGTATATTTTTTATTACATATTTGGTTTAATGAGGTAAAAAATAGTCTATATGGAAATTTGTATCAAAATGTAAATGCGGGATCAAAACTGTATCGTATGCCCTTAAATGGATGGTGTTTATACATTAATTTACAATATTGTGATAAAAATTAGTTTTTTAAAATTAATAAATAGTTTTGTAGTCGCACTCTTAATTTGAACTTACATTGCATTATGGTGTAATTTGTGAGGTGTATGGTGTTAAGGTATAACGCGTATGGTACAATGGCACAGGTTGAATGGTGTAATGGTGTATGGTGAATGGTGTATGGTGTATGGTGTATGGTGTAATGGCACAGGTTGTATGGTGTAATGGTGTATGGTGAATGGTGTATGGTGTATGGTGTATGGTGTAATGGCACAGGTTGTATGGTGTAATGGTGTATGGTTAATGGTGTAGTGCATGGTGTAATGGCACAGGGTGTTTGGTGTAATAGTGTATGGTTTTAGTGGATAGTTTACAGCATTCAAGGACTGTATTTTAGTTGTAAAAACAGAATTGCAATACAACCGGAGATGTTAAAAAAATAAACATACAAATTGTTACAATCTGAAAGTTAAACAAAAAAAAACGGATTCTTGCTAAATGCAAAATTAAATAACTGAATTTAAGAAAGAAGCTAAAAATACCTTCATTAGGATTTTGATCAGCAAAAACTTCCACTTCACACAAAGTTAAGGCGTCTGTATAAATAGAGTAATGACGTTTCTTATATATTTTGAGATATCTTGCACGACAAATCCGATTGCAAGCGATACTGAGTATACTTGTAGCCGCTCCTTTGTGAAAGAAACATAGTTGTTCTTGCTCTTGATCAAAATTCGTCCAATCACTTATGCTCGGATTATAGATGAATATTTCAAAATCAGTCAAACGAAAACCTGAAATTGTAAACGAAGCCATTATATGTTTTGCAGAGACACATGTCATGATTTATACATCAATGCCTGACAAATTTGTAGCACATATCAATGTATTGTGAAGAATCCAGCTATACCGAATAATATTACACATGTTTAATGAACATATGAAATGGCTTCTGAGGTAATACCAAGATTAGGTTTTTAAAGTGTTTATGTATTGGCTAGTGCAGTGTGCATGCATGATTTGTTCACAAAGTAACCACAAGGAAAACAAATATTTTAGAATACATTTATCTTCGAAGTAGGGCCCCAATATTTTAAAGACCTGATTTGGTAACAATAATGATTCTGATCATATGTACTTCCGTACATTGTTTAGATAACATATGACATTTGTTGATATTGTCTTATCATTGTGATTTATCGTTTTCCTGGTGATTGGATGCACTTTGTAATAAAAAATGTTACATCTAGTACTCAATGTATTTGTTTCCTCCAATGTTCAAGTCATAACAACTTGGTACATCTTATACATGTTATAAAAAGAGCTCCTCGTTAATAAAAAAACTGAAGTTCAATTTCTAAATGAATATATTCAGGAATGTCTAGCAATATCATCATTGGCTTGAATATATGAAAATAAGATATTCATTTTATTAATATTATCATAATTATAGGTTGCATTTATTTAGAAAATGCACAGTGCTAATTATCTGTAGACAACGGCCCCATAAATTGAGGAAAATTGTATTTACCATTTTTTTCTCTGCCAGCTCATTTTAAACATACTTTATTCCCCAAAGCAACGACAAAAGGATCATACATTTATTGTTTTAATATTAAGGACGTTTATCCAATGATCCCAATGGCGTTTGAATGTTTGTTTTAATGAAGTTCCCTACTCTGATTAAAAATATCAAGCTTTTCAAAATATAGTTATAAATAGATACATAAATAGCGGAACTTAATAAGAAGAAGACACTTATTAGTCTGAGTGATTGGTTTAAGATCACAGCAATTGAAAACTTAGCGGCAGATCATTCTCTTTTTTTCTTCTTTTTATATAATTAGCCTTGGAGGTATTTTTCTTTTTAAAACTCACAATTATTTTATAGGTTTTAGAAATTTAGTTGTTTTCGTTTATTGTAATGATACTTTGAAAAGAAAAGTAGACGTTAGTCTGCATCCATAGGTCGGATATGTTTTCTTACGTCGTCACAACAATCCTCTTTCTTTTTCATGAATGACCTATCGAATTAGACCATTTAACGCGTTTGTAATAACATGAGCAACACGACGAGTGCCACTAAGAAGCAGGATCTGCCTACCATTCCAGAGCACCTAATACCACCCAAGTTGTTGGCGGGATTCGTGTTGCTCAGTCTTAAGTTATCTATGTTGTTTCTTGTGTACGATTATTTGTCTGTTTATCTGTTTGTCTTTTTTTATTTTTAGCCATTGCGTTGTCAGTTTATTTTGGATTTATGAGTTTGACTGTTCCTCTGGATTCTTTCGCCGCTCTTCTATTAATTTTTAAAGTATTTTGTCCAAAGTTATAGTTGTCTTTCTGATAATAGTTTATGTCTCCCGCTTTTCTTTCTTATTAATTTCATATTTACATTGTCATGAGTGTGTCATAGATCAAATTCTTAAATTCAGTGTATGTTTACTTATTTTTTTTAGGAACTAATAAATAACCGATTGATTAAGCAGTGATAAGATGAATATATCAGTGTTGGTTTTATGCAGTTTAAAATGTTTATAAACATAAAGAAGTCTAGATTATTTCCGATACAAAAATAAAACGAGAAAAGGTATGATTGGAAATGAAACATTTATCCGCCACGTTCAAATGAAGCGGGTTTAGTATTATGCAGTTTAAACATTTTTTAAATATAAAGAAATCTTTTATTCTGAATTATTTCCATAACATTAAAAGGGAGATTAGGTATGATTGCAAATGAGACATTTATCCGCCAACTTTCAAATGAAGCGGATTTAAGCAATTATAACCAACTGTACAAACTTCAAAAAGATTACTTTCGTGCCATTAAAGAAGAAAAATATGAAAATTTGAATCAGATCAGATATTTTCTGACACTAAATTAGAAAATTGCCACTTATTATGTAAATTATATTTTTTACGACGATATGATGACAGGATGTAATGGTGTTTTACCTCACAGTAAAACCGAACGATAGAAAATCAAAGGCTTGTTTATTTTCAAAAATTATTCACTAGGAAATAAAGGCAACATTAGTATATCGTTGTACGAAAGTAGAAAATTCGATTGAGATAAAACAAATCCGGGTTATAAACCAAATCCGAGGGAAACACATCATCTATAACAGAAAAACAACGGAACAACAGGAACCCGAAATGCAACAAAAACTAACGCCAACACATGAAGAAACGGTTTATGTTATTACAACTTCGATATTCCGGACTTGTGTCTCATTAAGAAAATATATCGATGATTTTGAATCTATGTATGAATGGAGGATTGTTAAAATATATATGTGAGATTATTAATTGAAATACATCATAGCAATCTGGGTACGTGTCTCTTTTATATAAGTTTTTTCATAGCATGTCACATGCAAATTAAAAGAAAACCGATCAAACAATTGTCAATTTGCATTTTGACAACAAATGAATTTGATAAAGATGAATAATGTATTAATCTATACATTGATTATAGAACAGAGAAGACGAGAAAATAAAGGTCTTAAATTAGAAGAAAAGAATATTCTGAGGATTAACAGATAAAAGTAAATTGTTAGGTGATTTATATAGTTTTGCGCCGATGTAAGATCTATGAAAACATACTATACATGAAAATAAATGTATCAAATCAGAGGAAAAGACTGTGAACATGTTACTTGTGCGGATTAATAAATAAAAGTGAATTGTAAGGTACTTTATATGATATTGTACCGAAGTAAAATCTATGAAAAATTAAATCTTTTGAGGATTATCACCCAAATGTCAATACAGACTTAATGATGTGCATGTTAAAATACAATGTATGAAGCTGATCTATGAAAATATAAAATATTTTGACTATTTTTTTTCGAATGTCAATACAGACTTAGGAATGTGCATAGTTTAGTAACAATGAATTAAGCTTATATGTCATGAAACGATTTGATCATAAACCAGTTAAAAAACATGGAAATGATAGCATTATAACAAATAAATATCAAAAGAAGAAACTGTAAACTTACTTGATTCTTGAATATGTAGGACGTTGAAAGTGATTTGGAAGCATAAGAATAAGTTAGTGTAGCAGGATTTAATATTTTCAAAATATGTTTCGACAATATCTTGATCAGAAATATATAAAGATTCTTTAAACATCTGTATAAAAAACCGTTTTACGAAATATTCATTAATGCTTCATTATATACTTACACAATAATGGCATTTCTGTTTGTTTACCCTAATTTTGAAAATTTTGGCGGAAACGAAATACTCTAAAATTGAAAATGGAAATGGGAAATGTGTCAAAGAGACAACAACCAGACCATAGAGCAGACAACAGTTGAAGGCTACCAATGGGTCTTGAATGCAGTGAGAAACTCCGGCAACCGCAGGAATTCGTCAGCTGGCCCCTAAACAAATATGTCTAATAGTTCAGTGATAACTCCGATTTATACACAAGAAATTGCAATTAAAAATCATACAAGACTAACAAAGGCCAGAGACTTATTGCATAACTGTTAGAAATCAACTACACCTTAAGGTAGATTCATGGTATACCGCCATCTTAGATTGTACAGTTGCAGTACAAATTTGGTCTAGTTATTTGCATATTCCTGCAAATTATGAGACATATTTGTAATTTAATGGTTAGACTGTTTCTTCAAATAAGGAAAACTTGGTGATCAATTGTATTATACATAGTATTTAAACAAATAACAAATTTTGTGTTTTTAGAATTATTTTTTTCAAATAAGCCATTTAAGGGGAGATAACTCTTTTAGAAAAGAAAATATACTGGACTGAAAAGGAATTTTTAGTTTTTACTTGTAGCAAGAAAACAAGTTCGGTGATACCATTTTTATTTTCTTAAGACATATTATAAAACCTATATTCTCACAATTTATTTAAAAATTCTTTCTCATAGAATTTTTTTATGTACACAAATGTGTTAAATTTAGGCAATTTTCAACGACTCATAGCTTGGAAAATAACATGGTGACCCATTCTTTTCATTATGTTTTGGAAAAATGCCTAGTACAATCTTCATTTTTGCAAAGTATAAGAAAAATCTATCTTAACAAATATATACTTACGATCTACCTTCAGATTAAACAAACGGATGTAACAGTGAAATACATTTGATCTATGTTATTTTTAGGCTTGTTTACTTACTCTTATTCAGTAGGTGTTGAACATGTGTGGATGATGGATAAAACATATTCAAATCATATGTGAATGTAAAATTACTCATATTGTAAATCAGTCACCCTTTATTTCAATTTTTGAAATTATTGTGTTTTATTATTAAGTGCATGTCTTTTCAAATTAATTAACGAAAAATAACTACTTTGGAAAATGGTGTGATTTTTCTGAATATGCATACACGATATAACCAGAAACAAAATCGCAGTTTTTTTAAATTTAATTTTTCTTTACCTTTTAGATTATTTAAAATTTTCACGGAACGATCATATCTTTCTATTAATTAAACGGTATTTATTTTTACCATACTTTATTTTTCAAGGCGAAATATCTAGTATAGTAACTTGTTGTATAGATAAAATATATGGAAAATTAATTAATTATATTATAAAATCACGTGGCGACTTATACCTTTCGTGTGCAAGACGGAAAACCACATCATCAATTATTTTACATCTTTTTAAGAAAAAAACCCACTGATAACTTAAAATTTACTAAAACTCTGCATAAACCTACCTGCGTTGTTTGTTTGTTGTTTTTATTTCGAAAATGCATTGTTAATACCAATAAATGTCCAATGAAAAACACTGAAGTCAAAACTTAATTTATTAACTGTTGATAGTTCAATTTTCTTCAAAATGCATAGTATAAATTTGAAATGATTTATACATGTTATAGTGCATTGAGCAAATTTCAAACATTTAAAATTGATGCCTACTGTATCTATACACTCAGACCTACTTTTTCTGATAAATCTGTCGATACCTTCCTAATTGACTGTATTTGTTCTTAGTGTATTGATTCCACACGCATCTAAAGACCAAAGATAACACAGTGCTACTTTGGACAATACATGAGTATATAGTTATAAGAAGGAAGAAGTGATATGAGTGACAATGAGATAACTCTCCGTCTAAGTCAAAATATGTAAAAGTAAAACATTATAGGTCAATGTACGGTCTTCAACACGGAGCATTGACTCAAATCTAATATCTAGTTAAAACGGGCCCAAAAATAATTAGTGTAGAACAATTTAAACAGGAGAACCAACAGTCTAATCTATATAATATATCAATTATGAATCAGATCGGATATTTTCTGACACTAAATTAGAAAATTGCATCTTACTGTTAATTATACTTTTGTTCGACGATATGATGACAGGATATCATGATATTTTACCTTACAGTAAAACCGAAAGATAGAAAATCTATACAAAAAGGCTTGTTTATTTTCACAAAAAATCCAAAAGGAAATAAAGGCAACAGTATAATACCGGTGTACGAAAGTAAAAGCAAATTGAGATTAAACAAATCCGGGTTATAAACCAAATCCGAGGGAAAAACAAAACTATTAGAAGAAAACAAAGGAACAACAGGGACATCGAAGTGCAACAAAAACAACCTCCATCACACGAAAAAACGATTAATTTTATTGCAACTGCGATATTCCGGACTTGTATCTCTTAAAGTAAATACATCGTGGAGTTCGATCTATATATGAAAAAAGGATTGTTAAAATGTATATGTGAGATTATTAGTTGAAAGACATCATGGCAATCTAGGTACATGTCTTTATTATGTAAGATTTTTCATAGCAGGTCACATGCAAATTTAAATGTTTTTTTTAGTGTAAAACAATTTAAACAGGAAAACCAATAGTCTAATCTATATAAAAAAAAAAACAAAAAAAAAAAAACGAGAAACACTAATGAACCATTTAAATAAAAAAAAACAACCAATGAACAACTGATTCCTAACTAATAAATAACAAGTGCAGCGGATTAAAACGTTTTAACAGGCGCAAATAATCACCCTTATCTGTCGTAATATTGTACCATCACAAAATAGAATTACACAATATAAAAAAATGGAAAAGAAATGGCTTAACTCAATCAAACGACGGATTAACTTAAGTGGAGCGATATAAAACACTATCAGAAAGACAACAATAACCTTGGACAAAATGGCGTTAAATACATATAATAATTTTGTTGTACGGAATACATAGAGTAGGAAGATAGTTTTACCAATTAAATATATTTGTTGTGTATATAAAAATGAAGCTGTGAGATGATTGCCAATGAGATAATTTTTCCACAAGATACTAAAAGAGGGACAAAAGATACCAAAGGGACAGTCAAACTCATAAATCGAAAATAGACTGACAACGGCATGGCAAAAAAATAAAAGACAAACAGAAAAACAATAGTACAAATGACACAACATAGAAAACTAAAGAATAAGCAACACGAACCCCACCAACAACTAGGGATGATCTCAGGTGCTCCAGAAGGGTAAGCAGATCCTGCTCCACATGTGGCACCCGTCGTGTTGCTTATGTGATAACAAATCCGGTAAATAATCTAATTCGATAGGTCACATTCATGAAAGGGAATGGGATTGTACGTACAACGTAAGGAACGTATCCGATATCATTGGTGAAACGGTTATTTCATACGGTCAACCAACTCGTGATAGCGTCCGTAAAATTTACGAAGGGATGATTTCAACTTCACCATTTGGAACTCTTGGTTTAATAGTTTCCCTTTGCACAGCAACCTTCTATCAAAATCGTGATAGGAAATGCAAGCACGGGAATATCGAACGTATATCGAATATAAATGACACAGAAATTAACAGCTATAGGTCACCGTACGAAGTTCAACAATACACAAAGCCAATACCGTATAGTCAGATAAAAATAGGCCCCAAAAATCACAAATGTAAAACAATTCCAACGAGAATACTAACGGCCTAATTTATGAACAAAAAATTTCAACGAAAAACAAATATGTTACAGAGCAACAAATGACAAACACTGAATTGCAGGCTTCCGACATGGGACATGCTCTTACATACATGATACATAAACATGGGGGTAAACCTGTTAGCTGGATCCTATTCACACCCCTTACAGTGGTGAAACAGTACAAGATAAGAACGTACTATGTTAATAAGTTGAAACAGGTTAAATAGTTATCAAAGGTACCAGGATGGCAATTTAATACACCAGACGCGCGTTTCATCTACATAAGACTCATCGGTGACGCTCAGATCAAAATAGTTCTTAAGCTAAACAAGTTCAAAGTTTAAAAGTATTAAGGACCCAAAATTACCAAAAAAATTGTGCCAAATACGGTAATCTTTAAGAAAATCCTTAGTATTTCGAAAAAATTCATACTTCTGTATACAGGACATTTATAAAATGACTACATGATATTTCTGTCAAAACAGAAGTGCTTACTACTGGACTGGTGATACCTGGTGATAAACTCATGAAATGGATACAAATAGAAATTCATATAACAAAAACACAGTGTGAACGTAATCGTATGTTTGTTCATCCCAACAACAAAAGACGCTAAGTACAGATCTGAGAGTGATTGCAAATACTGACAGTCAGTTCAACGCTAAAAACAACATGAACAGCTAGTAATAAACAATTATGCATTTAAGACTAAATAAACGATCAGTACACATCCAAAATTTAATTGATTTAGTCATAAACATTCAGAGAAACCTTGTGCAATGAAAAGATACAGAAGTCGACAATTTGTAGATCCATAAACATGCATATGTATACAACAATAATATTCAATTTGCCTTCTATTTACCAATGACAAAATCAATATAAATACTAATAAAACAAAAGCAAAGATTTAGAGACATTGTCGAAAATTATAAAAAAAGAAGATATGGTATGATTTCCAATGATATAAATCTTCACAAGAGACAACATGACAAGCAAATAAACAACTATTAGTCACCATACGGACTTCAACAATGAGCAAAGCCCATTCCCCATAGTCGGCTATAAACGGCCCCGAAATTACAATGTAAAACAATTCAAAAGAGAAAAAATCACAACATTATTTATATACAAAAAATGAACGAAAAACAAATATTTACATGTAACACATAAACAAACGACAACCACTGAATTACAGGCTTTCTGACTTGGGACAGGCACATATATACAGAATGTTGCGGGGTTAAACATGTTAACGGGATCTCAACTCTCCCCTAACCTAAGACAATGGTGTAACAGTACAACATTAGAACGAACTATAAACATCAGTTGAAAATACTTCAGTCAATAGATGGATAAAAATATAAATACTACAAACATGACAAATACAAGTGGAAGGGGAAAGGTACTTGTATATTCCAACAACAAAATACACTAAGTACAGATCTGAGAGTACTCGCCGTTACTGACAGCTAGTTCAACAACTGTTCAACAAATCATGCAATTAAGACTGAATTATCAATCAACACACATAAAAAAATCAATGGATTTAGTATAAAGACGTCATAAGCAGTCAGAGAAAAACATGAACTCGTGCAATGCCAAGATACAGGTATCGAGAGATTGTAGATCAATGAATGTGTTTATGTATATAACAATAATATTTAGTTTGGGTTTAATTTACTGATAACAAAATCAAAATCCATTTTAATGCCAAAAAAAATCAATATTCAATGATCTAATTACAGTGTTGAATTGGTTACCTTTGATATTAAGTTTATTTAAAAAATCGATAAGTTTAACAGGATCGTTTCTAAATTTCCGAGCAAGGTAAACAACATTTCCGTCAAAATGAGGTAGTGCTATCCCGTTTGAAATAAGTTTTATATAGATAAAACCTAACTTCAAAACTAAATCTTTATATTGATGGAAGAATTAAGTAAAGGTTTTTAAGTAATTGTGGTAACGAAATCCGTGGCCTAATAATTTATCAGTTATACATAGATACAACGTTCGTTAAAATGAAAACCGTCACAACAAACACGGGCATAGCGAACGAGTTCAGAAATAGGTACAGCATAAGTTGGTGCCAAAGGAACACCAGCATCCAAAAAAGGAAATTTAACAATAAGGAAAGAAAAATTGTCCCTTTGTCCTACATTTTGGTGTGGAGTTTCACGTTAACAACCGAAATATATCTAAATATAGGAAAAGACAGTTGTTACCGTTTAAGTTTGATTTATTTAAAACAAGTTCCTTCGAGTAAATTCGGCAGTATATTGAGACATTTTTTGATTATTTAAACGAACACATATCGTCACGATAACGGTAAGTGCTGTTGAATTTATCAGTAAAATGCAGTTTCAACGTATAGGAGTACGAAAACAAGTCTTCTATTTAAAGGTCGCAATTATATAATAAATAGTCCATAGGAATACCAACAACCTGTCGATAAACTTTGTTGCTGAAACGTACAAAAATATTTTCAAGGAGAAAGTTGACAGTTTTAATCATCTCATCACACATCCAGTTAGTATATCGAGCATAACTTTAAATAAGTTGCAGCAAATATATTTGCATTCAGATTAACCAAACGACACGTTGAACAACATTTCCGTAAAAATTAAGATGTGCTTTCCCTTTTGAATAAGTTTACTACGAACTTCAAAACCAATTATTTATATCGATTGCAGAATTTAAGTAATTTGTAATAGAGAAATCTATGACCTTATAGTGTACCAGCCATATATAGATTGTGTTCGTTAAAATTTAAAAACGTCACAACAAACACAGGCATAGCGAACAAATTGTATAAAATAAACACCATAAGATGGTGCCAAAAGAACATCATAATCCAAAAAAGGAAAATTAACAATATGGAACTATAAATCGCCTATTTTGTCACAATTTTCATTAGTGTGGAGTTTACCGTGAAAAACTGAAATATCTAAATATAGGAAAGGACAGTTATTAACTTTTACATTTGATTGTTTTAAGTAATTTCCTGTGGGTAAATGTCGGTAGTATATCTAAAACAATCTTGATTATTCAACAAAAAAATATCAAGATACCAGAGGGACAGCTAAACTCTTAGATAGAAAATAAACTGATAATGCCATGGATAAAAACAAAAAATCTTCTGCATTAAAAGGGCACAATAAGTGCACATTTGAATACCTACAATATGTCGATAAACTATGTTGTCGAAACTTAAATAAGTATTATAAAAATGAGCAGCTTCAATCATCTCATCACACCGCTAGTAAGCATAGCCTTGTTTTAAGACGATATCCTATCGCCCTAGTATTGTCCGACTGTGCAAGGGCTGTATAGCAAGTCAAGGTAGTTAAAAACTTCCATCGTCGTCCCCTAGTACTGTGCACGTAACATATGCACTCCCTTCATTTATCTATGTACCTGCTTTCGGCTTACAAAATTCAGGAAATGAGTTTCCCAAACATAAACAGGTAAACTGACGCATAAAACAATATAAAATGTCTCCTTATATCTAACCTTCTAAATTCAAAACAGCTTGTGGTAAATATTGTTTTTAGTGTGCATATCAATTTTTCTATAAATAATATTTAAGAAAAGAATCTATGCATGTAATGTATACATGTAGGTTCAGATACACCCTGTGATAATCATTTATGAATATCTCAAATGCAAGGCATACGTCGCAATTGTAATTGACACGTGTATTCAATCCATATGTTGAATCCTCTCAAATAAAATGCTACCTTTTTTTTTAAAACAAAACCAGTACGAATGGTGTATACCAAAGTCACAAAATCAAAAATAACTCGCAGATATATTTTTTGTATTACCTGTCTATTAGTATACATTATTAATGTTGGCACAACAATGTTTACGTGTTCCAACAATGCAAAGAAAGCATGCCTTTACCAAACAGAAAGCAACGTTCGACCACTGGTAAAAAGTGTGTTGATGGTGATATTTCTTTTACGTGTTTACGGACGCCTTAAATATGTTCCGGATTTCCACTAGTGACATTACGAATATAGTGATTCTTTCCGAGTAATGTGTAAAGTGCTTTTACTTCAGTGGTCAGCTATATTTTCAATAACAGTTGGTTCTATAATAGTTATATGTAATAGTTGCTATATAAGATTCAAACTTAGTGCAAGAGATCTCATGTTTGTATATAAGCATAGATATGGTATAATTTGAAAATTTGGCTGAACAGGATTGTAATTATAAGGGCATTGTGTTCATATTATTATATGCATGCAAAAACTAAAATAAAACATATTTTATATCTGTGGTTTTTTTTTTATCTATTTTAAATGATTGAGTAATTGTGTAATATAGGCATGTTGAGTATACACCAATAAACCAGTTACACATACAAATCTTCCATGAGGTACGAAATAGTATAAATACAAACCTAGCATACGTGAGGTACGAAATGATATACATTATACATAAAAAATTTCTATGAGGTATTAAACTATTATCCATGAGGTACGAAATGGTATACATGTTAATACTTTACAAGGTACGAAATGGTCAGGGTACATTATGATCTTTGCACGGGTACCAAAGTCTGGGTACGAAACGGTAAGAGTACGAAATGACTATAAATTGGAAACATAATAACATCAACCAAACATAACTTACCACAACAGTCTTCTCTATTGTATATTGTTATAGTGTTGATGTTAAACTGCTGTCCAAGGTCTATTGCCCACCAATAATCTGTTTGATCCTCTAACGTGTGGGAGCAGAGAGGAACAGTAAAAAAGTAGTTCTGTTCCCTGTTACCATCATTAGCCAGAGAAGAAACATCCAACGAAGATCGATTTGAGCTTTGTCTGGTGTCCTTATTTAGCGCTATGTTTTCCTTTAATGCTGCTCAAAGATTAACAAAAAAGGTGAAAACACGTTATAAATTTTATGCTTTCAAAGCGCTTTCCTAGATTTACCTTCATTAGAAAGGCTCAAAGCCGAATAATTAAAAATCAAGGATGTATACGTATAAGGACCGAAAGATTGAAGAACTACAAACCACAGAAGACCTTAAAAATAGTCAAATCAATCTAATGCCAAACATGACATCATTAACACAACAAAACTAAATTTAATAACATCCGCTTTTTGACTTGTTTTTCTCTTGAAATGTCTCAGTCATAGAGAATTCGAAAATTGAACCAGCTGGCAAATTTGAAATAAATTAAAACCTGTAAAACTATATTTCCAAGAATGTCTATTTTTTTTTCTGAAAAAAAGATATTATATTAATTTGAATTATAGATTTCAAGTTCTGACAAATGGATATTACGATACGTTGTACTTACCAAAAGTGTGTACCACACCCAAAAACGTAGTCCAGTAGGTCAGGATCCTCATAGCTTTATTTCTGTAAAGAAAATAGTTATCTTACAATGAAAATATTATTTGAATACTGGCATTGTATTGATCATCAGCCGCCAATGATCAGACGGCAATCAGTCAGGATTTAAAAAAACAGAACACAGAGATTATTTTTCCAGCGAATGAACAGGTTTGGTAATGAATTGCATTTCCAGGTCTATTATCTATCGATTAGATCAATAAACCATAAAATAAGGAAGGGACTACATAGTATTACACACCGAAAATGATGAAATATTCATAAAGTCTTATAATAATTTTAAACGGGTACAACAGCATACGAATTATTTTTGAAAGAACTGTTAACAATAGTAAATATTTGTTTTTCGAAATGGAATGTTTATGTAATAAATTACAGGCACACAAACAAACACATCTTGATAAAAAATAAACATTCTTGGCAACTAAACATAGGAAATACAAAATACTTAATAATGTCTTCTTTTTGCATTCTTCCGCAAAGATGTAACTTTGAGTGAGTCTGCGTGAGAACCACGCAGTTTTCATCTTCATGTTACTATTTTATTGCTAAGAAAATAATGTTATAATGTATTTCAACAGTCAAAATATGCTGATACCTGATTTAAAAAAAAAACCAACAATATCAAATTCAGTTTGGATTTTCTCAAATCCAATTTCGGCAAATGCTCATAGTACTCGTTTTAAAATTGTAAATTTGAAAAATATTTTGGTTTAGCAAGAGTTTTAGTATATTCAACGACTTCTGTCCAATTCGGACCCACCAATATCCGCTTTGTAAAACATAAATATTTGATGCACAACTAAAATACTGAATTAATATCGCGTACTGCTTTCACATTAAACTATTTACTTCGTAGGATTTGTGTACAACACATACTTTCACTACATCACTACTGTTTTCCTTCCAAAAGGTCCAAATATTCTCCACTAAGTCCTCAAATAAGATAAAGCATATGGTGCACAATTTCACAACTCTCACAAGACATAAAAGTAAGGAATGTGATATATTGAAAACAAATAATTGGAATATTCAGTGTGGCATTTTTCAAACACAACGATCATTTAGGAGAGTTTTAAAATCTTATATTCACATTTTATTTCAGCACTTTTTGTGTTCTTATCAATTAAATAAAATCCGAATTGTCATGCTACTACCTCAGTACTCGCTACTTGGCTGGTAATACCATCAGGTTCAAACAGTCCACAAGCTGTAACTTGTAAGAATAATTCATGCATTAAAATCTATTTTATAGATTTTTTTGTTTATGATCAGACACTTTAAAATGATTAGACAAGGCTTATTCCAACAAGTATAGATATTTAAACAGGTTAACTGGTACTAAACCCCACCCCTTATATTGGCAAGTTATGTAACATCCCGACTTTAGATTACACTATTAAAGAATTGAAAAAAGTGTGTTATGTCAGGTTAACATAAAGTTCATCAAAATCATAATAAAGCACAACAGACACAAAGTTCGGGACTGAAAGTAAGATGAAAGTCAATAGTAACTTATAACACATCATGTTTCTAAAAGTTATAAATTAATCAGAACACAGCCAATAATTGCATTCCTTTAAATGTTTAAAACAATTATAGAAAATCCTCTCAAAGTTATCACCTTTCTAATGCAAAACTTACATATGAGCGGGTTCCGATAGAAATCAACCTTACTTAAGGATGTATGCTCCTCTATTTTTTGAATTTTTGCCACATTTTCGAAATCCTCTGGTTTTATCCATGTGTTGACATTAAAAAAATTTGCCCACTAACCCGTTCTTTTCTTTTCATATTCTTATTACATATAATTTGAAAAGCCATATTTTAAAATCTTATAAAATCCTTGTTATTTTTTCATAGTTTTTGAAACAAAAAAGGGACAAATTTTAAATGTAAAAAAAACTCTAGAGAGAATTATTTCACGCCAAATTTTCAATGGCATATATCTGGAAAACAAGCACACGGACCCCCCATTGTGTCTGCTTTTTTTAGTTTCTTTATTTATATACTATCAATTTATAACAGTCTTTTAAAAAGCTTGTTATTTTAAAACCTCCTTAAAATGACACATTTTTTTTACCAACATTACATTAGTAATCGAAGACTTATTTAGTTGTCAATTTTGTAAAAGTATTTATTATTACAGACCGACAGAACCGAACTTTAATAATGTTGTATTTAACAATGTTTAATAACATTGTTTGATATACTAAAAATGGAAAATATTGGCACTTTTTGGTGCAAAAACTGATGACATCAATACCCGATATCAGATGAAATCTAAAGAGATTTTTTTACGATAGTTTCTTTCAATGTTAAATAACAAAATCAGAAAACATATTACTTCATCATATCTCGTATGCAGTTAAAGCAAAGGTAATACGTTAAGATTTAAACATTGAATTTGACCTCTGTTTTAAGGTCATAAAGCAATAAAATTAAATCCAAAGAGCAATTTCTGCTATTATGATAAGGTCTAATGAGCACCTTTTAACATTAGAGAATAATTTAATTTTGAATGTAACGCGCCTGCTGATTGGCTGACAGTGTGTTGTCATTATTTTGTCATGTGACCGTGATGGCATCAACATGTTTTCATGATTTATGCCGGCTAAAAATTGAATTCAGAATAAAACTATAAGGAATGTCTGTTACATTTTTTTTCGCTCAATTCTAGATTACCTAAAAAATGAGGTGCACCAAATTTTTATATTATTACTTTATATTACAGTCATTCATTAACACTCTGAATAATTATCAACGTACAATTTCAACTGAAATATTTGTTACTAACAATTTCTAATAATACTTCATAAGATGCTACAAGGCATATATTGTGAAATTTAAAAAAAGTTTTTTTTTTCCTTTGAAATTCATCTTTATCACTTAATATGTCAAAATAACTCATATATAATTGTTTCACGACAGTTATTTTATGATTTGGTCCCGGGATAAATCTACCGAAAGTTTGCAGGAGGAAAGGAGGGGGGTATGTTTGCCTTAATATCAAAGGGTCATTTAAACATCCGTTGTAAACTCAAAACATATCATAGTTGTTAATAACCCCATGTGCAATGAAACTTGGGACGCTTTTTTTTTCAAAATCTAAATATACAAAATATTGGTCCGAGATTATTTGATGTATTAGAAATACAAAATGACGGATCCTCTTTGTTAAATCGAAGGATGTGTAAATGGGCACACACAACGTGAATAAAATAATTGCTTTCTGAATATCGATTACATTAAGAGAAATATGAAAGCTACCTGGATCTCATTCATCCACTATGAGATTTTGATTTTCAACTCAGTAACCGATAACTAAGGGTGTCACATCTGGTACAACATATGTTCACTCTTCTGGAGCACCTGATTTCCTGATTTTTGGTGGGTTTGTGTTGGTCAATGTTTGGTTTTAAATGTTGAGGTTTGTAGAACAGTACACTATTGCTTGTGTTTTGATTATTATTTTCATTTTTTATCATGACGTTTTCAGCTTTTGTTCGAGTTTGAGTGGTAGTATGGTATCATTTGCCGTTCCTAAAGGGTAATCATTCATTACTATTTAATCAGATTCAACAAAATCTATAAAATGTCACGCCGAAGTTGTTACTAGATTAAAATAAATGTCTAAGTGTTTTCTTTATCGTTTTAATATAGATTAAATGATAGACTTACTTTCTTTGATTCATTTGTAAATTGCACTTTATTGTCTGAATAGCGGGTATTATTTTTACACAATGTTTTATAAGATGTAGCAAATTTCAATTGCAATACTTACGTTAGGAAACAAGAATATTTCTGATCAAATATTATAAGGTAGAACACTGTTTCTACATTGGGCCTATCTAAAGCTTGAGGCCATATGTCTTACAGTCTCTCGTCTCACAAACGTGTTTCTCTTTTTATATATATATAGATAAGACCGTTGGTTTTCCCGTTTGAATGGTTTAACACTAGTAATTTTGGGGCCCTTTATAGCTTTTTGTTCGATGTGAGTCAAGGCTCCATGTTGAAGACCTTACATTGGCCTATAATGGTTTACTTTTATAAATTATTATTTGAATGGAGAGTTGTCTCATTGGCACTCACACCACATCTTCCTATATCTATGTCACAATTGATATGTTGTCGATTGTTTAAGTCGTTGTTATTCCACCAGCCATTAAAAAAGCATGCTGAGTAAAATTTAAAGCTTGACAAATTCAATATGCATCTTTTAGTGCATAACACCGATGTATAAATCTAGACATATCCATTAAGTTGTTATTCTTATTTAGATATTGCTGTTTATCAACTTGTAGGTTATCGTTTTGGTGATTTTGAAATATCTATCTTCAATCCAAGCATCAGTACTTGGTAAAATTTTTACCAGAAAAAAAGGGCAACTCTCACTACAAACTGCTCCGAGTCTGAATTGACCAGTTTTTGTGCTCGACCAGTAAAATCGAGCACACATTTTACTTGACTAGTCTCGACATTGTCTCGACTGTACTTAACTGTACTTAAGTGTACTCGACCAGGTCTCGACTTTACTTAATTAGTCTGATTCAGTACTTGATTATCTTTGTGTAGTCTGAAATGGTCTTGACCAAGGCTCGACCTGTCTCGACTAGTCTCGACTCAGTCTCAACCAGTCTCGACCTGTCTCGACTAGTCTTGACCTTCAAATTTAGTTTTGACTGGTGTAAATCAGCCCATCTAACTAAATTAAATATTGATCTTACAAAATTCAAGCTTATTAGGTAGTTTGATTTATTGCTGTGATATGAAAGAATTTAATTTTACAATATGTAAAAAAAAAAATTATTATATAAAAATTCTGATAGGCATCTTTAAATTTTTTTTATAACTTTTTAAAATCAACTTGGATTTTCATCAAACTATGCAGCTATCTTAGATATATATCAAGCTTACTGAATCCCATTTCATTTAGTTTTTTGTTGTATTGCTGTAAAATTTAAGAATTAAAGTAATTTTGGTAAAAAAAAGCTAGGATTTGCAATTCGGACAAAATAGAGATAGTACACTTTAATTTTTTTTATAACTTTTTCAAATCAACTTGGATTTTTATCAAACTATGCAGATATCTTAGATATATATCAAGCTTACTGAATCCCATTTCCTTTAGTTTTTTGTTGTATTGCTGTAAAATTTAAGAATTAAAGTAATTTTGGTAAAAAAAGCTAGGATTTGCAATTCGGACAAAATAGAGATAGTACACTTTAATTTGTTTAATAACTTTTTCAAATCAACTTGGATTTTTATCAAACTATGCAGATATCTTAGATATATATCAAGCTTACTGAATCCCATTTCCTTTAGTTTTTTGTTGTATTGCTGTAAAATTTAAGAATTAAAGTAATTTTGGTAAAAAAAGCTAGGATTTGCAATTCGGACAAAATAGAGATAGTACACTTTAATTTGTTTAATAACTTTTTCAAATCAACTTGGATTTTCATCAAACTATGCAGCTATCTTACATATATATCAAGCTTACTAAATCCCATTTCATTTAGTTTTTTGTTGTATTGCTGTAAAATTTAAGAATTAAAGTAATCTTGGTAAAAAAAGCTAGGATTTGCAATTCAGACAAAATAGAGATCATAGTACACTTTAATTTTTTTTAATAACTTTTTCAAATCAACTTGGATTTTCGTCAAACTATGCAGCTGTCTTATATATATATCAAGCTTACTAAATCCCATTTCATTTAGTTTTTTGTTGTATTGCTGTAAAATTTAAGAATTAAAGTAATCATGGTAAAAAAAGCTAGGATTTGCAATTCAGACAAAATAGAGATAGTACACTTTAATTTTTTTAATAACTTTTTCAAATCAACTTGGATTTTCGTCAAACTATGCAGCTGTCTTATATATATATCAAGCTTACTAAATCCCATTTCATTTAGTTTTTTGTTGTATTGCTGTAAAATTTAAGAATTAAAGTAATCATGGTAAAAAAAGCTAGGATTTGCAATTCAGACAAAATAGAGATAGTACACTTTAATTTTTTTAATAACTTTTTCAAATCAACTTGGATTTTCATCAAACTATCAGAAATCAAATGTCGCTGACGGTTAGCCAAATGATCGTTAATACGCTTTGCCAAATTTATATCCAACCAACTTGAAACCAACTGATCTTCACTCATATTCGCTAGCCAAGGGTTACAATCTACTAACCTCCTCTCCACACTTGGCAGATTAAGCCCAGATTTGTGATTAACGGAGGATAGAAATTACGCCCTTTCCGACATAATCAATGGCAGTACACGGAATCTCTTCAGTGTAGAGATGTAAAAATGGTCGTGTCAAGTGATTACAAAATTCGTGAATAGGAGTTGAAAATATTTGTTGACAATCCAGCATTTGCCCCAGGAACATACACAGGCACTTCAATGAATTAATTAAGAACTTAAAAATTTTCAACAACTAACGTTGTACGTTTTTGGGTTAAAAATAAATTGCAAGATCAACACATGTGAACTGTTTATTTTACATGTTTATATGTACACGTGATAATCGTAAACGTGTTGTTTGATTTGATGCAGCTAGTCACAACAGCAACCAATAGAAAGCAATACCTCGTTTCTACAAAATTATATCTTATTCATCCAAAGGAAGAGAGACAAGAACTGGATCGTTACATTTGGCTAGCAAGATGGTCATTACTGCAACACGCTCAGTGACGCTTTGATGTGTTTATATATGTATATTTCAGATCCGTGAAAATGAATAAGATTTTACATTGTTTTATGTACTCACTTTTCCCCTTTTAGACTTGATTAGTTTCATAACAAACAAGTAAATGAAAGAATAAGGATTGAATGAATTATCTACATGACGATTAAGGATGCTCCATTCTCGTTATTATTTATGAATTTTGAGATATTCATTTTTTTTTAATTGTATTGATGTAGTGTCATTTAATTGTGGCTACCATATCTTTAACTTCATAATTTGACAACACATAGCTAGTAAAAACATATGTTATTCTAAAAATAAAAGTCAAACATTGACAATAGTTTGGCAACTTAGACATGTAAGAACATAACGAACGTCATCTCCGTAAAATACAAATAATCAATAACTAAACAAACTTAAATGCATAAAAATAACACTGTATACAATATTAATATGGAGACGTGAAATTAACAAGAATATTGATTTCTAAAAGTCGAGTTTACCGTAAATTTATTTAAGATAAACCAAGTATACTCTTTTAAACTGGGAATACATATTCACTCTGTAGGTAAGTTTTTGTTTTAATGCAATTTGATTAAATCGTATTTGTCAACAGATAGGATAATTACTATACATATAAAATCAAATGAAATGATCCATGTCTTTGGATAAATTTGGACAATTTCATTCGCGGCCAACAAAAAGTTGATACACTATAAATGTTTATTAATAATCCATACTGTCTATACACTATAAGCGATTAGTCCCTCAAATTCAACTTTCAACTTTTGTGAAAATTAATATTACCATATTCATGATATTATACATGTTTTTTCCATACATTAAAGTTTTCAAATCAGAAGGTACATTTTCTTTTCGAAGTTGAAACAATAAGATATTAATTTGAGCAGTACTAGTATATTTTACAGGAAAGGAAATAATGTGGAGTATTTTCATATTAATAGCCTCATTGACACATCGCGTTTGGTTTAATATTAGCATTATAATATTTCTGTTTATTTTTTTAGTTTAAACAGATTTAAATAGAGCTTATTTCTAATACCTTTATGAAGCGATTTCCAGTTTGGTACCCGATGTTCCAAACAATTTAAAAAAAAAAACAATTTTGAAAATGTAATACAATTCTCTTTTTCATTTTTATATTGGTTCAGAAATAATAAAGGTTCACATAAAAAATCATTTAAAATCAAGAGAGCGTAATATCACGCCAAATTTCCAAGGCTTATATTTACAAAAAACCCACAATTTTCATATTTTTAAACTCTACTATTCAGAAACTGTCTTTTTTGTATAGTTAAATGCTTTTAAACAAACATCCTTAAAGTTGCTAAAAAAAGAGGTTACGTTAACGATATTTTACGCGTTCATTATATCAAAGTCAATGAAAATGACGATACAAATGACGGGCTATTTGACATTAAGAGTTGCGAAAATGGAGCGTTCGGCGCTCTACGATTTAGACCATTGCTGCCCCTAAACGTGCGAAACAATAATTCTGCTCATTTTGTAAATAAATTTAAAAGTGGTACATAAAAAACATGATTGACATTACTAACTACATTCCAAATAGTAATGACAAATTATATAACTTACTAGAAACTGTTAATAGAAAGAGGCACGAAGAATAAAGCACAGGTCAGCTTTCAGTATCATATATTTGTGAATTTCCATACCGATTTCACAAACAGGCTTGCTCGTCCAATGAGTAGTAAACACTCAACGACGTTAATAGATTTCTGCAAAATTTTATAATATTAATGTTGATTGAAACGCTGTTCAATTAGGACGTAAAAATGAAGTATAATGGATAAGCTAATTAAGCTATAAACACTTTTATATGAGCTGTTTTTGTCTTTTGTATCGATCTGACGACGTAAGCCTTTTTCAAATAATATATATAGTGTGCTGTTATGTAGGACTGTAATACCAACGCCCTTAAAATAACCAAGCCAAAAGTGCATTCTCCATGCATCTTATTCTGTAGTGGTCGATTGTTTACGCATCTGTACATAGATTAGGCCGTTGTGTTGTGTTTTGTTTTTGTTTGACCTGTTTAGCATTTGTCATTTTAGGGCTTTTAAAACGCTTGCTATATTGTATCTGTTTTGTCCGTTGTTACTTATAGATACTAACTTCTACGTCATTTTGACTCTAGTGAAAAGTTTTCCCATTGTCAATCATACACCTCTTGTTATAAACCCTAATAAAATTGAGAAAGGAAATGGGGAATGTGTCAAAGCGACAACAACCCGACCATAGAGCAGACAACAGCCGAAGGCTACCAATTGGTCTGCAATGAAGCGAGAAAATCCCGCACCCGGATACGTTCTAATGAATCAATATAATCAATATAATACAGTATGGTAAAAAAGTTAACTAATGCATAATTTGTACTTATGCAACAGATTCTTAAAAGCATTGAAACCGGAAGCATGTGCATTAACAAGAATAAACTTTCAGTGGATAATTAAAACTTACACAACAATTCGTTGACGTAGAATATTTTTCGTGTAGCTTTAATTGATGTCTTTTAATCAACAACCGGTCTGTAACATATATCTTTAAAAAAATATGCAAATTTATAATGTAAGAATAAAGATTTATCAAAATGGTATGCACAGTTTTGTAATTTACTTATTACACCACCACACGAATTAACCAGGAACTGTTTACTACACAGAACACTCAGGTCAAAGTTGTGGTTAGCTTTGTTTCACTAAGAAAAATCAAGAGAAAAAATTTCCTGTTTTGATTTTTGGGTCATTGTTGAATGTCGTACGATGCCGTATGGTGTTATCACATACTTCCTTAGGTTTCTTATTGGAGTTTGTCCATTGACAAACATACCACATCATCTTTTATATAGGTATTGTATATTTTACACCGTATTTTGATGAACAAGCAAAAGGATCATTATCCCGAAAATCGCAAACATATTTTTTTATCGTATAAGGGGACAAGAGGGGCTCCATTAACAGGTCAATAAATACGATAACAGTTAGTTTAAAATATTGATAATCGATCACAGCGTGTAATTTATCTTAAATGAGAAAACAGACAACAGTAAAACAAAACATAGGGTATTTTTTTTTCTCGAAAAAAAAAAACAGTAAACAGATTCACAACAGTGTCAACTTCAAGAAAACAGATAACAGCTAATTAGTCAATAAGAGTTAAGCGTCAATGTTCAGGAATATTTGCCATGTTTAACTGAAATATATAGGCACAGAACCAGGACCGTTTTTCTAATCACTAGCACATCGTCAGGACAATTTCGTTTGACGAATTTGCACAAATTCTGCTATAAAAAATAGTGTAATATTCCTTGCATGGTACTTATGACGTATCAAAGAAACATTAAGCAACAAAACGGTTGTTTTATTGCCGTTCTGATACAAACCCACTAGCACCAGTCAGGACCGAATCACCAGCACAGAACGTTCTCTCGCAGGACAACCTTACCCACCGTGTACATTATGGCACACCAGCCTCAACCAATTGTTCACAACTTACAAACACATTAAAAGATGACAATGTACAAAAACTTTAAAATGAATGTAACCTTTTTGCTATTATATGCGATTGAAGAAATGCGTTTTTGACAGTTACAAGACTATGTTCGAATGATTTACTTAAATGTTTTGTGTGTCCTCGGAATATGAAAACAAGATCTCATAAACATGTTTAACCCCGCCGCAATTTTGCGCCTGTCCCAAGTCAGGAGCCTCTGGCCTTTGTTAGTCTTGTATGATTTTTAATTTTAGTTTCTTGTGTATAATTCGGAGTTTAGTATGACGTCCATTATCACTGTACTAGTATACATATTTTTAGGGGCCAGCTGAAGGACACCTACGGGTGCGGGAATTCTCGCTACATTGAAGACCCATTAGTGGCCTTCGGCTGTTGTCTGCTCTATGGTCGGGTTGTTGTCGCTTAGACACATTCCCCATTTCCTTTCTCAATTTTAAGAGTAAATGATTTGTGATACGAGTAACTTCAACATTGAGGTTCCATTTATGTTTCACCTACAGAAACAATGAGAAAACTATATAATATTAAATCAAAATTCCGTTATTTATCTATATAAACATGTAATTAAGATAACTTTTTAAAAGGCTTAGATAAATCTTGAAAAATTTGGTGTGATTTTTTAGGAAACAACCATTCATCAGACCATCAAATGTAACCAAATTTTATCGTCTAACATTTTTTTTAAACCTGCTTCCTTTTAATTTAAAAAAAACAACGGTAGCATTTTAGCATTTTTCAAAATATTCACTGTCATTATTACCACTGGGGAGATATTTGCTTGTTTGAAACAGAGAACATGTTCCATCTGACGTCATCGTGAAACCAAGGCAGCTATCAATATGTCTGCAGCTAATGGCGCAACGTGCATCTGTGAAATTTGTCAAATTCATTTGAACCTTCATCATTGGTTGTTTGTTTATCTGTTTACAGTAAAATCCTGAAACGATGTATAAAATCAGTTAACAAATACTGTTTAATTCAACTCAAATAGTCTGTTTCGATATGCAAAAAAGACAGATTAACAAATTTATTTATATAAAAAACATTTATGACTTTCATCACTCAAAGACTATATAATTGATTTGATTTTCATTACATTTTTATTCGAGAGCCAATGATGAGACTTTTACAGACAAAACGCATGCATGGCGTACAACAATGTTAATCTTGTATATTTTACGAGTTTTTACAACCACTAAGTCGAAGTCATTGATATTGGACGTTTTGTCCTGACTAATAGTAAGCACTTTTGTGGTTAAATGCACCTTTAAACATTCGTTTTTACTGTTAGATGATTAATTATTATCAAATTATATTTGCAGATTGTGAATAAGTTTTCCTTCCAAAGGTATATATAGGCATAACCAAATATTGGAGAGCTATTTCAGATTTCTATTTTTTTTATCTTTATTGACACAATTGTTGATTAAAACACCCCTGACAGCCATACAGTTTAGAACTAAGATATCTAAGGGTACCACATTTTCCATTTCTTACTTTAATGAATCTTGATTAAATAGAGAAATTGTGTTAATAAATAAACTCATCATAGATACCAGGACTACATTTTGTATATACGCCAGACGCGCGTTTCGTCTACAAAAGACTCATCAGTGACGCTCAAATCCAAAAAGTAAAAAAGTTAAGCGTCTTCATGAACAACTTACTGCTTTATGATAAAAGCATAGTTATCTTTGTTGGTTAAATGAGGACAATTCCAACGTAAAATGAATGACCCAAAACAAATTTATATTTAAGGTAGCACAATACAAAGATTTTTTCACTCCCAATCAGACAACTTTAAACTGATGTAATTCATTTCATCCTTCTTTATATTTTATAAATGAGGTACCAAAAGAAAGAAGAAAGATTAATCTTTCAAATATTGATAATTTCATTATGACATAATTATTACATAACTAATTATTATGTTATTAGTTGCTATATTGTGATGTCTACACTTGAATGAATTTAGCGTCTTTGTTCTTCATAGCATCCCGAAATATTTTATAGATTCTTGTACAACACAGCTTGACCTCCAAATGTGTGTCTCTGATTAAAAAAAAACTCTATAGAAGAAACTGTATACCCAATTGAATTTAGTGATCTCTTATTTATTAATGTCGCAAACTTCATTGGGGTTTAGGAGAGAATGAAATACAAAAGGAAAAACATGAGACACGTTTTTGGAGGTGAAACTGTTTAGTACAAGAATTCATCAAATATTTTTGGATGCTATGAATACCCATATTACCGTTGTGCGTTTTCGGGATAAAAATCTGTAGCACAATCAACACGTGGCAATTGTTTATTTAAATTTATACATTTACACGTGATTATCGTAAACGTATTATTTGATTGTTGCAACCAATATAAATCAATACCTTGTTTCTACGAAGTTCTGTCTTAATCCGACAAGGGTAGAGAGAAGGAGACTGGACCGTTACCCTTGTCTAGCGAAGATGACGCTTTGAAGTTTATATATATATATTTGA